>NC_137471.1:122889113-123524468 GCF_964235325.1 Thermobia domestica
GACCTATCTTTGGTATTGTAAGGAATGCGAATCCCAAAAGATTTCTGATGATGGTGACAAAATCCCTGAACTTGAGAAGGATCGGGAAAACGACGAAAATGCGAACAATTCTGGAGTCTTTCGAGATCCAATTGTCACTTCTTCGCCGGTTGCGGCTGCACAGGGTACCATAACCATTGAGATGATGTTCGCTCAATTGCTAAAAATGAATAAATGTATTGAGCAAATTAGCATTGACCAAAAGAAAATAAGTGAGGATCAAAGAAGCATAGAAATCGAACAAACGAAATTAAGGGCTGCTCAAAACGAGCAGAAGGCTGAAGTTACAGCAGGTTTCAAGGAAGTTGCTGCAACTGTACAGAATGTCACTAAGCAACTCGAGAGTTTTAAACTGGAAGTAAGGGAAGAGTTAAACGTGGAGGCGTCGCGACTGGACGAACGTATAGATATGGTAACCGCCATTGTTATGAAACATGATGATAGGATTAAAACCCTTGACGAAAGTGTCAGAGAACTTCACGAAAAGGAGAGAACTCGAAGCGAGACATTGAGAAGTTTGCCAGAAACATTGAGAAAGCAGAATCACGAGATCGCATCCCTTCATGAATACCAGGATACTAATAATGATGTCCTTAATTCGTTGCAAGTCCAAACCAATGATATCAGTAACCGTATTACGGTACTACAACAGCAGACCCACGCTAATCATAGTGAAGTAGTCAAGGATATCTCGCTCTTGAGGCATGAACTTGATAATCTTAAATTATCTTCGGTTCACTCTGATTGTGAGAGTGTATGTAGTGATAAAGTAGTTCCGCGGAAGCGATCTTTTGTGAGTTCTGAACCAGTTGAGAATGGGCATGCTCTTAAGGGTCCAATACGGATTTTTGAAATAAATAGGGAACCTTCCCTAAATTCCTATTGTACTTCTTATTCTTTTGTGAGCCATAGTTGCAATGATGTTCCTATCTACAGCTCCAATGCTAGTAATTCCTTTGGTTCTGGACAAAATATTAATGATAAAGTGATATTTACTAGGAACGGTACTAATGACTTACCTCAAGTATCAACAGTACCTTCATATCGGATAACTTCTTCCGTCCAACCTAGCGGTTTTCCACCCTGGACGATGTTTAACTGTAGTTATAGTATACCAACAACGACTACTACTACGGTGTCATGGAGTATGCCAACGACAGTGGAGAGCAAAAACTCGGTTCAGCGTTGTATGGTTGGAGATAATTATCCTCATGTTTCTTTTGATTGTCCCAGGTCGAAAGTTTGTGAAAATTCCAAACCTTTAGTTGGAGATTCTTTTGATGGTATTAATACTGTATCGCAACCAGTGTCTGCTTTTCCATCTGCGTTCAGATTAAAAGATCTTAAAGATTTCCCAAGATTTTCAGGAGATAATCAACCAGGGGTAGCTCGCAGATTCCTTCGTGATTTTCAACGATGTATTGAAATATACTCAGTCTCGGATGCTGAGAAAATTAGGGTAGCCAAAAATTGTTTGGTAAGCACGGCTTACATTTGGTTTCACACGGTTGCTGGTGAAATAAGATGCTACGAGGACTTCATTCGACTTTTTAAGAAACAATATTGTTCGCAAGAGATGGAACATATTCAGAAACGACAATTACAAAATCTCAAGTATGATAAAACGAAATTCTCGTCTTTACTTGAATTCTCGTGGGCTTTGATCGAGAAGTATTTCGATGTGACTGAAGTTCCTAACTATACGGAACTAATGAACCTCATCCTTGGATGTATTCCGGAAGAGGACGTGAGGTGGCTGACTGTCAATCCTTGTCATGATTTCGACGAATTTATGAGTAGAATCGCTACTCTATCCAGCCACTCTACGACATCCCAAGTTGATTCGGCAAGACTTTCTCAGAAACGCCAGTTTGCTAGGCAGGCTAAAATTGTTTCAAATAGAGGCAAACAGGTAAGTGTGAGTAGTCAAACTGATTCAAACCAAGTTGGATATTCCCACAATAATTGTAGTTGGCAGAATCGAACTCACACAAGTAATAGGAATAATAGGAATGGATGTTCTTCACGAGGCAATAGTAGGAATCGAAGATTTCGAGGACATGGAAATCGAAGGAGATTCCATAATAATGATGGCCAGAATCCTTCTGGTGGAAACAACATGGCGCGAACCGATAGGAATGGAGATAGTGAGAATGTTTCTTATACAGATAGAGATCAATCTCGACCATTTAATCGAAATGGTACCGATCATGACCATTGCTCGTCAGGTACGGAAAACCCATTTCGCAGCAACCTTTAGTCATGGGGGAAGATTGCTGCGGAGGGAGTTCAAACCCCATTAGTCAAAAGTCTAATTCAGATGTAACTATCAAACCTTTTCTTAACCAAATCGAACCTAGTGTTATTTCAGACCCGAAATTCGATCATTTTATTGAATTTAATGTCAGTTTTGTGGTGGAAGATGACCAATCCTCGTCTCGTACAGAATATTATTTTTCTTCATCTCCAGTAGTAAGAGGAACTATAGGAGGTATTGATTTGAACTGCACGATAGACAGTGGCGCCGAGCTTAATCTCATGGACTGGGAAATTTGGAAGCGTATTAAACTTGCTTTCCCATCGGCCAAGTTACGGCCCTATACAGGATTATCACTTGGAGCATTTGCAGGAAAGGAAAAGTTTCTTGTACAGGGTGTACAAACTTTTAACTTAAATTTACAAGGCCATCTATTTGAAGTCCCAATATTCATAATCAAGTACTTGCGTACGGATTTGATTCTTGGATGCCCTTTCTTGGACACATTTCAGGGAATAATTGATCGACGCACCAAAGAAGTTAAATTGAAGGATCAATCTGGTACGGAAGTTATCCTGCAGACATATGAACCCAACTTGCTATTGGTAGCTGTCAATACCAAGGAGAAGGAGATGAATAATCATGAACACTTCAAAATTATACCTGTGGCAATTGAAACGATGCCTGACCACTCCTTCACGTGTCAGCCGGTAGCTATAAATAAAGTCTCAACCTCCACTACATCATTATTGACGGATGTTCCTATTGAAGAGCCTGAACCTAACATCTCTGAAGAGGATATACAAAATTACATAGAAACAAGAACGGACTTGGATTCTTCATCGAGAATTCGTCTGCAACAGCTTCTTCTGAAATACAGACCTTTATTCTCAGAATATCCCCGAAGAGTGCGTGCTCCTCTGCATAAGATTCAGTTGACTGACGAGATTCCCATCGTTGGACCATATTATCCTGTTCCACAGGCCATGCAGGAGGATTTTGAACGTGAATTGCGTACGTGGATTAGATTGGGGATAGCCAAGGAACAACTCTCTCCATACCGTAACCCTGTTCACTGTGTGCGTAAGGCGTCAGGAGGAGTGCGGCCTGTTCTGGACTTGCGTGCCCTTAATAAAAAGGTAATAGCTCCCAAAGTACAGGTTGAGCCCATCAATGATATACTGAATAAAGTAAGTAAAGCAAACTTCTTTAGTAGCTTCGACTGCTCAGCCGGATATTATGGAATAGGGTTGGATCCTTCGTCATATCAATACACTAGTTTTGTGTACATGGGGAGGCAATTTGTAATGTGTTCGCTCCCAATGGGAATCAAGAGTGCACCAGCTATCTTTCAAAATTGTATGTACAACTTTTTTGACAAGACTACGAGAGCATTTGCAACTATTTACTTGGATGATGTACTCGTCTCAAGTTCTTCATTAGAAGATCACTTCCAGCATCTGGAGCATGTTTTTGAAACGTTTTACAGTGCAAATTTTTCCCTCAATTTCAAGAAATGTGACTTTATCCGGCCTGAAATAAATTTCCTTGGTCATGTTATAAGTGGAAGTGCTGTGAAACCAGATCCCAAGCATAATGAACCGATCCGGTGCTTTCCAGTTCCCAAAAATAAGAAAGCATTGAGAGCCTTTTTAGGTTTAGTTGGATGGAGACGCCGTTTCGTGCCAAATTTTGCAGCTCTCACGGGACCATTGTATGACCTTCTTAAGAAAGACAAGAAATTTGTACTTACACCAGAGTTATTGGAAAATTTCAAGAGACTTAGGGAACTAGTAAGCCAACCTCCTGCCTTAGGGCAACCTGATTTCTCTTTAACATTCCATCTGTATTCAGATGCCTGTGTAGAAAATTTGGCAGGCTACCTTGCTCAGTGGCCATCAGGGGACAGATCCAAATGTTATAGCATATGCGAGTCGTAGGGTTCGACCCCACGAACTCTCTCTTTCAATCTTCCAACTGGAATTGCTTTCTGTGTTATTCCTCTGTGAACACTTTTCACAGTATATTCTCGGCAGGACTACTGTAATCCACTGTGATAACGCAGCTGTAACTCATGCTTTTACTTTGAAGAATTTGGATCCAAGGACAACCCGGATGCTATTAAAGCTCCAGAGATTTGATCTGATTTTCGAACATCTTCCTGGAAAAAGTAATCACGTAGCAGACGTGTTGAGTCGATACCCACCAGAAGTACCATCTAAATCCGAGGAAAAATTTGTAAACTATCTTTCAGTGAAGGATACATCTCTCTTCGACTTAGAAGAAATTAAAGAAAAACAAGGATCTGATGAGTTTTGCCGAAGGACCAAATCCTGTCTTGGAGAAGCTATTGAATCGGAACGTTTCCTTTTGCACCAAGGCATTCTGTATATGAAGAATCCGAAAACATTGCAGTGGCTGCTTGTTATCCCACAGGAGCTAACTTTAAAAATAGTTAATGCTATCCACACGACAGGCCATTTTGGAGTCCATAAGTGTTTTTCTTTCTGTAGAAACCTCTTCTACTGGCGACATATGAAATCCGACATCAAGAAGTACGTTAGGGACTGTATTCGCTGTGCCGAAACGAAATACGCTAATCGTGTCATATCGAAGGAAGATTGTGTGATTGAGGCAGACTCGCCTCATGATAAACTAGGCATAGACATAGTTGGAAAATTACCGTGCAGTCACGGATATTATTACATCCTGTCTATAATAGATATTTATTCGAGATTTGTGGTGTACTATCCAATGAGAACTGCCCATGTGAAAGAGATTCTTGCTCTTCTTGAAAATAGATATTTTTATCTAACACTCTATCCTCGTTCTATTATCACGGATAGAGGTCCCCAGTTTCTTTCAAAAGCCTGGAAAGACTACTGTCAGAAACATGCTATCAAACATTTGTTGACGTCTAGCTACAGTCCAAACAGTAACGGAACAACTGAACGTTCCCACAAGGAACTTAATCGTTTAATAAGACTACAGTGTAGTAAGAAGCAAACTGACTGGAGCAAAGTCTTGAAAACATCGCAAGACTTATTAAATTACTCTATCTGTACGAGTATTAACAGTACGCCAGCAGAATTGTTTATGTCCTACTCAGCTGCGGAGGCATATAAACGTTCTTTCCCTTGGCCACAAAGTCTAGAGAAGATTAATGAAAAGGATCGTCACCTCTTAGTGGACGATAACGTACCCTATAAGAAGAAACAGCAACTAAAGAAATCAGGACGTGAAATTGTCCTTAAAGTAGGAGATCTCGTCATGGTACGGACGCATTATTTGTCATCAGCTTCCCGAAAGGAAACGTCGAAATATTTAAATTGCTTTGTGGGTCCATACGTCATAGTGAAAATTTTGCGAAATAGTGCTGTTTTACACAACCTTATTGGAGAAGCGATCGGAACACATAATTTCCAAAACATGAAATTGTTCGATTGCTCAGCAGAAAAGAGACAGGAACTTTTATCTCATTATCCTCACAAACTGAGTTTCACGATGTAAATAGAGATTTGATTAGTTGTGTTTCTTATGTTTAGATTTTAGTGGTAAAAGTTTAAAAAAATAAATTCACTCAAAATGTTCATTTATTTTCTTTTTTTTTGGCCTAGAGCGAGGCTGAGACGGACTGATTTTCCGCCTCAGTTAATTATATATTATTGTTCTCTGTACGGAAGAATGCATAAATATTTCAGTAACATTTACACCGAAATTTCCGAAGCTTGTAAATTCCGTTGCATATATTGCGATTTGCGTCATTCAGAATGTGCGAAAGCACCCGGCGCGAGGCTAGCTTGCGTTAGTCAGAACTTGCGAAAGCGCACCTGGCGCGAGGCTAGCTGATCAAGAAGGACGTAACAATATGAGTGTTTGTACAATATGTTAGTCACAAAATATATGGAAAATTAGCATCAAATAGATTTAATGTGAAGAAACAATAATAGCAGGAGGAATTGCAAGTCTTACAGTGTTTATTGTGTGTTAAAGGAACTTCGTTATTTATGTAATTACAACAAGACTATAAACTATAAAAGCCGTGTAACATCAACTTGCTGATACACGTGTTTAAAACTGCTGAAGTGATGTATCAGTGGGAGCTTGAGTTCTTGGTGGCTTGTTTTACATTTTCCGTCTCTTCTGCTTCATATGCAGGTAAAGTTTAGATAATAAGTCTATTGATATCCAAGATGTTTTGGAAGAAACTCATTTTATCTGCATGACCAGTGGGACGAACTGCATGGAAACACATTTCTAATTATATTTGAAATACTGTGGTCTTCATAGAAGTATAAACAAGGAAATTCATTATCTAATATTCAGAAAGTGATAGTTTATAGTGCATATCATCACCTGGAAACTCTTGAACCAAAAGCCAGCTCTCAGGGGGCTTGTGAAAAAAAAAATTGTAAGGTCCGGGTACTGCTGATTTTTTTTAAATATTAATCCAACGACTTCTTATTGGTGTATTGAGGTAATCTATTGCATGAATCACTGTAATTTAACAAGGGATCTATTTATATGTGAGCAGTCTCGTGGCAAAACATTACAATGAGTGCTTAATTACAAACGTGTTTTCCCGCAGTGAGCTCCCACAACTTCGATAATCTTCATTCCTATTAGCTTAAATGTCCGTCCTCAACCATTAAAAAAAATTCAACAAACAAAAGTAATTGGAAGAAATTTATGTATGTTTCTTGGTTGTGTATTGTAAGAATTTCTGTATGTTTATTGCTACTTATTGCTATTATCAGTATTTAATACAGTATATAATTTGCTTCGAAATATTTACGCTTTTATGTTAATAATGTTCTTTTGATTTTGTGTTTATCATCACTACTATTCTATAAACAAAAGTGTGGTATGTTATTGGAGATGATACCGAAGAGCAGTTTCTCTCAGATAATTTGCCAGGTTCATTCTACGTATTTCAGTGTAGTTTAATCAGAATTGGCTTCTGATAAAAGAACGTGTATCTCCTCGATGCTCTCTAGTCAAAACTTGGAAAGTAAGCGTTTACCATCAGTTTCGGCGAATCTACCTACTTCAATCTGAAAGGTAGTTACGAAATATTTCTATCACGCATGATAATTTGTCAAAGTGCACCATCATAGTACAGTGGAGTCCGTCAAGGCTATGGGCATAAATAGATGTTACTACAGTGGAGTTCCGCCTACACAGGTTACATTTCAGATGTATGAAAGGTGAGTGACAGTTGCTGAGTAAATTGCACGTATCACCAGTGAATATATTTGGGTGACGGTTGCTGAATAAATCGCACGTCCCGCTGTCAGAGTAATACTGACTTGTTTTGTATTTTAAAAGTGTAATCCCGTTTGTAGTGGTTCGGAACTAATTTTTGATAGTATTACTATTTATTGTAAGTCACGACGGCTGCGCTGATACATTAATAGTAAAGCAAAGAAGTAAATGTTATCACTCTTACTGCTAATTGTGTAATTAGAGCAAATTTGTAGGTGCATTGTTTCACGCTCTTATCAGAGAAAACAAAGGTGTGTAAGAAAAATCATTAATATGTCCAAATTTGATAATTGAATGATGTAAAGCAGTATACTTGGCCGGTGCTATTATGTACGTCGTCCTTGTCTTGTGTCCCTGAGAGTGGGTTAGTGCGTCGTCTTTCTGAAGTTGGCTAGAGCTGCATATCATTTCCCAGATGTCAAATTTAGTCATTCATCACCTTGGATATAACAGACTTATCAGGTACAATTACGTGGAAGAAGATTAAAGGAAACTCGAAGTCTGGAAACTGAGTTGATGTTCATGGACTGTTTTTTTTCTTTTTTTTCTTTAATGGTTAAAAATTGACATTTTTCCTTTTCTTCGTTTTTATTTTTCTGTTTCTCCAAAGACATAACTTTGTATTATCGAAGATTTGTGAACAATAAACATATTCCAATTGATATATATATGTTTCCAAAAATACCGATAGAATAGATAGACTGCCAACAGACTATCGAGGAATTATGTAGTAAGGTAAGATTGATTACATTTCTTATATTGTTTATTATAAGTTAGTAATTTCATTTGGTTGCACCAGAATGCAAGAGCCTTAAAAGGTTATCCAAGTCAAACATAACTTGTAGAACATAAAAGAGTAAGTTACAAGATGATAACCTTCGTCTCTGTTGATGGATGGCTTGTATGTACGGATGAATAAAGATTCATGTATTTTCCTGTCCCAGAACTGTTTACTTTTCTTTAGTACTTCAATTTGGTCCCACATGGCCGTATGATTGTATTGTATGCAGTGTTCGGCTATTGCAGATTTTTCTGGTTGTTTAAGTCTGGTGTGTCGCTGGTGTTCTTTCATTCTGTCTTCAATATTCCTTCCTGTTTCACCTATGTAAGTGGCGTTACATTCACAGGTGATCCTATAGATGCCTGGTGTCTTTAATCCCAATGAGTCTTTTGCACTTGGTAGTAAACTCCTGATCTTCGGTGGAGGGCAGTGTACAGTCTTGATGTTGAATTTCTTCAATAGTCTTGCTAGTTGGTTGGAGGTTTTTCCCATATATGGAATAAGTGCAATATTTTCCTTGTCTGCCGTGTTGTCCTCTTTTGTGTTGCAATCTCTGCTACTGTGTTTTCTCATGGCTGTGTTGATCTGTTTCGACGAATATCCGTTGAATTTGAATACTGTTTCCAGGTGAGACAGTTCTGTGCTTATATTATCTGGATCTGCTATTTGGTATGCTCTGTGTATTAGAGTATTTAACACCTCCATCTTCTGTGCAGGATGATGAAAACTGTGCAGGATGATGAAAAAACTACCTCGATGCGACCAGTTTTCATCATCCTCCACAGAAGATGGAGGTGTTAAATACTCTAATACACAGAGCTTATCAAATATCAGATCCAGATAATATAAACACAGAACTGTCTCACCTGGAAACAGTATTCAAATTCAATGGTTATTCGTCGAAACAGATCAACACAGCCATGAGAAAACACAGTAGCAGAGATTGCACCACAAAAGAGGACAACACGGCAGACAAGGAAAATATTGCACTTATTCCATATATGGGAAAAACCTCCAACCAACTAGCAAGACTATTGAAGAAATTCAACATCAAGACTGTACACTGCCCTCCACCGAAGATCAGGAGTTTACTACCAAGTGCAAAAGACTCATTGGGATTAAAGACACCAGGCATCTATAGGATCACCTGTGAATGTAACGCCACTTACATAGGTGAAACAGGAAGGAATATTGAAGACAGAATGAAAGAACACCAGCGACACACCAGACTTAAACAACCAGAAAAATCTGCAATAGCCGAACACTGCATACAATACAATCATACGGCCATGTGGGACCAAATTGAAGTACTAAAGAAAAGTAAACAGTTCTGGGACAGGAAAATACATGAATCTTTATTCATTCGTACATACAAGCCATCCATCAACAGAGACGAAGGTTATCATCTACCTGACATCTGGTTCCAGCTTCTCAGTACGAAAAGAACCATCAGCCAATCAGAGAGCAGTTTCCACCAGCAAAATCAGAGCACGCCATTGGCCAACAAAGACAACCAATAGGAACACAGCGATTCTTAAAGACCACTATATAATCTGTACGACCAGCACACTTCAACACATAGCTCTGAAGATGTTGCCGCTGTATGGTAACGAAAGCTCAGCACAGCAACACCAACTCTGGCAGCAATCCCGAAAACATTGGATTAATAGTAGACGCCAGCAAAGCTTCAAGATCATATTTATCTTAAAAGCTTAGCGGTTTGACGTTCTCGTTTTCTTTCAATTTCATACTTAGTGAATGCATCAACTACGATCGCGCCCTTGTGTGTGTGTATGTTTGCACATGGTTAATCATTTTACTTTTTTTCTTGAGAACGATATTCATCGTACGATTTTTAACTTTAAGTTCACTAACGTCATTATATCAAACGTAATCCGTACTGCTTAACGTACCTCTCTCACTCTCTCTCTGTTCTGCACGTTTCAACTCTGGTTCGTGAAATCCGTGGTTCGATCCCAGGTCCTACGAAGTGGAGTTTGGGCAGAGAAACTTAAATCGTGAGATAACGAAGCTACGATCAAGGTTAGTTGTGTGCTTGACTTTCCTCCAAAATGAATGTGATGTTACTATATATGATTTTTTTGTTTTTTATTTTTCTAAAACAGTTGTGTCAAAGTAGAGGGACATCTACCTTTTTATATTAAATAAAACGGATTATTTTATCACTTGTATTGTTCTTCTACTCGCAGATTCAATGGGTTTCAGGATATATGGTGGCTCACTGATAGAACGCTCAATTCTAATGCAGGGAGTCCCTGGATAGATCCCGGGTCATGAGAGTTTTGTGGTTGACAAGAGTTTGTCCGTGGGTTTTCACAAAGTTCCCTCGTTTTCTCTCATATTCTAATTCCATTGTAGGATTAACATTAATATTTTTTTAAATATGTAAATCAGCGTTTAAAATATTTACTTTAGCCTCAACAGAGGACGCTAAGCTGTAGATCCACGTTTCATATAGCCTCGGAAATATTCTGAGTTATTACGATTGATGTGATATTTATTTGAATATTCTGTTTACCATCGTATTATGTTATTTTTGTTTATTATTATTATTATTAAATATCTGAATGGTATTTATCATATAAACTCAGTCCGCTTCTTTCCTTCCTTTCACATTCTCAGGATAGTGTGGTTTCAGCAGCGATGTTATAAGAGATGTCACCTCGTCTTTGTCATCATCATTTTGTTGAAACTGACATGTAGAAAATATATTTCAATTTACGGTATTTTCCTGATCCATCATCATCATTAGCTCCTAGTTTCTTTCATAAAGAGATGATAAATCTGCCAATTCTGATTTCAATATTGGAGTATCATAGTTTGGTGGTCTACCATTGTCTGATAATGCGAAGCAAAATTGACTTGTTTAAGTTACAATAACATTCAAATAAAGCATATATATATATAATGCTTATTGCCACAATTTCGTGGCGTTCCCTATACAATACACAAAAAGTGATTCCTCATTATCTCATACTGTGACCTATAATCGTATATTTTCCTTTCATAATAGCTTTAAGTAGACTATTTTATCTTATATCATTTCCTTATATTTGTGTGTTTTTTTCATGGGGAGTTTGTATGTATTCATATAATAATAATAAACGATTTTATATTTTAGTAGGAGATATTTGGTGGAGGATAGATGCATGGTTTTGGAAAATAAAATCTGGATGATTCAAAAGAGGAACAAACTAGTCAATAAATGTGATTGCTACTTTGCTAAGAATTATACTGTCGAGGGTATATGCCAAACACATGGGTAGTGATAGTTATACTGCTTAACATGATGTATTTGTGTTAATGATTGTTGCTTTCCTTTGCTTCTTTAACATTACCACAAGTTACAGTTACATTATTTTAAATAGTGTTGCCAACTTAAACAAATTGCTAAATATAGTGCAAATAACGTAGCTAAACTGCATACTATTTTAAAATTACTCGTAATTTGTTTAATGTTGTAAGAATGTTTTCAAAGGACGACGAGTTTCAGAGTGTTTGGACTACTTATAATGTTAATGTCAAAGTTTTCCTTCCAGCAATACATGTAAGTGCAAATTGTATCTGAAAACTTTTCCGTAACACTAGTTGTTCCCCCTTAACCTTAGGCCTTGTGTACACTTTCGGTTAAAACTGTGGTTAATTAAACGTTTTAATTACATCATTTCACCTGTTTTAGTTTGATCACCGACCATCTCAAACCCAATCCATACCATATAGCTATATGCAGTTATTCAAGCACTTACAGTTAGTAATATACATTGTGTTGATTTCTGGTTTAGTTTGGTTTAGTTTAACGTCCCACGATTATATTATGGATGCCAAAGATGACGTGGAGCTAGTGATTATAGTGGAATCCGAACCACTTTGGTCGTTCAACTGTACCCCCACTGGAATCGAACTCGAGACCACACGAATTGAAGTCGAGCATGCGAGCCGCTAGACCAAATCGGGGTCCTCACACTGTGTTGATTGAGTCAGTGTTACCAGATCCGAATATCAAAAAGTAGTATTCTGTGCTCCAAAAGTAGCGGATTTGAACTATTTGTAACCCAAATATATAGAAATGAATTATTTGGCAACTAATGACTGGCACTAATCAAATAATTTTTAACATAGACTGCAAAATGCGCTGAACATATTGCATGAAGAAATTATGATCGATGGACTCGATATCACGAGACCAAAAGAACCTAAGGAACGTGCGCATGCAAGAAGGTGTGACGAAAGCTAGAACCACTGAGGAGTAATATGGAAAAGAATTGCCCAAGATAGATAGTTGTGAAGACTTTAAAAAACCTTCATACAGCAGTGGATTGATAATGGTTGATTATGGTGATGATGATGATTTTATTATATCTGGTAAACTAAACCAAGTCATAATTTCGTAATTTTATAGAAGCAAAAAACAGGATCCTTTAGTAGGACCTATAGTACTGTTTTTTCAAACTATATGAAGTAGTAACAAAGTAGTAGGATGCTTTTAGACTTATAGTATTACACCACTAGTAAGAACATAGTCTATTAGAAAAATATTCTTAAATCAATTTCGACCAAAAAGTGACTTAGTCTATCTCTAAAGTGCAGATATCTTTTACTTGGTAAGGTAGGCTAAGATGGATATAAAATTTAACGAAAGTCGAACAGCAAAAAAAAAAAAAAAAAAAAGACTATTCAATCCATCATGTTGCAGCAAAACTACGAAAATTAATACAAAAGAAAACTATGAAGTTAAGAATCGCTAGTTTTGGCGAGAGAGAGAGAAAATAGATACAGATAACTCGAATTACCTATTCGCAAGTAATTTTCAATGAATTTAAAATTTCAACGGCAATGAACGCACTATTAGTTTTCTCGAATAAAGATCACATGCACCGCTGAGAGCTCAGGGATAAGCTTAATCAATGTTAAGGCACTGGATATATACTTATGTAATGCATTACGACCTAATGAACTTGTATAAGTAACAAAATATACTTAAAGTGAGACGCAAACTATGCTCCATTAGATCTTGCGTCCCTTTATTTCGTACGTACTCTTCTTCTACGTCTTCAATAAAGTCTTCAATTTCTTTTAACAATTTTTGCGTACTCTTTTTATCCATTTTATTTTCTTATATGTATATAAGTATTTTACAAAGGAATAATGATAACAAGGATAAGGAAAAAGGAATATACACTTTTCTTTGATTGTATTCTACCTAAAATAAACAAAATAAATTCATCTCATTATCTCTAAACACATTCAAAATATTCATAAAACACTGTATACACCAAGGATGTTATAAATAGAGGATCTGCCCATGTGTATCTTCATCCTATTAAATCGATGAAGCCAAAAAAACAACCGAGCATCGGCACATCTGGTTGATTACTCTCGTTTCTGCCATTGTTTGATTGGATACTTTCGTTTCCGCCATGATTGTTGGCTCAAAACATTGCGATCCTATTGGACGGAGTGGGCAGAGTAGGGGTGGCGAAACTGTGACGTATGGCTTCAAGATTTTGTTGTAAGGGCAGATCCTCTATTTTATAAGATCCTTGGTATATACATAGGGAAAAGGTAAGACAAAATGTAATATATTAATGAACGATCATTTCAGCTCTCCATTCTCCTTCCTTTGTCTTCTCTTTTTACGTTAAGTGAACTTCATGATATCGAGGAAACAAGAGTATACCCGGAAACTAACTAACTTACTTACTCGGGACACTCCTAGTGTCACACGTGTACTATTTTTTTTTTTTTGCTTCTGCGATGGTGATATTTTTTTTTTTTTGTATTCATACAGTAAAATGTGAAAGAAACAAGTGTTTGTTCACAGTTTCTTCAAGTGAGTTTTCTGGTGGACAATCACTCTGTGCGTGAATTTTCTACTTATTCTTCCGTTTCGCAATTTTCGCTTCCATCCCATTCCCTGTGGTGATGCTATATGATCCCTAGATTGATTAATATAGGTGTATTAATCATTCTAGCGGAAGCAGTGACACAATGGTAGAATGCTTAAATTTGGTGCATGAGATTCAATCCCAGCATGCCCCAAATGGATTTGAGCAAACACCATACGCGTGGGATTCTTCATTTCACCAATTAGTTCATCAATATTATCATCGTCTTCTTCAGCTTTGAAGTATAATCGTGAAAACAATTTTTAAACAGTAGCCTAATGATAACATGAAGTGTGGATGTATTTGGATGTCAATACCTGTGCAAGTATCACCATTCATTTCAGCGACCACGAAAACTAAGGATTTGACGCTAATATCAGCCATTTTGGATTATTTTTCATGCTTCGATAACGAGGGAGTGTTTCTTAACTCAAGGTTGGCTGAATTTGAAAATAAACGTCACAAATGAGCTCAGAGACCCCGAAATTATGGATTTGACACTAATATTGGTCATTTTGAATTATTTTTACATGTCTCGGTTTCTACCACTGCTGGCCAGTAGCCAAATGTACTGAATACATTCGCAGTGTCATCATTGATCTCAGCAACCATGAAAACTATGAATTCAACTAATATCAATAATTTTCTACACTGTATCACGGAGCATTCCCATTTCCTCTCACTTTCTTCTATCATCATTCACTTCCTTTAATCATTGTCTCCTTTAGCGAAGGACATAATCATGGGACGTTACATCAGCAGAAACTTACTTGCGAGAGATCGAACTAAGAACACCAAACAATAGATGTAAGCGCTCTGGTCTATCACTGAGTCACCGTGCCCTCCAGCTAAGAAATAAACTTGACCTACATCTGCTCTCTGCTTTCTTTTCGGATACTCAACGAAATGATGCTATTAGCAAGTAGAGATTCAACTTAGAATTGTTACATCATCTTTTTATAACATTATTGACTTTCCTCTGAAAGCCGCCACTGTATCCCAGAGTTCTCTCACTTTCTTATTTCATTAGTTTTTCAACCATCATTCACTTGTTTTAATCATCGTCTCCCTCTCTCTCTTACGAGTCACAGTGTCTCAATGACGGAGTGTGCTTACCTCTGGTGCTTAGGGTCCCTGATTTGATCTCTGAGCGAGTAAATTTGTGAACGCTAGCACACACACACACACACACACACATACACATACACCTACACACACACACACACATCTCCATTAATATTATTATTATTCTCGTATACAAGAAGTGATGCGTGTTTTCGCTTACAATGCGTCTGATCTCAAACCTCTCGCAGAGTCAATGCTGCAGACATGATAACACATTCAAACGGCAGCTAAGAACGAGACGCGTTATCAATGAAATATGAAACGGCCAAGTCAGCCAGACACTCAAGTAATCTCATATTGTATTCTCGGAATTACGCAACGTTTGTATATATACGTACGTCTTTCTTAAATGATAAATTCAATGTCATTCATCCATTTTTCGTCGAACACAACAAAAGAGATGGAGCTTTCTTCATGATCAAACATATGTTCATTATTTTTTGATACATGTCTGGAGTGAGTCGTTTATTTTATTCGTGTTCACGCATTACTATGATATATGATGTTACTTAAGTTTAATCATGAGACGTAAGACTTAAAACAATATGATTTTTCAAATATACTTACCTATTTTCATACACAGACGCAGAAACAAATTTTCTTACAATTCTAGTCAAATGAGCACGTACAGAAACACACTCGACACATTTACCATACTCGGCACATACAGAAGATTAAACTCATACATTTCTTATACAAGATTCAATCACACACACACACACACACACACACACACACAGACACACACACACACACACATACACACACAATCACGTGAACCGATATCTCCAACAAAAGACGTGACTTTGACAAACGGAGCTTTATTCGATGGAACCTAACAAGTAATCATTTTCACATGTACTTCAGGCAAAAAAGAGTGACTGAAAAAATTAGTTATAGCAACATCCAATTTCTCGTTAGAAAACAAGGCCATATTCCCTTAGAAATTAACAAAACTTGGAGCCTGACTCTCAACCTCAGTCCCAAGGCTAAATTCGACTCTAATGCATACATGACAGGGTACTTCAAAAAAAAAAAAAAAAAAAAAAAAAAAAAGGCTTTGAAAACAACTATCCTATGAGGAACTTTCATCGATGAATACTATACCACATAGCAACTGTTCCATCAGCGACCAGTTCCAGTTCCCATGAGAACTTCTGGCCGGACTTTCAACGGTGGGCAGAGATCATTCTGTTAAAAAAAAAAAAAAAAAGCTACCCACCACACGTCTATGACCAGATACGCCTAGTAACAGTCAAATTTTCACATAAGAATTTTCCCAAGCCGGGACGTAGCGTCCCGATTCTACTATTACACTTTAGTATTTTATCATAACTGAAATCAAAGTGTTT
This sequence comes from Thermobia domestica, assembly GCF_964235325.1. Classification (NCBI taxonomy): domain Eukaryota; kingdom Metazoa; phylum Arthropoda; class Insecta; order Zygentoma; family Lepismatidae; genus Thermobia; species Thermobia domestica. The sequence continues at coordinate 122,905,839 of NC_137471.1, forward strand.
CGTCTTTATTACAACATTGGAATAATAAAAGTGTGTACTTTGCTAAATGTACTTCACATCGAGTCCTTTTTCTTCTTACTTTACAGGAGTTTATTAGAGTAGTGGCTTAAGCATCCGTTTTGCAAGGTGGAGTCCTGGGTTCGAGTTAATTAAGTTCTCGCTGAGTTAATTAAGGAAATTTTATCACCTGCAATATTGATACTTACGATTATAATATGAAAAATATTCAATTTCTCTCGGTCTTTGTGATGAATTTGCAGAAAAAAAGTTAGCGTATTGAATTGTATAGATGTCGGGGACATCTATAGCGCTGTAGTGGCAATCTACTGAATTAGATCGATTCGAAATTTCGTCACGTGTTATAAGCTTTAATTGTGAAGCTGAAATCAAACTGGTCGAAATAAAATCTGCAATATCGAGTTTAGTGAAAAGTGAATAGAAAATTTTGGTTATGATACTTTACTCTAAAGAAATTGTTCGCGATACTAAAAAAAAAAAGGCAATAATAATATTGTGGTATGATACCAGTTAAGAATTGTATTTGGTGTTTTAAAGTTTATGTAATTTTCTTGAAATTTGTGGTTAAATAGGTTGTAGAAATTTTGTAAATTCTTTCCTGGTTTCAGGCACGTAGCCAGAATTTCGTGAAGGGGGGGGGGGTCCGTGACATGAAATACTGTGGTCATCACACCAGGAGCTCGATCATTCTAAACGATTTTACTCGAATATATATCGGTTCGTTTAGCCAGGATTTCCTAATGGGGGGGGGGGGGCATGAAATTCTGAAGGCCCAGGAGCTCGATCAATCTAACTACTTTACTATCAACATATATTGGTTTGTTTGGAAAATAAAGTGAGGGTATATTGGTAAGTACTTTAATAACAAACTACGAAGAAATCTCGAGTAAAATAAAAAAGCGTATTGAAAAAGATTATACAATATTTACGTCCTTCCTCTGTTTATTCAAATATAAGGATTTTCCTTTCATTATGACCTCAACTATTATAAAAAGTACATAATCACTATGATAAAAAATACATACTCAATAATGTCTTGTAAAATATTTTACAATATCTGCGTTTCTTTCTCTGTTGAATCAAATGTTAACAGAACTTTCTTTCCACATAAATTTGTGTTTTTATTATTACGTTGACTACTGTCGGTTCCAAATGACAGGTTAAATGAGCAGTAGAAAATTGTTTTTGAAATAATATATATGTTTGATATTGCAAGGATGCGATGACGAAAAATTATGATAAAAAATGTCCACGTTGTTATACAACGGCACTATGCTTTCGGAAGCTTGAAATCTCCCTTACTAGTAGCAGAAATTCTGAGAATTCCGTAACTTCTCTAGAAATTTCAAATTTCCTGACTCTTCCAGGATATCTCGCTCACCTCGCCACCATGTATTGCAAGTAATACAAATCTCCTCATAAGAAAGAGTAACCAAAAGCTTCCTGTAGTTTTTATTATTAAATTTTTTTTTAAAGCTGATCCTTCTTTTTCTCATTTCATTTTGTTTTATCCTTCCTTATTTTTTTTAATTTCTGGTCTCGAAGGGGGGTCCGGACCCCCCCTTGGCTACGTGCCTGCTGGTATCAAAATTGAACTTGCTTTTAATAGAGCTTGGACGCTAAAAGTGGGGGACAAAACATGATCTGAATATTTATATATATATATATATATGTTAGTTTTCCTTGTTGTTTCTAACACTTTGTTTGACGAAAGATTGTATAAATAACTATCTTTTTCAGTTGATATATCTTAACTGTACCGTATATTGTATTTCATATTTTATTAAGTGGAGCTCCTCCGTGGCTAAGCGGTTAGCGTACGCGCCTTTGGCGTGGGAGACCCGGGTTCAATTCCCGGCGGGAGCTCATGTGGTTCGGATTCCACGTTAATCAGTAGGTCCACGTCTCATATAGCCTCGCTGCAGAACGGGACGTAAAACTCAAAATCAATCAATCAATATTTTATTAAGTAAATTGACAAGAGCAACACAGGTAGGTACTAACCCTTTGTAGTCTTAAATAGCGAAAGTGTAAGAAGAGATTTGGTGAACAATTTTGGCGAACAAGAGAAGCAATTTTGGCGAACGTCTTCACAGAAAATTATTTTCTTATTATATTATTTAAAATATGGAAATCCCAAAGTCTGGGGTGTTTGTTCCCGTTTACCCTACTATTTTCAATCGCAACAAGTGAGGATTGTTTGAATGCGATAAAGAAGATAACTGTACACATATTTTAATAAAATCGAATAATTTATTCGGTAGGTTTCACTGGAAAATTATTTTGTATGAGCATGTTCAAACGTGCAACATCGGGTAGAATTTACCTCCTTTTACCTCACGTAAACTTGATGTATTGCAATCCCAAACAGAGTTATTTCTGCAAGGTGAAGGAAGTATCAATAAAATCGCATGCCGTATTAGAGAGAGAGAGAGAGAGAGAGAGAGAGAGAGAGAGAGAGAGAGAGAGAGAGAGAGAGAGAGAGAGAAAGAAACAGCCCTAACAGGAAATTACCTTTCCTGCATATTTTTATATAAGAATTTGTTTTACACATTATTCTTGGGTTATTGGAATGAAATATTTATGAAATATAAGCAGAATCTCCTGAGCCGTTTTTGATAAAACTGATTCACGTTTGAGAAGATAGTCCAGAAAGATGTCACTCGTAAGAGTTATCTAGTACTCCTGAATCTTATAAAAGCCTTAAGTTTCAAGTCTTCTCTTCTATCATTACTAGGAAGTTAATAATAAGATTATGTGCGATGTACTTCGTATTACTTAATGTACTCTCGAAATTAAATTTATTAGTGATATCTCCTTATTCTGTTAAATATTTAGATTTAAAATTTTTTACCTTAAGACAGAAGATTGCAACGCTGATTTCAGGAAAAAGAGAAAGTTCATTCAACCATGAAACCCCAGTTGTTGAGAGATGTGAAGTGCGATAATGGCTTGCTGAGGCTAGAAACCTGACTAATTATTGAGAGTGTATTTGAAGATCATGCAGATGATAACACGTCCCGTTCAGGAGCCGTTTACCCGAATAATATATGGTTGTAATTTAGGATTTAGTTATTTATACATATTTATATATACATTTTGGTAGGTTCAGCTGCACTAAGCTATTAATACTTAAATTCTGCCAGAAAATTATTTGTGGAGGGGGTTATTCATTCCTCCTCGGCCAGTGACGTTGCGGTATTTGATTTCCATTTTTTAACGCACGTTACATCTTACAAGCAAGATTTTGCAAGTGTGATATTCCGATTTGCTTGAAACTCTTGCAGTGAATAAAGTAATCAAAAGTAGAGCATGTAGAACACAGTGTTTTCTTATATCGGCCCATATGGGAGATGAAGGGGTAAACTCCCCCTAAACTGCGAACATAGGGCAATACTAGACCCTTTTAGAAAGGCCACAACTAGCAACGCATAATGCGAATTTGCTTCAAACTCCTGCAGTGAATAAAGAAATCAAAAGTGGGACATATGTGTTCTTGTATATCGGCCAACGTGTATAATGACACCACATCACACTACAGTTTATTTACTTATTTCAAGATATATCGTAGTATACCGTAATTCATATATAATATTGCCGTTACTTACTACGATAATACAAGGATTGCACATTAGTTTTGATTAATTAAATCAACTATATTTCAAAAGAATTATTAACTGCTTCACGGCAATTCAATACACTTGTAGATTATATGACGCCTTGTTGAACTACATATTGATAATTACTTACAAACAAGTTCTTGGTAATGAAACTGTTACTCTAGTAACTGGATAAGAAACTAGTCTCTTTCAAGACTTCCGAACTATGCTATGCATAAATAAAGCAAATCTAATAAGCAGCAGCACAGATTGGTTCATCTTTCAGTCAACAAGTATGAAAGCAAAAGGTGTAAGAGATAGCTAGAAGTGGTTTCTGGAATCGATCCAGCGTCCCAAGAATAGGTTCCATCTTTAACATTATCTTCCTACTAAAACCGGATATTGAAGAAATTCACTATAACTTGCTTACCGTGTGTTTTGGCATAGACTTACTTCGATAAAAAAACATGTTCATGATATTCTTCGTTCTATGTAAGAATTCAGGACTCAAAAACACTGAATTTTCCTCTCTTTCTATCCAACGAATAATCAGACTCTTTGTTTCACAAGTAACCCAAGTGTTCATCCAGACTTAGTGCCGATTCGTATTAAACGCAAAGAAAAACCTTTATCAAGAACCTACGAACAAGGACGTTTCTGATTAAATTTAGAATACAAGTGAACAAGAATCTAGACTTGCCATAACAACTTCAGAATAGCCAAATGCACTTTTGTTTTCTGAATTGTTTTTTACTCTACTAGTGGTGCACATATAAGTATATCCAACAAATTCATCTTACGTTTTATATAACCAAGTAGGAAATTATTATGACGGGATTCTGGCAATCAATCGTCCAGTCTGATTTCAACAAAGCCATTTCTTAGTGAATTATGCATGCTTATGTAGGAATGGTTCACCATTCCTGCAGTAATTAAGACGTATTGTGGGTAGAAAAAATATGTATGGAAGTTACCAATGCAATGTTGCACAATCGACAATTTAGTGAGCTTCTACCGTGCATTAAACAAACTGTATAAAATTTGTTACTTTTTATTCGCTTTCATTATGAAACAGGAGCAGTCTATAAAACATATGAATGACAATACAAATAACTAATAGATAAATTTATTATCTATTGTTTAGAGCAGAGCTTTCCAACTTGGGTGTCGCGTGGAGCATCACGAGATTTTTTCTTTAGAACTTCAGAATTTTAAATGAATAAATAGTTTGTAATAAAACCAGGGATAAAAGTGAGGGGGAACTCCGGGCCCCCACCTCCAAAAATATGTAGCGCGTCCCCCGTTCCTAAAAGAATACAATGGACAAAGATAGCCAGAGGGACGGCGTGAGGTAATGCTGTTACCTACCGTCCCCCTACATTTTTAGATCCATTTTCGCTCCTGAATAAAACAATATGAAATGTTCTTACTTAATTTTCGTTCAGGACATAATCGATATGTTTATTTCTACAATTTTGTGCGATTAATATTTAGTAATACTGCTAGAATTCTCTGTCCTTAATTTTTTTCAACAACATTAAATTCAGCCTGCATAGAGAGGAATATCTTAAAAATGAGTCTTACAGGATGAATTGACGAAGTATCTGTCCTATACCTGAATGCTTAATATGCGGTGAAAAGCTAGTGAATATGTGTCACACATGAACGAATCTATCGAATCAAAGCCATCTCAAAAATTCGTAACTTTTTATGTAACATACTCGTGTTTACCTCCATCAGGGAAGCACCTCCTCCAATCTTTGTACTTTGCATCCTCCTAAATAAAACTTCTGTGGGTAAAACCTGGTCTCATGTAAACTTGTTTGTCGGAATATGTGAAAAGTTGAAGACCATTGTTTAAATAATTAAACGATATCTTCTAAGCGGCAGTTTAAATCAAGGTTAAAGCTCAGCAAACTTTACTATGGTTGCTTTTGTGTTTTATATGTATGTTTATCAGCTGACATATAAACTATTTTCTCGAATTTCAGCCAGAAAAGAATTCAGATATGTTTTCACCCTCTGCTGGTCTAGTGGCTAGCACGTGCTCTCGGGTTCGATTATCGATGGGAAAACAAAAATAATATTACAATCATTCACTTTCATTAACCATTTATCTCTTTTTGTCTAAAGAGCGTATCCATGGGATATCAAATTAAAAGATATTTCATTCTTTTAGCAATGTGAATCCTTTCGGACAGGGCCGGATTTAGGGGGTTGCAGAAGATCACATGAACCCCCCCTCCGTTCTGAATATACACTATCTAAAGTGAAAAACGCAGGGGAAATAGCAATACTTTCCTAAAATTTCATGTCATGTTTCCGTTTCGGGCTTAAAAGAAAGCGGTTTTGCTAAACACAATAGTTTAAGTCAGTTCCTCATACACATCACAGATGCCTAAAGGCATTTAAAAAAAATAAATTTGATTCAAATATACTGATAGTTATTGGGGCACCCCCCTCAGAAAATCCTGGATTCGGTCCTGCTTTCGGAAGAAAGGAAGATGATGAAGAATAAATTTTCCTTGTATCTCTCTAAAAGATTATGGAACTGGAAAGCTTGACCTTCGGGACTGACTTGTAGAATTTGTTTAGAGCGCGTCTTCCTTTTAGGATCATTATCAAAATTCTCTTACAATACTGTTGTAAAAGGTTGAATGAAACGAAAATTGTTGAAAAAAGTTTTTACCTGTCTTCTTACCAAGGTCAAGGAAAAAACAGAAAATATGGGAGAAACAAAAATAGTACTTTTTATTTGTTTACCAGTATTTTTGTCACACAGTCGTTCCAACACTAAATTTGAATAGGAAATGTATAATATCCTATTCCTGTTGCATATTATAGCGCTTTTCCACTTGTATTGTTGATAAGGGCGGAATTCATTCTGATGTCCCCATCTCCTTACTAATATTCACATGAGCAAACATACTCAAAAAAAAAAAAAGTTTCTTCTTGAAAGCAAATGTACTGTATATTCATTTACTGAGGGCTTAAGTATTTGAAATTTAAAGCCTAGTTATTTCCCATTTATTTAAAATTATTTAACTAACTCAACTACCTATGAAACCCAAATGTTCAATACCGCATTAACAAAAGTCCTTCATTAACTTTTATCGTTAGCAGCGGTGTACCCAGCGAGTTTGTGTTTTTTGGAGAACCCAAGATATTTTCAAGGGGCCACACTTTTAATATTAAAAGCGGAGCGGAATCCGTTTCTGAATCTGAATGCATTAATAACACTAGCCAACAAAATTTTGCTTTTTTTTTCTGTAACTGACATGAAAACAGCTAATCTTTATGTTTTTGGTTGTGCTGATAACGAAAGTGTTAATGAAAATCCAAAATTAGCTCTCGTTTTGAAGTTATGATGTATTTATATTAATGCCTATACAAGCTTATCAATATATATTTCTTGTTCTTATTCCTCGAAGGAAGATCACCGAAGGCGCAACAGCTTTGCCTGGCGTTTCTAATTTTCTGCTGGTGATTTCCTGATTAGTGTTCAGCAGTAATCGGCTAACATTGATGCACTCCACTTCCCCTTGTATCTAATTTCCATGTCTGAAATTTGCTGGTGGAAGCGTTTTCCGTGCTAGTTGTTCACAGCACCACAGTTGTCAAGTAAAAAATCAAAATGAAGAATCTAACAAGGAGAAGGCACACTTTGGTAAGTGAACTTCGGGGCCATTTTTTGTGAAATGGTAGTGCATATTTAAAGAGTTAATATTACAAACTGGGAGCGCAATGGGCAAAAATGACGTAGAGAAAAGTCTTAAAGTTTTCTACTCGACACATATATCGTTCGACGCGCAAACTTATCAAGTGACGGCGTGGCAGAGTGAGAAGAATCAGCGATTTAAGTTCAAAAGGGTACCGGGTTCGATTCTCGTTCGAGGCAAACTATTTTTCTTGTATTTTGGTTCAACCAATAAAGTAGCGATTTGTAACTATAAGTAAAATATTAATTCACCATATGTTTATAACGAATAAAACAAAAGAAATTTTCAATCACTTGTAAATTCTTTTGATGTTCTATGTTAACTAGGAACAAAATTTAATCTCTTCCGTAAATATTATTGTTACTGCAGTCGTTGTGTAAAAAATGTTCTTGAAGCTTCGTGTCTACATCTGTTGACAGTGAGAAAATTACAAGGGGAATGAGGGGAAAATCTGCTTTGGTTATAGCAACATCCAGTATTAGCAAAGGGGATTTCCCCCCTCAACTCCTTTGTAAATCGCACAATGTTAACAGATGTAGACACGAAGCGTCAAGAACATTTATTACACAACGACTGTCGTCAAGGGCGCCGATCATGGGTGGCCGGGAGTCCATCTCCTCCAAGCTCATGTGGGCCCCATGTATTTTATGAATATGTATTTTCATATGTATTTTTATTGTTACATGTATTGTTGTATGTATCTTTTATGAATGCCCCCTCCCCAAATTTACAGAGAAAGTGGCGCCGTTGACTGTCGTAACCATAATACAACTCGAGATATCAGTATATTTACGGAATAGATTAAATTTTCTTGTTAGTTAACATGGAACATTGAAAGATTTTAAAAGTGATTTTAAAATTGCTATTGTTTTATTCATTATAAACATATGGTGAATTAATATTTCATTTATAGTTACAAATGGTTACTTCATTAGTTGATGCAAAAAACAAAACAACGATTGACTCAAACGGGAATCGAACCCGGGACCCTTTGCATATGAGCTGCACACTTTACTCACTCTGCCACGCCGTTACTTCATAAATTTGCGCGTCGAACAGTATATGTGGCGAGTAGAAAACTTTTGAAGACGGCTTTCTCCCTTATTTTTGCCCATTGCGCTCTCCCAGTTTGTAATATTAACTCTTTAAATGTGCACTACCTCCTCGCAAAAAAATGGTCCCGAAGTTCACTTACCAACGTCTGGCTTCTCCTTGTAAGAAATGTAAACTTTAAGGACGTGTTGCACCCCAGTCCATCATAGCAGTGCATAAGATTTGCCACAAGATCCTTATAGTTTTCTGCCCTCTTATTTCCTGAAATGTTTATTGACTCTTGAACAAAGGCACGTGGGACAGGAACAGGCAGTCCGTCTCCGCGAGCACTCGTCGCATGGCCGACCTTATGTTAAGATATCAAGAAATACTTTTTCTTCTTGGAAACACCATGTGTTAATGCAGTTGTCATACGAAAGTAACAATCATTCACATGGTTGTATGATTCTCGCCAGATCTTAAGTATAGCAAAGCCCATGGATGATCTTTTACGATTCAACCACGAATGAAGACTGGAGACACAAGATATGCAACATACATGAGGAGCCCAGGGCTTGTCCTGGTCCCCAACTTCACAACCAAAGTAGAGTCTGTAGACCTTCCTAATATATGGCGTTATTGGCCTCCTTTGCGATTTCAATGCAGCTTGTCTTCAAATATAGGAAAAATTGTCAGCACTGTTTACTCATTTGCGAGGCATATTGAATCACAGGAATTACAATGACCACACGCACTAACTATACTTCAGTGACACGTTCTTCCAGCACACGAACAGAATACAGCTTGTAACAGACTCAAACTACGCTTAAATGAAACATGCTCCGCTCCTGCCTACCCCCCTTGTTGCTACAAGCGGGAGATAAAAATAGCGACAAAATACACACAGATATTGTTGCCTATTGGAAACTTAATCATTCTGTCTACCATCAGCTGGACTTTGAAGCGTATATGGGACAAAATTGGCAATGAATGCTACTAAAATAAAATACTTATAATTAAGTGCACCCCCCTTATCTTGGAAACGAAAGCTAATTCGAGTTTTTCATTGTCGTTTTCGTTATCAGCGTGGTCGATATAGTTAAGAAACATTTATTTCATTCCAGTTACATTTTCACTGTTGGCTAGTGTAATTTACCATGTATAGACTGTATATACACATTTATAACTATTATTTGCAGTTGAAAGATGAGTTGTGACATTGTGTAAAATTAGATTTATAGCTTGTAGGAAATATGCTAATACACTATTCATAGGAAAACAAAAAAATAGTTTAGAAAGTTCATTTGTTTGACTTCGCCTTTGTATATGTAAATAAAAGGTACGTATCTCCGCACTGAACTTCGTCGCTCTACTTTGTTAAGCCAAATATGCTGCAGCTATTACTGAGACACTTATTTATGAAATATAAACAAAATTATGTTTTTGTTTGGAAAACTTCATATGAAGAAAACTCTCAAAAGTAATATAACGTTTCTGGACATTTTAGTCACAAATGACTCTAATGTGTAAAGGATATCTAAGAAACATGCCTATTATATATCAACAAAGTTGCGTAATAGTATTTGGGGAAAAGATAATAATAATAATAATAATAATAATAATAATAATAATAATAATAATAATAATAATAAAACTACAATTGCAAATGAAGGGTAAGGGAAAAAAAGGAGGAATGTCACAAAACTGGATTTTCGAGAAAACGGCGTTTTTATATTTTAAATCGCATAATAAAGAATAGGATAGTCAAATCTTTTGCCCCGTTTTACATGGACATTTCGACATTTAGGCATGCATGGCATATACTGTCAAATAGTACTAAGAGTCACCAACAGATAGGACAAAGCACCCAATAAAGCGCCCACATGGACATTCCTTGTTTTTTCCCCTTACCCTTCAAATATTTTCGTGACAAGTGATTTGCGGAACATTATAATGACATTAATAAAATTGTCAGAGTTTCTTAAATCTGACCTCCAAAATAAACAAACCCTTGTGATCTTTTAGGAGAATGAGCTATGCCATATTTTTAGGTTATTAATAAAACACGAGATATGAACGAATACGAATTAATGAAATATGAACGAAATCGCAAGTGTCGTTTTTGAGGAAAAAAAAGGCTGGAAAACCCGTCCTCAAGAATAAATAACCCTTTCTTGATATTCTTAGAAAAACGATTTACGCCATATTATAATTTGTTAGTGGAATATTGATTTATGAAATATGAGCAAAATCTTTAGATCCGTTTTTAAGAAAATCTCAAAATACTTTTCTCAATTTAAGTTTCACTCAAGTAAACTACCATACTTTTAGGAATAGGAAAAAAAAATTGAAAATGAAAAAAGAAATGTGAAAACTTATGTTTGGTCTCGATATGTTAAGCGATATAGTCTTTAGACAAGTGAACATATTTACATCGGGAAGAACGGAGAGACGGATAGACGTCCAAAAATCCATTTCTTGGCATGCAGAGGCCACGAAATATGTACATACACTAAAATTTTAAATTCGACTTTTTCATGATTACTATATTTCTCCCCAATCATTATCTTCGAGAAAAATCGAAGGAAAATAACATCAATCTCAAACAGCTATGGAGTAGTATAGTAATAGTAGTAATGGGGGCAGTTTAACTAAATTTTTCTGATTGGCTGATGAATGTCACGTCACCTGACCATATAGTATTATGTCATATAGGCCAATGAGCTCTTTATTCTGGTAGAGTACCTTGGCTCAACTCTAAATTTGGAAGAGGTACCTAGGACCACCCTCAATAAATTTTGGAATTATCAAATTTAAAAATTCGGTATGGTAGCATAGGTTCAGGGTATGTACTTATATAAGTTTTGGGAGTCCATCTCGTTCCTTTTCATGGGTAAAAGATTGCCAAAAATTCAAATTTTGGAGGATTTTTAACCTAATTTATTCTCTTTCATGAGATCTTAGTACCTTATATGGTCATATGAGTGTGTACAGGGGTCCATTACCTTTCAAAGATTGGGACATTGGTAAATCATATAAATTATGTAGTTCCTCGTTATGAAGTTTCCGACTTCCGAATTTCCGTTCCTCTTGGGACCGAATATTCATCTCAGGATCTTGTTCTCAAATTCTTTTAGTTCTACGTTCTTCTCTCAGAGTAAGGGACCATGTTTCACAACCATACAGAACAAAATGCATGATTATCGATTCATATATTTTTAACTTCAAATTCCTCGATAGAATTCGCGAAGACAAGATATTTTAAATTGAATAATAACACGAATTCCCTGCTTTTGATGGACATTTAATTTCTTCGTGAATATGGTTTTAGTCTGTTAATATTGATCCTAGATATTTGAAAGTATCCACTTTATCAAAAGAAATAATTTATATTTTAACGCACCCATAATTTGCTGTATTACGATCCCGACGAACTTCCATGTATTTAGTTTCTCTACATTTACTTCTAAACCAATATCCCTGCAAGCGTTTAATAAGACATCTGCATTTCTTTCTATTGTTCTCCTATTAAATTTACATCAACCTACGCCATAACCTAGTGAATACAATTCAACTCTAGGCGCTGGTTGTTAACTTTGTTTTTCCTCATAGCGTACTCCAGGTCAAAGCTCAATAATAATGGTTACAACGCATCTCCTTGTATCAGGCCATTCTCGACGTGAAAACTCGCAGACAAGAATTTTCCTACCCGGACTTTATTTTGGGAATCATTTTAACATATTTTAATTAATCTAATTAGTTTTTTCGGCATTCCAAATTCTGTAAGAATGTTGTACAATGTTTCTCTCCTCCCCAAATCGCAAGCCTTTTTAAAATCAATAAATAATTGATATACCGGAGTATTGTATTCCCACTTCTTTTCGAGTATTTATCGAATGGCAAATATTTGGTAGATAGTTGATCGATTTTGTCTAAATCCACACTGATAATCTTATTCTGTGAATGTTTCTGAACAAGTGCTTTTTTTTTTTTTTTTTTTTTTTTTTTTACAGGATAAGATTGTAAGTCTCACGCCCAACTCCCAAGTTGGAGGACTACTCCTTGTCGTCTGTCCACGACAGCTTATTCAGTATATTCGTAGTTAACCTCTATATCTAGAGGCCTTCTCCTCGATTCAAAATATGAGGACGCGCCTTGCCGTGGTGACAGAATCCACACGACACGGCTTATTCCCTTGCTATGGGTAAAAATTACCAAAACGCAAGCAATATGTCATATTATGTGGTAAGTTATTGACCTCCCTTGTAATAAGTCCTTATTATCTTATAGACTATAAGGGTGAGTATAGGAGTCAAGGACATAGGTATTGGGATACGTGTTACATTGGTCCTTCTTATTCCCTTTTCTATCCGAAAACTGGCAAACAAAAATATATAAACGTAACCAATATGTTATGTGGTAGGTTATTGACCTCTCATTTATCATATTAAGGCCTTATTAACTTATATGGTTATAACTGTGAGGATTGGAATCCAAGATATAGGTACATTGATACACTTTATATTATATTTTTGGAGGGAATACTTAAGACCAAACCTGTAAAAATTGGGAGTTATCCAAAAAAAAGAATAGTTGGTAAATGTTCTTCAGGAAAAATTCTTATTAAGCAGATGCGAATTTTGAACGTTGCAGAGTTCGCGGCGTAGAAAATGTTACAAAAAGTTTAAGTCGAAATGAGGAACAAACTCTTGCGCCGTGTGTTTGTGCATTGGGAAACACACTTCCTGGTCGACTTTTTGCTTCTGGTATTCAATCCAGCTCACCCCTCCAACACTTCTCCTTGTCTATAGCATTGTGTGACGTAATATACCTTTTCCATTCAGACGGGGAAATAGGAACCAGGTTTACAAGATTTATAGCTCTAAAACCATCTCTTTTATTCGTATTTCTGAAATGTCTTTTTTAGAACCTGAATAAAAAAGGCCATAAAAGTTTTCCATATCTCCATAAACATCTTTATAAGCAATATTTTCCATTTCAAAGAGTGTAAACTAGAAAGATGCTATTTGTGAAATTGTCTATGACGCCAGTAGGTTTTCTGCTTCCCAAAGTCTGTAATGCGGGCGGAGAGCTCCAAACGCTACTGACAGAAATTAGTGTTATTCAATGATTAATTTCATTTCTTGTCAGTACTTGCAAGCACATGTTCCATTGGTGTCATTTGGACAGGACAGTGGGAAGTAATTTCCCTTCCCTTGAGCTTGATAATTGCATATTGTTTGATCATGTATATAGTAATACACTAATAAATAAAACTGTAACTCTTATATCGGCGGAGAATCTTCGCTTCTCCCCGGGCAAAATCGAAAATGACGCTGCTTTTAACAACAAACCTATAGATTACAATAGCACATTGCTAGAGCGCTTATATTTGGTTTCAAGAGTCGAATGCCTATAGGTTCGTAGCGGACGACGTTGAGGGAAAGATTTTCAAATATGGAGACAAGAAAGGATGATTTACATATGCAAGTTTAGAATTGGGAAAAATGATCGCACTGAATCCATATTATGACGAATATTGTGATTTTGTGAAACAGAAGAAGGAAAGTTTCCGAACAGCTAGCATCACTGGCAGTTGTTGAATTAAGATGGGGAACCCTTTTTAGAGCATCAGATGATTACGAAGGAACAGACAAATCTTAAAAATGTGAATTAAGAGTTTAGAAAATATTCAGCTCCCGGAACGGGTTTCGAACCACGAATCTCCTAGCGAACCATGACTTTATTAATTCAGCCACGAGAAACTGTACAAAGTTATTCATATATTTTACCTTTAGCTAGGTTCAGAAACTAATAGAATGGAATATTACGAAAGTTAACTTGGTGGATGCGCCGTTTACACCTCTTGTAGCTTAGTTACAGGGTGCATAATGAACTTCCCCTTGCTCAGGTACACTTTTTAAAGAAGGAAAAGTTTCTTACTCTTGTGCTAATGAGTTATATTTAATAGAACCATCTGCTAAAGAGTGCCAAACACGCAAATCTTCTTTTGCGAAGCTCTAGTGGAAAATGAAACAGATCGTCGTAAACATGTTAGACTTTGGAAAGAAAAGGGTTTAGAAAACACTGGAAATGCATAAGAGTGTAACTTGGACGCGAATCTATAAATTAAAAAATAACATGCTTACGTCATTGTCTGTTCGATGAATGATAAGTGTAAGGGACTTCTTCGTGGGTAGTCCTAGGTTCGAATCACGGCCGTTCTTATTGTTGTTTTTTACTTTAGCTACATTCATACTGTGCATTTCAGATCAATTTTGAATTAAATGTAGTCGCAGCTAGTTTAAGCCAAAATTATTTTCAAATACAAGATTTGATATTACATGCTTTTCTTTAACTTGCGATATTTCATCTTTGATATTAAATCCTACAATCCTAATTTAACTCATTTCCCTGCCATATCATGAAGTTTTGTACAAGAACGACAGTCAGGTGGTAATGTAATACTATGGGCCGCGGTGGCTCAGTGGTAGAGCGTTCACCTCTGGTGCATGGGGTTCTTGATTCGATTCCAGCTCGCGCCAAGTAAGCGTTGTGATGGACAAACACCGTGTGCATGAGTTTTCACGGGGTTCTCCCGTTTCCTCCCACTTTCTTCATTCCACCACTTCATTCATTTCCCATCATCATTGTCTCCTTTAGCCTAGTCGGTATAATCGTGGGACGTAAAACTTAAAGATTTCATTTTCCATTGTTACTGTAATATATCTATATACGTTTAAAAGTTTTGACTCAGAAAACAACGTAAGTTGAGCGTACGATGCAACATGGACTCCTGTAGGAATTTCAAACGAATTTAGTATAAGTATAGATTACCATCTGAAAAAAACTGTGTGTGGGGGTAAGACACTGAAATCATTCCTAGAAGGAAAGGGCGATATATAAAAGTAATAAAATACGAACGATAATATCGTCGAATTCTTAGTATAGGTTTCACAAAGTTGAATAGTGACATTGCCGATGCTTAAGTCTAAGTAAAACTTTGGTTAGCATGGAGGTAAGAGTGGGAAGATGACAAGCAAAACGAATCAAAACATGCTATATTTGTGTCGAATGCATAGTTTTCGGGGTCACTGACATATATAGTGATATTCTAGGTGTGGTATATGTCCAAGGTCCGCTCCATTGGGGATCAGAGGGGGGAACAACTGAAGATATCAGAACAGTTCCTTTGGGGTGAGTTACAATACACTAAGACTGAAAAGTGGTAACGCACAAATACTGGTATCACATCGGGAACTATCAGAGATGACTTCTGGAAAATTGCTGTTGCTCCAGGGAGGCACTACTGCCTGATCACTCCTTAAAACATCAATGCTTTGCAAGGGCATAGGCAGGAATCAATTTTAGGGGTCGAATTGTTATTGAGGGGTTAAAATTTAATATGAGGGCATACTGTACTAAAATATCTAACATGATTTCTAAAATTAGGTAAAATTTACAGAAAGCTAGTAATTTCGGAATGTTCTACACCTAGTGTACGTCCCTGCTGCTCCGAATTATTCTAAGCTTCTCTTCAAATGTATAAAGCACAAAATGTAAATAATAAATGAAAAATATAAAAGAAAATATATGTATTTATTACTAAGTAGAAAAAATAGACAATAATATTAAACGACGAGTTTTTAAATGAAGAATCATACTTAAAAGGGGAAAAATAATTTTACAACCTTTTCTTCTTATGTAGGGTAAAAAGAAGTGAAAAGTGCTCATCTGGAGTGCTACTATTCATCTCTTCTAAACCAAAAACTATGAAATCGGCACCAGTATCTTTCCTATTCTGTTACTAATACATGTAGCCCCTTCCTCTTCTAGGAATGGTTGCAGTGCCTTACCCCCAACAGTATATTTTTCAGATGATAATTTATGTGCATACTAAATTCATTTGAAATTCTTTAAGGAGTCCATGTTGCATCGTAGGTCCACTACGTTATTCCTTGAGTCAAATTTTTTAAAGTCATAGAGAAATATAACAGTAACAATGGAGTATTGCGTTATCGCCTGACTGTCGTTCTTGTGTAAAACTTCATGTTATGACATAGGGAATTAAGTTAAATTAAGGTTGTAAGATTTAATATCAAATATGAAATATTGCAACTTAAAGAAAAGCATGTAATATCAAATCTTGTATTTGAAAATAATTTTGGCTTAAACTAGCTGCGACTACATTTAATTCAAAATTCATCTGAAATGCACAGTCAGGCCACGCTTTAGCAGTCAGCTAAAGCAGAAAACAACAATAACAACGGCCGCGATTCTAACATAGGACCACTCATGTAGGAGTCCCTTACACGAACCATTAATCTAACAGACAATGATGTAAGCATGTTATTTTTTTATTTTATAGGTTCGAATCCAAGTTACACTCCAATACATTTCCAGTGTTTTCTAAACTTTTTTCTTTCCAAAGTCTAACATGTTTATGGCCATCCGTTTCATTTTTCACTAGAGCTTCGCAAAAGATTTCACTCTTTTTATTTAGCACTACTTTAACAGACGATTCGATCAAGTATAACTCATTAACACAAGAGTAAGAGACTTTTACTACATTAAAAAGTGTTCCTGAACAAGGGGAAATTCATTATGCACCCTGTAACTAAGTTAAAGTGGTATAAACGGCGCATTAACCAACTTAACTTTTGGAATATTTCATTCTGTTAGTTTCTGAACCTAGCTAAAGGAAAAATATATTAATAACTGCATAAAGTTCTCCGTGTCTGAAGGGATAAAGCCATGGGTCACTAGCTAGGAGGTTCGTGGTTCGAAATCAGTTTCGGAAGCTCAATATTTTCTAAACTGTATTAAGATTTTTCTATTCCTTCGTAATCATCATCCCATAATCTAAAAAAGCTTCCCCATCTTAATTCGACAACTGCCAGGTGTGATGCTAGCTATTCGGAAACTTTCCTTCTTCTGTTTCACAAAATCACAATTTTCGTTATAATATTGATTCAGTGCGATCATTGTTCCCCAATTCTAAACTTGGATATGTAAATCATCCCTTCTGCCTCCATATTTGAATCTCTCTCTCAATGTCGTCTGCTATGAACTCATATGGCTTGGGATAGAACCTTTGGTTCTTGAAAGCAAATGTAAGCGCTCTAGCAATGTGCTATTGTAATCTATAGGTTTGTTGTTAAAAGCAACGTCATTTTAGATTTTACCCGGGGAGAGGCGGAGATTCTTCGCCGATATAAGAGTTTCACTTGTATTTATTAGTGTACTATTCTCCTTTCCTGCCCAAATGACATTTGCTTGCAATTAATAACGAGAAGTGAAATTAATAATTGAATAACACTCATTGCTGTCAGTAGTTTCTAGAGCTCTGCGCCCGCATTACAGACTTTGGGAAGCACAAAACCTACTGTCGTGGTTGAAAATTTCCACAGATTTCACAAGAAGCATCTTCCTATCTTGCAGTCTTTGAAGAAGGAATGCAAATAAAGGCGTTTATGGAGCTATGGTAATATATTGTGACACTTTTTATTCAAATTCTAAAAAGACATTTCAGAAAAACGAAAGAAATTGTTTCAGAAATATAAATCTTGTAAACCTGGTTGCTTTTTTTCGTTTGAATAGAAAGAGTATATTACGTCACACAATACTTAGACAACGAGAAGTATTGGAGGAGTGAGTTGGATTAAATACTAGAATGAAGTAGTCGATCGAGGAGTGTATTTCCGAATGCACAAGCACACGACGCAAGAATTGTTTGGTCTTAGACTTTTGTAAGATTTTCTATGCCACGAACTGTATTAGAAGGTTGATGAATTTCAGAAAAATATTTGTTTTCATTGAATGAATGAATTTTCAAAATAAAAATTTTAAATAATTATTTTTTCAAACAAAAAGTTTCAAACTAAAAATTTTCCAAACTAAACATTCTGAAATCGAGATTTAAAACAAAAAAAATTTCAAACCACAAATTTCAAACTAAAAATGTTCTAATTCAAAACTTACATAGCTATTTGCTGATGGATCTCAAACAAGCTAAACCTGATGATATTAGGCTTGCCATATTACCCGATTTTAGCGGGTACCACCCGATTTTTGGGTCCTATATTCGTACCCCGCTTAATCATCTCTTAATAATGAAAAACCACCCGTTTTTTTTGGATTGGAGAAAAATCTAAGACGACTTTGTTATATTCAACCTATTGTTATAAAGTGTTATATTCAACGTAAACCGCTACATCTCTGTGTCAATCTCAATTGAGATTGAGTTAAATTTGGAGTTGCTCTCAGGCTGTGAGCTATTTGCCCAGCGCACGTGCGCAGGGACCAAGATTTCTAAATATGTTTTACCTTTCTAATAAAAATTTAGAAATTATTTTGTGTTTCTTAGATATGAAAAATATCTGCCATATGTCGCTTTCCTTTTTTTTTTTTTTTTTTTTTTGAAAACTTGCCTTATAGATATCCTTACATTTACAGATATATTACTTTAATGCTTACTTACTTTACAATTCGAGACTCACATTTGTTGAACTTAATAAAACTTTAAAGGCAAACTTTACTTTAGTTTCGATAGAAAAGTGCATTGGAAATGTCACTTAACAAAGAAACCACTAAAGAAAAAAAAATGGTCCGAAGGATCCCAGGTCAGTATTTGTAATATAAAAGTTCACATCAGTACTTACGGTTTAGAATCATCCGCTTTTCGAATTTTAATATATGGCAACCATAGATGATATGCGATTCCATACAAATATTTTACCAGATGATTTAATCATTATGTTACGTACCGATAAAACACTTTTAAATTATTGTGCATGTTAAAATAATGAGTCAGTCTAACACGATGTCTAGTATAAAGAAGCAAGCTTATCTGCTATGTGCTATGCACAAAGGTAAACCGAGTTTGCGTAAAGCTACTTTGGCCAATGCAGAAGCTTTTATATTTTACAGTATTCGTAAATTTTCTTATGGTGTCTTGAAAAGCAATGTTCCACTGACAATTGCACAGAAGGCAAGACTGAAACATTATAAGCACACACTACGCTACCTCGTGGACAATACAAAATCATTTGATAAGAAAAAGAAACATTTAGCCATACAAGAAGGATGATTCTTACCTGTACTATTTGATCTTTTTGTAGGAAGTGTGTTGTCCAATATTTTTTTTAAAAAACAATTATCATCATGAAATATAGCAAGAAAATAATTTTAGTGCCACCAGATATGCTTCAATGAATGCATGCATGATCTAATGTGAGTGAAAATCTAATCTCAACCATGAAATGCCATATTTAGTGAGTACGTTGAATCCAAGTGATGAATAAAAATGGAATCAGTATAATAGAATATTTCAGAAATATTGTTGTTATACGTGAACAAGAACCAATACCATTTAGAATTACATTAGCCTTACTAAAAGCATTCACTATTATTAAAGAAATGAGAGGTCTACTGAGAGATGGGGTATACCACTTTGACAACAACTGGTAATAAATTGAGTTTCTACAGCATTGTGTTGCGTGATATTTTGTAATATAGAGGGTCGACTTTTTATAAAGGTAACCAAGAAGGTTCTGTCAATTTTGTGGAGGTCTGTGTTCAAATGGCTCTCACACCGTGAGTTGAATGCGAATGCAGATAAGGCGTAGGTCAGTTGTTGGCGTGAGTGTATCCGACATACTACCTGGTTGTGGCAGTTTAGTTACACCCAGAACTTTCGTAAAGACAGAGTGAACATGGGACCTCCACAGAGCGTCCTAAGGACATGTATGCTTTACGAGTTCAAACGGGTCAAACACCGTTGCAGCGGGACAGAAAGATATGCCAGACCATGGAGACGGTGTCGTGACTACGCGGACAGTGCAGCGGTGGTTTAACAAGTTTGAAGACGGTGACGAAATATTCGAAGACGCGCCACGTATAGAGCGTTCGCTTTCCTGATATACAGTTTCAGAAACTGAAAGGCTTGGTCCCTTTCCCCCCAAAACCAAAAACAGCACCCAATACGCGACAATGGACAACCGTCTTGTTGGTTAAACCCATTCATCAATGCTTATACAACGTTACCTATGTCTCCAAATTGTCAAGAAAGGGATCGGATGGTCAGTGACTATTTTTCCTTTTTTATTAGTTCTTTTTAAAATCCTCTTCACAACACACTTTTATTTTTCTTCCCGTAATTCAGATATAATAAACGTATTTGCCACGAAACTAGGGCAATGTAACACAACAAGCATAAATGTTCCTCCTGAACACTGATTCAATATTATAGCAATAGAATAGTAAGTGCTATATAAATAGTAATTATTTACTGTAATAAAATTAGAGAGATGTATTGTAATAAATGCACTTACAAATTTTGATAAATGCTGAATCTATTGTGTACCACAGATCAAATATTATTACCAATATTGTAGTAAATGCGTCTAATATAGTGCTGTCCCAGAGACGAGACGAGAAATAAGGATTTCTTTTTTCCATCTCTTAAATTTTGTAACTCATGTCTCGTCTCGCTTCTCGAAAATTTTGTTCTCTCGTTTTTATTATCGAAAAAGGTGTCCTCGTCTCGTTTCATTTTGTAGATTCACATACAAAATTTATGACCTGCAGAAACGGCAGGAGATATAAAGATGTAGTTTTTTAAAATCGATCCAGCGTTCCAGAAACAGGTCGTCTTCTCCATTAACCCTCTATTCAAATTAGAAGTGGTTAAATTAACCATTTCCGGTTTCAACATTTATCGCCATAAAACAAATATGGTAATATAGCGACAAACCCTTTCGATTCAGGTTGTTAAGGGTATATAGATCTATCACACCCTGCAACTCTATCGAAATCAGAAGTAGTTGAATTTGCTAGTACTTCCGGTTTCAATAGTGATTGTCATAGAGCAAGAACTATAAAGGATATTGAGAAGCACTTTTTGCAATACATTCAGCATCCCAAGAATAGGTTCTATACCCTCCCTTAACACTCTATTCAAACCGGAATTGGTTCAAATTAGAGATTTTTTGTTTCAGCATTTATTGCCATAGAACAAAAACAGTAAGTAATGGCGAGCAATGCTTTATTATTTTTATTTTAATATGGACTCAGGAACAGGTTCTTCCTTTGATCTTATTCCTCTTTACAACTAGTAGTTGTAGATGTCGAGTATTGTATTCGGATGGTTTGGAAGATATCCGTAGCTTCACACTGTGAAACAAAATTCAATTGTCTCAATTTCATTTCGAAGTTATCTGAACCCTTCAGTGTCATGAGGTGTTCATGAAGGGAATATAACAACATTCAAAGCATATTTATAATTAGATTATGTGGGTTAGGTTAATGATTTGCGTATCTTTTAAAAATTGGTTAATGTTCTTCATTGTGTTCGTCTAATCACTTTTTGAATTTGATTTTTATGCTATGATTCATGTAACAATAAAACAGAGTTTAAGGAATAAGTCTGAGACAAACTATAATTGACCACCAGACTTGTGAAATTTCTCGTCGTCTTCATTCTAGTCTCGAAAATGAGATAAGAATTATCATATTTCTAATCGCATCTTGATTTTAAAGATACTTCTCAGCTCGTGGGCAAAACTAGTCTAATACTATACACCCTAACAATAAATTATGCTTAATTAGCAGTGTAGGAAAGATGTAGAGTTAAAGCAACACTAGCAAAAACTCTAGAGTCCAGTGAAAATATACGATCAAGCGACCTCGTAATATAAAATAAAAAAAAAAGTCCAGTAGCATTTGCTGAAACATTAATTAGAAATAACCATATGTGTGAATTCATGTTATAATGTTGTCATAATTATGATGGTTTGTTTCCTGGTGTACACAATTTAAATTGCTTGTTTTTTAAAGTCATTAGCAATCTGTGAAACAAACGCAACACTTAAATAATAATTGTCCCTTGCTAGCCTCTTTTCTATAGCAGTTTGGCAATCGTTTTCTCGTATACAAAATCTGTAGGTATTATGTTTCAATGCAGTTTTTTTAAAGATCTTAAGAAATAACAAAAAGAAAAATTTGGCTACAAGAGAACTGTCACCCTCACTGACTTTCCTTCGACCAGCCATAAATAAGCTCTCATAGTGAGTTTGGTAACATGCTCCACCACCCGTAGTGTGTCGGCATCAGACTGCAACTGTATATAAGGATAGCGAACGTACTATACTGAAAGATCAACACATGTAAAAATGAAGATTTTCAAGCAGCAATTGAGGCGAACAACATGATGTTACTCCGGGCCAGAAGGCAACGCGAGCAGACACCTGTGTTTCTCTGCTGTCTCGTCTGAGGAAGGAGCCATTACTGAACAGGGTGCTGACATGTGATAAGAACTGAGTCCTGTACGAAGCTCCACGCCACCGTCATCATTGGTTAGCATCCCATGAACCGGTTCCAAAACAGCCGAAACCATCACTGCAACAGAAGAAGGTCCTCCTGTGTGTTTGTTCCACTGCTCGAGACATGGTTCATCAGTAACTGCTATCAGCTTGTCGGAGCATCAATGCAAGTGTGTACTGTCAGCAGTTGAGCCGTGTTAAAAAAACAACTCAAATTTCAGAGCCTCAACTTCTGAATCGCAAAGGGGACCTGCTGTTACAGGACAACATTAATCCCCATGTGTCTACGATGACCCGGCACACCATTCTACGCCTTGAATGAAACACTTTGCATCCGCCATACTCTCTAGACATTGCACCGTCTGATTATCACCTGTTCCACTCCTTGGACAATCACCTTCGAAGGAGTCAGTTCAAATTCCTAGAAGATGTGCAAAATGCACTTGATACTTCCTTCGGTTCACGGCCCAATAAGTTCTACTGCGATGGAATCTATGGACTTCCAAAAGAATGGCAAAGTCGTTGATGATGATGGGGACTACTTCTGATCATACAGGTAAGATTTAGTTAACATATCGATGTTTAAAGATCGTGGGTGAAAAAGCAATGGATCATTCTTGGTTATCTTTATACTTTTGAGGTTATTGTTAGGTAAATTATCAAAAAGGGATTTCAATGTAAATAGTACTTGTTAGGATATATATGATATAATGTTTGTGTATGCCCATTTGAAAAAATCAATATAGCACATCAAAACATTTTAACATGGCCTAAATAATTTTGCTTAGATATAAATTATGTTCACAGGATTACATATAAACTACAGAAATGCAACTGCACATGTCTCCTGAAAATATGTTCCCTGTCCATAGTTTCTGTTGATTTCTTTTGGGTAAACGCCATGAAAAACTAAAAAATAGAAGGCATTATTCCAACGAGATATTTAATTTCAGGTTTGATATATGTCGTCCATGCGGCTGAAGTACTATTATTTCCCTAGAAGTGAGCTACATAAGAATGTATAACCACGGGATGTCGGAGCGACGACTTGGCATCTTCTTGAAAAGTTCCAATCCGAGTTATGAGCATATGAGCATTCATGATATTCCCCTCCAACACTAGCATTCTATATTTACCACTGCCATATTCGACCTAAAATGGCACAAATTGTGCATTCAAGGACAAACGTCAAAGGTGGCATCTGAAATAGAGTGCTCACGGAAATGAGGTTAAATAAAAGTCACTGTCCCAGCATATGTAAAAATGTTATTTAAAAATAATTTTCGAAGATTTTTCTTCATTTAAGAAACATATAAAACACCATCCTCTGAGCATTGCGTCGTTATGCCTGTTATTTTTACACAAGCAAAGGAAACAGTAGTCCTAATTAAAACTACGTATTTCTGAACATTTGATCGTTTCTTTTATTTATTATTGTTGCGTTTGCAATAGAAAACTTTTTGAAGTTTTGTGTTTGCTTTTCTCTTTGTCCTTTATGAAGTTACACAACTCGTAATACAGGGTGGCCCATAAGTAGGTATACACCCCTGTATGGATCTAGTACAATAGTCTAGTTTATGGGTTTACTAGCGTCGGATGTTCCGAGCTTAAGGCATAAGTAACAGGACATTAAGAACAAATAATAAAGAAACTAAGTCTACCTGATGGATTTGAATAAGAAATGATGTAAAATGCAATGAGGTGATTAGTACGGTATTGTATAACTACTTTTGGACTACCCTGTATAATAACTTGCTAAAGCCTAAGTTTTAGTTTACAATAAAAGTTGAAAGTTTCTGAGAAATAATGGCTGATAGCTGGAAAACAGTTAATGCTAGTCAGGTAGTGAATATGCAAGTTGAAATCTCGTAGAAAATAATGTCGTATATTCTGCAGCATCCAGCAGATTCTTTAAAGATATAATCAAATGATAGGAGAACCATAGGGAAAGCACTATTTTGAACAAGAAGTCTTAGCACTATCTCTTATTTTTAAAAGGCATCCCATGTATCTAGTATTTGCAGTTTTGCGTGGGAATATTAGGTCTCGCAAATTTAGAAAAAAATGTTCCCATTGACTTGCAAGAGCCAACACGATTTTTGGTATTAATTTCCGAGAGGTCTTCCCTTATTCAACGAAGATTGTTTCCCGTAGGAGTACATTAATATCTGCAATAGGGATTGTGAGTTTAACTTACTACTAGAGTTTGTTTCATAATAAAACGTGTGTCGCACGCGTAAAACAATGTAACCACTGATGTTTCATAATGAAATCTATTGAAATTAAGGTTTCAAATAGAAGAAATTGCAAACATTTTCTTATATTGGGTTTTTATTCTATACGAAGAACAATTACCAATGAAAAACCATTGTCGAATAATAGCGAGACTAATGTACTTAATGCGTTTCTTATCATGAATATCTCGTAGTTTCATGCAAAAGCACTTGCAGTACGGAGGACTTCTTGTGGTTTTTTCAGTGAATGAGTGAGTATGTGCTTTCTCAAAATACTTTTCAGAGAAAAACATTTATTGCATTCGTTGCATGTATAAGGTTTTTCTAAGGTATGTGTATACATATGACTCTTTAAAGCCGAATGCTGAGTGCAGGCCTTGCCACATTGGTTACAGACGTATGGTTTCTCCAATATATGAGTTGAAATATGGGTGCGCAAAGTAGACTTAAGGGAGAAGGCCCTCGAACAAATTTCGCAAACGAATTCCTTCTCCGGTGTATGGGTAAACATATGGTTTCTCAAACTTCCCTTTTGAGAAAAAAACTTACCACACTCCTGGCATGTATGTGGTTTTTGATATGGGTTAACGAATGAGTTTTCAAGTAAGACTTAGTAGAAAAGCTCCTCTCACATTCCTCGCAATTATATTGCTTCAACTGTTTGTGGGTAAGAACATGTGACTTTAACCCAGAATTACGAGCGAAAGCCTTGCCACACTGAGGGCAAATATGTGGTCTGTAATATGTGTGAATATCCTTAATATGAGAATTCAAACTTGAATTTTGAGAGAAAGCTTTGCCACATTTCGGACAAATATATGGATAATCCAATGTGTGGGATGACATGTGCAATCTCAACGTTGTCTTACCTAAAAAACATCTTCCACATTCATCGCAAGTATACCGTTTACGATTTGAATGAGTCAATATATGTGTTCTCAATGTCTGTTTTAGAGAAAAACTTTTACCGCAGTGGCAACTGTAAGCAACTTTTTTCTCGTGGATTAGAAGATGTCTCTTCAAATATGATGATTGTGGGAAAGCTTTAGAGCACATATCACACGTATAAGATTTCTTCGAAGTATGGATCAGTATGTGCTTTGCCACATCACCTTTGCGCGAGAACGATTTGCCACAATCGTTGCAAATGTGTGACTTTGCATATACATGTGTTAACATATGTTCCCACAAATTAGATTTACGGAAAAATGGCCTTTGACACTCAGAGCAAACACATGTGTATTCTTTGTTTGTTTTGTGTGTCTGCATATGATACATCAGAATTGATTTCGCAGCAAAACCTCTATTGCATTGCTGGCAAATATATGGCTTCTCTAAGGTATGAGTTTTCATGTGCCTTGTTAAGTTAGATTTCACCGAGAACGCTCTACAACATTCTTTACAAATATGTGGTTTCTCCAAAGTATGAGTTAACATGTGTTCCTTCAATTTTGTCCTAAATGAGAAGCATTTGCCACATTGATTGCATTTGTGCGGTTTTGCCTTAGTGTGCGTAAATTGATGAGCATTCAATCCAGTTCTGCAGGAAAATCGTCTGCTACATACTTGACAACTATATGGCTTCTCCTTGGTATGGGTCAACATGTGTCTTCGTAAATATTGTTTATGAGAGAAAGATCTATTACATTCCCCACAAGTATGCGGTTTCACCAATAGATGGGTAAGCATGTGAGTTCTCAACACTTTCTTATGAGAGAACGACTTTCCACATTCTTCACAAGTGTGTGGTCTCTCTCCCGAATGGATTACCATGTGCTTATTCATATCTGCCTTTCGAGAGAAAACCCTGCTACATTCATGGCAAGTATATGACTTGTCCACTTTATGGCTTAAGTCGTGCTTCTTCACCATTTGGGAATTCAAATAATAGTTCTGGGGAACAATGCTTCCATCTGGCTGAAAAGCGTGTCGTTTTTCATTGCTAATAATTTCAGTGTGTCTACTGATATCAAAAATTTCGCGAGTCGTTTCCCCATTTTTCTCGTAAGAGATGCTAGAAGTACTGAAATCAATAACAAGATTAAAAATATTTAAGTCAAAAAGAAAGTTCATCAAAATCCTTATTTCAAGTGAGCAAATTTTATGAAACTATATGCATAAAATGTGAACAACGAGGTGGTAAAAAGACATATAGACTAAAAGCTTTTAATATTATTAAGAGTTCTATAAAATTAAAGGAAACCTGTTAATACGCTCTATTTGGTATAGTGGATGAGACCTTCAGTGTTTCTTTAAACTGAATTCTACTTCAATTATACACAGTAGATTTTACTCTTTCTCTGAGCACAATAATCAAACTAACTTCCAGAAAATAGGAAACAGTGTCTCCTGCTCTTCATGTATGTTTCTGTGTATATATTATTAGAAGTGCGACACTGCATTTCTCAATACATGCTGTAGAATGGAACTCAAGCAGTTTTTATTTATGTGAATTTCATACGAATTTGTGTAACAAAAGATGCTGTCCCTACAATATCCAGATTGTTCGAACTGGAATAATTAACCATTCCGTTTTTTTTTTTAGTTTTCTCCTTGCCGAATAACAGCTTCTAAAGATAATAATAAAATTGTTTTTCGTGATCTGCTGTAAAACTGAAACCAAGAATAAAATGATAGAAAAAAATTATCTTTATACACGGAATCACTCTTTGGAAATCTTTGGAAATGCTTCGGTTCGGAGGTAGTGTGTGCCAATAATTTCTCCGATTACCATAAAACTGACCGTAACTGGAAAAACAATTGTCGGTAAAAATACATATTTAATTATTGACCTGAAGATTCCACTAATGTGGAAATGGATGGAAAGTAGAAAGGAAGTAGGGCACCTCAAAAGGAAATTTGCAATTGCGCGTGCCTTATACAGAATCAAGAGGAAAAAATGTAGATTGTGATAACCAATTCTTCAATAATAATAATAATAACAATATTATTATTAATAATAATAATAATAATAATAATAATGATGTTGCGTTGGATTTTGAGTTTACCTTCCTTTTAGTGGCGATGCTGTATGAGACGTAGACCTATAGCTCACCGCAGGATTCGAACTACATGAGCTCGCACTGGGAATCGAAGTCACATCTTTCATGCTAAAGGCGCATATGCTAACCGCTTAATCACGAGGATTTAAAAATGAGCTGGAAAAAGAGCGTATGATGAAAACAACTTGAGTTTAGAGACATCTTCCAGGAATGATGGAGAATGACAAAATAGATATTTTGAGATATAGAACTAGTGTCCAAAAATGGCTGTGCTGCAACAGAGCTCCGGTAATTTGCCGATTGATATAGAAATGGCCAATCGTCTAGAGACAATTGTCGAAGATCCTGTCTAAGGAAATATTTCGTTATTAAAGATATGTTTTTAAAAAAATAGGTTAGAGGAATGTGGCGTTGCAAGCATAGCTCTAAAGAAACAGAAGTATATCGTTGATTTCATCAACAAATTACAATAAAGCATAAATCGTAATTAACTGTGACGCATTGAAGAAATTTATACAATATCGCGGGCAAAGACATTAAGGCTGAAAGAAATATGGAAACGATTAAAGCAGTACAGTCCGGATATTCGGTACAGGTTAAACTAATCCTATTATTTTTACAATATCCCCATTTCCCTTTTACGTTACGTAGCAAATACATTTACGGGATACACTACTACGTCCCCAAATAGCATTTCATTACAGCAACTACGTAAAATTAGTGAACATAATTTGCAAGTCTAGAAATAGTTCAACTTTTGTGGCAATACCCTTGCACCACTCATGTCCCTAGAGTTCTTCCAGGCATTCTTTGAGGGAAGCGAAACCACTCGCAGCTTTCAACCATCTTCAATAACTAAGATAAATATATTAAATTGCGAATTAATGTTGTACTTGTTAAGATTGAGTCAATATCCATTTTCTGTAGGGATACCCTTGCGCTAGTCACGTCCCTAAGATTTTTCCAGGCATTCTTTGCGGGGTCAGAAACCACTGATGAGTTTCCATCGTATTCTAAAATGAATGTAAATTAAATTGCTATTTAGTGTTATCCTCTGCCGATCGAATCATTTAGAAAATACACTCCAAAGTGGCCTCTCACATTTTTATTCTCCTTGAAAAAATTTCTACAAGTACGTCTGTGAAAATTTCATTTATTTTATGTTAATTGACTCTAAAGGCCAAACAACGAAATACTACCGTAGTCCAGATTTTGATCCAGTACTTCGTTCTACTGTTATAGTTACTTTTATGCTATCCGACGAATTTTCGAGGCTATACCTTGAAACCAACGCATTTTCGCATAGTTGCTTCGACTATCAAAATGTTCATTTTTGACCAGTACATCGTACCAAAAGTCGTACTCAAAGTCTTGGTGTCTTCAATGTATGCATTTTTTCCAGTGTATTGCCTCCAATGTATTGCTTTCCAGTGTAATATTTCATTTATTTTTGGCGGGATCCTCTGTATGTTTCTGCTTCAAGCAACTATTATAATTATAGTGTTTATTTTTGTTGTATTTTGTTGTAAGACAGCATGAGTTGCAATTTTTTTCAGAATATCCTTGAGCCACTACAACTTTGCATTCATTGTCTCTCTAATGAATTCCACGCCTCCAACAAGGAACGGTAACTTTCGACCGATCCTCGAGTTAACTATTCTTTGTCCGGTTATTTTTGTACGATTTTAAAAAAAAAGTTCGGCGCGCTGTAGGTGAGAACAGAAGCATTTCCAAACAATTCTTCCATATCTTAACAATTAGCACGGAAATTATGTCTGAGATACGTGCATTAAATATTTTCTGCTAGCTGCATTAATTCAAATGAAACATTTATTTCTGCAAAATATTTCATTATTTAAATATTATTTATAAGTGAATGGTTCACTGCTGGCTGTACGTGAGAGTACTTATATACATTTACCAAAAATCTACAGTATCTGTTAGATACGCTTTTCTGAAAGCGACATTTATTTTGAAAGCAATTTTGTCAGCAGCATACATATTTGAAACCCATTACTGTATTATTTACACATAAATTTAGATGGGTAACTCATACAAGTGTCTAATACTTATAAATTTTTGGGATTGATAATAGATTCAAACTTAGCCTGGGTTGAACACATCAATAGTTTATAGATTAAACTAGGGACGAAAGTATACTTCTTTCGGCAACTCAGTACGATCATAAGACTGGAAGCATTAAAATTAAATACTTTGGTTTGATCGAATCACTAATTCCTTATGGAATTATTTTCTGGGGAAATACCATCCATTCGAAAAGAGGTTTACAGTGTAAGAGAAGACACTAAGAATAATGTTATCAGTATCCTTTCATTGGCCCAAAAGACCTCTCTTGCAATGGCTACAAATATTTAAATATTACCATTACTGTGTTTATACAATCTGAAGCCAACATCATATATACATACGAGTAAGCAAAATTTCAATTAAATTGCGACTTGTATCAATGCAATATGGGAATCATTAATCGTATTCATATACGATGATTAACTTAACAAAAATCCAAACTCGATTCCTCACATAAGAATATATATATATATATATATATATATATATATATATATATAATCTTAATTTCTTCAGCAAGTTCGCCATCAGAAATGCAGGTGAAATTATTGTTACATAATCACATATATCTATAACATAGACGACTGCAATCAAACAAACATTTCTGTATAAATAGGAGATTAACATTTAATTTGTAACTGGCAAAGCAAGATATGTATGATCTGTCAGGAAAGTAAATGTACACCTATTTTTCGAGTCTGGCATTCCTGCGCTTCATCCGTGGAGAGTATGAGAATTAAATCAATCAAATGTTTACTGAGGGGCAAAAAGAAAAGCTTAATCTGAATAAGACATTGCAGAGGAGCACAAGCTGTGAATACGAATAGTGCATTGTGTAAATAAAGGACGACACCGAAAGAGAAAGTCAGAAACAGCTGTTAAACTTAGAAAAAAAGAGTAAAAATTGTCGAAGTGGGAGCATAAAACACAAATACAAAAATACGCCGACAACTAAACGTTCACTATGCCGTGATCTTAGTGTAGTAGTTAAGGTGCTGGCTTATAAATGCAAAGGTCGCCGGTTCGAATCTTAAGTGAGGACATTTTTAAAAATTTTTGTTAATAATCTATGCAGCTCATGAGAGATGGTAAAAGAGGTCGTATTTAGTTTTTCGTAGCAATTATTATTGGTAATGTTTAGTACTGATAATACTTTTTGTCTTTGCGTATTGCTTCTATTCTTTTCTTCATTTCGAAAGAGAAGAATATCCGAACAAATGCCACCAAAATTCCTCATATTTTGAATGTAAACGCCATTTGCAATTAGTGAAGAATAAAAATTGAACGTTCCGATGTAGCTGCAAAAAGTAAAAAGAAAAAGATGGAAGTCGACCATACTCATGGATATTAAAAATACAATTTCTACATGCCTTACACCTCCCAACCACGTTTCTACGTTAGCAAGTAAGAGGTTTGTGTTTAGGTTAGGCTCGTCAATACGTTTTGCAAAGGGGCCCGGTTTAGCTCTGACGCACCACAGGTGCGAGAAGGGAGAAAAACACTTTTTCTCTCTCCCTCTGTGTGTCTATTTATCTATCTATTTGTATATATATATAACGCTATTTGTGAATGCCATAACCACCCTAATTTTCAGCGGATTGAGACGAAACTTGGCACAAACATTAATTGTTGAAATATCTTGATGAGTTCGTTAACCAGAATAATCAGATGAAAATGTTCAAAATGGCGGCCCTTCAAACTCTTAAAAAGTTCCAAGGGAACCAAATTTCGCCAATAAATAGGTATTCAGAAAGTTTGAATAAATTTTCCTCTTTTACTGAAATATTTGTGTGCAGGGACTTATTGAAATATTGGACCCGATTAATCGCCTAAAGAAGATTCACGCCCTTTCGCTACGGTCAGGCATTTTTTTTTTTTTTTGCAGGAGGGGGTTATTTTCCTATCGGAACAAGATGATTGTTAGTGATGATATGAAATTACACATTGAAAGTGAAGTAACTTGTGGAACGTGTTATTTGAAAGAATAATATAATAAATGTGCTTTCCTCTAACACAGAGAACTGTAAATCATGTATTTTAAGTTCGGAAGCCTGAATGGCGAGGAGTGTTATTTGATTTGCTTTTTAGTAACACATTGCATTGCAAATAAAGGTAGGCAACATTAGTGGTAAGTAAAATAATAATAATAATAATAATAATAATAATAATAATAATAATAATAATAGGTGTTGTTTGTGGCAAGGTAATATCTTAATCAATTCTTCTTCAAACGTAATGATTGTAACGCCATATCTCCCTTACAAACAAAATATTAGCAATTTATATCGAGAGAACGAGAAACTGTAGAGCGATGGGAGCAACGTTGGACAGTATGCACTCATAGTACTCAGAAAAGTAAGCGATTTCAATGCAAAAGGAACGAAGAGTCATTGTCATGGGTAATCATGGGGCCACGGCAGAGCCCTCTTTAGACAAAATGTCGATAGCTTATATCGAGAAAACAGGAGGTGATAGTGGGATGGGACCAACTTTGGACACCGTGGACCCATAAAGCGCATCGAAAAAAAATAAGGGGGGGGGGCGCCAGCCAGCCTTACTTATTTCCACATAATAATATAAAATTATATTGTCGAAACACACACACGAGTTAGCTACTAATATTTCATATTATTATTATTATTGTTATCGACAGCGTCTTTTCATTACGTGTGCGTGTTTGACATGAAGCCAAAGAGAAGATCTTCATTCGTAGAAAGAATAATAGTCAGTTACTTTAACTGTGAACGACAGCGAAAAATACGAAGAGTGGACTACCTGTAGCGTAAAGAAGAAATATTTTCTCTCAAATGGATAAAAAACCAAGCCGAGATTGATTCGAACTCGCATGGACGGCGCGAAAAGCCAGTGCTTTGTCGACTTTTTTTTTTTAACTGACTCACCGAACGTGTTTCAGTAACTTACTTATTGCTAATTTTACTTGCTTCACTCGTTTAACTTGCTTTTTCTAATAACTTATAACGACAGGGACACGAACACAGAAACATGGAGAACAGTTAAAAATGAAAGATGCTCTCCCGCCGGGAATCGAACCCGGGACTCCATACACCAAAGGCGCACGTGCTAGCGACTAGACCAGCGGGAAGGGCACCGCTCTCTCCCTGTGTCGTTAGGGATTACGACCACTGTATTGCCAGCTATCACTTCTGTGGGTTGTATACTATGATCACATGTTTCTTCTTTGCTGGAAGAGTAAAACTTACATTATATGTAAGACATGAGGTATTTAGACTTACATGCTCTTCATATAATGTAATAAAAGGGTCATGCTGTGAATAAGAAAAAGAACATTCCTTGGACAAAACGGAAACTATTGGCATCAGAAATATTTATCTACGAGGCATGCGCAGTAGTATATTTCAGAATAGTTTCTGTTTTGTTCAGTAAACGAAGAAAGGGGTATTAAAAAGCAAATATGTCGCGTCAACGAGATCGACCAGATTTGACAGGGGCGAAAGCAGATGTATAGTAATACAACAACTTCGCTCAGTTGATACGAGCCGAGCCGGTTGATATCACTACCCGAGTTGGTATTCTGCTTGGGCTCAAGAATTCGACCGTGCAGGTCTCAGCCTTGATTTTAAGAACTACAGTATATACTTATATTGGTGATTACGACATTTGAGGCTGTCTCGTAATAATAATAAAAAAAACTCTTGTCTTCTCGTTATCTAGACGAGACTAGATACACGAAAATTGTCCCACGAGATGCACTAAAATTACGAGAGGAGACGCACCCTTGCCGTGAGCAACACTAAAAGTATTCCACATTACTGCCTACATTTCTCATGGCTTTCGGTTTCCAGTCTAATCAGGCCATTATTTCAAAACGAGTTAAAACGAGCTGAACGAGCGAGAGAGCCATTATAAAACTCGACTCAACTCGAAACTCGACCTCGAAAACAGCGCCTTGGCTTGGAACTCAACTCAAGAAAGATACTTTTGACTCGACTCGGATTGAACTCGAGTCGAGTCGAATTTTGGCTCGACTCCTGCTCATCCCTATTCGTATTTGTATTTTGTTTTCACTTCAACAATTTCTACTCTTTTTTTTCTTCGTTTACCTATTGTTTCTGGATTTCTCTGTCGGTGTCATCCTTTATTAACACCATACACTATTCTTATTCCCAGCTTGTGACCCGCTTCAATGTCTTATTCAGTTTAGGCTTTTCTCTTTACATCGACTTCACATGTGATTGATTTAATTCTCACTTTCCGCGCACGACCGATGAAAATGTTTTATTATTATTATTATTATTATTATTATTATACTATTGAACTTGCACGGCGAAATTACTGTATAATACGATATCATTTCAGTAATTTTATTCCATTGTATGTTATTTAATTTATTAATGGGCACTAAATTGTCTCCAGATCAACGAATAAATTAACTACGGCATGCACTTTGGTGGAAATATCATTACATGAACATGTTTGGAACGAACCAATAATCTTATTGTAATGATATTTCCACCAAAGTGCATGCCGTAGTTAATTTATTCGTTGATCTGGAGACAATTTAGTGCCCATTAATAAACTAAATAACATACAATGGAGTAAAATTACAGAAATGATATCGTATTATACAGTAATTTCAACGTGCAAGTTCAATAGTATAATAATAATAATAATAATAATAATAATAAAAATAATAATAATAATAATAATAATAATGATAATAATAAAAATAAAAAATTTTCATCGGTCCTGCGCGGAAAGTGAGAATTAAATCAATCACATGTGTAGTCAAGGTAAGGAGAAAAGCCTAAACTGAATAAGACATTGAAGCGGGTCACAAGCTGGGAATAAGAATAGTGCACGGTGTAAATAAAGGACGACACCGAAAGAGAAATCCAGAAACAGCAGGTAAAAGGAGAAAAAAGAGTAGACATTGTTGAAGTGGAAACATAAAATACAAACACGAATAGGGATGAGCACAAGTCGAGCCAAAATTCAATTCGACTCGAGTACAATTTGAGTCGAGTCAAAGGTAATTTGCTTGAATTGAGTTCCGAGCCAAGTCGCTGTTTTCGAGGTCGAGTTTCGAGTTGAGTTGAGTTTGATAATGGCTCGCTCACTCGTTCAGCTCTTTTTAACTCGTTTTGAAATATTGGCCTGATCAGTCTGGAAAGCAAAAGCCATGAGAAATGTGAGCAGTAATGTGGAATACTTTTAGTGTTGCTCACGACAGAGGTGCGTCTCATCTCGTAATTTTAGTGCATCTCGTGGGGCAATTTTAGTATATCTCGTCTCGTCTAGATAACGAGAAGACAAGAGTTTTTTTTATTATTATTACGAGACAGCCTCAAATGTCGTAATCACCAATATAAGTATATACTGTAGTTCTTAAAATCAAGGCTGAGATCTGCACGGTCGAATTCTTGAGCCCAAGCAGAATACCAACTCGGGTAGTGATATCAACCGGCTCGGCTCGTATCAACTGAGCGAACAGCTCGAGTCGGCTCGGTTGGGATGAGCCGATGACCCGAGCCGGCTTAGTTGGAACAAGCCATCGACTCAGCTCAATTGAGCCGATGGCTCGAGCTTTCTCGGTTGGGATGGGTGACCTACTCGGCTCATGTGAACCGGTTCGAGCCAGCTAAGTTGAAACTAGTTCATCAGCACGTTTCGACTCAGCTCAACTAAGCCGATGGCTCAAATCGGCTCGGTTGGGTGAGCTGTTGGCTCGGCTCACTTCGCGATTCGGTTCGATATTGAATGAGCTGTAAGCCGAGCCGCTCGAGCCGTTGAGAAGCCCAAACCCGGTCCCAGCTGTTTTGAATATTTTTGGCTGAAGCCTATAACTTTTAACAATTTTTTGCTCGAGCCCGAATACTTGCCCCTTCGGAACTCAAATCCAGAACGTGACCGATGTCCTTGCCTCCTGAAGACTTCCAGACGACCGAGATCGACAGTCAATTAGCTTTTACTACTATTCAGATACAAACCGTATATCTTTTAAAGATTATACATGGTGTTGATATAATAATAATAATAATAATAATAATAATAATAATAAAAGTTTTAAACTAGCCCTGAAATTTGGCAAAACTTACTTAAAAGTAGAGATTTCGGGGAAAGGGTTCCGTACCTTCAAGACACACCTCTGCAACTACCAACATTTTAAACTAGAACATTTCATTGAAGTTTCATGTAGAAAGTATGTTTTGAGGAAAATAACTGTAATAAATATAACTGAATATCACGCAACAGTTGGGCATATAATAAACTAATTTTTAGAATATGCAGAGGTAAATATAAAAGCTTTGCTACAAAAATACCTACACAGAGCATAATTCAATGAGCTCTGAAATACAATGTAACGAAATAGCCTATGAGATTCAGTCTACAGAGCAATTGTTACTTAAAGAATGGACATACACCATTTCGAGAATCGAGACAAGACGGGAAATGTTTACGATATTTTTCGTCTCGTCTCGATTCTCATCTCCAAAGAGAGACGAAAATTTTGATTTAGCCCTGACCCGTCTCGAATGCAAAATGTTAATTCTCATGTTATTTTATTTGTTTTAGAAACGAGACGAAAAAATGAAATGAAATCTTTAAGTTTTACGTCCCACGGTTATGCCGGTTAGGCTAAAGGAGACGGTGATGATGAGTAATGAATGAAACGGTGGAATGAAGAAAGTGGGAGGAAACGGGAGAACCCCGAGAAAACCCACGCACACGGTGTTTGTCCACCACAAAGTTCACTTTAGAAACGAGATGAGAAACTCCTCTTCTCGTGAGCAACATTAAACCAAACCGAAATATTCTTTCCAAATGTCACGTTTCTGCTTGTAATGGTATGACCTGAGCGATAATTTAGCTTCTAGCTTTTAATCTTCTACGAGATAATAATAATTATTATTATTACTATTATTATTCCTGAAGATTTGATAGTTCAAGTATTGAAACATCCGAGTATTCAAATATCTGAATATAATAAAACGTATGTTATCGCTGATCAATCGCCATCAAAAGTTCTAAAGTAAAAAAAAAAAAAATTGCAACAGGTATTCGCAGAAGCACCTTGACCACTGAACCGCGATCGCTACGCGGTAAACGATTCGTCTTTAGTCTGGTTACGTTAGGTTTCTTTGCCTCCGCTTGCAAACTTGTATGTTATATTTTTCGATTCAAAATGTCTTTCGTATTTCTTTTATGAAGTCGGCAAAGTTTACATTAATAACTTGAGTTTTTCTTAAACCACTGGTTCACAAGTTCGTTCTTTCTCCACACGAAACTACAAATATGACAGATTGAATTCTCATACTCCCCATTTCTTTCAAAGCAGTCGCCATTACCTGGTCAAAGACTTATTTCCGCCACGATTCATATTAACCAAAATAAATTCATTTTTCGGAAGCGGAACTTTCACTTTCCGGATTTCGCAAAATTATGGAATTCAGTTAAATTCCGGAATTCAGAAGAATTTCGGAATTCGGAAAGAATCCGGAATTTAGAAAATTCCGGAATTGAGAAAAACTCCGACTTTCGAAAAAATCCGGATTTTCCGAATTCCGGAATTTGTCCGGCTTTACTTTCGAGAGTCCGAAAACTAATAATTCCGGAACGGGCTATCCCTAGTTTATACACAACCTTTCAGAACACTAAGCTAGTAGCTGTCTACAAACAAACAAGTAATGCAAAGCATGTTGTATCCTGCAATACGTCATGTATTAAAATCCGACAGCAGTTTCCGTATTAAAATCCGACAGCATGACCCTTTTATTACATTATATGAAGAGCATGTAGGTCTAAATACCTCAGGTATTACATATAATGTAGGTTCTTCCAGCAAAGAAGAAACATGTGATCATAGTACACAACCCACAGAAGTGATAGCTGGCAATACAGTGGTCGTAATCCCTAACGACACAGGGAGTGAGCTTTGCCAACCCCGCTGGTCTAGAGGCTAGCACGTGAGCCTTGGGTGTATGGAGTCCCGGGTTCGATTCTCGGCGGGAGAGCATCTATCATTTTTAACTGTTCTCAATGTTTCTGTGTTCGTGTCCCTGTCGTTATAAGTTATTAGAAAAAGCAAGTTAAACGAGTGAAGCAAGTAAAATTAGCAATCAGTAAGTTACTGAAATGCGTTCGGTGAGTCAGTTATAAAAATAGTGGACAAAGTACTGGCTTTTCGCGCCGTCCATGCGAGTTCGAATCAATCTCGGCTTGATTTTTTATCCATTTGAGAGAAAGTATTGTTTCTTTTGGCTACAGGATGGATTTTCTCTTTGGTTTCATGTCAAACATGCTCACGTAATGAAAAGACGCTGTAGATAATAATAATAATAACATAATAATAATTATTATTATTTTAATAATAATAATAATAATATGAAATATTAGTAGCTAACTCGTGTGTGTATTTCGACAATACAATTTTATATTATTATGTGGAAATAAGTAAGGCTGGCTGGCGCCCGCCTCCCTAATTTTTCCGATGCGCCTTATGGGTCCACGGTGTCCAAAGTTGGTCCCATCCCACTATCACCTCCTGTTTTCTCGATATAAGCTATCGACATTTTGTCTAAAGAGGGCTCTGCCGTGGCTCCATGACTACCCATGACAATGACTCTTCGTTCCTTTTGCATTGAAATCGCTTACTTTTCTGAGTACTATGAGTGCATACTGTCCAACGTTGGTCCCATCGCTCTACAGTTTCCCGTTCTCTCGATATAAGTTGCTAATATTTTGTTTGTAAGGGAGATATGGCGTTACAATCATTACGTTTGAAGAAGAACTGAGAAAGATATTGCCTTGCCACAAACAACACCTATTATTATTATTATTATTATTATTATTATTATTATTAATATTATTATTGTTGTTGTTGTTGTTTTACTTACCACTAATGTTGCCTACCTTTATTTGCAATGCAATGTGTTACTAAAAAGCAAATCAAATAACACTCCTCGCCATTCAGGCTCCCGAACTCGAAATACATGATTTACAGTTCTCTGTGTTAGAGGAAAGCACATTTATTATATTATTCTTTCAAATAACACGTTCCACAAGTTACTTCACTTTCAATGTGTAATTTCATATCATCACTAACAATCATCTTGTTCCGATAGGAAAATAACCCCCTCCTGCAAAAAAAAAAAAAAAAAAAAAAATGCCTGACCGTAGCGAAAGGGCGTGAATCTTCTTTAGGCGATTAATCGGGTCCAATATTTCAATAAGTCCCTGCACACAAATATTTCAGTAAAAGAGGAAAATTTATTCAAACTTTCTGAATACCTATTTATTGGCGAAATTTGGTTCCCTTGGAACTTTTTAAGAGTTTGAAGGGCCGCCATTTTGAACATTTTCATCTGATTATTCTGGTTAACGAACTCATCAAGATATTTCAACAATTAATGTTTGTGCCAAGTTTCGTCTCAATCCGCTGAAAATTAGGGTGGTTATGGCATTCACAAATAGCGTTATATATATATACAAATAGATAGATAAATAGACACACAGAGGGAGAGAGAAAAAGTGATTTTCTCCCTTCTCGCACCTGTGGTGCGTCAGAGCTAAACCGGGCCCCTTTGCAAAACGTATTGACGAGCCTAACCTAAACACAAGCCTCTTACTTGCTAACATAGAAACGTGGTCGGGAGGTGTAAGGCATGTAGAAATTGTATTTTTAGTAACCATGAGTATGGTCGACTTCCATCTTTTTCTTTTTACTTTTTGCAGCTACATCGGAACGTTCAATTTTTATTCTTCACTAATTGCAAATGGCGTTTACATTCAAAATATGAGGAATTTCGGTGGCATTTGTTCGGATATTCTTCTCTTTCGAAATGAAGGCAAGAACAAAAGCAATACCCAAAGACAAAAAGTATTATCAGTACTAAACATTACCAATAATAATTGCTACGAAAAACTAAATACGATTTGTTTTACCATCTCTCATGAGTTGTATGTATTATTAACAAAAATTTTTAAAAATGTCCTTACCGAGGATTCGAACTTGCGTCCTTTGCATTTGTAAGCCAGCACCTTAACCACTACACCAAGTTTATGGCATGGTGATCGTTTAGTTGTCGGCGTATTTGTTGTATTTGTGTTTTATGTTACCACTTCGACAATTTTTACTCCTTTTTGTAAGTTTAACAGCTGTTTCTGGCTTTCTCTTTCGGTGTCGTCCTTTATTTACACTATGCACTATTCGTATTCACAGCTTGTGCTCCTCTGCAAATATCTTATTCAGATTAAACTTTTCTTTTTGCCCCTCAGTAAATATTTGATTAATTTAATTCTCATACTCTCCACGGATGGAGCGCAGGAATGCCAGACTCGAAAAATAGGTGTACATTTACTTTCCTGACAGATCATACAATGATTAATGTTTAAAAATATACAATCTTTTATTATAATAAATTGCTGTAACGTTGGTTTTCTTTTCACTGTATGGTATCATTTAAAGTATTTATTATTACTATTCTATTTCCTGAGAAAGACATAAACTGATGATTCCTAATGCGAAAAAGTAAATAGATAACTAAAATAAAAAGAAATACAATTTCGTCTGTTGGAGTGGTGTTGAGCGATCTTCAAAAGTAAACAGGTTAAGTGATGAACTTCGGGTGTTAATGAAGTTTTCAGTTACACTAATAATGAACTGGCTACATAAGAATCCTTCAGTTACATAAGAATGAAAACTGGCTTTGAAACTCTGATGCTTCATTTTGGACATAGCATTGACATATCAAATTTGAAGTTGAGAATCCAAGAAATTTGTCAGGGAGAAAAGAGTATTCATAACCTACGTCATGCGGTAGTTAAAAATTTAAAAATCATTTCCGTTCCTAACATTTTAGCAGAATTGGAAGTAGGGTTCTGCAGGGAATTTCCACAGGGCCAGATACTGAAATCGTCACTGCCAGGAACTAATCACCATTGTGTCTTTAAAATTAAAAGGGAGTTTTTACTTCGGTCATTTCCTTCATTTTATGCGTTTCTTTGATTCAATGATTTGTTCCATTAGGTTCATTGCTGGTATTGTGTCACGTAGACCATTGTGTAATACCGCTTATGCTTTTCTGTTTGAGCGGGGAAGTAGGGATATTATATGACGTCTTGTTTTGTCGTAGAGTTCTCCAGTTTTTCATGTGGTTTGTTCACGGTTTCCTGGTCTCGTGTTGGTTTCTCCTGTGTTACAGTAGCATATGTCTAATGGAGGGATGCTTTTTTTAATGAACAGATCATAAATTTATATGCCTTATCAACATTGGTGTGTGAGAATGATCTTTGCAATACTTCCATATATTCCTCCGAATCCATCTTAGGCGATATGTCTACCTATTTTCCAACTTCTGTTGCCGATATGCAACCTCAAAAAGTAACACTACTTCTTTTACTTCTTGCCCGTTTCACAATATAGAATAGTGAATAACGAGTGTAATTGGGACGCTACAGAGACATACTTCCATCTTGAGCGGAAGAAAACACTTTCTTGTCTGTCCAAATAATGATAACCCCGGACCCTTTCGTAGCTAGCAGATACCGTAACGAAAACGATATTCTTGAGGCATGATGTTCTACAGTGAATTCTTCTTTCATGGTAGGAATTCTGCGATGGATTTCCGCTTCATGTATTTCTCCCCTTACCGTAACTGCCAATATAGACAAATACAGGTCGTGTCCAGTAGTTGAAGCAAGCTGAAAGGGACTTTTCCGTCTAGCAGAAACAAATGCCTGATTTTCCTCCGTAATAGTTTTCCATGTCTTCTTTATTTTGGGTGGCTGTGTAGCCCTTCTTCGCCCTCTTCT
Organism: Thermobia domestica; assembly: GCF_964235325.1. Taxonomy (NCBI): domain Eukaryota; kingdom Metazoa; phylum Arthropoda; class Insecta; order Zygentoma; family Lepismatidae; genus Thermobia; species Thermobia domestica. The sequence goes on from NC_137471.1 coordinate 122,947,645, forward strand.
TGATAGCGTCGGGTCCAGATTGAACTCACGCTTTGGTTCTAGTAACCGTAATAGTAATATAGGAAGCACGACTACTATATTCCCGCATGCCAACTACACGGCCTCTTGTTACTTCTGAAGTATAAAGCATGGTATCCTATTAAGCTGTAGTTCACGTTCAATATATTAACGTAAAAATAATTTCAATACACAGACTAACAATGCCTTTACGGTAATGTCTGCATACTGAAGCAATTCATGTAATGTTACATTACTCCACGTTTTCTTATTGAATGTTTCACGATGAATAGGATGAGGTTTGCTAGCGTAATAAAAGCTCTTTTGGACAACTCATCAACAAATCTCCAACAATACGTCTCCGGTGGTCGAATTGTACCGTTTTAATTGCATACATAGAACTGTTCTCTTTTCGGGAACATCACTAGCAAAAACCAAAGTCTGTGACTACGGGGAATTCTCTCATAACTATATAGTTAGCGTACGGCACGGTAAAATCAGGACCGATTCCCGGTGGGAGCATATGTGGTTCGGACTCCACAGTAAGATGTAGGTCCACGTCTGAAATTGCCTCTGCGCTGAACAAGAGACTAAGCTCCAACCAACAAACCAATTCACGTCTGAATCAGGGGAGTCTCTCCCTGTTATAATTGGAGTATTTTGGCACAATGAGTGAGCGCTGAACTCTGCTTTCAAGCCCATAGTTTCAATTACAGGCTATGCCCTGTGAATTTGTTTTGAACAGTATCGTGTCTATTGGTTTCTAAGAATTCCATATTTCCTATTACTTCGTTCGTGGTTATATATAATGAACTGTTCCGAAGAATTAGTTCTTTACGAATCGATTCATTGAATGTAATTAATGACTAGTTGGGTATGGACTTTTGGTTTTCGGGTAGAACCATGAATTTCGAAGAAGTACTTATTAAAGCTTAACAAACAACTTAAAATATACTATGAAAGAATTGGTGGGGACCCCAGTGAAGTTTGGGATCCTAATTTCTGCAATTTTTAAATATTTTTATATATATGACTCTAAAATGATTTCAAGGACGACAGAGATATATCACAACCGAAAACCTAAATTCGGTGGGCCTCATGGTTACCGAAATATGGGGAAATAAAGAGCAAAGCCCTAGGCGTGTGGGATTTGCGTACTCGATGGCAAATTTCGAAAAATTTATAACTAAGGCTTAACAATACCTTTAAGAACACTTATAATACAAAACAAGCGGACATCTTTATGGGGTTCGTGAAACTCTTAGTTTTAAATACAACATCCCAAATCCTATTTACTAAATATGATTTAAAGTTCTGAAGACCGTTACGGATATCTGTTCACCGGAAACTGCAAGTCGGAATACGTAACGGAGAAATCATTAAATAGAACTGACAACATAAGGCTATGGGGTATGCGTACTAGACTGTACATTTTCGAAAAATTCATTACTTAATTATAATAATAACTCCCAGAACAGTTTCAGTCTAAAATAAACATTCACCTGTATAAGGTTTGAACGAATTATAGCATTCATACAACTCCTAATTTATACATATTTCCCAAATATGTCTTAACAGTTTTGAAGAATGTTAACGTGTGTCCAAAAAAAAGAAGAACTCGATATGTCTAACGGTTATCAAGATACTATTAAACAAAGACAGGCGCCATAGTTATCAAGTATGCGTTAGATGGTAAAATATCCGAAAGTGATCACTGGAGGTTAATAAGTACTCTATAAGCAATTTCTCCTAAAGTAATTACCTACTTCCATGGGGTTGCAGAATAAGATGAGATCTGCAAGAATAACATTTTAAGACCTTTCCAAAACATATATTTAACATTTTCAAGTGCTTTACAAGTACGTGTTTACTCAAAATTTCCAGTCGGTATGCCTAATAGCTAAAGAGGCACTGTGAAATGAAAACACAATAAATGTTAGAATTTCGGGAATAACTTTTTATGCCCAATAAAGAGTAAATATGATAGTACCCCTTCAGGTTATATGAGTATTTGAGTACAATTTCCAACGAAAGACTAATACACTTTTACGTTTGATTCTGGAAGTTTAAAGAATACATCAAAACGTTCAAAGTAGTGGTAATTCCATGTCATTACCCAACACAGCAAGTGAGATATCAAGAATTTTATTTTTGATTACGTCATAAAAAAGACACTTACGGATAAGAACTCCTGGATCTATGCTATAAGCAGGAGAAATTTCAGAAAACTAATTCATCTACCTTAATCGAAAGTATGGTGTAATTCTGCACTTATTATGATCGTACTTGGTGAGATCTCAGCATAGTTTATACAAAAAGACTAGTTCAGTATTGAGTATTCTTCATGACAATTCGAAGAGTACATGGACTAGGTAATACAATGAAAATTATATGACAATATCTAACAGAGTATGCAAATTATTATACTTTGGTGACGTTCCACTAGGATGTCGTCCCACTCGAAATACAGGAAAATAACACTGCTAAACTCCTGCTGCACATGATAGGATACGAAGGGGAGTATAAAACTATTGGTGGTATACACCATTACTGCTGAGAAAATATTTGAAATGAAAAAGAAAAGGAGCCGATAAATCAGGTATAAATAAGTGTTAAAATTTCCATTATTGTCACACAACTGATGCGTTGCAGTACGAAAAAGAAAAGTAAAACAATGGGCAGAAGTCATCAAACTCCCAGATAAAGTTAAATAGAGGGTTACAATGACTGGTAAGGAGTGCGATTTAAGTTAAGGTTACTGGCAAAAAACATGCATAAAACAAAAACAACTCATTCGATCTCAATGAAAGTTTCACCCTTTGCTCGTCAGAGCATCTCACGAGTGTTCGCGAAGTACATGCGCGTAAACATGAACGGGAAGCAAATGTCAGCCGAACAGGCCAAGGCTGTCCGCGAGCGGCTTATCCAATTCTACGAGAACCACTCCTCTCGTGAGTTTACGGTTGCTTTAAACCATTTACGTGTGAATATCCTTATAGTACAGTGTATAGAATATTGAAAATTATGTGGAGACTGGTGGAGCATCAAGAAAGAAGAAATCTGGTAGCCTAATTTCAAAATGTACACAAAAAGTAAAAATTGCGATTGGACGAGAACTCTTGAAGAACCCTAACTTGTCAAACCATCTTTTAGGACAGAAATATAAAATTTCTGAATTCAGTGTAAGGAAAATAAAAAAAAAAAAAAAAAAAAAAAAAACACGGATTCAAGGTTGAAACATGTAAAAGTGCATTTTATACAGACGAACAGAAGAAGCGTGCTAAGATCTACTGCCGCAAACCTTCTGATAAGGTCATGAACAAGATTGTGATCATGGATGATGAAATTTACTGTTACCAAAACTTAGCGTTCGCAAATGTTTCCAAGTATGTACACATTGATAAATGTCAGGTTAATCCTAGTAAGTTCGTAAAACATGAAGACAGGTATGAGAAAAAGTTTTTGAACTGGCTAACGGCAAAGTTTCGCGTGTTGTTGTTCGAAGTGGGACAAGCAATGGTGGCCGCTATTTAGAGTACACTGAAAGCGTTCTGAGTCCATGGACACATAAATAATTCACCGGACATACCATTGTGTTTTGGCCAGATAAGCCATCCTTGCATTATGCGAAGAAAGTGCGCGACGCGATTACTGACGCTGTTATAGAGTTTGGCGGCAAAAACGAGAACGCGCTAAAAGTTCCTCTGGCTAGACCCATTGAACATTTTTTTCGGCTCTAGTTAAACGCAAAATGGCTAAAAAGCATATTTCCATCAAGAATGTGAAAGATATGCAAATAGAAGTGGTCGGAAATATTAAAAGAAATGCCAAAAAGTAGTGGACAAGCGCTTTTTCGGAAGTTTCGGTTCTAGCTTCAAGAAATCGGCCGTAAGTGTGTCTACAGCATCAAATAGTAAACTACTTTCTTCAGATATCATTTGTTTATTATATTAATATGTGTTGTGATTTCTCAAGAAATAAAAAAGTTATTACAAAAATTCAAAGTTATCTTAACTTAAATCGCATTGCTTATATTCAGGGACGTTGTTAAAACGCCGAACATTGGCGGATAATCTGTTAGGATTGACATGGAATTGTCACTGTCTTACCCACTCCATGTATTCTTCAAAATACCATAAACAAAATTCGATACTGAAGTAGTCTTTGGCAGAAGCTATTATGAAGTACTCACTTAAACCACAGGGAACGATAATACTAAGTTCAGAATTACCACCATATTCTATATTAGTATATATATATATATATATATATATATATATATATATATATATTAGATTTCTGTAATTTATCCTCCTTATAGCATACATCCAAGTATGCAAATGCGCAAGGGTCTCTTTCTATGACGTTATCGAAAATATAATTCCTGGTATCTCACTTGCTGTATTAGAAAGGACAAGGAATTCCAACTACTATACATTGCTTGATGTATTTTTTAAACTACCGCAAGAACACGTAAAAGTGTATTAGTCTTTCTATAGAAATTGTACTGATGTAGTCATTTCATTCAAAGGGGTACTATCACATTTAATTTTTATTGGGTCAGTAATTATTACCAAAATTCTAACACTTATGGTGTTTTCATTTGAGTTTCTCTCTAGCCGTTAGGCATAGTGATGGGCAGTGGGAATATTCCCGGTGGGAAGGAAAATAAGAAATGGTAATATTCCCGGTTTTTTCCTTTGGCATATAAATGCCCGGGAAGGAATTTACTACCATTTGTTTACTTTATCTTCCAAATAATAAAAACAATATGACTAATAACTTTATTTTCATTTATTATGATTTATTTCTAGGTTTTAAATAATTTGGTGTTTAAAAAAAAAAACTTAAAATTCGTTGCTTGTAACTTTTTGTAGCTAAGAATATGATTTTTTAAGTTCCATTTCCAGTGCACTAAAAAGTAGCATAGGACTAATTCAGAAATGATGAAGAGGAGTTCCATTTCGATTGCATTAAAAAGAGCATAGTACTAATTCAGAAATGATGAAGAGGATCCAGTTTGTAAAGTAATGTAGAAATTCTGTAGAAATAAAGTACTTTTAATATACCCCGAACCACCGTTAGTAATAGACTTCGAACTGTCTCCTGTCTCTGACTCGAATTTCTGAAGAGGTAAACAGACTTCTCTTACATGTGACTTAACGCACGAAATTTCGAGAAATAGCTAGGAAGAAAGGTCGTGTGTGACAATGTTACGTGGATAAATATAAAGAGAAGTCAGTTATCTTGCAAATATTGTGAACATAAATATGTATACGCAAATGTTGATAAAATGGTGCGACATATGTTTTCTGGCAGTTAGCCAACCTAATTTGTTGAGAATATTTAACAATTTAATGTTTATAATATCAATAGCAGAGTCAAGCTTAGAAAATCCACTTACATATAAATTTAAACTGTTTAGAGGTGTAAAAGTATGTGGAATTACTATACAATTTTTGCCACATATTTACTTAGAAAGAACATATTGTAAGTAAATATACATTTATGCGTGCGCTCCAAATGTAATATAATAAGATAATGCCGCTCAGAATATACTTTTATGAGATCCTCTGTAGACAATAGTAATAATATACTACGATAAAAAAACGAATTTTACTTTGAAATCATAATATAGTATATAGAATGCATTTTTTGTGATTGTACATAAATTCACGGAAAATTCCTATTTTAGGAATCTTCCCGAATAATATCTTCTCGGGAATTTGCCCATCACTAGTTAGGCATATCAACTAGAAATTCCGATTACACACATTTGTAACACAATTTGAAATTGTAAAGATATAAATTCAAAATCTTCTAAAATAGGATCTTTGCAGACTTCACTGTATTCTATAATCCCACGGAGGTACCAATTACTTTAGGAGAAATTCCTCCTAAAGTTCTTATTAAACTTCAATGATCATTTTCCGATAGTTTATCATGTACCATGAAAACCCCATAACTCTATGTTCCCGCTCCTTATAATATTGATGGTGTTAAGGTAAAATGTCATAAGCCTCATTTCTAACTTTTTTCAGGAGAAAAAAAATGTTCATTTGCCTTAATAGCTCATACAAGCTTGCAATATTTTTCTCACCTATGCCTGACCTATGGTAAGCTGCATAAGATAAAAATCAACATTTTCAATATTTCGAGGGTCAGGATCTTTTGCCATAACACCGTCGATATGTTGAAAACCGTTATGCATATCGAGTTCTACTTTTGTTTGACACACGTTATCAACGTGCTTCAAAACATTAAGACACATTTGTGTAATATGTATAAATTAGGAGTTGTACGAACCCTTTGGTACGCCCAAATTCCATAAGGTGAAGGTCTGCTTTGAACTAAAACTCTTCTGAGTTATTATTGTAATTAAGTAATTAATTTTTCGAAATATCATCGCCTAGTACGCATACTTCATACCTTTATGCTGAAGCTTTTTTAAAATAATTTCTCTGTAACCATGAAGTATTCCGATTTGCAGCTCTCGGTAAACAGATATCCGTAACGTTGTTCAGACTATTAAATCATATTTTGTAAAAATTTAAAATGAGAGTTTCATGAACCCCATAGAACTCCTAAATATCATAGAGATGTTCGCTTATTCCAGATTATGTGTTCTTGGAGGTGTTAATTAATTTTTCGAAATTGTACCATCTGATACGTAAACCTAGTGATGGGCAGTGGGAATATTCCCAGTGGGAAGGAATTTAAAAATGGGAATATTCCCGGGTTTTTTCCCTAGCCTATAAATTCCCGGGAAGGAATTTATTTGTATTTCTTTACTTTATCTTCCAAATTATAAGAACAATATGACTAATTACTTTATTTTAATATATTATGATTTAATTCTATGTTTTAAAGAATTTGGAGGTTAAAAAATTTAAAATACTTTGACTGTATTTTATATAACTAATAATATAATTTTTTGTTCCATTTTCATTTGCACTAAAAAGTAAGGTAATTGTTTAGAATTGGGGGCCAAAACTAGCAAAAAGTAGGATGATTTGCGGAAGAAATGAGTTGATAGTGATGTTCAAGTAGTCAAGAAAGTATCGAACACATATTTTTAGGGCAGTAGGGGATTTATACAAAACGGAAAGGTAAGTGGAAGTGATTTATAAGAGAAAAGAAAGTGAATTGTGGGTAACGAAAATAGAAAACAACGTGCCATGCTGGGCTCTAACCCACCTTCACTCGCCAACGCTCGCTCTGCAACGCTGTCTGAATTTAATGTTGGTAATGTAATTTAAGGTATGAAACCATAAAACAAACGCATCGGAATAGAATATCGCAAAAAAAAGTAGGTGCAAAAGCTGGCCCTCAATGCTAAAGAACAGCCAAAATTAACAAAGTACTAATTTACAAATGATGAAAAGGAACCATTTTGTAAAGTAATTTAGAATTATGTAGAAATAGAGATGAAGGCTATTAATAAACCCTGAACCATCATTAGTAATAGACGTCGGTCTGTCTCCTCTCTCTGACTCGAATTTCTGAAGAAGAAGGCCTACTCGGACTTCTTTAAATGTGAATTAACGTATGGAATTTCGAGAAATAGGTAGAATGAAAGGTCGTGTATGGTAATTTTACGTGCTAAAATATAAAGATAAGTAAGTATCATGCAAAATTTGTGAACATAAATATGTATGCGCAAATGTTGATAAGTTGGTGAGACATGTATCTTCTAGCATTTACCCAGTCTAATTAGTTTATAACATTTATAAATTTAATGTGTTTATAATATCAGTAATAGAGTCAAGTTGAGTAAATACACTTACATATAAATTTAAACTGTCACTATATAATTTATTATATAATTTTTCACACATATTTAATTGATAGAACATATTGTAAATAAATATACATTTATGCGTACTTTCTAAATATAATAGTGTTAATAAAGTAACTTGGTACCGTTTAGAATATACATTTTAAAGGATCCTCTGTGGACAACAGTAATAATATGCTGTGATATAAAAATTAATTAATTCAAATTTGAAATCATAATATAGTAATAGAATGCAATTTTCTTTCTGATTGAACATAAATTCCCGGATAAATTCCTATTTTGGGAATCTTCCCGAAAAATATATTCCCGGGAATTTACCCATCACTAAACCCCGTACCTGTATGGTGCCGCTGTTTATTTTCGCATATTTCGGTAACCGTATGCGAACCAAGACATATCTGTATAGTTCTGTACTATATTTTAGACATATATTTAAAAAAAATTAAAAACATAGAAATTAGCTTCCCTGAACCGTATTGGAACCAATATATATACTTTTCCATATTAATATATTTTGTTTTGCTTCAATTTGGATATTGTTGGATTTGGCTTTTGCTTCAATTTGGATTTGGCTTTTGCATATTGTTGTTTAGCTTCAATACGTACTTTTTTGAAGTTCAGGTTTCTTCTACCTGGAACCCAAAAGTCTATACCTGCGCAATAAAAACTTGAAAAACTATGCATAGAAAATATGGAAGTACCTTGTAACATTCATACTAAACCACACCAACTACGGAAGTTCACATAATAATAATGAAACTGTAAAAGTTACCTTTGCACTTCAGTTGAATTTATATTAACTGTAGTTTGTTTCATATTAATTGAGTGGGACGCGCATGACTCATAATCCATTTCATATCTCGATATTACTAAATTAGCATTATTGGCAGGCTCTACTTCTTTTGCAGGCTCTGACTTCACGGAGTGAATGTTTGGTTTTGGACTTAAGGAAGAATGTATACATTCGTCTTCTGCCATATCGTCTTCCTTTGGCGAAAGTAAGACTTCTTTAATATCCGCATTTATGGAATATATATATCCCTTTCCCTCTAATGGGTCATCCTTAACTAGGATACTGTTGCTCTTTATGTCTGCTACACCAGCCATTGTGGTTTCACATCCAATACGGAAATAAATAAATCGGGTTCTACGCGTATTTAGAACTTCCCAAGCATGAAACTTGCGTATATCCTACGCTCATTCAACTTCACATGTAATAGTCGAGTGGTGTTTTTAAATGACATATACACGAGAAAATGATTGAGCACAGACCTAACGATCTAAACTAACTTTAAATGGAATCAGTGCTGCCAGGCCTAATGATTAAAAAGTAGTGACGGCGTGTTTGAAAAATAGCGTTTTGGGGCAAATTGTTGCCTAACTATAAAACTTAATTACTCTGAAACTATAAAATTTACCTCTAATAGGCACAGGTTTACTTTTGGCGCATTCTCTCTCTCTCTCTATGGCCTATGGAACCCAGAAGTTCAATGCCGCGTTCACAAAAGCTCTCCACTGACTTCTATCCTTAGCTAACTGCATCCAGTTTCTACTTTGTATTCCAATCTCTGCGAGATCCATCTTAATATTGTCCTCCCATCTGCGCCTAGGTCTTCCTAATGGTCGTTTTCCGATTGGTCTTCCAGTCAAGACTTTGAGAGCGTTTCTACTTTCTTCCATTCTAGCTACATGACCCGCCCACATAAGCCTCCTAGACTTGACGACCCTAAATATGTTGGGTAGACCATATAAATTATGTAGTTCCTCGTTGTGAAGTTTTCGCCATTCCCCATTCCCGTTCCTCTTGGGTCCGAATATTCGTCTCATTACTTTTGGCGCATTATTCGAAATAATTATTGAAAATAAAAATTCTTTCCCTTATTTCCTTCTCATAGTTTCCAAAATGATTTACACATGGTAACATTGAAACGTCTCAAATGTCTTAGATAAAATTCAAGTGAGCATTAATAAGCAATTGTTGAAAATTACACTTCTTTTACGATTTGCATATAAATAGGGCGTTTGGATGTACATAAATGCTACAGTAAAAAACACTAAACAACCTGTGCTAGGTGACCACTAAAATGCATGAATGTTATGTCAACTTCTATATGACAAGTAAATCAGTGCCTTTACTTCCTTTTAAAATTATATATTTGTGGGAGGATTTCTACGTACACTGCAAATAATACTTACTATAATTTCATTGTTAATAATGATAACGTGTAAACTGTAAGACATAATTATTAATCTAGTGTATATAACATACACTTCTATTGGTTATTACCAGTAGCGTGGCTAGAATATTTTTCAGGGGGGCCAACGAAGGGTCCAAGAAAATTTTGAGGGGGCCATCTCCAATGAATGAAAAACTTGATTCACATAAATTTTATATATATATATATATGTGTGTGTGTGTGTGTGTGTGTAACCATACGGTTCAGCTCAGTCAATTTTAAGAAGAAATTTTTAACTTTTTGAATGAACCTCGCATAAAAGCACTCTCAAGAATTTTTCTCTCAGCCAACAAACGAATGTGCATATATATGTGTGGGTTTTGACTGCGACGGAAATCGCAAAGTTCCCCTCTCCTTCCCATATTAGGAGCTAAAATCCAGCACAATGGACAAACGTCGTCTCTAAAAATTCCAATGCATGGATTGTCATAGCTATTTTTAGCTTCTGACATCACCTAACTGCGAAGCAAAGCGCACTTTTGCCTAGCAACAAGACGAGACGAAAAGAAAGAGAAGTTAGTGTTACTGAGACACCCGAAGAAGCAACCACGAATGGAGTAGCTGGTACGCATATACAGCAATAATGAAGTATTTGACACATACGTTCAGTAAACTCTTACTTAAAAACCAAAACGAACAATTAAAGTGCATGAGCAACGTTAGATAATATTTTAACATGCGTGAATAAAGTGGTTTTGGCAGTATGGAGCTGGAGAACGGCATACAATTCAATTCACCGCAAGGAAGATGAGATGAGAGCACCCGCAACCTGCAGGACATCACCCCTGAACATCCAATACAGTTCCCCTTCCAGTGTCAAAGTAAGTGAACAGTGCTAGTGAAGGTGTATAATCAGCAATGTAACGAAACATAACCAATAATTCGTGGCGACCGCGTCAACCGCGTCTTCGATAATCAACGGGCCCAAATTAAAATTAAATCAATATATATATATATATATCACAGTGATCAGTTATTCATTTGAAGTGTCATAAAGTGATGTATTATATGTTCGTAAAGTTTTAGTGTTGTGAATTAAAAGCAAAAATCCAAAAGTTGAGTATCCTTTCAAAATAACAATCATAATTTAAATTCATATATGTTAATTTTAAGGAGCAACTTAATTCATTTTTCTTTACAGCACAAGTGATTAGCGCCTATGCAACTTAATAATTCATACATTAATAAATTACATCAGCGCTAAAGAATACAATTGGAGTTAACTTTGTGCCGGTTTCCCGTAATGTTCTGACCGAACTCTGAACCTGTTGTCCAGCGGCTATATGGTCAGTTGCAATGGTCGATCAAACCCACTAGTTAATGCTAAAGAAGACATTCGAGCGGTGGAGAATCGAACCCCAGACCGTAGTAAAAGAGTAAGCCCACTTTGGGATCGTAGGACACGAACCACATACAGTAATAAAAGGGTTTATCCCGAAAGGGAGTGAGTAGAATTGAATTCAATACTCTAGTATATGGTTAATCCCTATGTGAGACGTACCAGGATCGAACCCAGTACTGTTATATATGGAAAACAGACAGGGACAGACGAGAATCGAACCCAGGACTGTAATATATGGTTTTCTCTGGCGGGAATGTACCAGGACTCGAACCCTAATACTGTAATAAATGGCTAAGCCCTCCACAGGGACCAAATTACTGTAATAAATGGCGCCCGATAGCACAGGAACGTTCGGCAAAACCGCATAAAAGCGACGTTAATTGTATTTTTTCGATTAAGGTAAATTGTAGTGCCTCATTAGTACTATTTAATTTTGTTGTTCTGGCATTAGTAAATTAATCATCATGTCCGTAAATAGAGAAATAATTCCTGTCTTGCATGAAATGCGAAAAATATGGAAAGAAACAGAGTATTTAATAGTAGAAAGTCAGTTCAGATATAGAAAAGATTCTTTTACATTGTTAGAAGTCGAAAATGCCTTAAAGGTAGAACAGGAAATTTGTAAAATTCGTAAAAGAGCTAAACAAGAAATTGCAAAATCTCTTTTGAAAAGGAACACAGAATATAGGGCCGAAATTGAAGATAAAATTGTTGCTAAAATGTGTGAATTACGTAAATCTGATTTTTACCGAAAGGTCAAAGATGAATGTGTTCTTGAGTCAGAATTTATTTCCTTGTCAGACATTGAACATAAATTGAAAGTTCACTATGAAAATTCAGACATTGTACGTACTGCAAAAGAAAGGTTAGCTGAAAGAATATATAAAAGATATTCAAAGCAACACAATGTTAGTCGTAACAAGGATTCCAGTGATAATCAGAAAATAAATTGTCAAGTTGTACCACCGAAACGGGTTAGGTTTGCTGATCCTCTTGAAACTGTAACTTTTGCGCATAATTTTGTAAAAGTTAATGAGCTAGAAAATATTCAAAATTACGAAAATTGTCAAGGAAAAACAGTACCATTAAAAACAAAAGTTGCTGAAAGTAATTTAGAATTTGTTAAACGTGAGTTTGGAAGTATTTTGTGGGACATTGCCCCCGTAGCTCAGAAAGCGTACGCACGAACAGTGAAAAATGAATGTGTTGAAAGTTGTACTGTTTTGCCATGTGTTAGGTTTCAGTCACCACCTATCGTTGTAAATCAAGCCACTGTTGAATTTCTTGACAATGAATTTGAACAGGTTAAAGAAATATCTGAGTGTGAATTAAAGGTAGAAAAACAAATCATTCCTGTTGTCAGTCACGTTAACGTTGAACTAGGCCAAGCCAAAGAGTTTGTTTTGTCTCTGTCGAATAGTATTATAGAAGGAAAAAAGAATAATAAGCTCAACCCAGCTGCTTCTTTGCAAACCCTACCAACCATCAAGTTGATCACGTCTAGCGTAGCTCCGTGTGTGAGCGAGCGGTCAGCTGTTCCAGCTGTCATTTGTTTGCTTTGTAAGGGGCAGGGTTGCCAACCATACGATAATTTATCGTGATATACGATAATTTAAGCCTTAATACGATATACGATAATGCCCTTGCGATAATAGGTGAATATACGATAATTTTAGAACGTACACTTTTTAACAGTTTTTGAATGTGCAAATAAATTTAGGTGTGCAATAAAGAATTATAAAACACATTTTTTAACAGTCATTCTCGCCAAAATAAATCAATAACGATTTGAGAATTGATAACCCTGCATCCATCACATTTACGTGGAGGTGGCAATATTATTTGTTCATGATGGCTCTATTATTCGCTCATGTGAGTGTTAGCGCCTTTGTTTGGATGTGAAAAACAAAGAAGTTAGAATCGTTCTGTGGCAAGTGAAATTACGTATCGCGTAATTACTTGGCGTAATTAGGTATGATAAGGATAGTGACGCTGATTTGGAGTTCGAAACTGAAGATTACTAGATAAGTTTATTATATATTATTGCTATTATTAGTAGTATTGTACTTGTTTATACAATTATCACGCCTATAACGAATATACGATAATCTTTTGTAATATACGATAATATTAAGGACGAAAATCGATAATTTTGTTCTCCGAGGTTGGCAACGCTGGTAAGGGGACAAAAGGCATTCAGGAATGCAATGCGTGCGTCACTACAGAAAGGTTTACTAGAGTGGTAATAAATTGCGTTGAAAAGGGGAATGAGAGTAGCCCATATACGCAGCCTTGTAGTGTATCAAGTTTGTTAGAGGAAAATTGCCTCTATGGCACCTTGCTAACCAGTAAATTAGAATGCGTTCCGTTTCACAAAACTTGTTTATTTTTTGTGTCTGTTAGGGTTGTAGAGATTTGTCAAGAGAAGAGTAGTTCTTTAAGCTGTGAGTTGAAAGTTACAAATATACAGATAGAACAAATGAATTATGTCATCTTTTGCATAGTCACTTGCACTCAAATTGTGTATTTAGAATATAGTACAAACGGCTTTATGCCAGGTAGGCCTAATGGTAATGAACGTAACTCAGTAACGTGGGAAAAGAAATTAAAAACCTGTCAAGAATATTTTAGTAAGTTACGAAATGTTGTTTGTCAAAGGGCAAGAAAATATAGTTCACAGGTTCAATGTGGCAAAAAGCACCGGCAAAATAAAAAGAAAGTACGTAAAGTCAGACGGAAACTAAAAAGAGTTAAACGTATGCTGTATTGTTTTTCAAAACTTTCCAAGTATGTTCGTAAATGTTCTTTGAGGAATAAATGTAACAGTCGCATCAATGCTCAGACAAGTGACCGAAGTTTAAAATTGAATCACACTAGTAACTTAGCGATCCATGGCGTAGTAAATAGGTCAGGTGCTAACCACTCATCACCTACAGATAAAAATCACGAACCTTTTCAGGAAGAATGTGGTAATCAGGTGAATGTATTTTTTACGTCTAAGCGATTTGAAAGGAAACGTAATAGCAAAATTAAATGTCAATCGCCAATTGTTGTCAGTGATGTGCTATCAGCTGATTATGACGTAATGACAAAGGTTAAGCATACAGGTAAATGGAAAAACCTAGTGAAAAGAAAAAAAGCAATCTAGTGTTCATTCTAAATACCGTAAAATTGGTGCACAACGAAAATTATCACGAAAGAAAAGTAATTGCAATTCAAGCAGTGCTAAGTTAGTAAATTTCTTGTGCTATGCAGCAGTCATACATGTTGAGAAATCATTCACGCTATTTGTTTATTGGCAAATGAAACCTTTGAAAATTGTTTTTGTGTTGAAAAAGCCTAGGGTAGGTGTAGGATAAACAAAAACTTCGTTAATCCGGACTGCTTGTACTGCATGAAACCGACACTTGCAATGGCTTTGATATTTTAACAAAAAAAAAAAAAAAGGGTTGGATTAGAGATACCACTTCCAAAATCTTGATATTTTTTCATCATACGTAATACGAAATTACTTGTAATAGTATATTTTTTCGTTAACGCATTCAAAACGAATTTTTTATTTTTCGAATTATGGAAAATATAGTGTTTCTTTTCGAAGTGCAAGAGTGAATTTGCGCAATGAAAATTATCAAATATAGTGAAAAGAAATAAATTTGCGTAGTGAAGATGTGGAAAATCTCTAGTGAGTATTCCATCACAGTGTTGCAATTTTTCAAAATTAAAATGTTTTGAATCACAAATTTAAATATTTTGGTTTAACCATTCGGTAATAAATCTGAGAGATCATATTTGAAACTAATTAGTGAAATTTCTCAATTTCTAAATAATAACTGTGCGTCAATTAATAGTAATCTATACTTACGATGTGTTATGTCAATTTATTTGTTTTAATCAAGCAGTATGCCTCTGAGATTAGTAATCAGCTGAGGATACTTGAATTTTGGTGTGGTAAGTTATTGTAGTAGTATTTTACACTTGTACCCACCTTTATGACGCGTTGTTAAGTTAAAAAGAATATACAATGAGATATCTTGCTATAAATAAGTACCAAGTAAGTTGTGTACATCCTAATTATCAGCAACTATTGTTGCATTCACTTTGTATTAATCTTTTCGTTGAATACGAAAACATTTCAAGTCTTAACTTGAAAACATGGAAGCAAAGGTTCCTCCAATATTTTGGGTTATTCATATTATGTAATGCCCGGAGTAGGCAATTTTCTTATTAGTCCCCTCTATATTATTTTTAAATTTTACCCAAATATCCTATCTTTTCACTTTGCTTCGGGGATGGAAATAAATGACATTTTAATGTGGGTAGGTATCTTCAAAATTTCGGAGGGCAGACACTTTGAAAAGTGTAATGGTTTGACAAACCATCCACTGCTCAGTCCATTCTTGGTTAATTTTCAACCAGAATGTAATAAATGTAAAATATTATGATAAATTAGTATTGTTGTAGATTTAAGTCATAATTTTCATACCGTAACCAATATTTTGAAAATATTTGTGTGTGCTCGTACTTGAATTTAATTTGTGTGCTATATATTTAGTTTATAGTAGCAATAATAAAAGAAATAATACTACTACTAATAATAATAACAATAAATGAAAGAGATATACAGTTATTGTGTTAGTTTTCAAGAATATTAGAAGTGGTTTTCAATGAAAGTAAATATTGAAAATGAATGTTTTCGATAACAGTAAGAAAATTAATTCATGTTACAATTAAAAGTACAAGGCACTACATTAATAAATATTTTAGGTTACAATGATTACTTAATACACTTGTAATATTTTTGTGTTCAATGGTAAACAATGCCAGTAATTATTTGTTTAATTATTAAATGTGATATTTTGAAAGAAAATAATAACAACTTTGTTTATGTTTTGTTGTGTTTAAAATTATGGCACTTAAGTGTTTTAAAACGACAAATATTGAAATAATAAAAGACACTGATAAACTTTATTTGAATTATGGCCCAACCGTAATCCGAAATTCGTTTCGTATGGCCCACGTGTTCGTTACCGTATTACCGAAAGGACTTTAAAATTTTTTCGTTACATCATCACAAGAAGACTTAAGTGATGTTAACCTTTTGAAGACCAGTGGAAGAAATTTGGTGACACTAGTGAAGTGATCAGTGTTGCAGGGTTCTATTTGTTTTTCTCTCTCCCTCAAAACAAATGTCCTGCCGGGCGCCAATGTAACCATACGGTTCAGCTCAGTCAATTTTAAGAAGAAATTTTTAACTTTTTGAATGAACCTCGCATAAAAGCACTCTCAAGAAATTTTCTCTCAGCCAACAAACGAATGTGCATATATATGTGTGGGTTTTGACTGCGACGGAAATCGCAAAGTTCCCCTCTCCTTCCCATATTAGGAGCTAAAATCCAGCACAATGGACAAACGTCGTCTCTAAAAATTCCAATGCATGGATTGTCATAGCTATTTTTAGCTTCTGACATCACCTAACTGCGAAGCAAAGCGCACTTTTGCCTAGCAACAAGACGAGACGAAAAGAAAGAGAAGTTAGTGTTACTGAGACACCCGAAGAAGCAACCACGAATGGAGTAGCTGGTACGCATATACAGCAATAATGAAGTATTTGACACATACGTTCAGTAAACTCTTACTTAAAAACCAAAACGAACAATTAAAGTGCATGAGCAACGTTAGATAATATTTTAACATGCGTGAATAAAGTGGTTTTGGCAGTATGGAGCTGGAGAACGGCATACAATTCAATTCACCGCAAGGAAGATGAGATGAGAGCACCCGCAACCTGCAGGACATCACCCCTGAATATCCAATACAGTTCCCCTTCCAGTGTCAAAGTAAGTGAACAGTGCTAGTGAAGGTGTATAATCAGCAATGTAACGAAACATAACCAATAATTCGTGGCGACCGCGTCAACCGCGTCTTCGATAATCAACGGGCCCAAATTAAAATTAAATCAATATATATATATATATATCACAGTGATCAGTTATTCATTTGAAGTGTCATAAAGTGATGTATTATATGTTCGTAAAGTTTTAGTGTTATGAATTAAAAGCAAAAATCCAAAAGTTGAGTATCCTTTCAAAATAACAATCATAATTTAAATTCATATATGTTAATTTTAAGGAGCAACTTAATTCATTTTTCTTTACAGCACAAGTGATTAGCGCCTATGCAACTTAATAATTCATACATTAATAAATTGCATCAGCGCTAAAGAATACAATTGGAGTTAACTTTGTGCCGGTTTCCCGTAATGTTCTGACCGAACTCTGAACCTGTTGTCCAGCGGCTATATGGTCAGTTGCAATGGTCGATCAAACCCACTAGTTAATGCTAAAGAAGACATTCGAGCGGTGGAGAATCGAACCCCAGACCGTAGTAAAAGAGTAAGCCCACTTTGGGATCGTAGGACACGAACCACATACAGTAATAAAAGGGTTTATCCCGAAAGGGAGTGAGTAGAATTGAATTCAATACTCTAGTATATGGTTAATCCCTATGTGAGACGTACCTGGATCGAACCCAGTACTGTTATATATGGAAAACAGACAGGGACAGACGAGAATCGAACCCAGGACTGTAATATATGGTTTTCTCTCGCGGGAATGTACCAGGACTCGAACCCTAATACTGTAATAAATGGCTAAGCCCTTCACAGGGACCAAATTACTGTAATATGTGTGTGTGTGTTTCCATCTTTGTTGTTAATAATTTTACTGTTTTCAAAACAGCGAAAATATAAGAATTTACTACCTCAAACAACTAGGGCACATTTATACAATTGATTTCCATTCTAATATAACTAGTTACTTAATCACGGCGTTTAAAATGTGTGGCTGATTGATTTAGGTGGAACGTAGAAGCAGAGAAATATATATATATATATATATATATATATATATATATATATATATATATATATATATATATATATATATATATATATATATATATACTCAAAATCAAAAAGGAACAAAGTGCCTCGTTGAAATTTGCACTTGTATCATGATGCTAGTTATTTTAGGAATTTGCTTAATATATACGAAGGCAGAGCTACCAGAACTTTAGTTGTACTTTCGAATCAAGCTGATATGTATACTGCTGTGTTAGGTTTTCACAAACAGACTAGTGGAAACCTTTAAAAGTAAACTGAACTTATTCTTCTTATTGTCATGATTTTTCTCAATCTCACAACAAAGAAAAATATTAAATATAACACTTCAAACTCTTGTATAAACTATACACTTTCGTTACCTTTTTAAAACTTTTAATAAACAAGTATTATTACGTGACAAAGCAAATTAATTTATGTTGTGTTAAACGGTAGAACGGACAGTATTATTTCAGAAAAGGTGGAAGATTATAAATTTCAAAAACAGCGCTTCGTCTATATTGTCTTGTTAAAATAGCTAATTTCACTTGTGTGCTTGACAGCTTTAACATATAGAAGCATTGATCAATACCAGTTTGTAACAGTTTACATTACAAAAAAAGTATGTAGTTTATTTAGGTAGTTAATAAAATTGCATACGAATACAAAAACAAAAGTATGATCAATCATGTGCATTTCAGCTTAGCGGTATTACAATGACTTCAGATTCGGAAGATATGTGATCGATTCCTCGTGGGCAAATATTTCGACTGAGGAGTTTACCAAGATTCTTTCTTAGTTCACAAGCGAAATGTTTATGAGTCAATTGACTCATTTCCCTCATTTCTATTCTCTGAGCCTCAGATGTTTCAAATGTAGTTAAAGTAACTTAACGCTACTATCCTGTAGTCGATGCTAAATTAATATTGTTAGTTTTGAGATTGGACACGAAGGCACAGCACTAACTACTAGGTTTAATATCCTACTAGGTTTTTTTTTAAATAGTAGGTTTATATCCTGTTCAAAATTCACATCACCACTGATTTACTGTTCTGCATAATTCCTACAATGTAATTTTCTCGGAAATGGTTAAGCATATTTTGACGAAGAATAAATAGCTATAACTCTGCGATAAAATTTGGTATTCAGTGACTGAACTCATTGATTAGACCAGTTCCATAAACTCCTGATATCTCTCTGATTACTAAATATCAGATAAGGTAAGAGGATGACACAACCAGACCACGGGAGTAACTAAAACTTTTACACATAAGAACATTACTGCCGCGACCAACTTGTATCATCTCGGTATTTTACCTGATGATTAGTAATCAGGAGATTGTAACACTGTGATAAACTTTGGAATTTCTCTATGAAGTAGCATTTTAGGGATTAAACTACAGTTGAAATTTTTAAAGAAAAATACTTCTGAACGATTTATTTACAAAGAATTACTGAATTTGATTACATTTCCCGAAATTTTAGTTAGTAGTATTGGTCCATCAAGCGCTGACTCAGTTTTCCTAGAGGCCGCTAGTATCGCTTGTTAACTTTGTACCAGAAGGATTCTACAGAATTTCTAATGGCCAAGAGCGTTAGGAAACTAGACGTACTAAAGACAAGATCAGAAGGTAATCGAGCGGGATAAAAAGTATCGGTAGCAATAGTTCTTGCTCGTAGTATTCAGCATCTAATTTTTCTCAAACGATCGGAATGCGAACAACAGGGGAAATAATTATTACACAAGTAATAAAAACTTCTGCTCTCTTCTTTTATTGTTAATTTAACAAGTCGGCTCGATATTAAGATGCTTTGAAAACAATAATAATGCCAAATTATTTAATGGGTGCTATGCATTTGTTTTATGTCGCCATAATCAATGGGAATTAACTACTTTGTGTACAAATTATAATAAGTAATGTACGAAAACTTCTTTCGTTCAAGTCAAGTGTAATGTTTTTCCTTAGTGTGTTATTTGTAAGTAAGCATCTCATATTTTAGTATGACTTTCAACATTGAAGTGAATGAGAATGCCGACTGATTTGATTTTTCTTTCTGGTTCTTTGCCCAAAACAAAGGAGATAACTAAATAAGGTAGAGAGGTTAAAAGGAATGTTCAGGTGGTGAGGTCAATACATATGCACCCCACAGATTTCAGTGAATTAGATCTTGCTGAACTACAAGCAAAAACGAGGAAAGATTTTTTATTCGGAACGCAGACTATTGCAACATACCGTATTCTGCAGTTGGTAATTCTATTGTCGAGAGACGTTTTGGTAGTAGCTTCACTTTTAGCAACGACCCACTCACCGTTTGTCGACCTATAACAATATCACTGTGTAGGGGGCCACTAGGGGGAAAAGAATTTGAGCAAGGGGGCCTGGCCCCCCTTGGCCCTCCCTTAGCTTCGCCACTGGTTATTACTTTTGTTTGTTTTCGTTTTGTATTGATATATACCGGTAAATGACATGTCCACTTCAGATCCATTGAAATACGGTGCGAAATGTTCGAAAAAGTACGGAAATTAATACAATACAATACAAAAGCTGAGGATGAGTCCGTAGGAAGCAGGCTCGTCAGCAAAGGTAGGTATACGCATGAGGATCTTGACAATGAGACAAGTTTCAATAGCACTTTGCATTGTTCCATACTAGTATCGCTCCACTTGTAAATATACAATACAACGTCTGTACACTTGTGTGCAAAAATAAGCTGCCGATGCAAAATAGTTTTTAATACAGGGGTCGTTTTCACAGTCATTTTTCATATGCACTCATTAATTTTATCTATCGTAAGGCACTTGTAATAAATTTACATTAGTAACTCTGCACTTGTAAACATAACATAAAAGTGTATCACTTTGTATATCGGGGAAACCGGGGTATTCGAGAACCCTGGGATAATGCCGAACACCCATGTTTACGCCCAAGGAAGCTTGTCAGAAAACAGACGAGTTTCCTGCATACTAGCGGAAAAACCTGGAAAGGTGTGGCATAAATTTGGTGAGTTAGTTGTGTGGATTGCCAGGAAGAAAACTTTTTTTTTTTTTTTTTTTGCCAATTTACTTATAACGTGGATTCAACAATCTGGGAAAAATAAGTGTGCTCTTATGTTATCAATATTGATACAGATAGTGTTATACATTCCCCTATATCTGAGCATTATTTCTTTGTAATCTTACTAGCCTGTATGCAATCAGCTACTAGTTTCAACTTGAATAATAAAATGGTGTCTAGTGATGTGAGGTGGAAAATTTTCCGCTATATTTTCCGGAATTTTTTTCTGTTCTAAAAAAATATCTTTAATCACGTAACAATTCCTGAGCAATCATAAAATTGGTTGAATTCATGTACAGAAATATAAAAAAGTGAAAGATCCTTTAAAGAATCTGAAAATTTTCATGGCTCAGACAATTTTCAGTAGTATGTAGGAACAAGTTAAACAATTTTTCATGAATCGAATTATTTTCTGTCTTATATGGAAAAATTGAAGAACTTTTTTTGAGTCGGAAAATTTTCATCATTTTGAAGCAAAAAGTAAAACAACTTTTTGTGAATCGGAAAGCTTTATTGCTCTGTAGAAACAAGTGAAAGCAATTTTCATAGATCGGAAAATTTTTATCACGATGTAAAAACAAGTGGAAAAAACTTTTCATAAGCCGGCCAATTTTGGATATTATGTATAGTGTTGTCAGGTGGAAAATTTTCCGCTATATTTAACTGCACATTCAGCTACAAAATTGAATTTCTGTAGAGGAAAGTTAGTCAGCAACAAATTATAATTTTCCAATTAGCTTTTGGGAACCGGAAAATTTTCTAATATATCAAGTTGGGAAGTAAACTTTTACACAGTGTTTCTCTCTCTCTCTTCATCTGCGAGCTCCTTCGTTGCTAAGCAGTTAGCATACGCGCCGTTGGCATGTAAGACCTAGCTTCGATTCCCAGCGAGAGCTCATGTAGTTCGGATTTCACGTTAATCAGTTGGTCCCGTCTTATATAGTCTCGCTGCTGAAAGAGACGTTAAACTCAAAATAAACTCAATTCAACTCCTCTCTCTCTCTCTGCGTGTGTGTGTGTGTGTGTATGCAAAGTGCAGAGAACACGAGTTCTAGAGTACAAGTATCCTATTCTATTATTTAAAATTTCAATTTATTAAAAGTCATGAATGTTTTCTGATTCATAAAAACATACTCCATTTATTCCTACATCGTTATTTAGCCGCAGAATTTATTGGTGATAAATATTGTTTTAAAAAGTTTCATGAAGTAAAAATCTAACGATTCTTCATTTCAAGAATGTTTCACTTTGTAAATTTTTACTTCCCAACTTGAAATATTAGAAAATTTTCTGGTTCCCGAAATCTAATTGGAAAATTATAATTTTTAGCTGTCTAATTTTCCTCTACAGGAATTGTATATCTCAATGTGCAGTTAAATATAATGGAAAATTTTCAACCTAACATAGTGAATATTGAAAACTGTCCGGATATGAAAAGCGTTTTCACTTGTTTCAACGTCGTGATGAAAATTTTCCGATTCACAAAAAGTTGTTTTACTCTTTGTTTCAAAATGATGAAAATTTTCCGACTCAAATAATTCTTCAATTTTTCCATAGAAAACACAAAATATTTCGATTTTTGAAACATTGTTTCACTTGTTCCTACATAGTACTGAAAATTGTCTGAGCCATGAAGATTTTACAGATTCTTTAAAGGATCTTTCACTTTTTAACATTTTTATACATGATTTCAATCAATTTTATGAATAGTGAGGAACTGTTACTTGATCACTGATATTTGTTAAGAACGGAAAATTTTCCGGAAAATATAGAAGAAAATTTTGCACATCACATCACGGCCATGCAACGATATAGGAATACGTGGAGTATGTTTTTATGAATCGGAAAATTTTCATCGCTGTATAGGATATACAATTCTTCTCTTCATGAAAATTTGTTTCACTTGTTCCTACATAGTACTAAAAATTGTCTGAGCGATAAAATTTTTCAGATTCTTTAAACGGTCTTTCACTTTTTAAAATTTCTGTACATGATTTCAATCAATTTTATGAATACTGAGGAACTCGTGCTTGATCACTGATATTTGTTAAGAACGGAAAATTTTCCGGAAAAATATAGAAAAAAATTTTTTTCACCTCGCATTACGGCTAAGCAATGATGTAGGAATAAGTGGAGTATGTTTTTATGGATCAGAAAATTTACCGTTTCAAAATTTTCCGGAAAATTTTCATCAATGTACAGGACAGACAATTCTTCGATTCATGAAAAGTTTTCACCTGTTCCTACATAGTACTGAAAATTGTCTGAGCCATGAAAATTTTCAGATTCTTTAAACGATCTTTCACTTTTTAACTTTTCTATACATGATTTCAGTCAATTTTATGAATACTGAGAAAGTGTTACTTGATCACTGATATTTGTTAAGAACGGAAATTTTTCCGGAAAAATATAGAAGAAAATTCCCCCCCCCCACATCACGGCTATACACCGATGAAGAAATAAGTGGAGTATGTTTTTATGAATCGGAAAATTTTCATCACTGCACAGGACAAACAATTCTCCGATTCATGAAGAATTGTTTCACTTTTTCCTACATAGTACTGAAAATTGTCTGAGCTATGAAAATTTTCAGATTCTTTAAACTATCTTTCAATTTTTAACATTTACATGACTTCAATCAATTTATGAATACTGAGGAATTGTTACTTGATCACTGATATTTGTTAAGAATGGAAAATTTTCCGGAAAGGTATAGAAGAAAATTTTCCACCTCACATCACGGCTATACAACGATGTAGGAGTAAGTGGAGTATGTTTTTATGAATCGGAAAATTTTCATCACTGATGGTGTCTCATGAGGAAATGCCGGAAAGAATGTTTTCCTTTACCCCAGAGTATTCGGGAGTGCCCCATGGTGTGAAATAAATTTTCCAAAAATCTTATTTTTTTATTGAAAAGTAAGTAACAAGTTAATGAAATTATTTGGGAAATAGATAATACCTTCGTAATAAGCGTTATTAATTAGAATTAATATATTTACTATTTTAGGCCATTAGTAGCATACTTAATTATTCTATTAGCAGTAACCGTATTTTAGGTACCTAATCCTTCATCATGGGTTGTATTTTTTTCTGAGTATGATTCACAGAGTGGTTTACACATTTGATTAGCGTACCAGCGTCTATTAGTAGTTAGCCAATTTTGTTTGCCTATTAACTGCATTTGATCATTCAACTAATAAAAAACACTGTCTTTGGAAGCAAAACACTAATGGATATATCTGTGATTTCCACAATTCGAAATAATGTTTTCCTTTTAATGAATATTTTACTTAAAGCACCGATATTTCTGAGTCTGTTTCATAAAAATACACTTTCTTTGGTTTATTACATATTAGCTTCCATTTGTAAAGCCCGTCTACCACGGAACTGAACTGAGGCCTCGATCCAGGTTACAACTTGATAGCTCAACTACCATGCAGTTTCTTTTATCCTGAGGTAATGTAGAGGTCTCAGACGATCCTTAAAACTTAGTAGGTCTTACCAGCAGAGTCTCTCATGGCCGCTGTATTAAACAGACGAGAAACACCACGGCGGATTCGATGTGTTCTTTTCCCTTGCTCTTAGCGGTCTTGACAATCGCAGTAGTAAGCTGAAATCGGACTGCTTCCAACTTTTACCGCATGGCGCTGTATGCCAAGGAACGACAGCTGCAATCCTGATGCTGTCTCCGTTCGCTCCGAGAGAACACCTCAATAAACATATGTAGGCCTACTTCGCTTCATTCATATCAGCTTGAAAATATTTTCTACAGTACAATGAGTACACTCAATTTCGACAACATGCATAAAAAATAACACCCTGTAATTTAATAATATATCGAAATTAGAGAAGAAGAAATAAAGATGTTACTGCATTTCACTAGCAAAACACATGCCAATATAAAATTAAAATAGTAGTACTTATTTTGCACTAATCTTGTAATTTCAAGTTCATATTCCAGCTAAAATCCACGTTTTTTAAAAAAAATTATAGTTCCAAGATTTTTCGGCTTAATGGTTTGGAGAAGAGATGTTTACCCGGAACTAGTCTTTCACTTTGGGTTGTCGCTATGTTATCCAGTAGTGGTCTAACAAATTTTTCTGCGAATAAACGGGCAAGTTTATTACGTCCTGCTTCATCACAAATCTCGCAATGCAGGAGAAGGTACTTGGAAAGCACTTCTCCTGCTCCTCTGGGTTCTCCCGTGTAACAAGATGGATTGGCCTGAATTTTTAAATCAACCCTCGTATTTCTCCAACGTCAGTTCTTAGAAATATAACGTAATCAGCTAACAGTTGGAGGAGAATAATGCTTAAGAATTTGTCACCCAAAAGGTGCCTCACTTTTCTAGACAGTCTTGCTTCCTCCCGTCAGCCCATATTTCGAGGAAAAATTTAGCTACTCTCGTTGTAAACGCCCACGCACAAGCCCTCATGACGATGACAGATTTTTACGTGACAATGTAAAAATTATTAATAATCGTCAATTCTACAACTTATTGGAACAATCAGTGTTTTAATGTGATTTCTATTAACCTATGGACCATTCATTATATATTATTAACAATATAATAAAGTCAAAGCTTAATGTTCTCTACGAACTATATTTTAGTTTGTCAGTGTATTCTTGCGCTGTGAACTGGCAACGATGTGACGCGCGAAGAAGCTGAGAGAGCGTCAACACCTACTAAGCAACATAAACGCAAAAAATATCAGCTCTCTAATATGGAAATCGTATTAACAAACATATAAAGTGAAACATTCAGTATATTTTATAAATTTTGTGATTTTAAGTTCCCTTATAAGTTTCACGGAATATTTACAATGGTACAACTACCAAAATTAGTGATTTGTAACTTTGTTGTGTAATGGATACATTTTCATCTCATATTTATAGTCGACTTTTTGAATGAACAAACACAGAGAAGAATGTCACTATGAGCCGTATCATGAAGACATCAAATAAACTTATCTTCATACAGTGATGAAGTGAAGTGCCGGTAGTAAACTGCGTAGCCATTAACCGATTCATCATCTTCGTTCGGTCAAAAATTTCGCGTATTATTTCGCTTATGTATCGGTTCGCATATCGCAGTGATTGGGCCATCTTTTTCGTCTAAGTGAAATATTGTGTCTTGTGTTGCCATACGCTTGTAAATGTTCTATATTCATTGAAGATAAAAATTAAATATAAGTGTTTCGCTAATATTTTCTTTTTTAATATGCAGTGAAAATAATATTAATAATTTCAAAGTGTGTGATCCATATTGTCTCTTTCTCAGCAAATGGAGAATATTACCTTTTAATAGTGTACATGGCTTAGAGTAGAACCAAACAGGTAAGGTACACCTAAGCAGTGGAGGGCAAAAATTACT
Organism: Thermobia domestica; assembly: GCF_964235325.1. Taxonomy (NCBI): domain Eukaryota; kingdom Metazoa; phylum Arthropoda; class Insecta; order Zygentoma; family Lepismatidae; genus Thermobia; species Thermobia domestica. Next base: position 122,974,328 of record NC_137471.1, read on the forward strand.
TTCGTCTCTCACTATCCATCTGGCGTGAATCATGCATTGCTGTCCCACTTGTATTCTTTTACAGGTACCGACCAGTGTATCTTGGAGCTGACGTAACAGCGACGGTGGGTATATGGCTTATGCCTCTGATATGTATAACCCCCGAATCTTAGGACTGTGGAGGAGTGAAGATACTTATTTATTGCCAGTCTCTTACGTCAATTTACTAATTTATGCATTTGAATGATGTTGTAAAGGAGATTTTTGAGAGATCCAAGGTTCGGATCCCAATATTATTATTAGTTGGTCTTCTCGAACTGGAACAAACGAGTATCGAACCCCATTCCCCTTATATCTGGCGCTCCGAACAGGAACAGCCCTTATATCTGGCGACCGAACAGGGACAGATGTTTTAGTGTGGAGAAAGCGTATGTTTGAACTTCACTGTTTTGTATTCAATGCCATCGCAGTGATTTTTGTGTTGTGTTTTGTAGTATAATATTTTACAATGTCAACTTATAGCGAAATGGAAACACTGCTTGAAGCAGTAAAAAAGCTGTCCGCAGATTTAGCTAATACTAACCAAGTGATAAAAGATAATCATAATGAGTTAGTCAAACAAGGTAATAGTGTAAAATTATAGAGTTACGGGAAAAACATGAATTTTCAACTCAGGAACTTACGAATGGTATACAGAGAGTAGAAGCTGAGTGCAATGCCTTTAAATTAGAAATTAAAGTTGAAATTGAAAATTTGAAACATGAAGTTAGGGATTTTAAGGCAGAAGTAAATGATCGTTTCAATGAAATGAAAATTCAAACGAACAATCAGCTGATCGAGACACGGAATGAGTTGTCATTAGTTATCCAGCAGGTTGAAGCCCAAAGTTGTTGTTCACTAACTCAAATGAAGCATGATTTTCAACAGATTTCTAACACGTATGAGTGTAAAATCGTAGACCTTGAGGAGAAAATACGTAGCAATCGAAATTCATTTGTAGACATTGAAAGTAAAATTCAAGCTCACCAAGCACAGGTTGTCCAGTGCATGCGAAAGATAACTCTAAATGAAAGTAGTGTAAATATTTGCGGCATGGAAGATGATCGGGTTAATCAATCGTTACTTTTTCTCAAAAATACAGTAGATCGTTGTAACAACATTGTAGTAGAATTAACAAATGATAGGGAAAAAGAATCAAAACAGTATGTTCAAATCCAGAGTACTGTTTTGGAGGTTAAAAATGAAATTGGTAACCTCAAACAAGAATTGCAAATGTTACAAGCTCAACTAACCTTAACGCAAAAACAAATTTTGAACTTGCACGTGGAATCGAGACCTAGTAGCATTGCTAATACTCGTAGTGTAACTAATTCACTATACAGTAGTGTAGCTAACATCTCACCAACTCGAAGTTCAACTAGTCGTAATAGCAGTATCGGCACTAACACAAGTTATGAATCTAATAGTAAACCAAAATCTAAAAGCAAAAACCGTAGTCGCATTCATCACAGAAAACCAGTTCAAATTACGAATGCTAGGCCAATTAAGCGCAGTGATATTGAATCGTTTGAAAAGTTCTTAGGACACGAAAGCGAAATCACAGCTTCAAACTTTTTGGAATTGTTTGAGAAAAATGTTAAATTAATGCAAATTCCTGAAGAGCAGTATTTAGATATTTTAGATTTTTTGATGCAAGGATCTTCTAAATCTTGGTTCCTTACTCGTAAACCTGACTTTAAATCATATAGTGATTTTGTTTGTGCTTTCAAGCAACAGTTCGAATATCCGCAAGTCGTAGCTGGTAAAATGTCAGTATTGCAATCCAAAAGGTACGATCCTAAAGTCGACGGTACAGTTTACCAATTCGTAGCAGATCGCTACCATAGAATTCGAAAATTGAACGAAAACGTTAGTGAAGCTTTTATTTTGAATACAATTAAATTGTTATTGCCTAATTATTTTCAGAAACAATTGGTTTTGTTACCATCCTTGGATTTGCAAACCATGTTAAATGTTGTTCAAAATCTTGAAACATTGTCAAAAAAACAATGACAACTTTAGAACAAATAGTGGATTTCACAAGAAACAAATTCGTGTAAATCAGGTTAACGTCCAGGAAAATGAAGGTGACGAACATAATTTTAAAGAACCACAGTCTCACATTAAAAACAAAGGTAAAAAGCAATCTCATAGCAAAGGTAAAAATCAACATTTTAAGAATAAGAACAAACCTAGGAACGTTCATTCCCAGCGTAACCCTGAAAACGATAATCAGTATGGTAGCCAAGAAGCTATACATTACACTGATACTAGGCGCGCTGATAATGGTGGGCACACGCCTCAACCATTTCCAACTTTTCATCCTGGTAACCAACCACCTTTTATTTCAAATTTTAATCAACCTCGTACCTTCCCTCGTCCTACATCATCAGGTAATCAGAGTAGACAAACACCGTTAAACTAGAAACGCTCTGCCGAGAGAGTGCTTCTGGTAGAGCTTGTGAAAACTTTAGTAATAGTCATGATTTTAGTAATGAAGATGCACTCACCCCAATTTTTCCTGTGGAATATGTAACGTTGAGTAAAAACATTAATAATGTTGTTAATTGGGACTTGGATATTTCTGAAGATGAAATAGAAATTGATGAAAATGTAAGTAAGGGTAATAACACTCGCACTGCAGAAATTTTTTGTAAAGTATTAGATACTCAGTTGAAAGGATTGTGCGATACAGGTGCTTCAGCATCCCTTAACAGTTTTGAGGCATGGAAACGTGTTTCTTCCGTAATTTCACATCCGCAATTAAAACCTGCACCACATATTCTCTTGGTAGATTATTCTGGTAAACAGAAAAAGCAGGTTAAGGGTGAAGTAAATATTTGTGTGGAAATAGAACACTTGATGTTCGACATAAGAGTTCTGGTAGTAGATGAATTAAACACAGAATGCTTGTTAGGTAGCAATTTCCTCACAATCGCCCATGAGATGATAGATTTTTAGAAAAACGTAATTAGTTTTTCTGACGGAAAAGAAATTGTTGTTGTTCCTATGCTCATTGAAAAATCTCATAGCAAAGAAAACAGTTGTTGTCAACCTAAGAAGATTTTGACTTATGCTGATCGAATAAATAAACCTGTTGACACTGAGTTAGGTATTTCTGTAGAAAATAATAACTTGTCAGATGAAAGTTCAGAGTTCGAGCCCAAGCATGACTATACATCTTCAGCATGTCCTGTAATTAATAGTTTGGTTTCACAAAAAGATAAATTAGAACAAGAGTGGATCCGTGTTTTATATGAACGAGATCAGGCGTATTCACAGTTGAGAAAAGAGTCGAAAGATTTTCCAATAAAAGATCTTAACATAAATCAAGCAGTAGAAGAAAAATTTTTACTCGAATACTATGGTTTACAAATGTCAGAAATTGATAATGAGATTCAAAATGCTCATGGTAATAGCCAAAGTAAACAGGAAAGTTGTGGGGATAAGGTATCAAATGATAATGTTATTTTTGAAAATGTGTATGTTGTAGCAACAATAAACGAAATTAGGGAAAAGGTACATGAATGTGATCATTTAAGTAATGAGGAAAAACAGCAATTATTTGATTTGTTGGTAAAACATCGTGATGTATTCACAGATTATCCAGGTAGATGTAATTTATATGAATGTTCCATAGACGTTGACACTACTAACCCCATAGTAAAAGGACAATATAGTTTACCCTACCATTTTAAAGAAAGCATTGACAAGCAAATCGATGAATGGTTAAAAGTAGGTGTCATTGAACCAGCAGTGTCGATACATAGCCACCCAATTTTCTGTGTACCTAAGAAAAACCACTAAACCTAGAGTCGTAGTTGATCTGACTGAGCTCAATAAGCATATTAAATTAAAACAATTGAAAGTAAACCGAATTGTTGATTTATTGTTGAAATTTCAGGGTGCTAAATTTGTAAGTTCAATTGACCTTGTGTCATCGTATTCACAAATTCCTGTGTCTGAGGAATCTCGTGATTTCATTGCCTTCTCTTGGAACGGTCATATGTACAGATTTACTGTTATCCCATTTGGATACATCAATGGTTCTGTTGCTCTCATAGATGCATTACAAAAGGTGCTAAGTTATGCATTGTATAATAAACTTGTTTCATATATTGACGATTTAAGTATTCCAACCTTTTCTTTTGAAGAACAATTAAATTTATTAGATCAGTTATTTACTAAGCTGAGTGAAGCTAACATGACTGTTAACCTTTCAAAATCTTCATTTTGTAAAACTAGTTTTAATTTTTTGGGTTTTGTCGTAACACCTGAAGGTATTTGTAAAGATCCTTCTTACGTAGAAGTTATTCGCCAACTACCTCGTCCAACCAATATAAAACAATTGCAACGAGTTTTAGGCCTTTTCGAATGGTGTTCTAAATTTGTACACAAGTTTGCTGAATTAGCTGTTCCTTTATTTGAACTTATCCAGAAAGGGAAAAAATGGATTTGGACTCCAGAATGTGAACATACTTTTCAGTCCCTTAAAAACAGTTTGGTTCAAGATGTACTACTCACTCACCCAAAACTTGATTCCGATTTTTCATTGATCACCGACAGTTCACAGGTGGCCGTGGCTGGCATACTTTTTCAAGAAATTGATGGTAAACGTAATATTATTGGATTCTGTAGTAAAACTTTAAACAAAGCGCAGCGTGCGTATACTACAACTGAACAAGAGGCGTTAGCAATAGTGATTTCTATTCGCAAATGGGGACATTTACTGTATGGTAAACATGTTAAAGTGTATACTGACCATAACTCTTTAGTGTACTTACATAAGATTAGAAATTGGAATTCTCGTTTAGCTCGTTGGAGTCTCGAATTACAAAGTTTTGATTTGGAAATCATTCATATTCGTGGAATTGACAATAAAGCCAGTGACGCCTTGTCACGTATAGTTTTAGCTCCTAAAACTGAAACTCATACGGTGAATAACTTCGAAGTGTTACCGTCATTTTTCGGAAATATGACCATACAGGAACTAGTCGAAAAACAACATGAACATGCAGAATATGATTCAATTATAAAATTTCTTCAAAATCCTAATGACCCATACTCTAAGGTGAAAAACAGAAATCTTGAAAAATTTTATAAACTTGAAAATGGTGTACTTTTGAACAGAAATTTCCATTTCCCAAATTCTTGGAGTATTTGTATTCCACCTTCATTAGTTCGTTTTGTCGTAGAACATATGCATTGTAAACGAGGTCACTTTGGAATTGAAAAAACATTTGGTTTTGTAAATGAAATTTGTTACTGGAAATCCATGAGAAAAGATATCAGTAATTTTATCAATGACTGTATTGTATGTAAAGAAACGAAAGTAGAAACATCACCTCCGGCTAGACCAATGGAAAGTATTACTGTTAACGGTCCTCGTGTACTCATTTCAATTGATATTTTAGGACCATACGTTTCTTCTTCCTCAGGTTATAAATATGCATTGTCAATTTTAGATGTTTTCACTAGATATTACACTTTATATCCGATGCGAAATGCTACCACCAAATGTGTTTTACGTTGTTTAGAATCATTGTATTTCTTGCATTTAGGCATTCCTAGTGCTATCTTGGTTGATAATGGTAGCTGTTTCATTTCTCGAAAATTTAAAGAAAAAATGTCAGAATATGGAATCAAAATACATTACGTAACACCATATCACGCTTCTTCTAACCCGGTTGAACGAATCCATCGTGAGACTAATCGACTGTTTAAATTGTTCTGTAGTGAAGATCACACTGCTTGGGAAAAATTCATCCCTCAAATTGTAATTTTGTTAAATTATTCAATTTCAAGTAGTTTAGGTGTAAGCCCTGCCAGCTTGCATTTGAATGTAAAGCCTTCTGAATCAGTATTTAAGCATTTTGGTATTGTGGTTACTGAAAAGGATACAGATGAATATGTTTTGTGGGATAACAAATTAGTTATGGCAGATCTGAAAAGAACTGAAATACTTCGTAAAAGAAATGTTAAGCATAACATAAAACAAGAAAGTAAATATAAGGTAAAGGAAAATGATTTAGTTTTCTTGAAGCAAACAAATTTGAGTTCAGCCATAGACAAAAGAATCTCAAAATTTCTTTATCTGTACAAAGGTCCCCTGTTGTGTTCTAAAAAAGGTCTCAGAAAAGGTTTTTGAGTTAATGGATCCACTCACTGGTAAATGTTTAGGATTACATTCAGTTGACAGATTAAAAGTTTGGAAACCTACTAAAGAAACAAAGAGCATTTGGCTTAATTTAGCTACTAAACATTGTGGAACTAAAAGTGATGAAATCCTAAAAGAACAGAGTAAAAGCTCAGAGTTGAATAGTTGTATTGAAGAAGTGACTTATGATTCCATCAATGCTGTAATGGTAAATCTTTCAAACCAATGTGATTCCAAAATTAACTTGAATAGAATTGGCAAAATCCTTGATGAAATTTTAGAATTAGATTCATATTTAAAATATCTCACTGAATCATCATGGTGTAACGTACATAATTTAGAGTTTGCATTGATAAATTTTATTAACCCTCTCGTTTTGTTTAATTAGCATTCTGGTAAGATCACAGTGATCAACTTAGGATGACTGGCTCCTACTGATGTGGTGGGCTACCGCAGCCTTGTTTTCCAACTAAACACGCCAACGTGGTGAACCACTGAGTCACAAAGGGGAGAATAATAAAAAAAAATCACAGAATCAATGTTCAAATGCAAATGTGAGATTAGTAAAATGAATACTTACATGATAATTGTTATCAACTATCGTTGCATTCACTTTGTATTAATCTTTTCGTTGAATACGAAAATATTTCAAGTAGTACTTGAAGACATTGAAGCAAAGGTCCCTCCAATATTATGGGTTATTCATATTATGTAATGCCCGGAGTAGGCAATTTTCTTATTAGTCCCCTCTGTATTATTTTTGAATTTTAACCAAACGTTCTATTTTTTCACTTTGCTTCGGGGATGGAAACATATTAATTAATAAATAGGGTAGGGTCTTGCTAACTTAATGCAGGCAGTATATTTTTATATACTTTGAGCGTGACGACCTCACATGTGCCCAGTCTTTCATTCCATAGTAAATGAAATATTTTTAGTGTTATATTAAACGTGTGTTTTTAATATGTAATCTTAACAAAATGTGAACCAATCGTGTGCACTATATCATATATTTTAGTTGTGTTGAATTATTTTGAATATTTTTAGTGAATAGTTTGTGTTAATATGTCAATGAAAGTACATTTTTCAATTTTATGAGTAATATTGATGTTTCAAATATAATAAATTTTTATGCATTTAGCAGTAAGGAATATTTTATCTTCATGAAAAATAATATCATGATAAGTTGAATTATTTAGTGATATATGCTATTCTTGAGTGATATTGTGTGTTTTATTTTAGAATTAAGAAGTATTATTGCAAAATATTAAGTTAATTTTACCATTTTAAATTTATTGGTATACATTTAGTTTGTATTGTTGTATATTCTTAAATATGGCATTGAATACAATACCTCATTGAATACAATACCTTACCAAATGTTATGTTTTATTAAATATATTATTGTATTGAATATATTAATATGTTTGTGTAATTTAGTTTGAATTTTGAAAAACATTATGAAGTATAATGTTGAATAGTATTTTGAATTACAAATAACTATTGATTTATATTCAAATATTGAAATTATTTTGTGTTTACATTTCAAGGAATAATTGAAATAAATGAAAAATATAAACAAATAATAAAAATGAAAGGACTCAAAAGACATTTACGAAATGGCCCTCGCGTTATCGTAAATGGCCCTCGCGTTCGTTATTCTTCGAATTTCGCGATCATGTGCGTTCGAGTGAAGCTACAAACTGTTATTCTTCAGTGTGAACGAACTTGAAATGACATTAACCCTCTATGGACTAATGGAGTGCTGTGATTGCTGTTGTGTTGCAATGTGGTTAGGAAGATTTGGATTCCAGGGTTCTTGCCCACTTCTGTGATACCTTCAGTGGACAGTCCGTTGGCCGCCATTTGTAACAAGATGGATTGGCCTGAATTTTTAAATCAACCCTCGTATTTCTCCAACATCAGTTCTTAGAAATATAACGTAATCAGCTAACAGTTGGAGGAGAACAATGCTTAAGAATTTGTCACCGAAAAGGTGCCTGACTTTTCTAGACAGTCTTGCTGCCTCCCGTCAGCCCATATTTCGAGGAAAAATTTAGCTACTCTCGTTGTAAACGCCCACGCACAAGCCCTCATGACGATGACAGATTTTTACGTGACAATGTAAAAATTATTAATAATCGTCAATTCTACAACTTATTGGAACAATCAGTGTTTTAATGTGATTTCTATTGACCTATGGACCATTCATTATATATTATTAACAATATAATAGTCAAAGCTTAATGTTCTCTACGAACTATATTTTAGTTTGTCAGTGTATTCTTGCGCTGTGAACTGGCAACGATGTGACGCGCGAAGAAGCTGAGAGAGCGTCAACACCTACTAAGCAACATAAACGCAAAAAATATCAGCTCTCTAATATGGAAATCGTATTAACAAACATATAAAGTGAAACATTCAGTATATTTTATAAATTTTGTGATTTTAAGTTCCCTTATAAGTTTCACGGAATATTTACAATGGTACAACTACCAAAATTAGTGATTTGTAACTTTGTTGTGTAATGGATACATTTTCATCTCATATTTATAGTCGACTTTTTGAATGAACAAACACAGAGAAGAATGTCACTATGAGCCGTATCATGAAGACATCAAATAAACTTATCTTCATACAGTGATGAAGTGAAGTGCCGGTAGTAAACTGCGTAGCCATTAACCGATTCATCATCTTCGTTCGGTCGAAAATTTCGCGTATTATTTCGCTTATGTATCGGTTCGCATATCGCAGTGATTGGGCCATCTTTTTCGTCTAAGTGAAATATTGTGTCTTGTGTTGCCATACGCTTGTAAATGTTCTATATTCATTGAAGATAAAAATTAAATATAAGTGTTTCGCTAATATTTTCTTTTTTAATATGCAGTGAAAATAATATTAATAATTTCAAAGTGTGTGATCCATATTGTCTCTTTCTCAGCAAATGGAGAATATTACCTTTTAATAGGGTACATGGCTTAGAGTAGAACCAAACAGGTAAGGTACTCCTAAGCAGTGGAGGGCAAACATTACTTTCGACTCTCACTATCCATCTGGCGTGAATCATGCATTGCTGTCCCACTTGTATTCTTTTACAGGTACCGACCAGTGTATCTTGGAGCTGACGTAACAGCGACGGTGGGTATATGGCTTATTTATTTATTTCATTTTCCGCCGTAAGAACTTAGCGTTCATGGCTTCGTCAAGAGATACAGTTACTATTACAAGTTATAATAATAATAATTGCAAGAGATACGCTACAATTAGTATTACAATTATTAAAAAAAATAATATATAATAATACAATATATAAAGTAATAATATAAAATATATACGTAACAATAAAACAAACTAAGTGTACTTTTAGAGAAAATATAAATTTACCTTGTTTTATATATTTTAAAATTCAAATAAATTTTGATATTTACATTATAAAGAAAGATCACAGTGAAGATATTCATCTAAACCATAGAAAAGATGTTTGAGTAACAGTAACTTGAGGTGTCTTTTAAACTGCAAGTTTGGCATTCGTTTGACACGATCTGGTAATTTATTATAAAGTTTTATTCCTATGTGGTGTAACGAATTTTGAGTTCTTGTTAGGCGGAAATTTTGTATATGAATATGATTGGTTGTTCTTGTGTTGTATTCGTGTAGGTCCGAGTTGAGTTGAAAGTTTCTTTTATTCATATTTATAAATGATGTTGTTTCTAGAATGCCTCTGATATGTATAACGCCCGAATCTTAGGACCGTGGAGGAGTGAAGATACTTGTTTATTGCCAGTCTCTTACGTCAATTTACTAATTTATGCATTTGAATGATGTTGTAAAGGAGATTTTTGAGAGATCCAAGGTTCGGATCCCAATATTATTATTAGTTAGTCTTCTCGAACTGGAACAAACGAGTATCGAACCCCATTCCCCTTATATCAGGCGCTCCGAACAGGAACAGCCCTTATACCCGTTTCCTCCCACTTTCTTCATTCCACCTTCTCATTCATTTCTCATCATTAGCGTCTCCTTCAACCTAACCGGATAACCGTGGGACATAAAACTTAAAGATTTCATTTCATTTTTACAAGGATCAAATTATAATTCCACATTGTGTAGCACTATTGTCTTGGTCTTGCAAAAGAAAATGTGATCTTGAACTTGCATGCAGCACTAAAACCAAGACCAATAATGCTAATCACTATTCGTCCAAGAAAATTTCAGAAATTTTGTCCGTGATCAAAAAAATATTTGACCAAGTGATTCCTCTCTCTCTCTCTCTCTCTCTCTCACACACACACACACAATGTTTCTTTCAGACATATTTTTGGAGAGCACTGTCCTCCTTAGCTTTGAGTGTCCTCCGCAGGAGACCAAAATAATACGTCTGTAATATAATAACAATAAGAATAGAATAGTACAAGCAGTGCCTCCCCGAATACTAAGTGAGCCCCCCGGAATTTTTTTCTGAAGGAAACATTGCATGCACACACCTACCCGCACACACACTTATAAATAATATTTTGCAGTGTACAATGTAGATAAAGTGTATATGACAAAAATATTTTTTAATGAATGAATCTATCTATCTATTACAAAGACATTTATGCGTTCTACGATTCACTTAGCTTACCTGCTTCCTGTGACAATAATTCTTGCAAGATGTTCAAAGCTTAATCAGGGATAGAGTATTGTGTGACTATGTAATCCGATGTTTTCAGTTGTTGAACGGGACAATGTCTGATGCTGGAAGGACAATTCTCAACATTGTTGAACTTTGAGATGGATAAAATCCCCGTTTCGGTAACTTCTGTATGCTTAAATTCACTGTCCTCGCATCCAACATATCATTTGAACCTGACATATGGCGCAAAGCACTAAATAACGATCACTAGCATAACGATCACGATTCAACAGGATCACTAGCAAATGATCGCGTAAGAACATATTGATATCCATTTTCCAGCAGATACTTTATACAGAGAACAGTTGATCTAGATTGCTTCATACGCCTCGCTGGTTAGGAATTGCTTTCCAAGCACCATGCTTGCAGATTTTATAGTCTCTAAGTAAGGAAGAAAATAATTTTCCAACCAATCAAGGTGACTATCATCAAGAGAAAAACTCTTGTTTATCATGATTTCTGCTTTCTACATGGTGATGTGTGTTGCTTACGTCATGCATAGAGAACCATTTGTTGATATTGGTAATGAAAATCAATGTTGCTTCAGAATCTTTGAATTTGTATGCCTCGGGATGTGTGGTTGTGTTGTCTTTTTGTCCTCGGATAACACCAATTACTGATGGTGAGAATATTTCCTTGGCTCTTCTGACGTTCATTTTCTCGAACGAATTAGGTTCGATCTGTTTTTTCGTCAGACACCTAACAGGTTTAGTAACCTCTTCTTTTTGCAGTTTGTATAAGAGTTGTAAATACTCTCCTGAAATTACTCCAGTACCATCAGTCATTTGTCGTTCAAGAAATTGAGTCCTGACATTTTTCAAAATATGGCACTGATCGTAGCTTAGAAACAATTTCCTGTTTTCATTTAATGGATGTATAATCTCTGGTTGTAGTGAACCCCCACCGAAATGCCTCATCATTGTTGTGTTGGTTTTATGGTTGTCAGAAACAATTCTAATTATAACAAAACCGCATTCCTGTACTTCCTGAATTACATGCAATGCTAGTTGGTACAATTCACGGCCAGACAGTTGCTTCGTGAAGAAAAATGAGCATGGGATTTGTTAACTGACTGAAAGCCCTCTTGTAACAAAACAAAGAACACGATTGGCCACCACTTGCTTTTTAGGAGCTTCAATACGTTCCTGCACGTTTATTTATGGGGTATCTGTAACATTTGCTGGTGAATGGGACGTTTCTTTATAGCCGAAGAAAGCGTCAAGTTTTCGATCATAAATAAGCTTAGGGATGATTGCAGCTTCACCTACAATCAATGAACAAAAGCGTTCTATTGCCGTTATATTTTTTTGCCTCTAAAGTTAAACGTTCTCTAATCAATGGTGTTACACCGCTGGAGGAATCACTAGCAGTACGTATCTATTAAGTGTTCTCTTATACGGGAGTCTTACAATCCTCTTGAGCGTACATGAAAATAACCATTCGGAGAAATGTATTGAAAAATTACACATTCCCGGATTATGTTACTGCTCCACTTACCCTTTCCCTTATTATAGTTAAAGAGTTGCTCTATGCACACTACCCCGATCAGCGTCTTCCTTTACACGTTGAAGTTCTTTATGAAATAGAGATGCAAAAAAGCCGGCTTTTTTGAATCGATGGTTTTTTTCACATAAAAAGCCGGCTTTTTTGAAAAAAAAACGAGAATTTTGGAAATTTTGGCTTTTTTCAACTTCATGATTATTCTATCTAAATAGCTTTCTTATAGTATATTCTATAGTTAGATAAGAATTCCATGACCTGAATGTGATATTTCGCTCTGAAATTCACCATCAAGATGGATGGAGCACGTGTTTTACGAATTAAAGCTAACATGAAGAATGTAGTATTTGAGGGTAATTTTAGAGGCTATTTAACTTTATTTTAACTTTTGAGTTATCGACATCTCTTTCCTTCTCTAGTTTGTCATCCGTGTTTCATTTCTAAGAGCTTTTAGTACTCTAGCTTCTAGCGCAAAAGTTAAACTTGCCCGTTTTTCTATTTATCCGTCAGAGCGTACGTTTTTCAATATATCCGTCAAGCCGTACTTCCATATTTCTGTTATACTGTAGCTGTGAAGTGATTTAGCAATAATTTTCCGGACACAACCTTGAATACCAATTTATACAAATAATCAGTAGCGGATTTAGAAAAGTACTTTAGGAGGGTTTTTTCTGATTGTTTCGTTTCCTAAAAAGTCCTAATTTTATTTGGGAAGTGCTTGAAGTTTATGAGTACAGGCATAATATTTCGTTTCGTTTATATGTTTAGCAATAATCTTCCGGATACAACTTTAAAAATCATTTTATACTGAGAATCAGTGGCGGATTTAGAAAAGTATTTTGGGAGGGGTTTCTTACTAATGTTTAGATTTTTTTAAACATTCGTAATTTTTATTTGACGGGAGCTTAAAGTTTATGAGTAAAGGCATAAATAATAGATATTTCGTTTGTTGCAGACATTCCGTAACTTTGGGGAACGGGCTTCAGTCCGAAAGACCGCCCCCCTAACCTTCGCAAAACCGTCACTGCTGGTAATTAGTAATAATAACGATTTAGAAACAATAAAAAAGGAAGTCGCCCAACTCACAGTACACGCACTATTTCTACATTCACAGATGGAATGAAGAAAAGCTTTGTCAGAATGGTCGAATGCTGGTTGAATCCCGGACTTCCCGATAGAAGCGCAAAAGCTAATCACTCAGTCATTTTTGTTGTGGACTTGTATTTAGCTTAACTTAAATATATTCCGTAGTTTTTTTTTGGGGGGGGGGAGTTCCGTAATGATATGTTGAATCCCTCTTGTTAAAAATTCAGAAAACTTGAGGATTGGGTAAACTGTGATGGTGGTTCTATAAAACTTAACTGTAGAATTTCAAGAATATACAGAACCAAAAGCTCTAGATGTGCAGCCTTTAAGTGTATCATATAAATTTAAGTATTTCTCTTATGTTTTATTTTAATTTTATTTTGTTTCAAAAAGAGGGTATGGAATATTTTGAAGTAAAAATACTACATACTATTTTGCTAGTTATTTGTGTATTCTTTAAAAAGAAGTGTTTACTTTTAGGGTTGGCTGGTTTACACCAACATTTTTTTTAAATAACTGGTTTAAACCACAAAAATAAAAAGAATGAAAAATGCGAATCGTGTGAACTTCATGGTAACGTTTCCAGATATCAAACCACCTGCAATAGTTTTATTTCCCTTTCACCTTTTAATCAAGGTGTCCCATGTTCAATTCTCGGTCGAACCACAAACCTTCTTTCATGCGTAACCCAAGTAGCGGTTCGGATGTCAGTTTAAGCGAAAGTCTTCTCCTTGATAATCTCGGTATTTCGTAAGGATGTTAAGCCTAAATATACGAAACAAACCAAATTTTATATTTCCGCATGCCTAAATGCGTGTTGTTTTATAAAGAAGCCAATATTGCTTAAATATATTGATAGAAATTTGCAAAATTTATCGATTGCCTACGTAGCTTCCAACATTAGCTTGGATTGGACTTTCAATGATATCTACGTACCGGTACTAAATTTGTAATTTAATACCTCAGTTTTAGCGTACTGATTATGGTACGTTGACCTTTAAATTTTACATGCAAAACAATAACAGGATTTTCCCGTTATTGTCTTACATTTCAAGTAATGACGGGATTTTCCCAATGGCTGGGGCGGGAGATTCTCAATTTAAGAAATTTACTGACCGGACTTCTTTAAGCTTATGGGAGTTCTTCCGGCATAACCCAACTGTTGCATAATAACATCAAGGCGAAACAAACTTAGGCTATTTCTGTGAATATGTAATATAAATACATAAAGCAAAAAATCTAAATCAAAAAAGCCTGGTTTAAACCGAAAAAGCCTGGTTTAAACATCCCCCAAAAATCGGGTTTTTGGCATTTTCAAAAACAACCACGGTTCTTGCCAACTCTGCTTACTTTTGTATATAGGAGGTTAAAAAATTCTTATTATATAACATTGGTTAATCCTGTGGAATTCATAATGTAAATATGTTGAAGAAAAATTGTTTGAAATATTTTTTCGAAATTCATAGTTTATTTTCGATGTTTTATATTATTATCAGCATCAACCACTAATTAAATGATTTTTTGTGTTATAGAGAAGCGATACAAAGTCTGTTTTATCAATTTAAAGCAGTATTTTGAAAAAAGCCCAAAATTTCCCAAGCAAAAAAGCAAAGCAGAAAAAACCGAGTTTTTTTTCAAAAAAGCCGGTTTTTTCCGAGCCCTTGCATCTCTATTATGAAACACATCTTCTGCGATAAGCTGAAGCTTCTCTTTGGCTGTATTTAATTCTTCTTGCTTCTTCTGGAGTAAAGAGTTCAGTCGAGTAACTTTTACACGTAATCTATTAATGTCTCTTCTCAATTCGTCAGCGTTCAGTGTGTCCGTTTGAGTTGCTTCATTAATAGTTTCGTTTGGCGAAACAGAAGAACTTGGGTCTTCATGTTTAAGGGACGAACGAAGAACAGTTTCTTCCTTTTTAAGTATTTTTGAGAGAGGACGATTTGTTCTTGTTGGGATTCGTCTTGGTTCCTTAACATTCTTCACTTTATAGGAGGGATAGTTGGGAAATATTGTTGGCACTGAGTTCAATTTCAGTCGTCTTTAGGGCCTACGTGCCACTTGGTACGTAATCATCTTGTTTGAAGTGTAGCGAACAAAGAACTGAAGATGGAGAGTTACTATTTGGTACAAAATTTTCTCGCTAAATCGCCATAAGCCACTTTTCAAATCTTTCCTTGTCTGCTGGAAATTCGTGGAAAGACAAATTTCCGTTTTTCTTCTTATTTGAAGTATTAAATGGCACACAACAGTACACCATTATCAACAAACATGTAACACGGAAGAAGAGACCAAAAAACACACTAACTTGCACTCTCATTACCGCCAAAATTCAATACTATGAACACAACAATTAACCGTAACTATTACTTTATAATAGAAATTATCCTTGGAAGCCAGCGCCTCTCGCGTCACTTGCTGACACTTGTGCTATTACAGACATAACATGCAGCGAACGAAGGATTGTCAAGGCTGCTAAGAACAGCAAGGTAAGGGAACATCCAGTCGGCCTTGGAAACACTTGAAGAATGTTTTACGTACATGCTAAACAGCTATCGTAATTATAAATATTAGTTCTTGAGTTTCGAAATATGAGTTCATCTGAAGTAGATGGTATAGCGATAGTAGTGATATCTGCTCTGTTGTTAGCACAAAAATAAAGAAAAGGAGAAAAAACAGGAGTTGTTGGGCCTGGGAGTGGATTCTTCGCCGCAATAACGGACATGAAAGAACTGTATTTTCAACGGTGATTAGTGAAGTACTTTCAGAAGATCCTCGTTCATACAAAAAATTTTACAGAGTGAACTTTTCGGAATTTTATAGCTACTGGAATTAGTAACTCCGAAAATTTAGAAAAAAGATACAAACATGAGGGAGTCCGTATCACCTGAAAAAAGGTTTGTAGATCCTTGCATCAACCAGGTTAAAGAAATGTGGTCCACTTGAGGGTACAAGGATGAATCAATTTCATGCAGAATTAGTTTGCCTTAAAAAAGGCTTGGTACCGTTAAAATGTAAAGCTTCTTGGAATGTTCTAGATCAGTAGTCCGCAGATGAGTATAAGGGGTAAATCATGTTCTGATAGTTTCTATGTAAAAAAAAAAAAAAAAAAAAAAAAAAAAAACAACTTATTTTCAAATTAGAACATAACTCAAGTATTTTAGGTTAAGCTTCGGGCACAATGTTTAGCAAAAGGGGTCCAGCTGTTTTTTTCTAGGAAATCTTACAATTTCGGTAGTTTCTAGTCACAAATAGGTTAGTTTTGGTTAATATTATGTTAAGAGTAGGGTCCGGCATAATTATGGGATTAACTGCTGTATCTCCGTACCAATTTTAGAAAATTTACCAGATGAATTGGAGAATATATTTTGGTTTGTGAGAAAGCGTGAGTGAAAGTCAGGTGAAGGGAATAGTTGAAATTAAGAAAATACTTGTAGTTGGTTGTTCTTTTTGATGTAAACCACACGATATGTAAAGGCGGAAGGAATTATTTGGCGGAGAGGTACACTTATTATGATTTACAAGAAAGGCAGTGTGGAAATGGTCAACACTTTATCGTAAGTGTGGAAACGAAACTACACACACACACACACACACACAAAAAAAGAGAAACATCAAACCAAACCCAATTGAATCTAACCTAATTTAGTACATTTTGGTACTTTTTTGGATGGTATTTACTATTACCGCTAAAGCTGTTCAACACGTGTGCTATGCATTTTATGATATATAAAATGATTTCCCACTATCTTCGTTTATGTGTATACCCACCTTTGCCCATCGCTCGGGCTCCCCTGCTGCACTCCTACTCCGATTTAGTTAGATAGCATTTATGCTTTTTAGTGGTCACCTAGCACAAGTTGCTTCGCGTTTTAAGCACTGGTCTTTATGCCATACGTCCACACTGGATTTCGAACAATAATCACTACCAAGTGAGCCAGTGTAACAACTTAGTATTTTGGGAGAGAAGTTAAAACATTTCTTTTTTCTCGATTTTCATGTGATTGAGCGATACAGTAGTAATGCCTAATTTAAAAAAAAAATATGGACTGTCGCTTATTTCTCTTATTATTAGGTTATGCTAGCTCCAAATGCTTGCATCTTCCATTTCTCCTGTAAATTTTGCATTTTTTACGTACTTCTGGACCTTTTCTGCTAATTATTTATCAGCTTCGGCTCTTAGTCTAGCCTAGGAATGAGAGTAATGGGACAAAACATGCAAGATCCATAGCCCTTGGGTCGACGATGAAAATCTCTCATCTTCTTAATTAAAGAGGCGTCGGGGATAGGGGGCAAACTCCATAAAATTTGCCACCATATTTTTTCATAGAATGTAATTAGGTTATTAATCTAACCTAAAACAACGTACTATAACCTAACCACATACCTTAGGTTAGTTTATACGGTAATAAAAATAGTTTTTCTTTTAATGCAGATTTTATGAAGAAACATAATAGATTTTAGGTAGTTAGTTCTTCCCCCACCGTATATTTAAATAAAATATGTAATCATATTTTTAGTCTTTAACACAGCTGCTCCTTAAGAGGCTTTCTTGCCCCTGTACTCTTAGTCTGGGAGAAATATGCGGTGTTCGGTGACAGCTTTAATGAAGGAGCATTTATCAATCGTCCCTGTGTCTTGTACCTTTCCAAGGACTTGGAGAGTTTAATAGAAAGGCAACTAATTGAAGATGAGTGAAAGAGTACTCCGGCTCTCGAAATCACTTCCGGAAACTTGCACTTCCTTCTACGGAACTCTCGCAGTTCTTGCACAAAAATAAACACACTGCTAAGGAAGACTGAATTACACTGCTGACGATACAAATATATTAGTAACTGGAAAAACTTACGTTGAGTTATGTAATGCAGTAGATTCCACCATGTCTGCCATCAGTGACTGGATGGATAGAAATAAACTAATACTAAACACAACAAAGTCTTCGTGCATGTGCTTTCACGTAGCAAAAAACGAGATAAGAAAACGCAGTTGTGTAACAATTAACGGCAAAACATTGAATTACGTCTCGGATATCAAATTTCTTGGTCTTTGGGTGTCATATACATTAGATTGGAAAATTCACATTCAAAAATTATCTAGTAAATTGGCTCAAACCTGTTACATGTTAAAGCTTTTACGGAATAGTGTCAGTCAACATGTTCTGCTCACAACTTATTTTGGACTTTTTCATTCTAAATTGAAATATGGTATTATATTCTGGGGATCTACTGCACTGCTAAATTCCATATTCGTTTTACAAAAGAGCTTTAAGGTTTATGACCGGAAGTAAACCTCGAACTTCTTGTAAACATCTATTTAAATTTCTTGAAATCTTACCTCTTCCATGTTTATATATATATGAAATTCTAAAATTTGTAATAAAAGATATACAGATAGATACAAGCACGTTCCGGTTGAACTCAGATATTCATATGTATAATACAAGACAAGCGTCTGACCTTCATGTAGAGTCCTCACGTTTAAAATTACATAAGAATAGTACATTTCCTATGGCAGTGAATATTTATAACAAGCTTCCTTCCACTTTAAAAAACAAAACATCTGGTTTCAATAAAGCAGTCAAGTCCTACCTACTCGAGCACTGTTTCTATTCTGTAGAAGAATATCTCGCCTGTAGTAAATAATGTTTAAAATATATATATTTTGTATATTTATAATGTAAGGTTTTATTAACTGTTATGTTGTTTTATATCGATGTATGCAAATTAGAATAATGAAAAATTGTACCTTTTTTGTTTTATATAAATTCATACTATTTTAATATTGCATGTAGATTTAAATCTATACATATGTACACATTCAGTGTTCTTATGACGTGTCCAACTCATACGTTCACGTTGTGAACAATTTGTATGAAAAAGGATGAAAATAAATACAATACACATACAATACAATACAATACTATGCGTACGTCTGATGTGGGCAGTGGCGTAGCACAGTTTTGTGGGCCCCCTGCAAAGTATAGAGAAGGGGCCCTAGTTGTAAAGCCGATAGAAGTAAGGTTGAAGTTCTACTTCTTTAAATCTTTATTCATCGCAAGATTTCGGGGCCCCCTATACCTCGGGCCCCCCGCAATGCGGGGGTTGCGGGGGCAGCTGCTACGCCACTAGATGTGGGTCTTGGCTAGAAGATCGAAACGTCACGTATAAATTTGTTTTTATATTAAAAAAGTGCAGTCTTGTTCAGCAGTGTGTCTATTTTCCTGATTTGATTTGCAAGACGTATGACTATGATTGAGTGTCAGTTCTTGCACAACTATACGAGAAAGGAAACCAAACCAGTTTAAAAACAGCGCAGGCCTATTTGTGTCAAAATGCGGAGTTCCCCGTACCCTCGCTCCATACATTGGGAACCGAACACAGATCTCCCGCATCAAAGTGTGTACACTGATCGTTTAGTAACGGTACTCCCATCGAGAATGGAAGCAGGTCGTGTATTTGCCTTGTGTAACAGAAAAAATCCTTCAAGCAAACTCTTTACTAAAATCACTGTAAACAAACCAGTCTCCATTTTCATTGTTTTTCTCTTTAGTTGGTACAAAATATGGATTAGTTCTGTTCCTGTTCCCCGAAAAATGCTTCTCTTAGTTCGTTCATCTCGGAAATGCCATGTTGAATACCTTAAACAGAAACAAATCAAAAGTGCAGAGGAAAGTAAAATTAAAGGTGAAACAAGAAAACTAAGTTCTGAAGTGAAGAAATTGGAAGCAAAGAAGAAACAAATGGAATTATATTACAAACAAGAACAATATGCTTTCGTAGAACAAATTCAACAAATGAAACAAAACAAAATTCTGTTTTAAAATGTTAATGTAAGGATTGACATGTCCCAGAACTGGTAATATTAGGACTGATATTGAGCCACGGTAGCTCAGTGGTAGACCGTTCACCTGTGCTTCAAGTGGCCCTTGGTTCGATTCAAGCTTGCGCCTGGTGAACTCGTGTGCATAGATTTTCTTGGGGTTCTCTCGTTTGCTCCAACTTCCTTCATTCCACCATTTCATTCATTTCTCATCATCACCGTCTCCTTTAGCCTAATCGGCAAAAAGCGTGGAACGTAGAACTTAAAAGATTTCATTTTTGGGCTGATACTAATAGGTTTCAAGGAGAGTTGGCAATATAGTCTTGACTGCGTGTTATATTGTTTTTTATTGTTTCTACAAACAAACATCAACAACAACAAAAGAGTAATTTGCAATTTCAAGATAGGTGGTACTGTATCATTATTATTATATACTTGATAAATTTTGTGATAATTACTCGTGTAGAACATGACAAATATGCAAATGGTAATTAAAGAAGTGTGTTGGATGGGTATGAGGATGGAGAAGACCATTAAAAATGTGCATGATAGAACTTACCCCATATCTTCCCATTTATATTCGAGAATTTAGGTCAGGGAAAACAAGAATTTGTGTCACGGAAGTCAATTTTCACTTTTTGTGCGAGCCCTGAATTATCCACTCATACCGGCAAGTGTTGTCAAACAATAGGGTTAGATAATTAAGAAAATACGTTGCATGTCTATCCCGTATTAGAAGTATTTTCCTTTTGTAAGAAAGCTGTTTTTCCTTCTTTAGATTGGCCATTACACTACTTTTCTTGGCTACAGGTAAAGCATACACAAGTTTAATGTTTACCTCAAGAATCCAGACAATACTATTAGCGTCATCATCCCGGAGACGTTAGCAGCAATATATGACGTGCTGGAAAAGGATTATCTGAAGGTGTGTTCCATTATTATTGCAACTTTTCCATTGGTGTACTTAGTAGCACAGAATCAGTTTCACACATCCCTCCCCCACACAGATATACAAAGTGACGGGTGGGCCCCTTTCCCAGGTTTTAATAACTCCAAACGATGCGCTGTTCATTTGTTACAAAGTCCGTTCAAAATAAGTATTAGGACACCAAGGCATGCTGTATTTCGCCTAACCGCTGTAATAAGAACTATTTAAATTATTTCTTTTTTGAAAAAAAAATTAAGGGTTTCTCTTCGTTTTCCCCAACGTGTTTTCTGTATTGTAGTGTCATCGGGGCATTTTTCGGTATAATTACTTAGCAAGGAGGAGCTCTCAGTTCGATAAAGAAAGTGTTTATTTCTCATGGAAATTTATTTATATTAGGGTGCCTAAGACATCTCATAATTCTCTTCTAGTTTATTACGATATCTCGGAGTACAGTGTTGCAAACCATATATAATGCATGTTTAAGTGCCAAAGAATTCCTCAAAAGAAAATCCAATGGTAGTCCCTGACACTATCAACATTCTTGCGCAAAGAGAATGTAAAAATCTTGAATATAGATAAACTTTTGAAAAACAAAGAGAAAATATTTTGTGTACTTTGGCAACCATGTATTAGCAGAATAACTCAATGTAATCAGACTTACCTACCAAGATTGGTTGAAAAATAAATGAAATTACCTACAATTACCAGGGGGAGGGGGCTCCGAGGCTCATATGCATTTATTTATAATCTTGTAAAATACAAACATTAGAAATAAAGTCAATACTATGTATCATCATTGGGCACGAGCCTGATAATATATATATATTTAGAAATATTTTGGGTGGGTATATTTTAAAAACTTTAAAACAAATTTGCGGTCCTCGAGAATTCCACTCCCCCTTGGTAATGCTAGAGTTAACGCTTTTGAAACAAACTGCGCCAAAAAGGTTCTTCTAAATTTTATTTTTTTAAATTTTAATATTTCCCATAAATATGAACACACATACACACACAAAAAAGGTAGCTTAAGAAATAGTAACCGTGAGTGAGTGAATTTTATGATCATACAATCCAATATGTCAAAACCGTGCCATTTTAAAATAATGATATTGTTTATGTATTACAAGCCCGATAATTTGCGCAAATTTAACAAACTGCGTCCAGGCGTTGCACACAAATACCATGCTTGATTCTTTGGATAAGT
Organism: Thermobia domestica; assembly: GCF_964235325.1. Classification (NCBI taxonomy): domain Eukaryota; kingdom Metazoa; phylum Arthropoda; class Insecta; order Zygentoma; family Lepismatidae; genus Thermobia; species Thermobia domestica. The sequence goes on from NC_137471.1 coordinate 122,996,712, forward strand.
TTTTTCGTTTAGCATTCAACCGAAGATGCCAAACTGCTCAATTATATTATAATACCAGTTGTTTTTTTTTTCCTACCACACAAGATGTGTGCTCCGTTTTGGAACCAACGCAGTTATGTATGAAATAGGTTAGAGTTTAACATTAAAATTTACATGTAAAATAATTTTATTTTGTAACTTTAATCAGCTTTACATTAAGTTCGGGTTATCCAGAATCTCGAATTCCCTAATATCGTCCAATATTTTATTTTTTAATTGATATTGGATCCTTTTGCTCCGTATATTCCGAAGAGAGGATTCAATATATTTTGCAAATGCTGAAAAGCCATCGTCAGTTTTTCTCCTTTTCTCTGCGATCACCTGCAACGCATCTGTAGAACTTTTGATCATTTCTCCTGAAGGACTTTTGGGCCTTTTCCTTGGTGCCTTTCGTGACGTCGATGCAACAGGGGAATCCAACGTCCTTCCCAATTCATCGCTTTCGTTTACAACAATGGTTGTATATGGTACTGCAAAGAAATTTCAAAATGTTGTTGGATATTCCAAATATATATTGAAAATGATCTGGATACGAAAATTTGTTACATTTAGGTATTTCTTCTTCTAGGTACCTCAAACTAGTGATGAGTGGGAAAACATTGCCAAGCAGTTTCAAGAAAAGTGGAACTTTCCACATTGTCTGGGTGCGTTAGATGGTAAGCATGTTAATTTACGTCTTCCCAGAAGCGAAGAGTCAACATTCCGTAATTACAAAGGCACAGACAGTATTGTGTTACTAGCCGCGGTTGACGCTACATATACCTTCATATACATTGATGCCGGGAAGAATAGCAGGCAAAGTGATGGGGGAGTTTTTAAAAGTAGTCCTCTGGCTCGTGCCATAAATTAGAATCTATTGGATTTCCCTCCTGATCGCGCTCTACCTGGAAGAAATAAATCGGTTCCGTATTTATTTGTAGCAGATGATGCCTTCCAGCTTCAATAGTAAGGCTCAAAAAATATTCAGCTACCGAGTGAGTCGAGCAAGAACGGTTGTCAAAAATGCCTTCGGAATTTTGGCCAATAGGTTTAGAATTTTATTGACGAAAATTAATATAGCTCCAGAGAAAGTGGAACTAATTATTCTTGCGTGCTGCGCTTTACAAAATTTTCTACTGCAGGAAAATTCAGATGCACCAGCAGCTCAACCCAATGGCGGATTACCAAATAGGCCTACTAGGTACGTGCCTAGGGCAGTAACTCTTGGGGGCGGCAAATCTTTTCTGCAGAATATAAAAAAATGTCTTACGTACACAATAACAATTTAGACCTTTGAAACCAATGTTTCAAATCAATTGTTTGCAACACTTTCGCTTTATACGAAAGAAACCTTGGTATATCGTATTTATGTGTTATCGAGAAATGTTTCGTCTGCTCCTTCGCCTCCTTCATATTCGGATTGAGGCGTCAATCAGTTTGTTTATTAAACCATTCTGTGACTTTTATCTCTTATAATAATGCAAGCCGCCGACCCAACCTTGCTGGTTTGTTTTTGCAAATAAACCGTCGATCTCTCACCACCCTTGAGAAACCAATGGCAAGACGGCAAAGAAGACTAATTGTTTGAAATTCACATTGCCTGTACAATGTCAGTCTTTAAAGAAAAATCATAAAAAAGACAGAGCGAAAGAAAATTCAGTCGGTCATTTTTCAGACTGCTGTTAAGTGAGTCAGTACATCTTTCGCCTGGGCAGCAAAAGTGGTTGTTTTTGAACCGTTACTTAATCTACTCGGAGCTACTTCTGTAATGCCCAGAAGAGTATTTGTGCTTGGCAATAAATAATTATGCAGATATCTATTTCGATGCAACTAGTTTTTGTCTTATCGTAAAACAAAACTGGGGCGGCTTATCGTAAACTTGCAAAATAAAAGGTAAAAGAAAAGGAACCTTACATAAAAAGCTTGGTACAGTGGATACATATTTTGGGCGAAAGGAACAAATGATTTCCGAAAGCAGTTCAGTAATTGAAGTGGAAGCGGTTACATCGGGTGAACTCTGTGAACTGAAAAATGTCGACAATATTATGGGTTTAGTTGAAGAAGAAAGTGCACTTAAAGTAGTATCTCCTCAGTTCGTAGGAGTTAGTGATTGTGACAGTGAGAGTGCAAATTTCGTTAGTGACGATCCTGCCGAGTGGTGTCTGAATGAGTCCACAATTGACATTCTTCCAAGACGTGAAATTAATCAGAATACTGAAAACGGTTTTTCTAAATCGCAAAGATTTATAGCAGTTAAGGCAAGATTTTTAAATAAGAGTGCATTTTTTCGTAAAGTTGTAAATGGCGAATCCATTTTAAGAAATTATCTGGTATATTCGTGTACCACTGGCGCCGTTTATTGTGCATCATGTAGGTTGTTCAAAGTCAAGACGAAAATTGCATCTCACGGCATTTCAGACTGGAAAAACATTTCAAATGTTCTAGCATCACTCGAAAATTTTGAAGAACAAAAACTGTGAGTTGGCACTCTTAACAAGGCAGAAGTCTGTTGGGACCTTGGAGAACTGTTTTCAATCACATATTTAGATAGAACATACGTACTGGGTCGGTGTCTTAAGAATATATATATTTATATATATATATATATATATATATATATATATATATATATATATATATATATTTTTTTTTTTTTTTTTTGTAAACAAGTTGACAAGTCGAGGGTTTCCCTTACGTGGTCACGAAGAAAAATTCAATTCTCTGCACAACGGTCAATAATGGTGTCTTTAGAGCTTATTGCCGAGTTCGATCCATTTCTTGCAGAACACATTGAACGGTATGGAAATCCGGGGAAAGGTCATACAAGTATTTGTCTTCTACAATTTGTGATGAAGTTATTGAACTGCTTGCTGATAGTGTGAGAAAATAAATTATTAATGACATGAGGCAAAGCAAATATTTCTCCATAATAGTTAATTCAACTCCAGATATTTCGCATACTGATCAGTTAGCTTTTGTGTTAAGATATGGGAATGAAAAGGGTACGCCTGTTGAAAGGTTTCTTTTGTTTCTGTCAAATTCAGGACACAAGTCTGAAAATCTAGCCAAAGCTGTAATAGATATTTTGACCAGACATTCTATTGACCGGACTAATTGCAGAGGTCAGTCGTACGACAATGTCAGTACTGGCTCGAATTAAAGGAATAAATTCTAAAGCGTATTATGTACCGTGCGCAGCTCATTTTTTGAACTTGGTCGGAATGCAACAAGCAGTTGTATGGAAGCATGTTCTTTTTTCACTATGCTTCAAAATATTTACAATTTTTTCCAGTTCAACAAAACGCTGGAACTTACTTGCTTCTTTCATGTATCCAGGAACGAAAATACTAAAATCTTTATCACAGACACGTTGGTCAGCACGAGAGGATGATGAAAACTGGAATAGTGTAATTCAGATCCTTACTCATGTTAGCGATGATCCTTTTGAGAAACCTCTAAAGAAATGAGGCCTTATTCCTCTTGAATCAACTAAACAGGCTGGAAACAGCTTTCATCATCACTTTTTGGAATGATCTACTGCAAAGATTCCAGAAAGTCACCGTGAAATTACAAAGTGTCAACATAGATTTAACAATAGTACATGATTTATTTGAATCACTTGTGAACTTTGTAACTTCTCTCGTGACATGTTCAACTCTTGTGAGCAAGATTCCATGGATAAAACTGATATGGATTACGAATGTAGTTATAAAAGGTTTAGAAAACGTAACATTCAAGTCGATGAAGTAAGAGACAATGAGGTAGTTCTAACAGGAAGGGAAAAATTTAAAGTTGATTTGTGTCTTCCTATTCTTCATAAATTGCACGTTGAATTAATTAAATGAAAGGAAAGCAATAAAATAATATCTGACATCTTCATGGTTTTTAGTAAGTCTCTGCAAAGTTTCATTTTTGTGTCATTTCTGAACACCAGCGAACCTTCAGGCTGCATATGAAACATCTAGAATCAACATTTCCAAATGAATGTGTGCATTTTGCGGAACTTCTGAAAACCAGAGGAATCTGTGATTCACCAGCAGAAATGTTAGCGTTTATACGGAAATAAAAGTTGCAATGTGTGTTTCCAAATGTGGAGATTGCATTAAGAATATTTTTGTGTACTGCCGTAACAAACTGTTCAGCTGAACTTTCGTGTTCGGCCCTAAAAAGACTGAAGACTTATCTCCGTTCAACCATGTGTAACAAAAAAAAAAAAAAAAAAAAAACGGGTTACCTATTCTCCACATCGAAGCAGACATCTTGACTGATGGACACATCAACTTTGAAGAACTTATACACGAGTTAGCAACAACGAAAATGAAACGAAATCGGCTTCATTTATGACTGGTGAATTTAATTTATTAATATATTACATAACTTTTGGTATAGCATATACATAAAATGAATTGTTTGTACTAAGCCTATTACTTTTATTATTGATTTTCGCTCTTTATTTCAGTATGTTCACTAATTTTATATTAGCCTTAAAATACTGCAACTATTATTTTTCTTTTGAGAAGGGCGCACATTAAGTTTGTGGCTAGGGTGCCGACGAAGCTTAATCCGCCACTCGCTCAACCTGGTGAAGATGAATTTCCTGGCGTGGTGCCGGATGGTAATTTACGAGGTATATGTCTTCAAGGTAGCAACTGCGCTTGAAACACGCATCGAGTTTCAAGACTATTTTAACAATGAGGGACAAGTTGAGTGGCAAGTAAAGGTGATTAAGAAGTACAATTACTGAAAGGTACTTTTTCCGTAAACTCTCGCTTGACACTAAGGAAGGTATATATTTAATGATCTATAGGTATGGTATATATATTCCTGTCACATACTTACATTTTATTGTGATTTGTTTGAGATTATGCATCTGTTTATGAATATAAATTTGTTTACTGTGTTTAAAACTAGAAATTTAATAACTGGATGCCAATTGGATTGTAAACAACTCAAATAAATGAATTTTGATTCGATAAAATGTTTACTTATTTATTTACTAGACCTTATTTTACGTGCCAAGACCAAATTTTTGGTTGCCTACAATATTGATAATGGAATATTGTATTGGAATTTTTCTCTAAATTATGTATATTTCTTTAAAAACTTGCCTATTGCAGAGGTCCCTCTGGTCAGAAATTGCGTAAAAGTTTTATGCAGTTTCTTCCGAATATCACCCCCTGACACAAAAACCACACCCACTTCAAATGTGTGTACATCTATATAAATATATCTCCATACGCTATATAACATGTCTTGTAAACAAGATAACTACCGCAATTCTCAACATATTGAAACCAAACTTGGCTGAAAAATTGGTTATAAAAATATTTTGAATGAGTTTGTTAGCCAGTATGATCGGATGAAAAAGATGAAAATGACGGACGTTAAAAAAATGGAGAATTTCCACAAATTGCACAAACAAGTTTTAAAATGGCGGCATTTTGGAGTGTTTTTCAAAGATATCTACTACTTTCTTGTCGCCGTATGTCCAAAAGGCGTATTTGGTTAACGCAGATAGCATGTGTGTGAAAGAGCCCTCCCAGTTACCGAAATTTGGATCATATTCAACTAACTTGGCTTCTTAAAATTTGCAACTCTTTCGAAAAATTGTTTATAACGGAGTACTGATGATGCGAAACGAGTCGCGCGATAAGAAAATTTCACAGTTTACATTATAATGCAGAGTGGTCAAAAGTACTAGAAAACCTGCCCAGAAAGCATTTTCTGACTAAAGATTGTGACATTGAACTATAACATAATTATATTGTAAGATAATAGTCAGACAATACAAATCAACTGCTGGTAATACTGTTCTGCTTACATATTCACGTCAAATGGACATCAAAGTTTACAAACAATGTGTACTAAACTAGTATGTGACTTCATGCACACAAAAACAGCCTATAATACCCTCGAAGTAGAATAATGTAAAACTATTGTCGGTGTATATAATAAATACGAATAAGTTTTATTTGTGGTCTATAATTCTTGGTATTGTGAATGGCTAATGCATATGATTGCAATAGGTTATAAAAACAAAACTTCCGTGTGATTATAAAAAATTCTCTGCGTGTTTCTTCCAAAAAATAATAATAAAACTGTCCCGTTGTATGTTGCAATTATTTTTCTAATCACACATGGCCATTATACCGGTGTTCGAAAAATCGCGCACATGCTCTACACGAACTTATTCTAGATAAAAAAAAAAAAAAGGATTTAGTGATTGTCCTTATGGACCTCATTTCATTGCTAGTGCCTCTCAAAGAATCCAAATTTGATTTTATGTTTTTGCTTTTGCTTTTGGGCGAATACGAAAAAAAAAATGGTGTAGGATATAGAAGATAAATCGAATAGCTTTTATTCGTAAGATCATAATATTTGCCTTGCAGTACGCAGATACAGGCTTGCATTTAAACTGTCCTATTAGATACTGTTTTATAAAAATAAGCAATTTAAATGCAAGCCTGCATCTGCGTACTGAATGAAGAATAGCGGGATCTTAGCTTCTGAATAGGAGTTATTCGATTTATCTCCATTACCTTACACCATTTTTTGCCCTATGCTCACCAAAAGCCACCCAAATACAAAAAAAAAAAAAAAAAAAAAATTCAATTGCCACGCTTTCATATGCTAATAATAAAGAAACATTTCAATTATCCAATAGATAGAAATTTAAAAAAATACAATTACATGGAAATTACATAAATTGTTATATGAACATACATTCTTCTGTAAATATAATGAAATGGGTAATTATGCCGTTGCAAAATTTTATACGAATTTCTTGTTGTTTTCGTATGTAGCTCAACAGTACTAAGCAACGACCATAAGGAAAGTGCAAAAAGGATCTGCATCAGAAAATCAATGGTTGCAAGTATACGCCTTTCAGAAATTGTTTAATGCTTCTATAAGGATTATTTTCATGACATGCTTTATCTTGCGCTGGCAGATTCTCCACAAAGTACTCACGTAGCCTTGGGACTTGTTCCGGGATACGTTTGCACACAGGAGACAAAGTTAACCATCGGCTCGGAACATGATGCAGAAAGAGATGGCTGTCTAAATCCAATACTAATTGGGTAACAGCATAGTCCTCTCGTCGGGTCGCAGACATTCTGAACCACTGAAATACATCCACAAAAAATCTTCAATATCGCACGACAATGATTTTACTCAATCATGGAATGCTTTAGAAACTGTGTTTAAAGTACAAGAACCAAGTTCGAGAAGCTTTATTAATCCTTCACCTTGGCATCAATCATTTAACATTCGCCGAAGAGACACGTTTACAATAAGTCCAGCATGAGGCAACTTAGATGTGTTAATCGTCTTCGCAATAGCTTGAAAAAGATCTGAAGATGTAGCGTGCCCCAAAAATATACCGTAGAGGTAATGAGTAACAACACAATTGGTTAAAGAAAAATATCGAATATGAATATCAAACTGTTTATCTGTTGGTGCGTTTGTAGTTTCATCTACAGCAAGAGTGAGGAACTCAGTTACCAGAAGTTTTTGCATCGTAGAGCAATTTTTCATGTAAATAGGGAACAAGCCCATGCGATACGGCGCATGACAACTTAGTCTTATGAAACTGAAAATCCTTATTTTCACAAGTGGAAGTAGCAATGCCAGAAAAATCTAGGAAGTTTCGTTAAAATATAAGAGTATTAGAAAGCCTGAAATGTGAATTCTTTAAGGGTCCTTAGCGTCGAAAGAAGTCCCGGCAAGAAGGAACGCCAAATAAATTTTTCTTCTTTTCACCTCTAGAATACAGTAAGTTCCTATAGAGCGTATGCGCGATTTTTCTAACACCCCATATATGTTTGACCCATTTAAAAAAAATATTTCGGTAATGGTATGCATATTTTTGGAAATCTAATATTTTTCTCTTTGCTAGGAATACAGTTTTAAATGCATAAAGTTGATACTAAACAATAGACAAAAAGAAACCCAATTTTCCGCAAACCCAATGAGCAAGTTTTATTTTTTTTTCTCATGAAGAGTGAGTACTAGACATTAATGGAGTAAGTCCTTTTGCATCATAGTATTTTCGGAACTTACCTCTTCTTCAATGTGGCTGTTATCATCATCATCTGGTATAGCTATTGTCAAATTTCTTGTGCTCTTTCTTGGCATTACGTGATCCTTCAAAAACAAGAATTTCTCGAAGCACCACAAGCTTGGAATGTAGTCACTGCCCGGAGCTCCACTGACCTGCATCCCTTTCATTTTCTGAGACTATGTACGGAGGTTACAGAATTTGTTTTTACATTCTGAAACTGAAGTAAAAAAAAAAAATATACTTTAAAAGATACTGCTGAATTAAGTACAGATCAACGACTAATCATGCTTTTAAGTATATATTATATAAAGGCAATGAAAATACTACTTTTGACACACGGCAACAAAGGAAGGTACTTAAGTATTAAAATGTTTTTTTCTAGTTACGGCCGTTGATGTGTTCCCAATAAATTGTTATCAAATCTAGCTTTGAAATGTCGGAAATCTTAATCTATTGAGCGAATCCTCGTCACGAATTACTAGAGACACGTTTTTTTGGTGACATGCGAAACCGCGAAAAGTATCAGTTTTGTATGAAAATGTGTACGTAAAATATATCCTTTTTAGTATTTATTATGCCATATAGCGCTCGCTCTTAATCGCGAAATTATATCCAATTAGCGAAATTTGCAGCAAATCTCGATATTCCACAAAATTTACGCGAAAGAGAATTTTTCGACGCTTTTACGATTTACTTATTACCATTATTTCTCCCTTCTGCATACTAAACGCTACTAGTTCGTCATTTGTCTATCAGCAACGGCAAAGTAACCGGTACAATGCAGAAAATCACAACATGTTTCGATAAAGCACAAGAATTTAAAGATCATGGTTACTACGTTTTTGATGCACGTTGTTATGTGTAAATTTTGTAATATTAGATTAGCCTGAAATCGACGCGATTCGTGTGTGAAGCAGAATGGAAGCGAAAATCATATATAAAAAAGATGTTTTGTGTTACCGAGAAAAGAATAAATTTAACACCAGAAAACATTGCAACAATGCTTACATGTTATTTGTATACATAAACTGTAAATACTTCGGTTACTTTTTTCTATTAATGTTCTCTATATGCGTGTTTTTCCCTTCTTTCTTTAAATTATGCTTTTATTCAATGAGGATGCTTAGTTATATTTTTTAAAAACTCAAATATTGTTTAATATTGTCATTATGATTGACGAGAGAAAATTAAGGTTAAATAAAAGGTAAGTAATCGCAAATGCCACAGAAAACAGTGTTCTTACATTGAAATTTTATTCACCGATTTTATTCCGCTTTACGGATATTTTTATAACGAAATTATGAATTCTTGTTTACCACAAAATCGTGCCTCTAGGAATTGCATAGGGATTATTCCATGTCTTTTGATCAAAAAGCGGTAAAATCTCCGAATAGACGTCTTCGGATTTGTTTCAAATTCTATATCTTTCATGGTCCTCGCAAAAGATACTACCAACTTGTAGCATTTTCCTTCATTTGTGAGGAAACTTGCACGTCTTGAAATCTGAGAAATTAAAAAAAAAAAAAAAAAAAAAAAACATTCCAACACATCTCGCTGTCGATTGATACTGATCGAGTTTCTGGTTGTTACTTTCATGCAGCAATCAAACTGGTATCATCGGAAAGCTAAAGAGCAGAGATTTACACTAATATATGCGTCTTTAAAAAATCAACTCAAAACACTTCCCACTTCAATTTTTAATCCACTGATATGAACTTTTACAATACGTCAAATCCCAGGGGTGTCATTTTTTTAAAAAATAAAATCCTTTTGTGTAGTAATTTCGCACACTCCTTTACTCCTTCATTGGGTCCTTCTTGGGGCTGTAATTTTATAAAATCCGTTCTTAGTATGGCTTTACATCATTAAAGAAACCCACTGCCCACAATTTCTATCCGCGTCTAATTTTGCATACTCTCCTACCCTCCCAGTGTGCCGAATTTTGTAAAATCCCGTTAATGGGTGAGTCAGTAGCATTTCGCATTGATATTTCTAGATTGCAACGAATAGAAATATGTCTGTCTGGCCTCAACATCCTTATGCAACCCTGGAGTTATGAAGAACGGGATCTACGGATGAAGAGCAGGATTCGAATTGCTACGTTTTAGACTCGAGAAAAAAAACGTCCTTCTCCTGGATTCCAACAGACCACCCTCTGATTACAAAGACAAGTCAAGCGACTAATCTACGAAGGACACCTCATAAAAATACATTGTGTGAGCTCCTTCGTGGGTAAGCGGTTAGCGTAAGTGCCTTCGACGTGGCAGACCATGATTCGATTCCCGGCGGGATTTCATATGGTTCGGATTCCACGATAATTAGCAGGTACCTTCTCATATAGCCTCGCTGTTGAAAGGGGCGTTAAACTCAATATCAACTAAAGAAATACATTGTACTGAATGTTGCATCTTTAAATCACCTCGACAAAGAAAAAAATCTGCACAAATGATTAAGATTGTTTCATCGACCTTGTGCCGGACTCGCGCATATGGATATTATATTCGGAAATTAGAAAGGTCCCGTTTCAGTATAGAGTCAGACGGTTCTGTCAATATATTTTTTAAATCCGTAATCATTCACTTAGGCCAGCGTGATTATTCATCAGCAATTTCTTTGCATGCAACGTTTATTTTAGTGTACTGTATTATAACCAGAACATTAAAAATGACGTTTATACGAATAATGAATGTATGAATTTTAAACTTCAATTTAAAAAATCCATAGTCATTAATTTATGATTTTTATACAATTTAGGTCAGGTCGGGGGGGCGCTGTGGCTCAGTGGTAGAGCGTTCACCTCTGGTGCTTGGGGTCCCGGGTTCGATCCCAGCCCCCGCAAAGTGAACTTTGTGGTGGTCAAACACCGTGCGCGTGGTTTTTCTCGGGGTTCTCCCGTTTCCCCCCACTTTCTTCATTCCACCATTTCACTCATCTTTCATAATCACCGTCTCCTTTAGCCTAACCGGCATAACAGTGGGACGTAAAACTCAAAGATTTCATTTCATTTTTTCGGTCAGGTCGGTATAGGTACGGTTAGAAATATGAGAAACAAGTTTGAAAGAGTCATAAGATACTACCTTGCATTTCTCTATTGGGATAGGGATGTTTTTAAATACTTCAGTTCTAATGCCCTGGCACGGAATTCGAACCTACGACCTGCAGAATAACAAACCCTTCAATTTGCTCTTAAATAAATAATTCCCAGTTGCTTTTTAGCCCCCCTCCCAATGATTTGTTTGTGGTATTTAGTAAGATTTTGGCCCTTGTACTTCATGATGAGTAATGAATGAAATGGTGGAATGAAGAATGTGAGAGAAAAAGGGAGAACCCCGAGGAAACCTACGCACACGGTGTTTGTCCACCACAAAATTCACTTGGCGGGGGCTGGGATCGAACCCGGGACCCCAAGCACCAGAGGTGAACGCTCTACCACTGAGGAATCGCGGTCCTTGTACCTTAAGAATATTAAGTTAGTGATAGAAAGTGCAAACTTAACGAGAGTAGAAAGTTCTGGTAGATATTATAGCTTGTGACAGGAACAATTAGAAATGCATGATTAGTGATTGTGACTTATGTCCAGGGAAAGAGGTTTTGTCTATGATGTTAGTGAAGAGATGATACAGTGCGGGACAATATGACAGTTAAATAGGGAATCTTATAAGAAAAAACAAAGCTAGTAACTGTAATCAAGCGAAGAGATGGATTTTTTGAGATGGTGAATAATAAGCTTATTGCATTAGAGAACACCATTATGATTCAAAATCTCAAAGCGGATTTCTGTAAGAAAAAGAGAAAATTTAACTGAAAAAGAAAACTATTGGCCGATTTTTCTGGAAATTGATATTTTGTCAAACAAGATGAGTAGGATGGTCTTCACTGAGCCAATCGCGAAGCAACTATTCATCTATATGTATATTGTTTTCAAGATGAAAATAAAGTGAAATGTAAATATCTTTGTATTATCAGTGCTATTTTAGAACACAAGTAGTGTTACTTTCAGCAGCATCTAGTAAACCATATCAAAGTACAGTAAACCTCTGAACTTGGCCACCTGTTTATCTTCGCCTGGTTAGTCTTGAACCTCCATTTTCAGATAAGACATACGTTACATATTATTCTGAAAGTTCGCCACCTGTCTATCTTGGAAGTTTGCCGCATTGAAGCAATGTTTATCCTATGATAATAATGATAAATCGTCCTGCCTATCTGTGCCACGCAAAGGCAGAATACCGTTGTGTTATTTTTCATAACTCTTTCGTATTGCATATGAGAGGCAGATAATCTGTATTTGTGACTGAAGACAAAGAAACATTGATTCCGCGACTTGTTCTCGGAGGTCAATGGTCAGAACACTACCCTGATAAAGTGGTAGTGAAGGAAGATGTGAATTACAAAAAGGACATACAGGAATTCATAAAATGATTGTATGTTTGTTTACCCTGTCTGTTTTGGTAATACTATTAGTTATATCGGCTCCTTTCATTAGTGGGGAGTTTTAGTAGTTCCGGAAAATTCTCAAGGTTAAAGCTAACCATCTCAATTGTGTCAACTATTGGCATCTGACGGTTTGTGGAAAGGTAATGAAGGTTTTGAGACATGGATTCCCTTAAGATTTCCTCAAACATCTTTGGCTCCGAGGGAAACACTTGTAGCTCATTAACAAGAGATAGTTAACTAGAAACTTAGAATGGGCATATGTGCCAAAAAGAATAAAAGAAATGCGTCTAGAATGAACCACCATGAATAATTTTATTAACAACTGATTCGCTATTGTTTAAAAGGTATAGAAAATATTTGTCACTATCGAAAAGAAATTATATAAACTGCATATAAATTGTTCAATTTATAATTTTGATTTCCTTGTTTTTAATCTGAATAACTCATTGTTCCAGAACATCAATTTCAATAAATTGCGTACATATGTTTCTATTTTATGGTGGTTTGCATTATTCTGTTTTCCGAGTAATTGAGTGTACCAGACTAGTTTCCAGGAACATAATGGTACGTATATTAAACATACTGTACTAATTTTCTCTAATACTGTATGTTGTTATGATTATGATTACTCTATATACATTATTTAAAAGTAGCTGTTGTGCCATTACTTATTAAAATTTTACAATTAAGTATTACTAGAAAGCTTATTCTAAAAATAAATCAATCACACTTATTTTCTGTAAGTTGGCCACTTTTCAATGGAACCGATGGTGGCGAACATAGACAGGTTTTACTGTACATCATGTGTGTATTAAAAAGGGTATTTCTTTTTCTGATGACGCCGCTAATCAGTATAAGAACAAAACAATCTTTTGTCATCACAAAGCTCATCTCCAATTAGAGGCAGAGTGGTATTTTTTTGCTTCATGTCCGGTAAGAATGCCTGTGGTGGAGTGGAAAGTACCACGAAACGAGAAAAAACTAAAGTGAGTCTACATCAACGTTATTCTAAGGAAATGTTGACACAAGCACAATATGAATTTTATTCCACTACAAAAGTTCTACAACACATAATTATCTCCTGCATTCTATTGCATGAGACACGACGATTAGTGGTGGCAAGAAGATGAATGACATCAGTGACTAAAATAACGATGTGCTTGTAACACTGTCATCCTGCAAGACCAAGGACTGCTTTTAAGTAAAATGAGAAAAAAATAGACCTCGGTGCACATGAGCAATGTTCTACGAAAAGAGAGTATCTTAGAACTTACAACTTGTACTGGAAGGACCTACAACATTACTCCAAAATTAAGGAAAGAAATATCAAAACTTCTTAATAAGTATAAATGTCATTGAAACCATAACAAAATTCACAGAGTGAAAAATATGTTATACTTAATACAACGATATTTTTTCACATTCTTGTATCTATCGTATAACCTTTGTTATAATATAGTGATTAGGTAAAACTTAGTTATTTGTAGTGGAACTTCTTTAATTAGAACCTGACAGGACTATGCAAAATACTCCAATTATATAAATGCAAAATTATTGGTTTATTTACCATTTAGTGCGTGAGCTACTTCATTTGTGAAAAAGTAAGTTGACATATAATAATAACTCTTCGTTTACATTGAATTCTAGTTATTGATACGATGACTACAATTATTGTGTGACATTTATGGCCTTATAGCTTGACTTATTGATAATTCTCAAAGATGAAATTTATAGAGCAGTATCATAGACGGTGCAGGGTTTATCTGTAAACATTTCAGAGTTTTAAACTTTGTTCCAACAATGATAAAAGGCGTCAAAGCTGGAGTTTCTTCAAAATTTACAAATTTTATAAACTGTAATTCAAAAAATGAGGAAATCTCAGGGTTAATATATATATCCGATAAAACACATTTCGGTAGCTGTAAGGGCTCAGAAAATTAAGCCTGAGATTACATTTCTTCTTCGGGTGATAAAACTTTCAAAACTGAAAATTTGCCACTTTTGATATCAAATGTTTACGAGCTTTGGATCCCTTAAGATACATATTTTATTAAATGTCCTTGCCATAACTTTTAGGATGTTTCTTTCTGAATAAAGTGGTTTTTGTTTCACCAACTGAGATATAATTAATTCTGAGGAACATAATTTAACGCAAAGCATTACAAATGCAAAAACAGCTTGCATTGTAAAAGAAAAATGACTGCCATGTGAAATCTAAAAATAATAAAACTTAAAGTTTATTTTGAACTACCAATATGTTCAGTTCGCTGCATATATTTTTTCAAAGATTTTTTTCTGCATCACTTGAAATGTATGGTCCTCTCTGGAATCTATAACCAGTGTCAGCTCCATTTCTTTATATCTGGATTACAATATCTTTTTTTTTGCATAAGCTTTTCAACCCTCGTTTATTCCCCGGAAACCTGGATAAGTTGAACAAACGTTTGACTACTATCATACTCTATGTCTGCTACAAGAGATCACATGTGGTCGCCTATTGCTAGTCAGGGAGCTAATATCTGAAAAGCCTCTGAAAAGGATCTGGCACAACCCACGCTACATCTAAGATTTGATACCACAGTTTGGTAGAATTGGTTGTATACAAACTCCCTAGGTAGTATGTCACGTCAAATTGTGGAATCACTAACTTTTTGGACAACATTTTGTTTTAATCACGTGACTTCATTCATATTCGGTAGTGGTTGACTTAAAATGTGCATAACATTGGTTAGAATGGAGCGATTTAAATAATTTCGGCATCAAATGAAATACAATAAAATGTTCTACATTTGAATCCCACATGTACCGAACGTGTCCGAAGTCACGTGATAACGAGTCAATATGGTGCCCATAAAGTTAATGATACCACAGTGTGGTATAACTCGACAAGTTTCAAACCAAGATGCGCAGATCGCTGCGGAGCACTTCGTATTCCGCCATCCTCCCCACTACTCTTTCATCCACTGGTGTGGCTTGAAAGTTCCAGTGATACTAACTCAGCAAACTTATGTTACAACAAATATCACCTGCCAAAAATCTTTAAAGTCCGAATCTTACTTTTTTTAGTAGGTAAGCAACCTCATGGTAGAGGTCTGCACGAGCTCGGGCTGGGCCCGGGCTCTAAATTTTTGAATAAGCAATCATATTTCTCGAGACCTTTTCGGGCATAACACGATATTTTCTGGAGAACATTTAATGCACACCTAAATTTGTAACTTAAGACGCCCACACTTAAAATCACTGTGCAATTGAGAGAAAAGCTGTGTAATAGAGAAAAAAAACTAAAAGTAACAGAAATAAATATGCTTAGTTTGTCTGAGTGAAAATACTGCTTTTTACACTGAATTAAAAGAACAAGAGCATTGAAAACAACGTGTCTTGTTTTTTTTTTTCTTCAAGACAATGTCAGTTTATTTTATATGAGAATTTATATGATGACTTTTTTTTGAGAGAATTCATAGTTAACTAAATGTAAAGGATAACCTTTATTTCATTCTTGTCTCTGAATCATGAAAGCTTTTAAACTGCAAAATTAAACATCTAATTGTTGCAAATAAAAAATACAATTTTGCCTTAATTGTTAAGTTTTTGTAATTCGGGCTTATTTCGGGCTCATTCGATTATTACATGGGGTCGGGCCTAAATGCTAAAACATATTTCTAACTCGGCCGGGCCCGTGCAGACTACCTCATGGATACACTGTAAGCAGTGACGCTTTCCGACGGGGCGATCCCTTCACGCCTTCTGAAAGGTAAATTTCTCTTTTTGTTATTATTTTTTCATTGGTACGAACTGGCACAGTCAATATACAGTATTTACACTCAAATGTCGTAGAAAATCCTCAGACCATTCCGCTCCCTGCAGATTGCAACACTGCAAAACATCATCGTCGCGGAGAAGGGAGTGGGAAAATGTAGGATTAGGTGCGCAACAGCTAGGCTGCAGCGTTCTGTTTACAAACTTTTTTACTTATAGAACGTGGTGTATGTGAATACCCTAGGGAGTATATCACGTCAAGTTCTGGTATCACTAATTTTATGGACGCCATTTTGTTTTGATCACGTGACTTTGGTCACTTTCGGGAGTCGTTGGCTTAAAATGTTCATATCTCTGGTTAGAATGGAGCGATTTAAATAATGTTGACACGAAATAAGAGGTAATGAAATGCTCTACAGAAAAGATTTTATTATTTTTATGATTTTGTTCACTTTTACTTTGATGTTTACACATTAAATTTCTATCACTTTCACTAGATCTACATTCCTATTGTATTACTGTAATTTCTTAAGTTTCATCCTCATCACGATTTGAGTTATTTAAACGTTTATATATGTGTATGTGTGTTTTGATATTCTTCATTTGCTACAAAACAACATGCTTCCGTACACGGAAGATTTTACACCATGCATGGAAAGTCTCTCCTCATTTGAAAAAGTGACACTGTAAGTTTAGTTAGTCCATTTGGTGCTGACCCTTTTGTCATCCACACAAGGTTTAGAACACCATCGTAGTTGCGGTAGCTGTGTTCTTCAGGTGATGGAAGATCTTGCCATGAAAGTAATGCTTTCTTCTAGATGTAAGATTGATAATTCGCACGCCCCAGGTGTTGTTGTAGACAGTTATTGGAGGCAGAAGCTCAATTTATGTCCTTTTTTCCAGAATAATAGGTATCGTACAGCATCATTTTTGAGGCCAGCCTTTTCACTTTTTATGTACACCTTGTACACGAATGATTTATATGATGAAATAATATCTTCAATGAATGTTACATTCATACACAACTTGCAAACACCTTTCTGATATCGTTCATTTTCACACATCATTTTAAAAGATCTTTCTTCCCAATTCCAGTGAACGAACTCGTGTAGTCACAGCCAGTCTGTGCATGCAAAAGTAAGTGTATCGCATAGTCTAAGACCCAAATCAAAAGCCAGCCTGTGTATCGGAATGTACCTCAGTTCATCTTTTACTCCTATACGAAGCCAGAATTCTTCAGATTCAATTTCGCTGAAGTATGCAATGCACAGTACAGCTACATCTCTGTCAGGAGATTGAATCATGAGTCTTCTGTGGCCAAAAGATGCATGTGTAGCATGTATAAGTAAGTTTTCATCTTGATCCGATGTTAGAGCCGACAATCCCTTAGAGTGTCCTCTAGTGAACTATACTGTTTCTGTTCCATTCTTAAATTCTCAATCAATAGTTCAAGACTCACCGTAGAAAACAATTTAAATACCATAAACAATAGTTGTTGTAACGTAGAGACAAAAGGCAATAAGTTGTGCCCCAAGCGTCACAAAATAAAATATTAATGCTTATAAATACATCCAAGCATATAACGAAGTGAAACTATGTATAAAAATCTAAGTAAAGCATAAAAGTATTAAAAAATAAATTTAGTAAAACATTTCCAAGGTGGGAATTACATTGTTTTGTACAGCGAGTCCTCAATTATCTGCTGTTCTACCTGAAGCTTCTCTTGTGCCATTTTGTGGCCAAGCGTTAGTCAGAAAATCACAGCGATCCACCTTGTTTTTAGGATTTGCAATATATTTCGATCACTGTTTCGGGATTGTTGTAGTTTCTGATGTAATCCTAACTTCTAGTCCTGTAGAAACTGCTCGTTCGGTCACGTTCTCCAACCATTATTGACAGCTCATCATATTGATTTAAAGCATCATCGACTAGCATGCATCTCTTGAAACCCAACGGTGTAGTGATGTGTCATAATGCTTCACTGCGAGACCACCGAAATTCACACAGCTACCACCCTTAAGCATTTGCACTGACGCCATTATATCAATCAAATCGGTTGATGTTATTCCATTAACAACTGGTGGAAGATTTGCTTGTTCGTAAACATTAGATGTAGTGCCGGTTGAGCGAAATATTTTCTTCACACATTAGCACCTTGACTACAAGTTTCGTTACAAACGATCAAATCTCCCGTCATGAGTTCCTAAAATCAATGACATACGGTACATTTATTCGCAATCACCCTCGAATTACTATTGATATGAGTGGCAACATGTACACTCTAAAGTCACGTAACAAACAATCCAAAGAAGATGCTTCGATATTCCCATTTCTCTTCAACCAGAGGAACAGTAATTGCGGTGTGAATGGAGATGTCTGTATTGGCGTAAGTCAATGGTCAAACTAATTTGTTATCAATTTTCCATTGTGTAAGTCACTTCATTTCCTCTCTAGGAGCGTTCATGAAGTGGAGCGTCAAGAAGGACAGCAAGAGCTTTTTTCTTTTACATTTAGTGTTTGTACAGTATTTATATTAACACTCCTAAAATACGGAGATCGTAGTATTTCTAAGTTACATAACCACAAAAATTAGAGTAATTAAGTAAGTGGTGAATAGGAAAAAAAAGAATTAGTATAATAGTTTCGTGCTACAACTGTACAGGGTGTCCGAGAATTATCTATACAACTTTGCGACGTTTTGTTGAAAGAATTTAATGTGATATTTACGTGCGGTTTTTTGCATTCAATACAGAAAGTCTTGAAGTTTTTTACCTGTTCAGAACACCTCTATGTGGGCACCATGTGTGATACGACACATCCAGACGAAAATCAATTTCAGCCCATGTGCGCTGCAGCAAATCATCAGTTACTGTCTGAAAAGCAGCAAGGATACGCTGCTTTAGCTGTTCAAGGTTTGCTACCTTCGTAGCGAAGACGATGTCTTAAAGGTACCCCCACAGGAAGAAGTCCAGTGGTGTTAGATCTGGCGACCGCGGAGCCCTTGATATCGGACCGTCGCGACCAATCCACCTATTGGGAAACCCCTCATCCTGGTATTCTCGAACTTCTAAAGACCAGTGTGGCGGAGCTCCATCGTGTTGAAACAGAATATTTGGTTGCAGATCCTCTAAATGAGGAATCACATAAAGCTGGAGCAAATCCAGAGAGACCTGACCTGTGATTGAATTTTCAGCGAAAAAGAAGGGTCCAATAATGCGATTATGGATTAACCTACACCAGACACTTACCTTAGGGCTATCACGCTCCATCTCACGTGTTACATGAGGGTTCTCGGATCCCCATATGCGAACATGGAATGTTGCCTCGTCACTGAAACAAATATTTTGCAGAAACTGGTTATCGTGCTCAATGCGGTTCAGCATGTAACAAGCAAAGTCAGTACGTCTGGGTTTGTCAGTTGGCAATAAGGCACGAAGGAGTAGCACCTTGTAAGCTTGCTGCTTCAGCCGTTTATGAAGAACATCATGAACCGTAGCCCTGGGCATATTCAATTCTCTCGCCGCTTTGCGAACAGATTTTGTTGGATAACGCAGAAAGGCCTGTTTTACTGTTTCCACATGTTCCTGACTGGTACTTGGTCTTTTAGCTCCTTTCTGGTGCAGAACACTTCCCGTTTCCACGAATTGTTTATACCAAGCTTTAATCGTAGCTGTGGTTGGAGGATCACGTGCATACTTATTCCTTATATTCCGCTGCACCTGAGTCTCCGACTTCGTTTCTATGTACCAGGTAACACACTGTGCTTTTTCTTGTGTTGTCCACACCTTCAATTATTGTTTGCTAACCCGTAAAAAACAAAAGAAGAACCTGTAAGACTTTCTGCATTGAATGCACAAAACGGCCTGAAAAAGAAAAAAAACTTCAAAACTTTCTGCATTGAATACAATAAACCGCATGTAAATATCACCTTAACTTTTTAAAATAAAACATCGTAAAGTTGTATAGATAATTCTCGGACTCGGTATATAATATACATTTTTCATGCCTTCGTATATCAAATACGTACTAGAAAATCTTATCTACCATATTTATTGTATTAAATTTTCAATTCTATACAAAAGAAAGAAAAAGACTTAAAACACTTAGTAAGTATACGATGTTTATAGCTTGATTTTAAGTTAAAGAAAAGAGGGAGAAGAAAGTAATTTAAGAAAACTATGAACTATCCCAATGAGAATTCCTTCGGCTATTTTTACTTGACAATAAAATACCATCATAAACCGACTTTTCAAGTACCCAGTACATTGTAAAATAAATAGAAACTATAATATTGGTAACTTTTGTTTTCTCCCAATACGAAATAACATTAGAAGTCTTTCTCTTAATGCCTTGCCATACATGTTTTCATTATGCGTAAAGGTGACAAGCGCATTTTGAAATTAGTCTCATGAGAAAATAACATTACACTTTTCTGCAGTTTTGTTGTCTTACATACAAGGAGTCATGTGGTTTCTCGAACAAAAATTTCCTAGATCCTTAGCAGCCCTCAAACTTTCTCATTTCGCTAGAGTTTAAGTTCATTTTCAAAAGAACGATGAATATTCGCAAGAGAAAACATATTTTAAGTGAAAGATATATATATAAATATATATAAAGATATATGTGAAATGAATTTTAAGACATTTTTGGTGTGTCCAATAAACGTTAAAAATTTGGGACCTGAGATATAAGCTTTGTAAAAGAACTACATGTTGCGTTAATATTGTTCTAGATTGATTAGTTTGGAAAATTATCCCACTAGATTATTGTAGTTTCACACACCGATGAGCATTAACACACACTCCCATATATCATTTTTACAAAGATTGTCCGTTTGATTTCATGGAAGCTAGCCTTGGTTTGCATATTTCTTTCTGCTTCTAGCTTGCATTTACCAGATCACGGATAAGAAAAATATTTCTTCTAAAGCACCGGTGAACAAGATTCAATGGATTTTAAGTTCATGAGTCGCCATACACGATTTAAAATTTTTTTAATAAGCGAATTCGATAACGTATGAACTAAAACTTTCTACTGACGGTTCTCTCGGAATACTTTTTAGCAAGATTGTAAACCATATATTACTTGGGTTAAACTATTTGGTCCCTAAACGAATATTTCAAGTAAAATCCTGTCGTACTTCTCAACAAAAAATCTTTATTTTGGAGAAACTGTACGAATTATAAATTTTCTATTTTACTGCAATAAGTACCTGCAACACCCTTAAAAAATTTATGCGCTATATATTATCCAACAGCAAACATTTGCAATATTAAAACCAATTTTATGTGAGAATTCTCGACACACATACAGAAATCCTACTTCTCTTCTGGATGTGTTATCATATGCCTTTTAAGAATTCCTTTCTGAGAAAATGATCTGCCACATACATGACAAATGTGCGGTCTCTCTAATGTATGGGTTAAGGTATGCGTTCGCAAATTTGAATTTTGAGAGAAAGCTTTGCCACATTCTAAGCAAATATGTGGTTTTTCCATGGTATGTGAAAGAATGTGTGTCCCCAAATCTGGTTTCCGCAGAAAAGACTTGCCACACTCATTGCACCTGTGCTTCTTCTCCGAGGAATGTATTAACATATGTCTTTTGAAGTTTGCTTTAAAAGCGAATGCTCTTCCGCACTCATGGCACATATGTGATTTCTCCATGGAATGGGTATTCATATGTGTGTTCAAATTTGATTTCTGGGAGAAACTCTTTCCACACTTCTTGCAGGTATGTGGTTTCTGCTTAGTATGAGTTAACGAGTGTTTATTTAAATTAGATTTTTGTGAGAAAATTTTACCACATTGCTGACACGTGTATGGTTTGTCGAATGTATGTACTAAAATATGCTTTTTCAAATCAGGTTTACGGAGGAAATCCCTTCCACAGTGATCACAAGTGTATGGTTTCTTTATAGATTGTGCTACACTTACAATTCTAATATTAAACTTGCTAGAATTAACTTCAACATAGTTCTCGGAATTCTGCCTTTTCCTTGCTGTATAGGTCAATATGTGTGATCTAAAATGGTGTCCTTCTGAGAAATCTGCACATTCGTGGAAACTACGGGAACTATCTTTTAAATCAATTGGTAAATAGCACTTATTTGAATTCCTCCCTGAGTCTTTACAGCAACCTTTGTGACCGTGAGTAGTTCCCCCTTCCAGGATAAATGTTTTTTGCCTAGAACATAAAAAAGATGAGTTAAAATGTGGGTACTCTCATGGAACGAACTCAAGTTTCTAAAAGAAAATATAGAGAACTGGGAAATAAAAAATAGTTCTTTTACAGGGAACAATTTTTGAGCTGCGGATAAGATTTCGTAACTGCCCAGACATTCCTTTTACAGTACAGTTCGTATATTAAAATTCCATTAGCGCAAAGGTAATTGTATTTCATTTACAAATTCATGTATGTTACAATGTAATATACTTATAGATAAAAATTATATACATTATACAGGGTGCCCTACAAAAAAACGGTATGCTTGACGCACGAGATTCAAGTAACTAACAGCAACAATGAACAGGTAATAGTAACGTTGAACAGTTACCTGTTTATACGAAATGTGGTGGCCATGGGTAACCAAGCTTCGCTGACCTCGTTCCATGACGTTACCAGCAAGACGTTCTAATTTTTTAGGCGTGATGTTAATTCATCCAACAATGTTCCGTTATGATCGTCTATTGCATCAGGGTTGTCAACATACACTTTGCCTTTCAGTGTACCCCATAATTAAAAATCACACGATGATAAGTTCGGGAACCTTGGGAGCCAAGGGCCTCTACTGACAAGTCTATCTTCTGGGAGTACGTTGCTGGTTTAAGGCATACTTTGGTCGGATTTGTGAGCTGTTTATCCAGCTTTTGAAAACTGCATATAGCTTATCTTTATCTGTTAATTGGGCATAGAAAGAGTCAAAGATCTCTAGTTATCTGGCATTGTTTAAGTTATCATTGAAAAAGATGAGGCCAATAATGCGCATGCCGGACAATGCACACCAAACACCTATCTTGTCTGAGTGATGTGCCTTGTCCTGCGGCTAGTGTCAGCAAGTCTGGAAGTTTACATAAATTGACAAGTGAAACCAACTTTCATTAGACATGAAGTAAAGCACGGGATCTAAGTAACAGTTAGTAATTGATGTTTACAGCCAGTTACAATAATGAACACATTTTCTGTGATACTTACGTTTAAACTGTTGTACCACACTCACATGATAGGCTTTTAATCTCATAACTTTAGTACAAGGTGACATGATGTGCCAGATACAACCACCCGCTTCGATAACTTCTTTACCGACTTGCGGGGGCTTCTCCTAATGTTCGTGTGAATTCTATAGTTTCAGGTGTCCTCGCAGTCAGTCGCTCATTCACCTGCAAATTTTCAACGGATCATAAAGCCTTCCATTTCTTGTACAGGCCATGATTAGTGTTAGTTGTGGGAAGTTTCCTACTAGCATACTTGGCTGTTCTAATGCAAAATACCCCATTTCTGTCAGAGATGTTCCTTCTCACCACACTTCAAGCAATGATTGAACACACAACACACTGCAACAACTCAATACGAGATTCTCACAACAACTGACCCAAGAACACACTGCTGTACTCAACTTTCCAATAAAATGTAGTGTAAACAGCTTTCGAGACAGTCATGTCATCCCAGAAGCAATTTAACTAGAGATGATTAACCGGTACGTGAGGCATACGGGTTTTATGTGGGACACCCTGTAGTATCTTGCAAATATCTATTTTCTACAATAAGCCTAAAAATGTATTTTCATATATATATATATATATGTTATCTTGAGAGAATGTACGAAAATGTTTTCTTACAAATGAATGCTCTACTATTCGCCCATTGACACATATTATGTTACTAAAATATGAAACCATAAATTTTTCTTGATATATAATACTGATATTCCACAGTCCATAATTTAGCAGATATTCATGCTAACTACTGGAGTATGTAGGCCTTGTTTATTTACTTCAGGTTAAGAATATAAATGTGACAGAATTGAAAAGCAATTCTTAAGAAGTAGTACTAATGCTTACGAAAACAATATTAATTTCGCAAAGCTAATACAAAAGAAAAAATGGTTTCCAAGAATACTGAAGTATATAACTGCATCATTTAGGAATATATTGTTTATTACAGACAAAATACATAAAGGAAACCGAAGTTTAGTGGAAAAATGAAAGACATATAATCAATACATTCAACAAATCACAGCTGAATGATGTTAGGAATATATCGCTGACTACATTTTATTCTTTGTACTTAAATTTTCAAATGTAATAAACAATCCATCATGCACTTTAACAACAGAGTACGAGATTTTATGGATGCACCAACAGCGAAGTCTTTTTCCACTGTTTCAAATACATCACTTACACATAAAAACAAAACTAAGACAAAATTAACAATGATAAAATTAGGAACAAGTTAATTAAAATACATGAAAAGAAAAGCATCCACACACAAGCTAAAATCAAATTGCATGCAAAAGATCAAGGTCTCGTAAAAACAGCAGCAGTGCAAAGATCCACTTTAAAAATAAGAAGGTAATAAAACAGTGATTAGAAACAGACAGACAACTAAAACGTCCGTGAAAACTATTAATATTAGAGCGAGTTTCTAATTGTTGAAGTATATTTTCGAGGGAAAGTAGATTTCTAACACTTTCAGAATAGTTGATATCTAAGTGACTGGAAATAGAAAAATGCGACACCTCGGTTGGTGTTTATGACATGTTGAGATTCTTTGCTGCAGAAATACATAATCATGTTTCTTACGTTGTTCTTTGTTTCTAAAAATTTTACAAGTAAAGTGCGTACAGAAATATAAAACTTTTAAAACTGAAACTGTTCAAAAAGGATACATATTTTACCTATAATGGTTCGAAATCTTAGTCATCCTATTACTCAACAACGAAGATTTCACTATTATCCACTGCTAACAGAAAACTCTTTATATGCAGAGACAATATAAATACATTTATGATAGCGCGAGGTACTTCGAATAACGATATATATATATATAAAGATTATTTTATATTATTCCATGTTATATAATAAACATAACCTCAGATAATTTCCTAGTTTGACAGCGGACTCTGTGTAAAATGCGTACCACAGTCCAGGTTATCAACATACTTTGCGCAGACACATACATGTTAACCATTCGAGTTCTTTGTTCATAGTGTACTGTATGGCTACTGATCTAACAAACTCCTAGACTTATTTCTTGGTTACGATTACTAAGACAATACTTCAGGAAATAATATAGTGGGGACCACGTTAGGAAAGTAACTGGTTCGGATTCCAAATTAAGGTGCAAGTCTACATTTCACATCTCGCTGCTAAAAGAACCAATATACTCCTTCTCAATGAGAATCATGTTTGCGAATCGTTGATTCCGTAACCCCATCCCAGAAAAAATTGATTTTTGGGCAACAAGCATACAGATAAAAAATGAAATTTATACTTTGAGTCAAAAGTCCTTTAGGTTAAGTAGATGGATGAACAACTAAAGTGAATAAAGGTGAAATAATTATTAGAAGGGAATGCTGGAGGAAACAGAAAGACAACGAGGAAGCTTACGAAAAGTCGATTTTAACCACAAATTTGCGTGGCCAGAGATCGATCCAGGGACCATTCGCACCAAATTGGATTTTCAGTTTAGCGTCACTTTCAGAAGCGAGACTATATGAGACCTGGACCTACAGCTTAACATGGAATCCGAGCGACATGAGTTTCAGCTGATCTTCGCACTAGGGATGAGCACTCTAGTACTGAAGTATTGTGCTTGAGTCCATAAAAGCATATCAGTAGATTATACTACAGACGAGGCTTCATTTGAATTTTGTAAGGTCTTTGTTGGTTCACCTTTAAATTTTACACTTCATGTTGAGAATGTTTAATTAGCTCTAAATTAACTGACTGAATCAAATTCCGTTGAATATCTATTCAAATTTATGAATGATACACAATCAACTGTAAAATTAAGTAAAATTTAAGCAATCAGAAAATAATGAAATAAGATTATTAAGGTATATCTTATCACCAGTTTTACAGACATTTTCTAAAAATAAATTAAATATACATTCCAAATTTCAGAAGACAACCGAAAGTTGAAATGGTAATTCTTACAGTTAACAAATCGAATGTATGTATAAACAAGTTAAAACGTAATTCAATAAAGAAAATAAAACTGCAAGAAACTGAAGTAAGAACCCCGGTATCAGATTTTAGAAGTCGACCAAAATTTCCATGAAGCAACTACTCAAATGTAGTAAACCAATGAATACGAGAAACAGTAAGACTACAGTTTGTTTTATATCATCCTCTCAAGACGGAAAAGTTACTCATAAAAGAGCCTACCAGTATACCATATAAAATATTGAAAAAACAACTAGTATGATTCAAGTAAAACGGTCAAGATCTTACAAGATAGAGCTGTGAAGATCTTACAAGATAGAACTTAAATAATATCCAGCTAACCAAACACCTAAGTTATGTAGGCATATAGGATGAGTTTTCAAAGGATATCGAAATTTTTGGTGGATCAATTACAAGGTTTAAGTGGAGCAATCATAGATCGAAATAGAGGCACACAAAAATACAGGTTAAATATATCATAGAATACTGATAGTGAATTCTCTAAAATTTAAATGTCATGCCCATTATGAGAGCTTAGAATAGTGCGGGAAAATGAAGCAGCCAGGTATTAAATAAAGTAGTAAATAACGGGCACTAAAAATGAGGTCATGTGTGCTAAAATGCACTATCAGAACATTCCAGCTCAAATGATAAAATGCAATTAAAAAAACTATCAAAATCAAAGCCCCACGCACCAACTTAAGGAGCAATTAAAAATTTCAATTAATGAGTAGCTAACCAAAAAGTTAGGAATATGCATTTTATCTCGTGTAGAACTGTGCGAATAGGATAAGATCAAGGGTCGTTATCTTAATTTACAATACGAAAGATGTGAATGTAAGTGTATCCAGAAATATTTCTTTAGGACACATGCAAACGAATACTCTTTGTAACGACTGAAGCAGCGCTCAGCTGCAGTTGACTTCACTCGCTCCGCATGTATAACATTATTAAGTAAAAAAGAGATTTTGTTTAACTGTGTAAAAAACGCATTAAGGACTAATTTTCCGCAATGCATGTAATTGACTTATTAAGTATACGTATGGCCCGAAAGAAGAAAGGGAAACAAAAGAAAATACACACAATTATAACATTGAAAAAAAAAATTTTTAGAACTACCACATATCAAAATCAAGATTTTTGAGAGTAAATTTGATGAATGTACAGTACTATGCATGCAATAAAGGTTTCTACTTGTTAATAACTTTGCGTAAACTATTATTTGATTATTTCCTTATTGCTAGTTCTTTGCTTAAATAATAAAAACCATCAGATTTTTTCTAAAGAGTACGTTCAGTTTTAACCCCAATTTCCTCTTCCCATGAATTTGCCCGAACGTGATTGCAATCGATAGTTTCCGATGCGTAGAACACGACTGTGAAGGAACCCGAGTGGTCAGATGCACCGTGCCTGAGATATCGCGTTCCAAAAGTGTGGGATGCCACCAGAGAGTACTAGCAAAGAGATTCAGATTGACGTGCCACTTTAGTTTATGAAACTCAATTAGAAAAATCTTCATCATCGGAAGCATTTTTAATCCAAAAAGAAACTTTGGATTATAGATGACTGGGCACAACAAACTCAGTATGTGACCGTAAGAGAAGTACCAAAGAATAGTGGCCATGTTTGAACAACATCCTACTGTACTTGCTCTAGATTTGCAAAAACGAACTTGATCAATGAGTTTAAAAGGATACGGAGTCATATCAGTGGCAACTATAAGGTGACAGCTTCACCCTTTATACAAATACGATCGAGGCGTTAAGAGGCGATCTTCCAGCTGCACCTCAATACTGGCGCTATCTCGTGGCATCCTACACTTTCAAACGCGATAACGCAGGAACGGTGAATTTGACCACTCTTGTTCCTTCAGAGTCGTGTTCTATCCATCGACACTACCGCTTGCACTCAAGTTCGAGCAAATTTATGTGGAGATGAAATTCTGGCTAAAGGCTAATGCTTTGTTGGCTGCACACTTTTCGTTCAATATTACGGAAAAAAATACTTTGAACGTATATTGTTGAACAATGCGTCATTTCTATTTTCTTAATTTAAACAATAAAATTAAATATAATTTAAGTGAAACGTGAAGAAATTTTGAAGGAAAATTCAATAGAAGGTTTTGAATTTATATATGTATTTATCAACAAATATTTAAAAAATGAAACGAAATAATTAAATTTTACGTCCTACAGTTTACCGGGTAGGCTAAAGGAGATTGAAAAAATATTTAGTTTCAACACATTGTATATTAATCTATAGCGTGTATTACTGAAACTAGATCTTTTGTTCACCTCAACTGCGTTAATAGGTAACCAAGGATGCAAGGAAAGAAACCTCGTATTTTGTATATGATAGATAATATTTTCATATTATACGAAGTAAAAAAACTACTAAAAGACTGTTCGCTTATTGCTCTACAGATGAGCGTATTGAGAAGGTATGTTCGTCCACCATTAGAAATGAAGGTAAGCAAAGGGCAGAGAGGCTTGTTCATTTTATTGTGGCTGAGGATGTTACAACACAAGAAACTCTTCGCCGCATGTCTGGTATGAATGGCGAACATTCCATACAACTGACATGTGTGAAGGAGTTGCAGAAGAGATTCCAAGAACGAGGCATATCAACGAGAACAAGGCGAGGCCTGTACTGCAAGACGATTCGCGGCAGCGCAGGCCCATCGGGCAATACTCTTGATGTGTTGCGAGGATTGATGGTAATACCGTGTAAAGCAGCGAATGACAGAGGAAGAAATTTGTATTCAGGTCGGAACATGCCATGGCTCTGTGCCTGTCATTATCAAACACATGTACTTTCGAAAAGCTCCCGGGAAGTGTTACACGCATCAATTGACGCAGAGACACAATGGCTTCATGCCTAATATATCTGCAGCGGCACCATGAGAAACAGTACGCATTCCGGTTCTGTATCGTCACAGAGGACGAAAAATGATGACACTATTTTGAACCCGAGAGCACACAGCAAAACTAATAAGGTAAGCATCCCAATTTTCCGCTACCAAAGGCATCCATTCAAGTTCGGGTAAAATCATGATGATCTTGTTCGACTGCAGGGGCCTTCTGCTTGTTGACTTTCGACGGCATAATATGCAAGGCTCTGTGAACACTTTTTACAGAAATTGACATACGCATAAAGTCAAAGTGTCCTGGAATGCTGTCCAGAAGAATCGTCCCTAAATGAAAGGAGCGTCACAACGAAAATATCATTTCACTTAGAATTATTCAATTCTTAATATGACGGATGAAGTTCATTACAAAGTCTATTGGTGTATTCTACTAACGGTATGATTACATTGCTAACAAGGTAAATTAGGTTCAACATAACGGTAACTTATCGTGTTACATCTTATTACTGTTGCAATTGTATAGAACTCGATTGTACCCACTACCTTTGCTTACAGTTCAATAAGTTCAAATAGAACTTCACTGCTAGTTCTAAATTTTAATAAATACGAACTGTTCACAGACGATTTCAGCAATCTCTCTTTTCTAACGAGACCAACCTACTCGAGTGTTAACCACTCTGTATGAAAATTAAGTTTCGAATAGTAAAAGAAGAAAGAAATAAATAACTTATTTCGTGCTATTTATTAAAGGTTTTCACTCTAACTGAACATTAAAAAAAAGCTCCTACGTTAGCTCTATAAAAATACTCTACACTTGATGGAATCGACAACTATACATTATTTGTATTTTATAGCTAGTTACATTTATTTGGTCACTCAAATCAGAGTTCATAAAGAAATACCAGGCGAGTTTTTACAAGTTTATATCCTACCTATTTCTCTTGAATAAAAACTGATTGTTTGCAACCTTAAATGAATTTCTGTATATTCGCACTGGACTAATTTATTTTTGATTTAAAGTTTTCACTAATTCATTATATTTTCCATTAAAGAATGCGAGCATCATCTTACGACATAATCTGTACAGTACATGTATTTCAATTGACATATTTTATTAAGCATTTCTGGAATCAAAAATTTAAAAAGACGACCCTAAGCGACACAAAATCAAGTACCGCACCTACTTATCATATGCGGAAACGAGTTTCCTGAAATTTCATGCAACTTTCATGAACAAATTTCAAGATAAAAATTATCATAAAACAAAGTTCCTTTATAATTTATCTCGTATTCCGTTGTTGTAGAGTATCATGGCTGTTGACTAAGGTTGCTGACAAGATAATGTTTCTCCATAAGAAATGTCTGATACGACATAGATAAGTCCTCTAAAATAGCATCTAGTTAGCCAAGCATGTTATACATTAGATCCATGTATGTATCACATACCGCTGTACTCAATGTTTGCAATGAAAAATAAAATATAAAACAATGCAATCATTACCTCTCAAAGCGGCGCCCAGTTACATCGTCACATATCTCCAATGTTGGTTTAGTTGATGGAAACTCGTTAGGTGCTTCAGAAGTATCACAATTTTCAGTTTTTAAATTATCCTCATATGCAGGTAAATATATTACAGTTGGTGTGCTTTCTGATTCTACCTTCATTATTTGAGATTCTGAAATGAGAGTACAGGAAGACACTAGGTGTTCCCAATCGGTTACAGTATCATTTGAGAATGTCGACGATAAATCCACTCTGCTTCCCATTAAGGCTGGTCGTTTTAATTTATTTCTTACAAGAGCTTCATCATAACCGTCCAAAAGTGCATCTGTTTCTACTTTCACAACTATGTCGCGCTCCACACCCGGTACTTCATTTTCTACAGAACCACCTTCCATTATGAAATTAAACTTTGTAAAGTAGGTATACAATAACTAATGCGAGAGCATTATTCGATCTCCTCTAAATAGTACGATTTGAGCTTAAATCACAGTTAGATAGCCTGTTTCTTTTAAAATAATTTCAGTCTTTTCAATAATGCAACACCTAAAACATAAAAAAGATAAATAAACATAAACATAAAAATTAAAGTGAATATAGCAAGGAAGTCAATTTTGACTTGAGAATAAAAATCAAGACAAAGACCATTGCAACACTTAGCGGTATTGAAGGGCGTTCTGAGACAAGTAACAAGTGAATTTTTTTGGCTCAAGATTCTTATGTCCTAAACGTTCACTTCATCTTCATGGTAGTAAATTTCAATCATTTGCCCTAGGCTGGATACAGTTCTTCGCTACCGATCATACTCAATATCATGACTTTGGTGTTAAGCAAATATTCTACACCAGAGCGTCCATCGAAGGAGGCTTCTATTCAAAAGAGTCTGATCCAGTTTACACATTCTTGCATACTTCCCGGAGTCACTCAAGTGCTGTGGCTCGCTGTTCTCTGATGTACCATTTTATTACCCCGAAGGACACAGCCTTACGAGTGATGCATGTGTCGATTAACTAATGGTGTGTCTACACAACATGGTAATGATACCTGACTCCCGTACCATTCGAGTTATAGAGGACATCGTTGTTTTAGCTGAATGATTGGTGGCCTTATCTGGGTGGATGTGGATTTTCGCAGTCTCTTTTCCATATACAAGGGAGTCATGTTCGCATTAGAGTGTATATAGAAAACAGCACTTATCATCAGATGAGACTACACTCTTGTATAGAAAACTTTTTGTACAGAAACCCGCCTCTGGCGTATAAATGTCGAAAAAGCTAATTTTGCACCTGCGAATCGACTGTGCGAACTAAGCTAGATCATGCTGCACAGAAAAAAAAAAATCGTTCTTCAACCGAAGCTGGATTTGCAATTATTCATCGCCAGAATTATCATATTAAATATGATCAGTGGTATAAAATAAATCTTCAGCCTAAGTAAACGAGTAAAATTCTCTATCATAAGGATGAAACGACCACTTATATTTTAATAAGTGCCCTTCTGCTTACAATTGAAACGCTTACTTATTTCATTTTCCGCTTTAAAAATTCATGGCTTCGTCACGATATACATTATTACAGAACAAGAATTAATAGTATACATATTATAATCCAAAATATATACGCAACAATAATACTAAACTAAAAGCGTATTTACAAAGATAATTGTACCTTGTTTTATGTTTCTACATTCAAGTAAATATTAATATCGTAATTACACAGAAAGACCAGACTGAAAGTATTTTCCTAAACTAGAGAAAAATGTTTATGTAACAATTTGAGGTCATTTAAATTGCAAGTTTAGCATTTGTTTGACACAATTTGGCAGTTTATTATATAGTTTTATTTCTATGTGGAGTAACTAATTTTGAGTTTTTGTTAAACAGAAATTTTGAACATGGATATGATTAACTGATATGATCTAGTGTTGTTTTGGTGTATGTCCGAACTTAGTTGGAAGTTTCTTTTATTCATATGTATGATGTTGTTGCGAGAATATATATATACGGCAATGGTAATATAGTTTCTGAAACAGTGGACTAATTGGTGTACGAAAGAGAACTGATAGCATTATTCGTAGCACTTTCTTCTCCATTGTAAATACTTTTGTCGCATGGCAGGAGTTACCCCAGAAAATGATTCCGTACGTTAAAACTGACTGGATCAAGCCGAAATAAGTTGTTTTCAATGTTTCCGTGGTTAGAATATTAATAAGTTTACATAGAAGGCAGACTCTCGCACTTAGTTTCCTCAACAAATCATTCACATTTTCATCTCATCTTATTGTTTACCTTAAAGCTACCATCCGTTCTGCTGCAAGTAAAATCTGCCCTTAACACCACTAGGTTACGAATTCAAATGACAACAAATTTAAAGAAATATTTAAATTTACATAAAGTTAAATTCAGTATCACCAGAAATATTCTCAACTAGATAAGAAAATACAATTTTACTTAGCTTTAAGACATGGTCATTTCATAGATATGTCTCCTAATGATAAGAACTATAGAAGTTATAAAGAAAAATATTTATGGACAGTGAATGCAACTGGCAAAATCTGGACACAATACATCAAATTACACGTAAGCAATCAATGGGAGATTTAGTTAGTACTAAAAAACTAGCTAAATTATCAGGACACCTTACCAGTAATTAGAAATTCAGTATATTTTATTTAGTTGGAACTTAAGCTATGTAATTTTATGTGCCATTATACACTTGTGACAAATAGCTACCATATCAGTCTATTGCTTTATTTAATTTTCTGCTGATAATTTGCTCCAATGTACGGTCGAATTTCATGTGAATAAAGTGCATCGAGATGACTGATGTGTAGTGGTTTTTTGGATCAATTTCTTTCAAAAGCACTAAAAAATATTTGATATTCTGTTTCGCTAGTTGATAATTTGTTTGCGTTTACGTTTCGTCCGTAACAGGTGTTCCTATCTAACGGGACTGACCAGCATCTACGTGGGCAGGTAGTAGGGACCCTGTTCCACACATGCGACGATAAATTGCTTCAAACATCCTCAAAGATAGTTGACGTCCGCTGGGAAACGCTTCGTGAACCTTCACGCCCATTATCATCTGCACGACTGTACATGAACAGTATGTCGGCCTGTTTCTGATTGAGCACTGGCCGTTTGTCCTATTCAACAGTCGCAGCACAATGACTGCACTCCAGTACTGCAGCATCCTAAACACAGGGGTTACCTGTTTGTGTATTAACCGAGCAATTACATATTGTACGCATTGAACACTAGTGCCATCGAGACCATCTAGACTGCCATCCCTAACCAAGGCATTACAACATAATTACTTGCCCGAACATGCCAGTTACGGAACCATTTGCTTCCGGCAAACACAAGTCTGATATGCTGCATAAAATATACACCGTATGCATACTTGTTTCGAAAATTCATAAAGCTCATATTCACTGTAGGAAATGAATTATTCGTAAACAACGAAAATATACATTGTGTAAACAGAAAGGCAACAGTAAAAAGAATAGAAAATGAGTACCGAGTAAAAGGGTATTAGAAATAGGGTAGATAGGATAAACGACTTTTCTATAATAAACGAGGTTTTAAGTATTCTACTTTAATGATTGGGCTTGAATGTCCATCTCACGATTTTCGTGCACCAAATATAGTCCCAAAGTTCTGTTATTCAATACAAACTTTAAAAGTACACGAAGCAATTGCGCAACTTTAAGTGACAATACTTTACATGGACATTGTAAAATAATGTAAGAATAAGGAGAGTAGTGTTGGATTAGGGAAGTTTTTATCTATTTTGTGAAAATTAATCGATATAATTGCTAGTTTCTGCGTAACAATACTAACTGGAGCGGGCATTGCAACGTTAATCCAACACTTCTTTAAAAGTTGAATTTAACAGTTTCAGACAATGTTTAACAGAGGGGTTCGGCTAGGCTTTGTAAAAAAATTTACAATTTCGGTAGTTTCTGTTCACATCATGTTATTTTAGGTGAAATTTAGTTAGGTTATATTAGGTCCAAGTACTTGCATCTTCCATTTCACCCTTAAATGTTGTATTTTTTACTACTTGTGGGCCTCCCTGCAAACATCTACCTTATTTTCCTTCTCTATTACAGCGGGTAACTATTTTATAACTTCTTACTCGTAATTGTTACACTCGTATTAATACACATTGTTTCTATATTTATTAATCTGAAAATAATATCACCTACACATACTAAATGTATGTATATCGAATTCACTCCAATTGCGGGAGGCCAATACAAATCATAAAGGTAAATACAACGTAATATAACCTAACCTTAAAAAATACACTAGAGTATAAAAAAAAGTGTAGCTTTACTATACAAATCCACAGATTATAAAATGTACAGAAAAATTTGGGACTTTTATTTGCCCATTTTATGTCGAGAACAGAACCCAACCAACCCATGCGGGGCTTCTAGCCCGGTTTTACTTCTTCTTCTTCTTCTACCACTACTACTACTACTACTTCTACTACTACTACTACTACTACTACTACTACCACTACTAGTACTACTACCACCACCGGTACTACTTATACTATGGATCCGTATGGTAAAACTACACGCAAAAAACGATGAATTTTTTTGAAAAAAAAAAAAGTCTGGCACCCCCGTAATTAGAGTTTATCCTGTATACCTACTAAAGTCGAAATTTTTACAGTTCACCTTTCTATATACTGTACTATTAAACGTTACGAACATAAAATTTAAAAGGTAAAATACAGACATTCAAGCTGCTGGTGACAGGAATTTCTAGATTTAGCAAAGAATTCTAAACACCCTTTTTCTATTTTAAAAATAATATTAGTTACGCCATTATTTCTTCAATATATAGCATGTTTTAAAACTACATGATAGGGCTCGTCTTATTATGCGTCCTCGCTTACCGCTACTTAAAATTTCCATATTAATGTAATTTTCTATTTCTTATCGTACCCTCAGCTTTTGGCAACAGTGAAAAATGGTGACAAATTTTGGTAGAGAAAGAAAATTGAAAACGTTAAATGAAAAAAAGTGCAGTACGTTCCTTCACTATTTTTTTCTTTTTTTCAAAAACCAAATTTCCGAAGAGAAGGAAGGAAAATACCCGAACCTGAAGAGAACAGATATTTATTTTACGTTTACTCTTTTGCATGCGTGTGGTCATACTTTCATAATATAAAACAAAATATTTATGAAGAAAAATGAGAAACTTACTCAAAATTGTGGGTAAACCACACAATACACGCTCCAGATGAGTATCGCTAAGTAAGGAATGGTTTGAAAGGGTACATTAGGGTAAGGTAGGGTAGAGTAGAGTAGCTTACGAATAAGTAGGATAGAATAGTGTAAGGTTAGCTTGAGTTAGTTAAGTTTATATCTTATTATGTTAGAATACATCGAGTTTTAGCGAACCCAAATGGAGCGAGCATTGTAAAATTTACCCCAACTTGCACACAGAATTGAAGTGGAAATGGCCCTACCAACAATATGAAGAATAATGTTGAAGGAAAAACGAGCTTATGACGTTAAATTAGTGCTGATCGATTAACTGTTGCTAAAAAAGGGCATTTATTCCGAAGTTGGACGTCCGATAGTTTTCTACCAAAATCTTAATAAAACCTATCATAATTTATAATTTTTCAAATTGTACGTTCTTAACCCATTTTAGTCTTCTTTTGTTACAATGCGAGGTCTGGGAAAGGTTAGGTTACGATCTAGAACAGAGGTACCCTTGAACGTATTACCTACCATGGTGGTAATATAAATGCTCATTTCTTTTCTAATGCAACTATTCCGTTACCTTGCGCGAGGCAGTTCCCTCCGCTCGCCGAATACTCTCATGTTTGTAACCGCTTATATATAACAAACAGATTTCTCGAGATTCTTATATATTTCAATCACACAAACGATCAAAATTTTCATATTTTCCTTGCAATTTTTATAAATTTTTCTGTCAACGGAAGTCCAACTTCGGAACTTAATCATTCCGATTTCTTTTTGGGGGTTATGTTACTTTTTTCTGCATGAATCCTGACTTACTGGTGCAAATTAAGAATATGGTATTATATTTTGGAAGGTGCAAAGGTAATATTTGTTCACGTACAAAAGTAGTATTTTACTGGTTTAACGTATTTGGTAAGATTTGCGTTCAGTTTTCTATACAAATCCATAGTATAAATAATAGTAGTAGGAGCAGTAGTAGTAGGCACGATTTTTAAAGTTCCCTTTTTATTTGTACTAGAAAGGACCAAAGTGCTAATTTACAAATGATGAAATGGAAGCCGTTTGTAAAGTGATGTAAAAATTCTGTAGAAATAGAGATCGAGTACCATCAATACATCCGAACCACCGTTAGTAAAAGACGTCGGTCTGTCCGCTGTTTCTGACTCGAATTTCTGAATATGTACTCCGACTCTTCTTACATGGAAATTAACTCATGAAATTTGGTGAAATGGGTAGGAAAAAGGTTGTGTGGCAAACTTACGTGCAAAATTCTAAAGGTAAGTCAGTGCCTTAATATTGTGGACATAAATATGTATGCGCAAATGTCTATAAAATGGTGAGACATATGTTTTCTGGCAGTTACTTGACCTAATTTGTTTATAACATGAAGAAATTGAATGTGTTTATAATATAAGCAGTAGGTTCAAGCTTAGAAAATCCATTTACATATAGACGTAACTGCTTAGCGGTGTAAAATTATGTAGATTTCCTGTACCAAATGTTTTCCCCACATATTTACTCGCCTAAAACATATTGTAAGTGAATATGCATTTATTTGCGTACTCTGTCTCTATATAAT
Organism: Thermobia domestica; assembly: GCF_964235325.1. Lineage (NCBI taxonomy): Eukaryota > Metazoa > Arthropoda > Insecta > Zygentoma > Lepismatidae > Thermobia > Thermobia domestica. Next base: position 123,034,326 of record NC_137471.1, read on the forward strand.
GAAATATTTATAAAGCAACATAATATCGTTTAGAATATCATTTTAAAGAATCGTCTGGAGACAAGAGTAATAAAACAATTTAATTTTGAAATCATAATATGGTGATAAAATGCAATTTTCTTTGTGTTTGTATATAAATTCCTGGAATGTTCCCATTTTGGGAAATATCTCCCCGGGAATTTGCCTATCACTAGTCGTAACTCTTCTTACTTTTGTCATTTATTTTAAAAAATAAGGTAACTGCAGTTATATACGCTAGTGCAGCTAAATATGTCAAGTGTTCAGTGCTGGAACGTTTGCAACAAAATCTGCTAAAGTACGCTCCAATATGTGTCACGTTCTTGGACAAATACGATTTTACGAATACTCCAGGAGACAGCGCTGAGACCGCGACGCCGTGCAGTGTTGTTTCTTTTGACTTTCAACGGGGTTCGGGACAGTTCCGTCAAAGAACTTTAGTATTTCGATGGAAGTATCAATCCGTTATTAGTACCGTGCTAGGTCAGAACATTGCCTATTGTTTACAGCAATGTGTCCGTTTTGGAACACTTATTTCGTGTCCGTTTTCGAACACTTTGTTTTGTAAGTGTAATTTCAGTATTTCTGATTCCATGGTTACTAAATCTATACCAAGCATGGTGCAGCGTAATACGCGAAGACTTGTACAAAACTGACTGCAGAAGACTGTTTTCATTTGTCCCAAATTTTTCATGGAATATCGGTGTAGTTTTTTAAAACCACTATACAGTGACACTTTGTTTATCTTCGTATGGACTGAAACTTTTCAGTTTGGAACTTCATGTCAACTGTGGAATTTATCGTTTTTACATTTTATTATTTTATCTTTATCTTGGATTTTGATTATTCATTTTTTTTATTTTGCTTCAGCCATGTTCTGTAGTAATATTTGAGTCCATATAACAAAGACGATGTAACCAGTTGCAAGATTTATTACAGGTTTCCAGCTGTATCCTAGACTTGGCCTAATTATCTGCACGTGTTGGTAGATACGCCACTTTGTGACACTTTTTTCTTTTTCCTTGGGTATAGAACAGAAGGGACTGGCATCATTGCAACATCTTTTTCTACACGCAGAAATGGCTAGTCTGTAACGCACATGTGTTGGTCTTTGTGCTTCATGAAAATTAAGGCCTTAAAAATCGAACACCTTTATCGTGGCGTATTTATCTACACCTAAGGGGCCACGGTGGCTCACCCCTGGTGTATTGGGTCCTGGGTTCAAACCCTGCTCCCGCCAAATGAACTTTGTGGTGGACAAACACCGTGTGCGTGGGTTTTCTCGGGGTTCTTCCACTTTTTCATTCCAGCATTTCATTCATTTCTCATAATCACCGTCTCCTTTAGCCTAACCGGCATAACCCTGGGACGTAAAACTCACAGATTTCATTCCATTTTTTATCTACACCTACCATATAATTTAAACACCACTACTTGAATATTGAAAGAAGTAATTTCAATTCGTTCACCTTAGGTATAAATCAAAATCACAAAATAGTAACACCTTCTTTCGAGAAACAACAACAACAACAAAAAAAAAAATCATGTGTTAGCTGTATCCCATGACTGAGTAAATCGTACAAACAGCATATTCTCATCGCATAAAAACATTATATCACCAACCATCACAATCCTTTAGAACCATGAACAATTCGAGAGAAGTGCAAACAACACCAGCTTACTCTCAAACAAGACAAAACACAATGGGCTCTATACAGTATTGTGTTCGGTGTCGTATTAAGAAATTCACAAACGCGTGATGCTAACTTCCATATTTAAAAAACACTAACGATTTATATCAAAAAAGATTAGCCATGGACTGTATGCAGTTGTCTAAACACTTACGGAGAACTCAAGGTAAAAAAGAATTATTCCACTAATGGCGGTCCCAGATGGCAACCACATGAAACTATTTTAAACGTTCTTTCACTAATTATTTGTTGTTGTTTTAATATATCTTACCCATAATTATTTTTATTTCATTTTCCTCTGTTATATTTGTTTATTCAAAAATATTTTTATGTATATTTATGCTTTATTTATACACTAAATACTTATACCTCTATATTATATTAATGCATTAACACTGTTGAGTTTTGCAAAGTCCATATTATGTAGGAATAACGAAACGAATGAATACTTACTTTGTCACTACGAATAATGGTATGATTTCTTTCCCGCCCAGTTTTACTTATCTTTTTATTTTTTCCAACTATGATTATAAGCAAAGCCTTCAATGACATTTTGTTGGGTTCATACATCCAGCTTTAACGAAAACTACACACTACTAAACGGAGAATTGACAACGAACTCCCAACATAAAAAGTTATCTTTTCTACACTGTGAAATACTTCGCTTACCTTTTACAACTATACCTTTTGTTACATTCGGTTATTTAGGTTTCACTTCACATTATACATGAAATACCCATTCCTCGGATGTCCAGTAAAAGCAATGTAATGTTGATGGTACATTCAGCGGATGTTCGCGGAACATATAAAATTACAAAACGCACACGAAATAACTTCTTTTCTCTACTAGTTTAGCATGTAAAAGGGTATGTACCAGAAGAGTTAGAGGTCGCAGTATCTGCATACACCGTGTGTACAAATATCGTGCGCCGAAAGAATTTCCAATTTTTAGCACGAGCCTATAGTCTGAAGGCGACGCCCAAAGCGCTGCTAATAACAAAAGTAGGCCTATCACGCATAACGCATATTCATAGTATTGTCTCGTGTGAGGCACAAAACACTGCATTCATAATGTAAATCTTAACCATATTTGGTTAGTTTATAATACCGAATTTCTACATTGTTTTACAAACGGGTTCCTTTTCTTCATCAGATCATGCGCTTTCATTCTACATTTATATATTTCTCTGTGTTATTGCAACATAGACTTTCTAGGTCAGTTTATAAGACAGTGTGTTTGAAAAACTGACACATTGTGCTCCATTGTCAGCTAACATAATATGACCTCAATATAAGTCTTCATATAGTCTACAATTAATTTTTTTTTCTTTTATTCCACATTATACAGTGTTGACATTTATTATCAATTTTGTTAGGCTGATGTTTAAATTTTCTTTAGTTCTGTTAATTTTTCCGGATTTTTTAAAAATCCGATTTGAACTACTCGGTGAGCAAAACAGTGCATTTATTGTAAAAATTATTAACGTTAACAGTTTAGCTAATAGTGTCTGATAAAGTTAAGTGGATAGTTGGCGAAACTCTTACATATTTATAATTTTTACAGTAAACGTAATAATTTCGTCAGACAAATTATAAATCACATTTAAGTCTACTAAAGCAAAGGTTGTTTAATGAAAAATATTACCGTAAATTTTGTATTTTCGAACCTACATCTACGCCATTTAACCTCAAAATAGGAGATTGAAGTGCGTAGGTAATCAGAATATGTTTGTGAGGTTTGACATCAAAAGTTATGTTCAAGAATGTAATTCAAAGGTTATCCTTTCTACGGCGTAATTGAGGTGGACGGTACCTCAGTGGCAGCACATGGAGTAGCTGGTTCTATTTCCGGTCACGTAAGTTTGTAGTTAGGAATGTATAGTTAGGAATGTACATGAGGAACGCAGTGTTTTATCACTATATTTCTTTACGCAAGCATCGCCGCGCAGGCCTACCAGCTTCCTCCTATACTAGTTCATATGCTCTTGCTTTCAATGGCCACCCAGAAGAGGTTTGTAGGTGTTCTTTGCACTGTCGATTCTATGGTATTCCCACATGCTGTGTTTGGTTATATCCGTCATGGTGAAGCCTTCCTTTGCCCAGGAATGCAATTCGTGTCATAAAACACTTATTTGCATGACACTTCGGATGATTTCGTGATGAAGCACGTAACTTATCTCCTAAGTTGGAATAAAACGACGGAAAGATTGTAAAAGTTTCTATGACAGTGTTTTCACGAAGAAATATAAATCTTCCTCTTTCATCAATTTCACCCTCTATCCTAAATCTGTGCCGTACCACTATCATTTTTTCTCTACACTGTTTCTCTGATCAATTCCTCTACACCAGGGTTGGATGGACTTCATTAGTGGTCGCCAGAGCTTTTTCCAACATGGGCATTAGCATCACAATGTCACGAAATAAGGTCCGCAATTTTGCTCTAAAACAAGTCAATGGTAACAACAACTAAAACCTTTTATTCTTTTATCAGCACATCAATCTGAATTGTTCAAACTATTAGAGAAAGTTCAAGAAATACGTATATTGTATTATGAAATTAGTAGATTTCTTAGTGTAATACATTTAAATGCTGCAAGGTCGATCAGCTTTTCATTCAAAAAATTCTCTAACAAATCGTTTTCATTAGACATCAACATAATGTTTATATATGTTCCTGAGAGATGGCATTTCTTAATCTATTTTTAATATATTTCAGTTTTGAAAAATTTCTTTGAAGTGTGACTTGGCTTACGGACAAAGTCAACATAAATTTGTATGCAAATAACAAAACTCGATAAGTAATACTGTATAAATTAAAAATTAAAAAGCAGCACGTTGGTCAATTTTTGCAACACGTTTTGAACTCGCATTTTGTGTGAAGAAATCTGTTCTTCTGTAATCCTGAATCACTTGCGCTGTCAGAATATCAGTCGCTTCTTTTCGGTTGTACTCGTCAGGAAAATTGACTTTCAATGATTCTCACTTCTTTAAAAGTCCAATAGTTCCTCTTTTATAGAATTTTTGGAAACTTCTTTACTGATTTTTTTCAGAATGTTTGTAAGTTTTCGGAAATCTGCGACTGAAAGTTCTGTTACTTGATTGAAGTTTCTAGGGTCCAAGCACGTCAAATCAACACATAAACATCCCAGCTCGTGCCAAGTGAACTTTGTAGTGGTCAAATACCATGTGCGTGGGATTCGTTGGAGTTCTCCCCTTTCCTCCCACTTTCTTCATTCCACTATTTCATCATTTTTCATCATCGCCGTCTCCTTTAGCCTAACCGGCATACCCGTAGGACGTAAAACTTAAAGATTTCATTTCATTTCATTTTGAACCCATAAAGTATTATACATCTTGAATCTTGAAGACACTCGAAATTACCGATCTAATATTGTGTTCAATGCTTTGATGTAGTTCTTGGTCATTGGATCAAAAACAGGTACATCTTCACGTTTATAGGGATACATCGTTTTCCACCTGTGAGATCGAGTTGTCGTCAGGTCAGTAGAAACAAAGGAATCCGGTTTTAATTCTTCAAATCTTGGCCTGTTCTGCAAACTTTAATGCATCATATTTTATGGATTCAAGAACGTCTTTCTGCTCCTTCGGTTGGGACAGAGTAGTGTTCATCATTCCATGTGACTGCAATACATCAACATCCTGTGTTTGGAAGTAGATTCAAAGACGGGACGTCACTTCAAATATTCTCCGGAACACGTGTGCTGTCAGAATTGTTTTGAACTTCCGCTTTGCATCTAACTTTTGATTTGATACTTTCTATAGAAGCAATCTCCTTCATTGTTGTGATCAACTCTATGTACAAAGCATTTTCTGCACAATTTCCATCAGTAAAACGCAAGGATAACAGAGCTGTTGTGGATATGTACTTTACAATGGCAACAATTCTTTTTTTAATAACATATCGTTAAAAATAGAGCACTGGTCTGAAACTGTTATATCTTACAAGTAATGTCTAATATTTGGTCTAGGAATTAATTCGTGCGGTTGGTACGCACACATTGAAGCTGTAGTACAAACACAAAATACATAAATACCTTAAGAAAAATATTGTCCATCGCTAGCCACCACTTTCGCCCATCTGTCAGGCAATGTACGGATTCCGTGGCGAAAGAAGTCCTCATCCTTGGAAGCGATCCAGTCAGAGACCCATGTTTCGATATCTTCTGAAAAAGTAAACCGCTGTCCAATCAAATCGTTGTTTATGCAATCGAACAAGTAGTAGTCCGAAGGAGCAACGTCTAATGAATACGGTGGGTGGGGTAAAACTTCCCATCCGACATTTTCTAAATAGGTTTTGACCGGTTTTGCGACATGTGGGCGAGCGTTATCATGTTGAACAATAAGTTTATCATGTCTGTTCTCCCATTCTGGTCGTGTTCTGGCCAGAGCTTGCTTCAAACGCATTAATTGTCGTCGATAACGTTCTCCATTCATAGTTTCACCCGGTTGCAGCAGCTCATAGTACACCACACCTTTCATATCCCACCATATGCACAGCATAACCTTTGCACAGTGAATATCTCGTTTTGGCTGTGATGGACCTGGTTCACCTGGTTTCACCCAGGCCTTTTTTCGTTTAGGGTTCTCGTAATGGATCCACTTCTCATCACCCGTAATAATTCGATGCAGAAACCCCTTTCTGCTCTGTCGTTGAAGCAGCAATTCGCAAATGGTTTTTCGTCTTTCAACGTCTCTGTCTTTCAATTCATGTGGAACCCAATGTGACATCTTTTGAATCATTCCCATGGCTTTCAAGAGTTTGGAGACTGTTGTTTGATCAACGCCTAATGCTGCTGCAAGTTGTTCCTGCGTTTGACAGGAATCCTGCTCGAGCAATGCTGTCAATTCTTCGTCTTGAAATTTTTTTGGCTGTCCAGCTCGCTCTTGGTCTGCCAAGCCGAAATCACCACTTCTAAACCGTGCAAACCACTTCTGACACGTTCGCTCAGCTAGAGCATGGTCACCATACACTTCCACCAAAATACGATGACTTTCAGTCGCACTTTTCTGCATGTTAAAGTAATGCAGCAGGACACCCCGCAAAAACACTTTATCAGGCACAAATTGCGCCATGTTCACTTAACTACAAACTGGTGTTGTTGACGCTTTAATCCACTGCCCTATACTACGAACGATACGCGATGACAGGGGTTTGCAACACATGTGTGGATACACGGAACTGTGGGACGCTCAGTTCGTTGCGCCATCTCTTGTCCACCCGCACGAATTAATTCCTAGACCAAATAGAATGGAAAACATCCCAGCCTGATATGTGCTTGTCTGATTGTGCTCATAGCATCCAAAACGTAATTCATCGCGGTTTTTGAAAGGAAAATTGTAACCACCAGCCTGCTTATTTCCTCCTGCAAAAATTATTTTACTCTTCTGAATGACCTTATATAAATAACTTTTAAGCGGAAGATCAAATTTGCTTAACTTGACAACAATATCAAAAAAGTTTCCATGATCTGTAACTGTGTGTTCCAATCTATAAGATGTTTCATTTTCTTTTCCTCTGTAACTGAACCCTCTTTATCAATGAGCTTCATCACTTCAACAACTCGTTGCAATACCTTGAGTTGAGTTTATTCATTCATTCATTCATTTTTTGCCTGTTTCATTAGCTTACAAAACATGAGAAATTCTCATGTAAGTATTACAGTTGTCAGAAAGAAAGAAAAAAACATACAATATTGTCAAGTACCACAGGTATACATCATGCATCTTTCTAAAATACAAAACCACATAATAGGATATATTAAGTATAAATGACATGATGTATAATAACATGACAATTTACATCTAATTAGGTAACTGTTTGTACCACCCCAGGCATGTACTCACGGGTAAGTATCTGTTACCAACTCTTCAGTTAATGAGTCATTTAAATATTCTTTATTTGTATAATAGCACTTTTCAGTGAGTAGATTATATAAAGTCTTACCAAGAATGAAAACATTGGTCATATTTTTCAAGTACAGAGGAAGTTTATTATACAATCTGACACAATTCATGTACACGGTTTTGCTTATATTAGCATATTTTTGATGCATTACAAATATGTCACTACCTTGTCTTGTATTATGGCTATGAACTTTTTTGTTAAAGATAAAAAGATGCTTGTTTTTCACAGTAAAAAAAAATAGATTTATAGATGTATAAGCTGGGGAGTGTTAAAACTTTTGCTTCTCCGAAAGCCTTTTTACATGTCGATTTTGTGGGTAAGCCAAAAATTATTCTAATCGCTTTCTTTTGCAATCGGAAAGTGCTTAAGCTATTTTCAGCAGATCCCCAGTGTATTATGCAGAAGTTAATTAATGAATTAAACTTGACGTAGTAAAAGCTAAGAAGTGCTTCTCTCAATACAGTACCTTGAAGTTTGTATAAGGCAAAACACACGCTACTTAGTTTCTTGTTTAAAGTGGAGATATGAGCAGACCATGAAAGATCATCACTTATGATTACACCTAAAAGCTTTGTTATGCAAGAATATTGGAGTAAGTGAGAAGATATTTTTATTCTAGGTGATATACGCGGTTTTCCTGGAAAATGAAAATGTAAGAGAATCGACTTATCATGATTTATAATTAACCTATTCGCTGTTAACCATTTTACTAATTTGTCCGTAAAAAGGTCAGATTTCCTCTCAACTTCTTCTATTGATTTTCCTGATATTATCATACTGATGTCATCAGCATATAGAATACATTTTGCTGGATGCATAAATTCTAACATGTCATTTATATATATCAGGAAGAGAATAGGACCCAATTTGATTTTGGGTTTAACGTCCCGTTCAGCAGCGGGGCTATATGAGACATGGACGATTAACGTGGAATCCAAACCACATGAGCTCCCGTCAGGAATCGAACCCGGGTCTACCACGTCAAAGGCGCGTATGCCTACCGCTTAGCCACGGAGGAGCTCTCGTTGCAATACCTGTACTGCTGTTGTTTTAGTTGCCCATGAAGAAATGGTTTCCTAACACAATATCCTCTTTTGTTAGATAGTTGAGCATCCATATTGGTCTGATGTATTTTAGAAGAGTTGTGTTCTCTTATTCGCTGATAAGTGTGCATAGTATCACGTGAGAATCCTTTAACAAATATGTTGGTTCGATCTGTAAAATAAGCTATGTACACTCTGAAAGAAGGCCATTTTCAGCAGGACAATATGACAGTTAAGCTCTGTTGGTAACTTCTCTCTATATAAGCAAACTCAAGATTTTAGGGTACGTTTTCTTTCGGTTCATGGGGATGGAAAAAACATTGAGGTTATCATTCTCCTGTAGACGTGTGTTGGATGACGAGGCCCTGAAAGTAACCCTCGAAGAGCACAGTAGTCTGACATGTTCTAAAAGTTCCATGTTACCATTGAAAACAATCAGATTGCACCCGCATAAAATAGAGAAGTCATAAAAGTTAAACTAGTGGGTTCCCTACGCATTTTCGGCAGCCAGTAAGAAACGAATGACTTCCTGTTTGCCCTTGCTTACTCGACACCTTAACAACCCCATCTTTGATCCCTTGCTCACTGATGACGAAACTTGGGTCCTGTATAAAACTCCCAAGCGTACCAGATATTGGTTGTAGCCTGGTAACATTTTTCCTCACACCTGAATATACCTCTAAACCCACAAAAGATTATACTCTGTATGGTAGAATTGTCGGCATGTAGTGCATTACGAGCTCTTACCAAGTGTCAGATCTTAATGTCGACCTCTACTTTCAGCAATTGTAAGGGTGCACCCTGCATTGAGCAAGACCCGGCATTGGTAAATCGCATGGTTGAGCAGTCGCTGAACGACAATGCCAAGCCACATGTGGCAAAGAGGATCCGGGATACCGATCAGCAATTTGGCTGAGAGACCTGTGTTATGCACCATATTCACTGTATCTTGCGGGAGATCCTTCCAAACCACCTTCGTGGGAGATCCTTCGCAAATGAGAAAGACCTGAGAAAACAACTTACGAACTTATTTGCTGTCACGACAGCAGAGTTTTATCACAAAGGTATTCTGCAGCTGGTGGAATTGGCAAAAGGTCTTAGATGCTAATGGAGATTACGTCGAAACGTAAAGATTCGTACCGACCGCTGCATTGTTCTTTGTTTATTACTGCTCTAGAACGGCAAATACTTTTTTGGTTACCTTGTACTGAACACATTGTAGATTCAGTAGTTTTCAAGACAGTACACACCAACCCGTAATCAGTTTAAAGCTTCGCGGTGGAGTTCTGTTTAAGGAAAGCTAAGGAATCTTTCCTCAAAATATATATCACAAGAAAGTAGAAGGAAAAGTCGGAAGAAATATCTCACAGAAAACATCACATACTACTATGAGCGAGAATGCACAGCAGGGTACAAAAAAAAATCTTTGTGAGATACATGAATGGTAAGTAACGTATGGGCCATCTTATAGCAAGGATGAAGCATTGGTTCATTGTATGTTCTCTGGTATCAAAAAATTAAGATTCCTGGAATAATTTTGAAAACAGTCTATCCCTGACTATTAATTTCCTTAATTTACTTTCACTTCTTAAAAAATACTATCTGCAAAGCCGACATGCCGAAGCAAATATAATACTACTATATAGAAATGGCTTCAAACCTGTTAATGCTTCGATTTTCACTCAGTATCAAGTTTCATGGAAATACTATTCTATTTACACTAGGCTCGCCATTCACACCACTTCTCCTTCCTTTCTCCCTTCCGAAAATACAACACGTAAAAAATCCTAAGCATGTAGAATGGAATTAATGGCTTTTCTTCCTAAAGAAATACCTTCTTCCCCTTGACTTTGGGGGCAGCATAATTACTTTTATTACTATAACCATTTCAGGTTTGTGAGTCGACTTCCATTTTTAAATAACAGTACAATCTGATTAAACCATAACAATTTACTCTGCGATGTGAAACAGTAGGCGAGTACAACACCCTAGTTTCTTTTTAACCAAAAATGTAATATTAAAGAGAAATTATTAGGTAAAACTACGGACATTCCATGTATATGTATGCGTTAAAATCAAAGAATTGAAAGGGAACTTTCAGTATTGTGAAGTAGTATTATAAGAAAACAGTTACGGTAATTTCAAACCAAAATAACATATTACAAGCTATGCTTACACAGAGATATCGGAAGTGTTTATGTTTACGGCCGGGACGGGGGTGGCTCATTAAACATTTAGTTAACCGGAAATTTAACTGGTTTTGTACGTATGCGTCTAAGATGAAACAAAATGTTTTGGTTGTTTTCGTTTCTACACGGATTTTCTGGCCCGGGTTCGATTCCCGGCGGGAGCTTATGTGGTTCGGATTCCACGTTAATCAGTAGGTCCACGTCTCACATAGCCTCGCTGCTGAAAAGGGACGTTAAACTAAAAATTAATTATTAACGGATTTTCTGGATGTGGAACTTGTTCCATTCAGCTCGGCATTTTCTTTATATACTGCGTGAAGGTGTGTACCGGGCCCAGCCTGGTGGCCCTATACGTCTCGGCTCTACACTATTTTTCTTTGCACCAATTTTCAGACAATTATTACATGGCCTTGACAGCTCTTGAAGTAAGTCACATCGTTAAAAATTTAAAATTTATCGCTAGAAGCCAAAGGAAGAAAGCTCGCTTTACGTACCAATACTTGAACGGAGGCATTAGTACATTAGACCAGATTTCTTCCCTTAGGTCGTAACGATAAATTTTAAAATTTTTACAAGCACGACTTCCCGCGAACTCCTTCCATGGGGAATTTTGTGTTGACTGGTTTAGCGCGGGCTTCGTACCTCAGTAATAAAAGATGTGCGTATCAAGCAGAGAGGGATCGTAATCTATCTGCAGCAACTATATGCTAACGAGTTTGCACATTCACGTCACTATCAAAAGACTTCAGATTTTCGTATGATTCGCGGTATATTACTTGTAAGATAGTCGATATCTTTTTACTTTTTCACTTTTGGAATGCGTGATTTTTGTTTTAGTGCAAAATTTTTTATGGTAATATCTTTCTATTGTATGACTACATGGATGAATGTACTCATATAATAGAAAGTGGATAGATACAAGTTCTCTACTTGCACTTGCCTATACAGCAATATGCTGTTTTCTAAAAGGTTATGCTCTAGAAACATTCCAAGATGACGGAGTGGCTTTAATGTTTATACATTAGGGTTGCCAACTGGCCGGTTTTTGACCGGCCTGCCCGGAAGTGTTGCTCTTATTTTGATTAAAGCCGGTGACCGAGCAGACTTTCTTACCAGCGCCTTTATGACCAGCTTTTTCAAATTTGTATCTAGTTCAAAGCAATTTCATCTAGTTCGAAGTATAGATTTAAGTAACTTTTAATCTGTAAATACGAAACTCAACTTTCGCCATCATCTGTTTAGAAAGATGATAGGGACTGTATCAGGGAAATTTGAAATTTTCTTGTAAGGAATTTTATATTTATTGAGAATGAAAAAGGACTTCTAAAAGCAATTTCCTGTAGTTTAGGTTTAAAGAATAAATTTCATTTTCCAAATCCAAAATTATCACGTAACGATTAATATACATTTCTTGATCTGCTTCGATAATTTTAAAGAAGTAACAGTTACTGGTAAATACATCAAAATGATCAATGCCGATTTCAGTTTCTCATAACAACGTATCTACTAAGTTTATTAGTGAATGTTGTAAAGATATGCAGAATACAGGTACTTATGGACTTTTGTTCACGATAGGTCAGAACAGAGATACTTCACACCTAGACCTATATCATAGGAAATTTTGAGGGGATGCCGGTTTTTTAATTTTCCTGAGTTGGCAACCCTATTATATATGCATGAAGTACGTAATTTATTGGTTATTTTTTGAGATTTTTTCCTGCTTATTGTTCCTATGTAGTGAATTTGTTGGAGTTAGAAATAAATTAACACTTTGAGTCGTCCTGTGAGTGTAGTAAGCAGACTAGTTTTTCCAGGCCCACACAAAAAGAAGAGTTAGACCTCACGAACATAGTAAGAAATTTGGTATTTTCTGATTCATTCTTCTGCTATCAAAAAATCTAAGGTGAACCATTATTTTGTAAGAATTTTTTACAATTCCATACTATTAATGTCGCAAAATGCACTTACGATCAGGGGTGGATAACTTAACGTAACTGTAACGTAACGAAAATAGTTCTCTGTAACAAAATTATTGGTTATTTAATGTAGGTAGGTACAAGGTATAACACAAATTTTTGTTACGACACCGTAACGTTATTCGAGCATGTAACGTTATTGTACCGTAACTAATTGAAGGAACAAATCTGTTTCGGGTATTCCTTTCACGCTTGGTGGGAGAAAATCAACAACTGGTACCAGCTGAATGAGATTCTTTCCTCTGCGGGTATCTAATGGAACGAAAATGTGTGGAACAGAAGCTATTTCGTTACAAAGACTATTTGCCACACATGAGTAACATAGTTGATCAGACAGGTTTGGTAAAGGTATTGTGTTCATCAGTTACAGATCTTATCAGATCTTTGGAGAGTTCCTCGGACATGGTATCTATTGTATTGTTCTTCAGAGGGTCACATTGAATTTCGTTCTTCAGGTGGTGAAGCAGAATGAATATTTCACTTTCATATGTTGTTATTGCAAATATGAAGTAGAGACAGGGAGAAAAAAAGAGATCGATTTCTGTGAATATCATAGGAGGAAGTCAGTCACATACAAGGTAAAAGGCAGGTGGAAGGGGATAGCAGGGTCAGGGGGGAAGCACAGAGTGAGACAAAAGTAGCAAAGGGGAGGGAAAATAGTCAAGCTCTTTCATTCTTCATCTTGCTTTGTTTTCATAGCGCTCTTCGCTGTCCACAACAAGAGTAGGATTAATTTATGTAAGAACTGTTCCATGAATGGTGGGCGCAAGCCTGTGAAAATCATATTATTATTATTATTATTATTATTATTATTATTAAAACAAAGCCCACAAAATAGCTAGGAAATTGTGTGATGCATGGCCACGTCATTGGCTATCAATCTGCATTATTTTTGGAATATTTCACCGTTGTTTGCTGATTCTTAATCCAGGCACATCCCCAATTTGTTCACAATATTGAATCAAACTATATTATTATTATTATTATTATTATTATTATTATTATTATTATTATTATTATTATTATGTCTAGCGAGCATAGCCTAGTGGCTAGCGTTCTTCTTTCCCAAAAGGGAGACCCTGGGTTCAAAGCTTGTGGCCTGCTACCCTGACGTTTACCCTGATGTTTAGAGCATGCCATGAAATACTTTATTTATTTATTTATTTTTGTCACACACTGACACACGCGAATATGGTAAATATATAATGGAGTTTTGATAAACCAAACTCTAGTTATTAAAAAAAAAAAAAAAAACTTACAACGAAAACTTGATTTTTGCCATCCTTAATCCGTTCTAACCACAGAAACATCGCACTGTGTGCGTTTTTGTGATAAATATTATAAAATGAAAAGAAATCTATCCTTCCAGAAAACAAAAGAAATAGGCAAATATATAAGAAACCTTTAGACTTTTTTTGGTTGTACATTTGTGAGTGGAAGAGATTAAAGCTACTGCTTCGAAGGAGAATCCATCCGTTTTAACCAACAAAAGATGTAGAAAAGCAATTGGAAAGACATTCCATACTGAGGTTTCAAAGATCATTATCTTTGTTCTACGAAGTATTTTGTTGACACGTGAATCATACCAATTTACGCCGAAAAAGCACATTCAGATAGTTGTGTCGTAAAGTTGTGGGAAATAACTGAGAAGTGGAAGTGGAAAGGGAGACTGCTCAAGGCATAAATGATTATGAAACTGGAGGGGTAGACACGGGTTTCACTTTTCAAATTGTCATAATACATCCCTCCTCAGCATTTGTTCTTCAAAGAATGTCATCCATAGTAATTCATGAGGTTTGCAAGTGGTCTTTTGACTCTTTACCTGCAGTAACTCAATACGGAAGAATGCATTACTATTAATCCAAGTAATTAGGTGCAAAATTGTGACAGTCATCTGAATTGTATTACTCTTTGGCAACAAAATACCAGTTCCTAAATGCAGCATTTTCTAAGATATTTATGAATTAAATTTTACATGTTATCTTATGAAGATTCTGAAGCCTCTGGTGATGGGAAGACATCCCCTTAAGGAGATCTTATACCTTTTGCAACTGGATTCTCAGTTCCCATAAGATAACATGTAAATTGTAATTCATGAATATCTAACGAAATATGGTACGTAACAACTTAAATTTTTTCATATGTATACAGAAAAGCAATAGAAATGAAATTGTTATTTCAATTTCACGCTTAATGACGTAGATCAAGAGTAATGAACTTTTTAAAGTAACATTGTAATGAACTATATACTGAAGGTTGTGTGTTCCAATGTGATCTCCGCGAACAGATGTCCTGCTGACAGGCAGGTATTTCCCTCCCCCTCTTAAGTCCTTTTCCAATGGGTGTGGTAGAACGCCGCGGGGTGCCACCCTCATCCCATTTCTTTCCTTCGTTTCTGCAGAGCGGATAGATTTTCTGTAAATGTCACAAAGAAAGAATATTTGCTTCCAAGACAATTTGAAATATTTGCTTCTTGCGATTTCATGCTGTATGATGTATACTGCGAAAGCAAAGATCAGGTAGAGAACGCCAATTTCTTCATTACTAGTAACTCTAGTTAGATAATTATTGCTAACCACTAATTTCATATTAGTACGTTCCAAAGAGGAGGATCAACAATTTGATGCAGATCATGGTTGAAATTTAGCTTTCCTTTGCAGCACTAAGTTTGTATGAGACGTTTGCATGGATACAAACTACAAAATTCCCTCTAGTAACTGGGATTTGAAATTCGTGACAGGTAGTTACTTCTACTTTCTGGCAACATTAGCTATTCAACACATATTTTTCTGGATGTAATAAAAAAAATCAACTTTACTTCATGCTAAATTCAACAGATTGAAACGATGGATTGAACCCGATGAACCAACTTTCCCCTGAATAAACATACATAGGTAACATTCTAAAAATACAATAGCCCTTCCCGTTCGTCTGTCTAGTGGCTAGCTCGCGCACCTTTGGATCACAGATCTCGGGTTCGATACCCGGCGGAAGAGCCTTGAAATATCAACAGATCACTAAGGACTCGGATCCACTGAAGGCTCACGTCTCTGATAACATCGGTACAGAAAGGGACACTAAACTCTAAACCCACCAAACCAACCAAGCTAATGAAGAACGGACATAGTAATGTCACTATAATTTAGACTACGTGAACGATTTTTTAAAGTTTTCATTATGGTAATAAATATAAGTGGAACTAGGGCCTCGAACATTTCTAGATCTTGTTACTCGAAAATTAGCAAATATAATATATACACATGGTGTCAGGAAATAACTTCGGGATGTGAATCCTCGGACGAAAACATGAAAAAGCCTATAGACCAACCTTGGTGCACAGTTGCGTTATTTCAGATATATTGTCCACAGAAAATTGGTCGTAACGGTACAAGAAAGCAACAACTCGAGCAATATTTTGGAGTTTTCCGAAAACGCCTTAAAGTTTTGTTGTATTTGACTGCAACATAATATGATTTAACTCAAAAATTTAAGCGAAAATCTTTTTAGTACGGTGACCCGTAACTTTCATTTTATGTTCTCGTGTAAGGATTAATTTCCTTAAGTAATTTGATGTCGTTTTCGAACACCCTGTCAACATACATAGCGAGACCTCGGGTCACGAACTTCATATCTATTCCATTCTATTCTGTAGGGATGGATACGAGTGAGTTTTCTTTGAGACTCGACTCGAAGCAGACATTTTTTAGCTCGACTCGAGTTCTTGGCTCGAAAAATTTCCTCCAACTCGACTCGAATTCAGGTCGAGTTTCGAGTCGAGTCGAGTCGTGTGTAGTTTCAATTACTATTTTTAAGTATCCAACATAGATAATAGGTCAATGATACTACTACTACTACTACTACTACTACTACTACTACTACTACTTATTATTATTATTATTATTATTATTATTATTATTATTATTATATCATGTATAACCAAGAAAGTAGGCGGGTGTACCTGTATACTAAAAATTAGTTGACTTCCGAGCTCGGTCGCCGAGAAGTCTTCAGGAGGCAAGGACATTGTTCACGAGGATCTGGGTTTGAGTTCCGGAGAAGCAAGTATTCAGGCTCGAAATTGTTAAAAGTTATAGGGCGCCGGTCAAACATGTTCAAAACTGCTCGGCTCGGGTTTAGGGTTGTCAGTGGCTCGAGCGGCTTGGTTCATAGCTCATTCACTATCGAGCCGAACCGAGAAGTGAGCCAAGCCAACAATTCACCCAACCTAGCCAACTCGAGCAATCGGCTCAGTTGAGCCGAGTCGAACCGAGGCGATGAACTCGTTTCAACGGAGCTGGCTCGAGCCGATGGATCATCTAAGCTGAGTTGGTGACTCATCTGAGCCGAGTCGGTAGCTCATCCCAACGGAGCAGGCTCGGGCCAAAAGCTCAATTGTGACAGTCGACGGCTCGTCTCAACTGAGATGGCTGAAGCCATTGGCTCAATTGAGCCGAGCCGATGGCTCATCTGAACCAAGCCGGCTCGAGTTGTTCGCTCAGTTGAACTGAGTGTTGAGCCGATTGACATCACCACTCGGGTTGGGCTTCTGCTTGAGCTCAAAAATTCGACCGTGCAGATCTCAGGTTTGATAGTAAGAGCTACAGTATATACTTATATTGGTGCTCATGACACTTGAGGCTCTCTCGTTATAAAAAAATATTGTCGTCTCGTTATCGAGACGAGACGAGATGCGAGTAGTGTTCCTTGTCCTGAGCAACACTAAAAGTATTCCACACTACTGCTTATATTTCTCATGGCTTTCGCTTTCCAGTCTAATCAGACCATGATTTCAAAACGAGTTAAAACGAGCTGAACGAGCGAGCCATTTATCAAACTCGACTCACTCGAAACTCGACGTCGAAAACAGTGACTCGGCTCGGAACTCCATTCGAGAAAATTACCTTTGACTCGACTCTAAACTTGACTCGAGTTTCGAATCGAGTCGAGTTTTAGCTCGACTGGTGCCCATCCCTGTTTCGCTGTGTGTGATCCAAAATTATTTTCCTATTGAAGTTCAAATAAATACATATAATTAGAATTTGTATGTGTATGTTAAACAAACAATTGATTGAAACCAATAAAATAATATAAATGGTTCAGAACCAGAGTGAACTCAAATGATTCATATCTTTATTCACTTCTTATATTTATATGCAAATTAAATTAGGTCGCTAAATTTTTGACTCTGTGAACTAACTTGGAGGAATAAAGTATATCTTCTGTACTTTGTACTGATTTCACTTGTGCATTTTTTTCTCCTCTTGTAAAGTGATTCTTAAAATATTCACAAGTACAGTACATGCAAGATCAGTACAATATATCTTTATCAGGTGTTCTCCGTGGATGAGTCTGTAGAATTGTCACTTTTGTAATCAAGCAGGGGTCCCAGGTTTGAGCCCAGCTAGAGGACAATTTCTCTCCGATTCAAACCGAGTAATGATTTGTAACCCACTTTAAACTGTAGGTCCCGTCCTTCATAACCCCCTGTTACATAAGAATGGGCCTAAAAAAACTTATTTCTATCCATATGTAATCTAAATAAAGTAAAAGTTTTGTAGCCATGGACCTTTCTTTTTTTTAAAAAAAAACAAAAAACAAAATGAATAACTGCAACTTGAGGGTGCTAATTCGACTGATCTCGGTCTCAACCTTAAGAAGTGACCGCAAACCGGTCTAACTCGAGGTCAAAGGTCAACTAGCTGTTTTCGCTCAGAATCAAGACTTTCATTACAAAAATGTGTTTTATACTTTCCGCTTTATCCTAATTTAGGCTCCAGCCCAATCTATCTTATTCTCTTATCAATTTCTTAACTGTAACTGTGTGAACCAAATAATCTCTCAGATGTTTAAGATTTCTTATCCCTTATTACATATCTAAAGTAGGTTTTATTCATGCAAATAATCTCATGTATTAGCTTCCCTAACTCACTCCTTTGTTCAGACACGCTACTCGGTTTGGCTTATTCAATCTTGAACAGTAATGAATGGTCAGACTAGTAAATAATTTGTGCTCTACTGATAAATCATTTGTAAAACTAGTTTACATATGACCTCGAGTTTGACTTATTTTATTATTTAAAAAATAGAGGCCACGATTATCCACAAGATAAAGAAAATGGTTCAAAAACAAGTAGCAGTGCCTCGTGTACATCACGCAAAAGAGTTTGGTGTCTGTGGTACGATATTTTCACAATTAATATTGAAACTGTAAATTGTAGTAGATTTCTACCACTTCCGGTTTTAGTAGAGAGATTAGACTAGAGACGAAATATATTCTTGGGACGCCTAATTAATTGCAGAAAACCGCTTCTTATCTATTACAGTTTTTATTCTATAGCCATCAAAGTTAAAATCGGACGTAGTTGATTTCCACATCTTTTGAAAGACCGAATATAGTAGTTATTTTTAGAAAGCTGAATAAAAACCAAAAACCCGCTTCATTCCTGTTCTATGGAGATCACTATTGAAACCGAGGTTTCAATTGAAGATAACAAGAGGAGATGAAAGGTACACCTGAGACGCTTGAGAGCTGCTCGATTGGAAGAAACCGTTTTCATCTATTTTTTTACCGTTTTTGCTATATATAGATCAATATTTATTGAAAGCAGAAATTATAGTTGATTTGAATCATTGTAGGTTTTAGTAGAGTTAATAATAGATATTAAATATGTTCTTACGAAGCAGAAAACCGGACCTCACTACATATTACCGTTTTCGATCTATGGTGATCAAAGGTCAAACCAGAAATGGTTTATTTAAATCACTTCCGGTTTGGGTAGGTGGTTTTAATGACAAATAAAATTCATTACTCTTGACTATATTTTGACCAAATTTGGTGATGATACATCAAACAGCTCTTTAGTTTTTCTTTTACTTTTTTTTTTTTTTTTTTTTTACACACGTACACACACGGGTGGTAAATATATAAAGGAGTAGATAAACCAAATTCTAGTTATTCAAAAACTAAACAAGGAAAACTTGGCTTTTGCCACCCCTGCATACAATTAATCCGTTCTAACCACAGAAACGTCGCACTGTCTGTTTTCTATGATAAATAATATAAAATGAAATGAAACCTATCCTTCCAGGAAAAAAAAAAAAAAAACATAGCTAACTAAAAATCATACTTCTCTTGGTTGTATAGTTTTGAGTGGCAGAGAGGTGAAAGCTACTGCTTGGAAGAAGAATCCTTGCGTTTCAAGAAACAAAAGATGTAGAAAAGCAATCGGAAACATTATTTTCTATACTGAGGTTTCAAAGATCTTTGTTCTACCAAGTATTTTGTTGACACTTGAGTCACTCCAGTTTCCATCGAAAAGGCAAATTCAGGTAGTTGCCGTCTGGGGCGGGGAGTGGAAAGGGAAACTGCTCAAGGCGTACATGATTATGAAAATGGAGGTGATAGACATGAGTTTCTCTGTTCAAATTGCCACAATGCATCCCTTCCCAGCATGTGTTCTTCAAAGAATGTCACCTGTAGTAATTTGTGAAGTATGAAAGTGGTTTTTTGATCCTTTACCTGCAGTAGTGATTACCTCATTACGGAAGTAATTATTACAATTAATCTAAGTCATTAAGTTTAAAATTGAGATAACCATCTCCTTTGTATTGCTCTTTGGTATTCGTATAGAAAATTGCAAGTTTCTAAGTGAAGTATTTTGTAAGATATTTACGAATTAAATTTTACATGCTACCTTATGGAGATTCTGAAGCCTCTGATGATGGGTAGACACCTCCTTAAGCTGTAGGTCATGTCTGACAGTGGCGTAGTCAGGGAGGATCACCCGGCTCAAGGCCCCCTCCCCATTAATATTGCGATGTTGAAAGTGGATTCCGCTTACATATAGTAACTTATGTTCTATTTGTGATCCTGATGTTAGGACTTTTCTTTTTAGTTCCTGGCGTAAGCTGACCGGATGTTGTACTTTTACTCCAGATGTACTGTAATTATGTGTGTGTGTGTATGTAGTACTTTATTCCTCGGTAACTATCAGTTAAATTTAAACCAAACTCGATGCGAAAATACCCAATCATCTAAGGAATAAAGATCACTACATGTGATGGCCGAGCTCGGCCGGCGATAGGCTCGGCTCGGCTTGCCTTGTATGTTCTATTTTATTTCTCCGTAACTACTGGCTGAATATAATCGAAATATGGTGCGCAGATAGCCCATTGTCCAAAGAATAAAGATCGCTATACTTTACAAAGCGACAGGGCAAAGGACAGGTTCGCCTTTACAACAACAAAAGAACTGTGAGAATGTGTTCATTTGGCCCTGTACATTGTCAGTTATTCGCTTCAAACGCCACATTTCTTACCTTTTCATGCCGGCATATGTAATGACTTCTATATATTGATTTGCTATATACACATATTACAGGCACGCCACGAAACCTCAAGTCTGAATCCAGCAACAAGATCATATAGTTTTTTTTCTTTTTCTTTTCTTTCTTTTTTTTAAAGATATAATTTATGCAAATGTCTATCGCCAAACTGAAATATTCAGTCATCATTGGCGATCTGGCGATCGAAAATTCCAACCTGGCGACCAATTTGGTACATGGTTTTGTTTTATATTACTTAGGCACCAGACAAGGGTTGGAAAAAATAGTTTTATTTTTTTAAAAAAAAGAACAAAACATGTGTTTAAAACATAAAGAAAAGATGTTCAAAACGTTTTAAACATGTTTTAAAACACAGGCGAAAAAAAAGTCTTAAACATTTTGAACATTTTAAAACACGATTTTTAACATGTTTCAAAATCATGTAATAACTTATTTCTTAGGACTTTTTGCTCTTTACTAGCAACCGACCTTTTCATTTATGTTATCCTGATTAATAACACTGTGCTGGGTACAGAATATTTCAGTATAGATTAGTAATTCTCAACTTATTTCATATTCCAACCCCTTTTTATTACACCCTCTTGCCAATGATTCTCATAAGTACTTTCTTGGTTGTAATTAGCTTTTTAGGTAGATTTTAAAATCTACCTACTGTGGAGATTTCACACAATCTATCAATATGCATGGTGAAACAAAAGTCCTCACCACCCTTGTGCGTTGAGAACGGGTTGAGGGAGAGTGATGAAACTTTTAAGTGGTCTGACACATCAGATAGTGCTATCAAGCATCATGGCTGCCATCTTTGATTGGAATTCAAAATTTCAAATACAAATGGAGTCATGTTACGTGTTTTAAGGCTAGAACTTTACCAGAAATACGCTTGTGCGGTTGCTTTAGCCTTAAAACAAGTCATTTCGGAGTTACTGCTTCTGAAAATTTCCTAATTATGCTCTTAGGGGCTAAGATCGCGTTTCATGGAGGCGGGTTTGATTTTTAGTTGCAAAAATTTGATTACTATTTCAGAACACTCATACTAATAAAATTATCTTAAAATAATAAATTTTCGAAAAGTAATGATAGTTTGAAGCACACTTCATGTTGTGCTAACTTTAGAATATTTTCTGCAAGCCTATGTAATTGGTTGTTTTTAAGTCAATAATTCATTGAAGAAAAGTAATATATGAGGCGTTCAGAGCACTATGGATCCAAGTCCATTTTCAATAAGGTTCAGGTTTACTCAGCAAATGAATTCTATTTCCAAACGTAATATTTTCGCAGTCAAGAGTCCGCAATAAGTATAACTAAAACCACGTTAAAGGCCGTGGGATAATTTCATATGACAGCCGGTAGATAGGGGCGTCAATGGGGCAGGAGGGCATCCGCCCCCACCTCACCCTGAATTTTAGAATTTGGGGGCAGTAAGGCAGTTTTAAAAACCTTTCGATAAGCAAGATCCAACAAAATAAGTTTGAGGTCCTTACACCGAATAAATAAGGAGGAAATACAGACGATCGAAACTGGAAAGTTGTTCCAAATGATGTCGTTTTTTCTTCCCGTAAAACTAATGTTAAGCGATTCCAAGTTGTACGGAGACTGACAAGGTACATTCGCGAAGTGTCCCCTCGGGATTCGTGTAACATTGATTCAAATGCAAAGTTCTCCGTGGCCCAATGTGTATTGTACTAATTTAAGCGGCCCATACCGGTAATTTCCATATTTATGGGCCATCATATATCCGGAATTCAATCATACACTACTATAACACTCGGACACAAAGTTGCTTTTAGTTTCTTTAGATTTCACTGGACATGAATATGGGCATATGCAGAACAAATTGAATCAAGTACTCCTCTGACATATGTTACCCACCTTGGCCGCCATCTTGGATTTAACTTTCGGTTTTTCAAATGGCAATAGGTTCAAATGATACATCAAATTAATGTAAACTTTTCTCGGAATTTCATTGGTGTACTGAGTTTTATCGTAGCTTGTATATACCATTAAATGTCAAGCACTTCATATTGAACCAAATAGAAAGTTGTGCAGGGCCCCGTGTGTATATGCAATCTTTTATGTGTTATCGTTGATGAAATATTCTCTGAACTTATATACATGCAGACACACAGATGTCAATACGGAAATGGTAGGTCTTCACCCAAATCTGGCCGTATCTGGATCTACATTAGGCATTTTGACAGTAATACAATACTTCCTTATTATAGTATAACATGGAAGTAATAACAATCACTCATGGAAATGTAATAAGATTATGACACCTATGTTGTAAGGAGTTTACCAGTTAGAAATTGTTTTGATTTGTCAACACCAAAAACGTAAGCGTAACTGATATTAAGCTGCAATGTCTATTCGCAAAGTGGCTGGAGGGAATGAACATGTAATACCTTCCAAATGGTACAAGCTACGGTAAAATACATTACACCAGTGAATGTAAACGTAAATGTCCGATGTAACACTTGCACCTATTTCCATTTGAAAAACCAAAAGTAAAATCTAATATGGCGGATCTAAGATGGCGGCCGGGATGGGTAACATGTGTCAGAAGCAGTACTTGATCCAATTTATTTTTTATATGCCCATATTCATGTCCAGTGAGTAACATCTAAAGAAACTAAAATGAATTATGTCCGAGCGTTATGGTAGTGTATGATAGAATTCCGGATATATGAAGGCCCATAAATATGCCAATTACCGGCATGGGCAGCTAAATTTAGTACAATACACATTAGACAGCAGAGAACTTTGTATTTAAATCAATTTTACACGAATCTCGAGGGGACCAATGTACCTGGTGAAAACAAACATGTAGGCTACTATATCAACGAATGCCTGCGATATGTTAATTTCAGAACCGCAAGAACCCTATGTTTGTTTTCTGAATACAACATGAAAAATTTGTTTCCATGATAATTCTTTTATTTACTTTTTAATATCAGTTCTACAAGTAGTACAACCTTCGACTATGACACTTTCTCGCAAGTTAACTTATAAGCATTTATACAATGCAATGAACATTAAAAATCAAAGGGAGAAAAAGAGACAAAATAAACTGTAGATTACCACATTGCCACGAGAAGTCAAAACATTCACATGAGAAGAAAATAGTCTTCTGAATGGGTAGCACTTTTTGACAATTTTCTTTCTCTGGCAGATTTTTTTTATTTTATTTTTTTTTTTACAAAAATAAGATAAAATAGAAATATGTTTAAAGGTGCAAAGGTGCACGTGCACCCCCTTCCTTGTAAATATACACTACCTAAAGTGAGAAGCTAGGAGTGAAAATAGCAACACTTTCCGAAATTTTCCTCTGTCATGTTTCGATTTGAGCTTAAATCAAAGGGAAGTTTTGCAAAATCGATAGTTTAAGTCAATTTTCTAAAAGTTCAACAAAAGGATTCACCGAGAACAGATACTTAGGATATCCAGGGAATTTCCTCATTCACAATACAGGTGCCTAAAGGCATTTTAAAAAATCCAATTCAATTCAAATGTAGGCCTACTGGTAGTTATTGGTGCACCCCTCAGAACATCGTTTCTACCAAATCTTGTGTGTTGGTCCCCTTTGATGAGTTTCTCGCTACGTCACTGATGTCTGATATGTATTTGATTTATAAACTAAATTGCTTGCAAGCAAATGAAATGTCCTTCCTGCTTCCCTGGGGGCCAGTATATGTGTAACTTTGGTGTATGTAGCTCCGGGTTCGATCCTTGTTGGGAAGTAAGCTCGAGCTTCAACCACATTGGTCAGTGCAAGACTGTTGTAAAATAAACATATATGGTGACTACCGGCAGTGAGCTCCTTCATGCCTAAGCGCTTAGCGTACGCGCCTTTCGCCTGGAAGACCAGGGTTCAATTCCCGGCGTGAGCACATGTGGTTTCGATTCCATGTTAATCAGTAGGTCCCGTCTCATAAAGCCTCGCTGTCGAAAAGGACGTTAAACTCCAAATCAACTCAACTATCGACAGTGTCATCACAAGAAGTAAAAATCTTATCAATAAGCTTACATTAAAAACTTCACTCTTTGATCGTTTCTCTTTTTCCTCTTTTTAAATACAGAACAATCAAAGTAATGCTATTCTCAAAGGACATGTGCCTGAGGGCCTAAGGTGTTTACTGAATCTTAAGTATGAGGAAAAAGAAAACAGACTGAAAAACGTGGAATTTATTTACTAGTATAATGGAGATTCTTTTAAAGCTAACCTTAGACTCCCTGTCGCCAAGGATGTTTAAACGTTACTCAAGCGTAACTCCAAGACCATCAAAATTGAAGAAGATAAAATACAGGTACAAAAGGTAACCGATAAAGAAAAGAGAAACATAGAAATGGTACTCATCATAACAAAAATATGTTTACTTACACAAAAATGTTCTGCAGAATTTCAATACGTTTCATATCGCTAAAATCAAGGAACAAAACCCTTTGGGTTCGAGAGAGAACTGGTATTCAGTGGAACCAGTTTTATCTTAACAATCTCAAGCAGGTATGACATACGTGGGTATTTCGAGTAACGCTAATCCCTTGGTGACTGTAACCACAGTACCAAAATGCAGAATGTTCCAGTGAGTAACGTTACTCAGCGTAACATAATTCAGAGCGTACCATTTCAAAAGTTACACTGACCAATAACGTTATTAACTAGGTGCAGAAATGGGTTACAAAATAGTAACCGTAACAGATAACAAATTGCAAATATTGCACATTTCGTTAAGTTATCCACCCTTGCTTACGATATCTACAGTGGCTTCATTGAAGATAATTCTTTAACGAAAGTCCGTAATAACGTCTGACATGGTGAAATTTTGTTGTAAAATTCACCTAGCGATATGAATTTCTAAATATTAAATTTTAAGCGTGGCTATCGTATTGTTAAGTAGTTTTAATATTTTATTATTAAAAATATTCTGTATGTTAATTTTCTGTTATAGAAAAATATTAAAGCTTGTTTTTGTTTTTGTCTTAATATCTTAGTTTTATAAAAACATATTTTGTAAACGTAGTTAATGTTGTAAATAAATTATCTGAAATTCAAAGAGCTAACAATAACGCTCAATCTTTAAAAGATCTTGGTTAACTAAGATTTAAGAAACATCTCATATGCATGTGTAATAACTTCATATCAGATTTTTAAAGCCGCAAGCTGCACTGCAAATATCTTTGTTGTATAAAAACTTCAGTTTATTTCGTCACAATCAGTCTTTATTGAAGTAAATTTTAAGACAACAAAAAGTCAATAATCAATAATAGTAGTACTCTGCAAATCTTAGTTGTAGTCGGTGATCAAAATTTAAAATCAAATAGTTATAAAATTATTCAGTAAATTGATTGTATATACATCAAAAATAGCTACACTCAATGAATAAACTTTCTTTTTTCATCATCAGCTACACCAAACATAATGCAGTTAACTTTTCCTCCTTTAGTCTAAAAATTATCAAACACTTTAAAGTTACATAACAAACATTCACTACACAAACATACACTTAAAACTAGGGTTGGCCAAAATTTCCCGAATTCCAGAAAATTTTGCTTTCCCGAATTCGAAAAAATCCGAATCTCGGAATTTTAACGATTTTACTTTACGGATTCCGGAAAGTAAAAATTTTGGAATTGGTCGTCCCTAGCTAGTAGCTGTTAGAAAAACCACCATAATGAAAATATACCCTTAACTTGTATTAGTTTCTGGTAGTTGGATATGTCTTATCACAGCCAGAGAATTGCTACTGCTGTTATTTACTGCTTTATTAGGAAGGTGTTATTTTCACACACAAAAAGGGCGCCAGTATGTCTGAAACTATCGCTTTCCCACCTGTAGCTGTTCCAAAGCACTGCAAAGTACTTTTTAACCAGACGAAAAGCAGTGTCAAAGGAAAGTTTCAAAGTAAACTTTACACAAGCATTCTGATAACATTCGCTTATTGTCAATATACCTACGTACAGGAAATACAAATTTATAATTTTTTGACTTTACGAAATATACAATGTAATTGCTCAATAATTAGCATAAGCAGGCATTCATTAGTTTATAATATAATAATAAAACTAATAAGCCGTGATTGATGATTCAGTGGTAGAGTTTTCATCTAGGGTATTCTAACCCAAGTCATATGGGTTTTCGATGGCTAATAGTGTGCAAATTTTCCCGTGGTTCTCTTGGTTCCCTTTCTTGTATTTCTTCCATCATCACTCATTAACGAATTTAGTTATCAAAACTCTGTAGCCCTATATTGATTTTGTCCGTTTGGTAAACAAACAGTCTCAAGAGCTATCTGATGGATTACCATCAATTTTGGCCACAATGTACAGCGTCAGTAGCTAAGAATCGAGTTCATTGATTAATCACAATACAGTAAATGTGGTAATAGATATCAAGCAGAGGTTTCCTGTAATCGACACATATAATATGTTGATACAATGGTACCGAATTTGTGCATCTGCTGAAAATAGTGAGCTTAGGTATTTAGGGAGCATTTACCGCTTTAGAAAATGTGTGCTTGGAAAAGAATGTAGAGAATTAGCTGGGTCAAATGGGAAACAAATGAGTTACAAATAGTAGGAAAGAAAAGAACAAATTTTCGTATAGTAGAAACGAGGAAGAGAAACTGGTAGGAACATTAGGTTGAAGGGAACTGCGTCATGAATACCTGCAAGTACATATGGTGGCAGGAGAAACAGAACGGCAAAAGAGGCTACAGTTGACGGATGGTATTAAAACACGAATCAAGTAGTATATGTTTGATTACTTGACCTGTTATGAGTCAAGTAGTGTAGCTTTGATCAGTCAAGTAGTGTAGCTTTGATGAGTCAAGTAGTGTATGCATTGTTTAAGCCTAACTGACTTATTATATCTATTCATATCTATGCTGAATTTTGACAACACCGAGGGGAAGGTTGACTAGTCACATAACTTTAAAGATGAATAGGAGATATCGCTTACCGTGCAATATTTAGTTTTCCTTGCCTGTGTGAAAATGTTCGAAAAATGTATCGCTTTCGTCACTCATAAGTAGCAGCAATGTAAAGCAGATGTAAATCATCGATGTTTGGATTCTTGATCAATTCATTCATCATTTCACCTTTTCTAGTTTCTCAAAATGCCGTACTGCGATCGAATGGTCAACGCGTAGTTTCTTTGCAACTTCTTGTGTTGTCGTTTTCCGCAAAACTGGTTTGGGGATCAACTTCAATTTGTAGTGTCCAACAACCGAACAACGTTAATGATCTGCCCTATCCTCCAAGAGCACAACACATTTTTTAGAGCCAACCTTCTATTGTATGTTCGCATACAATACCATAATTTATATCTCACTTTCATTAATGTTTCAATTTGTTTTGGGTCCTCTGCGACCGAATTTAAATAGCTACGCTGCACTAGAGTTTGGAAAATTGTCTAATATTTTGGCTTTCTATCGTCTCAAGCATGAAAATAAATGAACACACGTATATGTTTCCTATGACATATATTTCTACAATCTGCTAAACATAAGCTCTCAGATGATATTAACCAGGGATACAACCAGTATATTTATTAGGGATTAGATTTCTGAGCTGTCGGCATCTATGGCCATTTACCCGTCACTTATGAGAGTGACGTCCCTCAGCGAGCACACTATCTGGGGAAACGGAAGAAAGCGGTCTGGGACCTGTGTTAGGTACTATCCTGGCATTTCCCTAGTATAAATGAGGAAAACAGGAAAAGCCTCACTCAAAATGGCTGGCTTGAAGAAGCCGTTACACTTTTTCGACCGATTATCCGGACCGGGAATCGAACCCGAGACCGCTCGCACCAAAGACGAGAGTGTTAGCTACTACGCCACTGACATGTGATATTTTATTATCACTGATATGTGTCATAATAAAAGTTTCCAAATTCCTACAGTAATTTTGTGCAAACCAAGCGAATAGGATACGGGGATATCCTACAATCCATCAGAATATTGTATGCAGATATCTTCAAAGCAAATTGCTACTTCATTGTGCGCATATCGTGCTGTGTTCAGAAGCGAGCTGCCACTGGTCCTATTAATAAATTATATTTCCATAAAGACTACTGTTTGCGTTATTTTCAAAAGTCAAGTATAGTAGATTCTGCACTATCCGGTTTAGTTAAGAGACAGAGAAGAATAAATAGAGAAAACTCCGTAATAAAATGAGAAATGTTTTGTAAACGGTTTACTAAACTTGTAACGCTTTCATAATAACGCGGTTGTGCCAAGAAGAAAGTCATCGATGAAGAACATTTTCTAAAACTAGAAAAGTCCTAGTTTATTTTGATCGCTAGGCGCTAAGTGTGATCCGTACTACTTACGGCAGTACGCCAGTGCAAAAGTTTAGAACTCCTCATTACTTTTTTTTCATATTTCCTGCAACTAAATAAAACATCATTATTAAATTTATTTTAAAATATGTACACTACTTTCATTCTTTTTTACTTCCTTTTTCTGTAATACCGTTTAAACTTGTTACAATATTATCAAATATTTATAAATTACTTGTCTGTACTAATTATTCATGAAATATTAATAAGACGGAATGTGATGTAAAAAGTGTGTTGTTAATAGTATGTGTGGAGCAACAATCATAGTACTCCAATGTAACCCGCATTTTTGTTGTCCGGCTTCCACTTCTGCAACATTAGACCGGATAGTCTTTAGTCTACTGTATATACATGTACGACACACGATATGAGAAATTGTCGAAGAGAGACGAAAAATGCTTGCCTGGAATCGATTTAAGACAGAGGGAACCTTGAGAATCGAGGGGAGATTTTTACAAAAAATGAGAAGACAATAAAACTTTTTTCTCGTCTCCTCTCGTTTCGTGGGTAACACTAATATGACATTTTAACAAAGTAACTACCATCCCTTTTCTGCTACTGCCCCATCTAATCTCCAAAAATTCTTTCCTAGTGGTACCTACTGTATGTCTTGTCCAAATTTCAAGTTTCTAGCTTACGCTGTTTGGCCTGAATGTTGATCAGTCAGTCAGTCACTCATTCAGTCAGTACTTTTTTCAAATATAGAGATATATGAATACAGGCCGCTACTAAGGGAGAAGGAACGTGCCCGCGCGTGTGGTTGGAGGGCCATTTCATGTTTGTCCCGCGTGACAAACCTTCTATGAATAAGGAAAATATAATGTCCATGAAGTTGACAAGCCACTTACGTTAGACCCCAATTTCGGCTTTACACGTTGCTAGTGCTATGTTTGTTCAATAGTGACGCAAATCGTAAGTACTCCACAGATAACGTGTGCTTTTTAAATAATGAGTATGGGTCTTCTAACTGCATATCAACAGGCCTACGTCTAAGATTAATCTCAAAAATAACCTTAACCGTTAGAGCAATGTAGGTGCTCATTAGTGCCATTAATATTGACGTTAATGCCGCCATCGTACAGCTCTTGGAGTAATTATATGACTTTAACAACTTTATACATCAGGCTCACTTTATTAAAACTAGCTAAATGAACATGGTAACACCACGGTCTTTGTTAGAGACTCAATGCGTCCATATATTCTCGCGAAGATAATGCGCAATGTAGATGTGCTGCCTGACGTGCCCAAGTTAGTTACTTTTTTTGCAACCATTGTTTATCTGTTATTTACTGCTAGTCCGCAGAGTATTCCTTACATTAATATGCCGTTGTCCGTGATAGTCCTTCCGTATTTACAAGTAGTATGTGTATTACTATTGGAAGATATCAAAAAACAATAAATAAAATCTGCTACTTAACGGTTCATATATTTTCTTTTACAGTGCATTAACTAATAATAATAATAATAATAATAATAATAATAATAATAATAATAATAATCCAGCACAAAGTTATCAATTGCATCACATTGGCAAGAAGCGACGCATATTTTAACTTCATAAAAATTCGTTTCTCATGATTTTCTCGAAAACTACGCATGATAACTTATCATCTGTGTGTCATTTTGTTTATCACAGTGTGATCTATATGTCATCTCTGGACAATATCACAGTAAAACATACATTAAATATTAGGAGTACATCATACTTTTGGGCTGCATCTCATTAACCATAGAAAGATTGAGTACTGTATAGTTTAGGATGTAAGTTTCAGCTTAAATTGCATCATATATTCTTAGGATTACAAAAAGAAAGGTAATTTTCCGAAATCTGGATTTTTTCCGAATTCCGGAACTTCTGCGAAATGCGGATTTTTTCCGAATTCCGGAATTTTTGCGATTTTTCCGAATTTCGGAAAGTAAAAATTACGGAATTTTCCATCCCTACTTAAGACATAAAAATAAAACAAAATACATACATATTACTATTCGAATTGTATTTATCATTTACACTAACAATTCTCTTTTGCCGTCTCAAAACGGGCAAAATCCCCAAAATACTTCATACCACATTTTAAGTGCATTAATTTAACATTAACAATATAAATAATATAGAATATACCTTCCACTAATGCTATCAATCTAAAAGTACTTCAAATGCTCTATAACAAAGAAAAACTACATTCCGAATTCCTTTTTTTAAATAATCCAAATTAACACTATATTCAAAAAATAGAACGCTTGCTATCCAATGGTTCCTCAACTGAATGTACCAAAAATTTGTCAAGTTTCTGATAAGATATATTAATGTTGCTTTCCCTTTGTTTCAAATGTTAACGGAACGGATTCCTGAAACCCTTACGCCCAGATGGAAAGAACACTAGAATCCCTGTCTAATCTTGAAGGAATTACTTTTAAGTTCACTTTACGCTTAACTAGGAAGAGGAATGAGTTGAAAACTATTAAGAGCAACTAGCTGATGCCATTTAAAATCTTATATTTTTAATTAGGTTCGCAACACTGTGCCAGTGTTATTTTGTTTACACAGTTCGGCTCTTTCACAAAATTTTCCTTATTGATATTTTGCCTTTTAGTTATTATATCAACAAAATTCATTAATAACAACATTGTCTGTGGTAACAATACTCCAATATTTATTGTTATGGTTACAATTTTTTTGTTCTATGACAGGGGAAATATTTTCTCTTAGGGTTCTCCTTTATAAAAATTATTTTCTAAACCCATTTTATAATTTTAGAGTGAGAAGTGTGCCGGTGCTGTGTCATCAGTTATAGCTCAGAATATGAAACAAATAAATGCAATCAAATGGGGATGGAACTGATGCACAACACGGTACTTAACTGTAAAATTGTGGTTGAATTTAAATAAAATTCAAATGTTTTTAATTTAGAAAATGACTAGTTGGGGAAAAGGGTGAGAGAAAGAGAAAGGTTATGACTAAAAGATAAGGGATGAGCACTAGCCTGATTGATCCATCAAGACTGGCGTCGTCCTGGTCATCTGGCACGATGAAAGGTTTGCCGCGAAGGAACCTGGATCTTCTGGTAACAGCCAACAACTGGAATTCAATCCTGCTGGACTGCTAGGGGCGTCGAACTCTCTCCGTGATGCGTCTCTAGGATGTCCTTTTACATTCCCATTCTACTAATCATAACTAACAAATGTATCTGCGGCGATGAACCGTCAGAATGGTACTCTTTGACTTGTGGAGTCGGTGGTCCTCCAATGGTGGGATCCGCTTCTCTCCGATGATCCTGCACCTCTCTTGATCGCGTGTCGAATACCCCTTGTTGTTCTCTTCCTCCTAGTTTTGTCCAACTCAAGAATGATGACTTAATCGGGAAGTATCAGGCTGTGCTCGAAGGTATGCGGAAAGGAAAGAAGGAAGCTAGTCGAGTTTATTTAACAAATATGCATTTACAACAGGTGTCTGAGAATGTACACTTCTAGTCAAAGTTTTCTTCAATAAGTTTCCAAAAGTTCATGTTTCTTTATATCCAATACACAGTTACTTCATTTCCAATAGACAGATACTTCACACCCCCTCCTCGAAATCAAAATACACGAAAATTTTAATTTTCCGTAGTAGAAAAAGAAAAAATAAAAATATTGAAGAAAGTAGAAAAAAAAATTTGTTCGTTGAAGGTAAGAGAGTTCTTTGTGTAACATATGTATGTTTTGAATTAATCCTTGACCACTAACTGCAAAATGCTGAGTGTGCGTTTCTGAATCAGTTCATATAGTTCACTAGGTAAGCTGAAGATATGGCGACAGCGTCTCTGGGAAGATGGAAAATAAGAAAAAGAAAAATAAACATTAGTGCTTGCATAATATCATTGTGAGTGACATGTGTTAGTTTGGAGTTCCGTTAAGTGCTCAGGGAAGGGAAATGAAAGGTAGGAATAATACTAAATTTAATTATCACTTACACAGATTATCAAAACTTAGATACGTATAATAAAAAAAAATCATAATCAAATAAATAAATATTTCATAATCCAATGTAGACCTCTCTATATATATGTTCCTCTAATGCAGAAAATAACATCAATATCACACGTGACTAATACGCGAAAAGAAAAAAAAAAACGGTGTAATACTATCTAGCTAACCAAAGATAGTAAAGTTAGACTGCACAAGAAGGGTACTGATTTCAGTTTGAGAAAAATGAGCTTTAAGTTATTTAAGCTTAAAGCGTCCGTAGACTCGAAAAGAATTCCAAGATATGGTTATAGCCCCATATACTGGCTGTAATCAAACTATATGAAATCAGCACGACAGAACTATTCACCACATATAACCTACAACCCTAACTAACATATAAATTCTTCTTATCTTCATCTTCTTTCTTCTTTAATCTTGTCCTCTTCGGGCATCGAATGCTAGACATCTAAAGGATGGAGCATGGTTCTTGCAATCTTGTCTTCAATCTTCTTACATCTTCTTAATATGTCCATCGAAATATCTATCCATACGCGTGTCGTTGATTTTCTTAATTCTTCACATACTCACATTTGAAAAAAAATAAATAAATAAAAGAAAGTTCTGTAGTGATACGCTGTCCAATCAAACGAAATGGTACAATTCTTGAAGATACCAACATGTTCCAAAATTCGAAGTTTTCCAAGTTTTCGAAGTGTTCTAAGTGTTCGAAGTTTTCCACCGGTGGATTTGGATGCACAATTCAAAACCAAGATAAACTAACTTCTAAGCGTGGCCAGTGCTAAAAGAAAGTTCATCATCCGTCTACAAGGTGTTCCTATCTACAATCCAATCTTCAAGAAAAGTAATCCACATACAAGTTACGTGCGGACAGACGGACTAACACGTTCTTCATCAATGGGAAAATATATGGGGAGTAATCGCTGATAAATGTCCCAATTCTCTCTATCATAAACACAAAATACGACACGGTTTACGTCATCAAGATGTTCTTCTAAAAATATTCTTGTTGTAGCCAAGGCAATTTTGGCAGCTTCTAACTTCGGAAATTTAAATGCTCCTGTTGAAATGTTAGGTAATACAATTGTAGATAGGTCATTCTCCAACATCACTTTAAAACAATTTTTGTACGTCTCTCGTAAAATCTTCTTGTCTGAATTCCGTGGTCCACATGTCATAATTACATAATTAGCTGGTAGACGATAACCATTGGCAATTTTCGCTTCTCCTGGCTTCAATGATGATATTGTCAAACATTCTTCTAAAAATTCAGATCCAGCTGCGTCTTGAATGGCTTTATCTGCACCACCTAAAGGAGTTAAGGTTTCATTCGTTGGATTTACTAAGGCATCTGCTTTTATATCCACTATGTTACCTTTATAAATACTAATCTTCTGATTGATGGCAGTATTACAAGCAAATTTCGGTTTTTCTTCTGTAGAATTCTTCCCTATAGTTGCCCACGTTGGTAGATTTTCGGCAATCACAACATCCTTAATATGAAGAGAAGGGATGAAAATTTCTTCTTCCAAACATTGTTTCCTGGGGTTGAAAATCTCTTCAGTTGGTGGTCCTTGATGGTCTTCGCGTCTCGTCTTCTTCTTTTTCATCGTATGGTCTTCCGTGCAGACGTTGATAGGCATCTCTTCGTCAGAGTCTTCAAGGTGGTCTTCCTCTTCCGGGTTTTCCTTCTCATAAAACTTCTTCAATCTCTGAACTGCTATGCTGTCTATCTTGTAAGATCCTCGGGCGGTCTTATACTTAACAAAATACGAATTTGGATTTTCTACACGTTCAATTATGCCTGGACCAATAAACTTTCCGCTGAATGCTTTGGCGTGACCTTTCTTTCTTGTGGTGTCTAAAATCCAAACTTTTTCTCCTTCTTTAAAAGCAGGTTTCGTATGTCTCTTGTCAAAAAATTTTGTCGCCGTTTTATGACGTTTGTAAAGATTTTCTTGCGCTTTATCTCTAATCTCTTGTAATTGCTGTAAACGAATGGCATTATCCTCGTATTGACACGGGGTATTTAAAATTGCCTGATGAAGTAACCTAGGTTTGAAGCCAAAAAGACATTCAAATGGTGAAATTTGAGACGATAAGTTCTTGGTGACGTTAAGCGAAAAAACTATGGGTTGTAATAAGTCAATCCATTCTCCTAAATCTTTGTCACATAAAGCTGATTTCAATCGTTGTTCTATGTTTCTAATAGTAATTTCACAAACACCATTACTGTAATGCCCATGTACATTTACAAAACGCATGTTAGCACCAATCATAGCACATAATTCTTTAAATAGTCCACTAGTGAATGCACTACCTTTGTCTAAGACAATTTCATAAAAAATTCCAAACTTTAAAATTACTTTGTGATAAAGAAATGAAGCCAAAGTACTTGCTGTAACATCAGGAAGGGAATCTGCAATTATGTATCTAGTACAACTGTCTACTACAACTATCATATATTTGTGATTTAACATATTATTGGGGGAATAATTCCCAGCTACATCTATGTGGATGCGATAGAAGGGGGGAACGGAGGGATAAGTAAGCAATGTACCATACGGAGAACCAATTTTCGATTTCGATACTTGACAAATCGTACATTCTTTACATTTCTGATATATATATTTCTTCATGTTGGGAAAATACACTGTTTTTACTAACATGTCATAGGTTTTAGAATAGCCAGAATGAGATGATCCCAATGCAGACGTGTGACAAGCATTAAAAACTTTAAAACGCAAAGAAGTAGGAACTGCAACTAAAAATTTTATACCTTGAGAAGTTTTCTGTTTTCTATATAAAATTCCATCTTTAATAGTAAAATATAATGCTTGGCGTTCTATTTTAGGATTTCTATTTTCTTTCTGTTCCAACCAAGAAAAAATATCTTTAAAAAACGGATCTTTACGCTGTTCTGTTGCCAGATTTGACTCATTTAAAATTGAAAATGAATTTGTGGTCTGAGTAAACAAAATTTTCGGATCTTCTTGATTCTTTTTCTCGTCTTCCAAATCTCTAGGGGGGTTAGAAAAACGTGAAATGGCGTCTGCCTCTACGTTACTGGAGCCACTGATATGTGAAATAGTGAAATTGTACGATTCGATCTCACTCAACCATCTAGAAATCTTACTTACATTCTTTGTTTGCTTCAAATAAATTAAACTATGACAATCTGTCTTCAAATAAAAATGACGTCCCAAAAGAAAATATCTAAATGAGCGCAATGAGTACAATAATGCTAATAATTCAAGCTGATATGGGTGTAATTTTTTCTCGCTAGGAGACGTTGCACGACTACAATAACTAATGGGAACTAGATTTGTGTCGTCAGGTGAATTTTGAGGTTGTTTGATTAGTCCAGAAAGAGCGACTTTGCTGGCATCAAAATAGAGATACAGAGGATAATCAGGCTTGTATCTCATGAGACAAGGTGCTGAAATGATGGCTTGTTTAATATTATTGAATGCTGTCTCCTGTGCGTCCTTCCAACGAAAAGGAGCGTCTTTTTTCAACAAAGAAAGTAACGCTTCTGCTAATTGACTAAAATTAGGTAAATACGAACGAACAAAAGAAGCCAATCCTAAAAAACTTTTAACTTGTTTCTTTGTTTTGGGACGTTGATAGTTGGAGATTGAGTTAATTATCCGTTTCGAAATAGACAAACCATCTTTACTAACAGTGTGACCTAAAACATCTAATGAAAAATATCCCAATTTTGTTTTTTCTGGGGAAAGCTTTAAACCAATTTCTTTTATTCTTTGAAGCAACATACGAGTTAACTGCACGATTTCATCAAAACTATCACTAGACCAAAAATAATCGTCAACATAGGCAAATATTTTATCTTGTGGAAGACCTTCCAAGGTGAGTTTCACTAATCTGTTCATACCGCTAGTAGATGTCTTTACACCCTGAGGCAAAAAATTAAAATGGTACGATCCCACGCCCGGAATCGAAAAAGCTGTAATAGGTTTAGATTCTTCAGTGAGGGGAATATTAAAGAAAGCTCCAAAAACGTCACTAGAACATAGATATTTGCGTCCTGCCAAATTAGTCAAAATATCCTGGATAGGAGGAACCGGAAAACTGTCAGGAACCATTTTTTTGTTCAAAAATCTCGCATCCTGTATAAATCTATACTGTCCATTCTTCTTTTTAACAAGCATTACCGGAGAATTATACGGACTAATACTAGGTTCAATGATCTTACTTTTCAATAAAATATCTACTTGTTTTTTGATCTCATCCCGTAGATGAAATGGTATCGAAAATTGGGGTCGATTCACTGGGATATTGTCTACTAATTCAATTTTATGCTTATATCCTTTAGCACAACCATAGTCAAATTCATTCCAAGAAAAACTAGAATAAAATTCCTCTACTAAATCATATAATTGCTGCTGTTGATGTGGCAACAATTCAGGGTTAACATTTACTCTATATTTATTATAACCTTCAGGAAAAGATTTCGTATCTGCAGCATTAACTTGATGAACCTTATTATTAGTGCTATTTTGTTTCTTGAAGTTGGTATCACTGATAACATGTCCGGCAGAACCCAAAACAACATCTTTTTTTAAGTAAAGTTTACTTTTGGTAGGATTAATCACAGATATTACCGGATGAATTTCGTCTACAACTGATTTACGCACAAAAATTTCTGCCTGCGTATCTATTAACTCATTAGGAACTAATAAATTGCGATTTCCTGCAAGATCATTTACTTTTTTCAATGTAACTTGAACACTTGAATTTGGAGGCAAAACAACAGAGCGAGCCACTAAAAATTGAGGTTTATATAATTTTGCTATATGGTTAGAAATTTCTTCAAAAGATACGTAAGGCGGCAATTCAATTCTTGGAGGAATACCAAATTTAACAAAACTAAAAGAATTCTTATTGTGATCAACCATTGCAAGATGATTTTTCAAAAAATCTTGGCCAATTATGCTATTATACGGAAAATTATTATACACTCGAAAAGGATGCGTAAAATACTGTCCTCCTAATTTAAATTTCACTAAAGCGATTTGATCACTTCCTTGAGAATTTCCAGTGATACCACGAATAAAAGTCGTTCCTTTGAGTATTTTATGCTTATTGCTTAAACTATTACCAGAAATTAAGCTAACAGTACTGCCTGAATCCAATAGAAATA
Source organism: Thermobia domestica (assembly GCF_964235325.1). NCBI lineage: Eukaryota > Metazoa > Arthropoda > Insecta > Zygentoma > Lepismatidae > Thermobia > Thermobia domestica. The sequence goes on from NC_137471.1 coordinate 123,072,973, forward strand.
AATGCGGCTTATTATCAATATATGCTTTAACATGAGGCAAATCAGCTTCATATTGAATAGGAACATAATATCGCTTACTACTTCTAACATTATTACACATATTATTGTCTACTTTATTCCTATTGTTCGATTTAACATTCTCATTTACATTGCCGGAAGCAGGAGGCAACGAATAAAAGGATGCGTTGGATGCATGAATGGGATTTCTTCGCTCCAAACGCGAATGCTCATAAGATTGTATATACACAGATTTTCCTTTGTGTGCGTGAGAAACTTTTGCGAGCGCAGATCGTTGCACAAGATCTTGTAACTGGACTTTGATACCGTCCAACTGAGCTATCAATGTATTTTTTTCTTCAGGCTGACTTACAATTTCATTTTCGTTCTGAATATTAGCATCTAAAGTATTTTCTTTTTGCTGTATAGCGTTCTTACTAACAGGATGTATATTGTATTCGTTTGTTATTGCCAAGGACTTCAATTGCTGACTACGCATTCTAACAAGAACATTAACTCTTTCCTCGAGACCTAAGGACTTTGCTAACTCAATAACAGTCTTATACGATTTTCTTACAACTACAGAATAAAATGAAGGCAATAACCCATCGATTATCAAGTTAATTTGTTCGGTCACTGGCATCTTCGGATCGTACTTAAGTATTAATTTCCATTTATGAAAAATGTAATCTAGGACAGATTCAGAATCTAACTGTTCTCTATTTCTCATTTCTTGCTCTAAAACTTGCGAAACTATATTATCTTCATAAGCCTCTATTAATTTCTTCTTAATCTGTACATACATGAGACTATCATATTCTGCGGTCGATTGTAAAGCTAGCAGATAAGCACGAGCCCCGTTTTCTAAACAATACGGCAACAAATGACGTTTCTGTACATCACGTAGGTTATGAAGGACAGAAAAATCCTCAAAATGACTAAAAAATGATTGAACTGACTCGTTCAATTTGCCGGAAAATTTGGGGGGTTCTACTAAACGATCTATAGCAGAAGACATAACACTAGTATTCTCCATTATATCTATTTTCAAAATCACACTTGAGATAAATATCTTATACTACTATATATATATATATCCAACACCAAAATGTAAGTAACACTTCCTATATACTAACACAAAGAAAAACAAAATATAATAACTTAGCAAAATTTTCTCTTCTCACCCACTTATCATTCGATTAAAATACAACAAAACAAAAAATTACTCTAACAGAGCAAATGAATAAAGTAGCGAAGGTGGGCGGGTGGGTTAAAAATAACTCTACTTAATTTCTGTCGACAAACTAAAATTACACAGTACAAATTACTCAAAATTTGGGATCTTAAAGCATCTACCGAAAATTTAGAATCGTAATTTATCGAAATTTTAGGATCGTAACAAAGGCGTAAGCCTCACAACATCTCCACCATGTGCCGGTGCTGTGTCATCAGTTATAGCTCAGAATATGAAACAAATAAATGCAATCAAATGGGGATGGAACTGATGCACAACACGGTACTTAACTGTAAAATTGTGGTTGAATTTAAATAAAATTCAAATGTTTTTAATTTAGAAAATGACTAGTTGGGGAAAAGGGTGAGAGAAAGAGAAAGGTTATGACTAAAAGATAAGGGATGAGCACTAGCCTGATTGATCCATCAAGACTGGCGTCGTCCTGGTCATCTGGCACGATGAAAGGTTTGCCGCGAAGGAACCTGGATCTTCTGGTAACAGCCAACAACTGGAATTCAATCCTGCTGGACTGCTAGGGGCGTCGAACTCTCTCCGTGATGCGTCTCTAGGATGTCCTTTTACATTCCCATTCTACTAATCATAACTAACAAATGTATCTGCGGCGATGAACCGTCAGAATGGTACTCTTTGACTTGTGGAGTCGGTGGTCCTCCAATGGTGGGATCCGCTTCTCTCCGATGATCCTGCACCTCTCTTGATCGCGTGTCGAATACCCCTTGTTGTTCTCTTCCTCCTAGTTTTGTCCAACTCAAGAATGATGACTTAATCGGGAAGTATCAGGCTGTGCTCGAAGGTATGCGGAAAGGAAAGAAGGAAGCTAGTCGAGTTTATTTAACAAATATGCATTTACAACAGGTGTCTGAGAATGTACACTTCTAGTCAAAGTTTTCTTCAATAAGTTTCCAAAAGTTCATGTTTCTTTATATCCAATACACAGTTACTTCATTTCCAATAGACAGATACTTCACAGAAGTGAGATTGCTCTTATCTGTATGCAAATTTAACAATTTTTGATATGGGTAGTTAATTCAAACAGATATGTGAATTTCTTTCAGTACAATACCACAATATAAATTCCAAGTAAGTAAGTAAGTAAGTATTGGGTAAAGGTCAGACGCTACATGGATCAGAATAAATGCCACTTAATGGCTACTTCAAACAAAATTTGTTCAAATAAATTTAGGAAATTTTGAGCTTAGAAAAGTCAATGGTCTATTTCATGTGATCATTTTTCAATTACGTTAAATGTAATTAAATATTATTCTTGTTGTCAAAAATAACTTTATCTATTTTTAGGTGGTGCAGTAAGGAAGACATGTAGCTGAACTGAAAAGAAACAAAGTAAGTTCAGCAACGTTCATATACCCATACTGGAATCATACTACATAAGAACAAGGGCAAAGTGCACCGGTTTCTATTAAAATGCAATAGTTCCAAGAGTTTACTTTCATAATGGGAGATGATAACATAGTGAATAGTGGACGACTGGCAGTGGGACGTGAAATAGTTTGGAAAATAGAAAGAACTGAATCTTCAGATGAGGATGAAGAACCTCTGCTGAAAAACGAATTACTGCAACGAGCTGTAAAGCAAAGTAGACAAGAGTTACCTTCAGTACTCACTAGTGATCCGTTACCAACTCATGAACCTTCCTATTCTCTTCACTCAGAAACTCCCATAATAAAGGTGGAACCTGAAACAGCACCAAACGAAATATATTTACCTTTATATGAGCCAAATTTAAAAAGCGAGAATTGTAATGTAACTGAAGAACCTTACGAACCTTCATCAAGTGAGACAGTAAAGTATGAAGTAGATAGCATTACTGGATATGATTCTCAGAGGTAATTTATATTGCGTTTTTGTATTTCGTTGTATCCATTATTAAGTTATGTATTATTATTTCGTGGTAGACTACAATCGGGAACTTCATTCAAAAGGCACAAGATAAAACAAAAAATCTTATCCTTAAAACTAAATACTTATATAACTAAATACTGAAGTGTATTACTTATGAGCTATTCATTTTACATCGTATTTTGAATTATTTTTCATATTCGTGCTTATTCGTTACGCTTCATTGCTCCAAGAATTACTATGCAAATACTATTTCAAGACATTAATATAACTGAATACCATTTTAAGAAATTGATATAACTTACAATCAATTTTCTGACAAATTAACCTTTTAAAGCATGTAACTTCCATGTAGTGAATAACTGGTTCTCGGTTCTAGAAGACTGTTCTAGAAATGACTGTTGATTTTGTGAAAACTAATTTAATGGCACCGGTAGAAGTACTTATTTCCGAGAGCATTTAGTTCTTATTTCATCGTTTACGGTACAGTTATTTTCATGAGATGAGATGACTTTACTGTATCGGGTATGATAAAACTATTTACTCAGCTGACGATTTAGCGAAAACTAATTTAAAGCCAACTATAGAAAGTTCATCCGACAAGTGCAGTCTATTTTCGATGTATCTTTCTCATCCATAAAGAAGAAATGTAACTTAAATTTGAGCTCCCAAGAGGACTACGTCATATAATGAAATAGATATAAATTTTCATTTTGGGTGCAAGTTGTCGGTCAGCTAGGACTATTTTGATAAAGCTAACATACAGTTACTTTGGTAAAGCTCGTTTAAAAAGAAACCATTTTTATGAATTGCACACAAAAAAAATGATTCTCTTCTTTTGACATTTTTTCTTCATCTGATCTTTGTATAAATTGGTTCAGTGCAGCATTTTACTCCTCTTCAAATGATATAAGTGCCATCGTGAGAGGACATCATAGTTTGCATTTATTGCAGTTTCAGAGAAATAAAAAATTAATATTTTTAAAAATATCTAATTGGAAGTTTTCGTTCACTCGAAGAAAACATTATTTTTATCTAATCTTACCTGGTAGTAACTCACCTTTCTTGCTTTATTCCCTATGTGAAAATCTGTTAATCGATCTCTTAACAAACCACATTTTCTAAGTCATTCAATAAATGATCTGGAATTGCTAACCATCTATACACTTGTATCTATCTTTCGTTTTAAGTATACTTTTCCAATTAAATAAGCGCCTGTCTACTTTCAATTTTGTAGGTCCTTGGCAAAGAAGCCTCTAGTTTGCTTTTATTCTTCCTTTTGTTGTATGTTCGTTGATATCTTCGGAAAATTTTCTGATTTCCATACACCTGTACGCCAAATTTTAGTAAATTATGATCATGGGAAAATTGTTTTCATTTATCTATGCGAACAAAAGTATCCACATCCAATTTCCGCGAGGCAATCAAGAATATACTCTGAATAAATTTTGAGTGTTGTCTGTGTATTTTGATATACGACTAATCTCTAATGTTTATTTATGCAAATGACTTTCGTTTGTATAGTGCTATGAATGATGGTAGTATAATTTCCACCTATACTAGGATGACGTCAGTGTCCCAAATCTCGGAATATACGAGTGCCAGAGGGTCACGCGTAACGTCAATACATCGATCAGTTGAAACAACTATATGTAAAAGAACTCTTATAATTAAACTTGTGGTGTTGCGCCGCAAATGAGTAAACTTTCTGCAAAACTGCACTACATTTTACTATACAAATGTACTTTGATAAGGGCTGAAATGCTGCGGAGGCCCGTGAAGAAGTGTGTTGTTCATAGACAAATCACGTTCTTCAAAACACCACCCAAGAAGTAGTTGAGTCACGTTTCTTTCAGAAAGTTTTGGTGTCCAAATGCTCCTCGCAGTAGGCGACTAATCACAGAAAAAATGGATTATGTTCTGGCGAAAGTCAAGCAAGATCGACATTTAAGCAGTCTCCACATCGACAATTACCTAAATCTATGTACAGAAGTTTTCAATCATGTGGAAAGGGCTGGCTATATAAAGAAACGCAATGTTTAAGTGCTACATAATCTGACTTAGAAGCATTTACTGGATTGGATCGCTGTCTGCGAGTGTCTAGTGAAACATAACGAAATCGAGCCATTTCTGAATGAGTTGATCACGAGTAATGAAAACTAAATGTCCTACGACTGTGCCAGAAAGATTGCAGGCGAAGTGAGGAGAAGCTTCACACTCTCTAACAAAGCCGGCACAGGCGACCAGAAAGGTTTCGTTTTGGGTCTGATGCTATTCAAAAGACATGATGCATCATGAGCTGTTGCTGCTGAGCAGAGTGACAGACTGATCTATACTGTCTACAACTAGCGCTAGTAAACTTAGCAACACAAAAGAATTGACCACAAGTGCTTAACGGCAGGGCTGTCTTATACCAAGCTGACAATGACCCACCGCATGCATCTGTCAGAAATTGAGAAAACTCGCTAGAAGTTTTCAATGCATCCACCGTATAGCACGAGACAGGCACCATTAGACTATTACTAGTTTCGCTTTCTCCCAAACATCCTGAATGGTATTAACTTTCAAAAATGGTCCATCAATAGTGTCTCACAACTTTTTGAACAGAAAGCACAAAGGTTCTATAGCTGTGATGTTGCCCGAAAAATATCAGATCATTCAACAAAATAGTACATAGGTTATTTCATTATGTTTATTAAAATAACAGTAAATGTATTGTTAATTTTCACCTTCAGAGGTTCAGTACTTTTTACACAACCTAATATTAAGAATGCTAAACATTTAACTTTGTAGTCATTACAATCATTCCAATTTTTAATTTTTTTCAGTTAGCAAACATTAACCTATAAACTCGTCCGGGAGCTAGGAATGAACTTGTTCCGAAAGCCTAAACAGTATGCTAATTGTCTGTATACTAAGATCGTGATCCAAAACCAAATTGATAAGTAAAAATAATATATGGAATAGTGGTGAATTGCTGAATTCACCCGCCTCACAAGGAGACTAACAAACCTTGATTTGTATTTAGTTTTTTTTTTTTTAGGTATTGAGTTTACAAATTTTTAATATAATCAAAGATCCAATTTTTTTTTAAATAAAAGTTACACACTTTACAAATTGACTAATAAAGTTTTTATTTCGTAAAATTCATAGTCCGGTCTTCAATATCCTCAGGATCTAAATGTAGAGTTAGGATTCTAGGGGCACTTTCCAGATTTGTTTCTAAGGTTATATTAACAGTTTAACTATTGTGTGATGCTTCAGTTCAGATACACGTTAGTGAATTTAGTAGCGATATACGTGGAAAAAGGCAAGTCACGAATCTTCTCCAGGGTTTCTTAAACACATGAAAGGAAATCAATTATCAGAGAGAATTATTCATCAATCAAGATATCTGTTATCAGTTAACCACTATTAATTCTAACGGTAGTAAGTACCTAACCAGTAAAAGAACTATTTTAGTTCAAACCTAATAGATGTATGTACCAGTAACGAGGGTTAGGAAAGTAACACATGTTACTTCCAAAGAATATAGTATGGACTGTATTCTGTGACGGGGCGCGTTCTACCAACAATCATACTATAAATTGTGATTATACATATAAAATAGGGTAATATTTATTTATCTAGTAAAAGTAAACTGAACCTTTTAAAAAAGAAAACAACCCGTAAAATGCTCCATATCGGACAAATATAACCATGGGTAAAATTAGCTCCATCAAATATTATTAAATGGTGCATTATCGACGTAAAATTCTGAATGCATTTTCAGTATATAGTATATTGCAAAATTCTGGAATACATCCCTGCAGTTTAAAAAGTTTGAAAAGAATCCTTTCAAACTTTGGATAGAGATAGCGAAGGTGGAAATGCTCTTCATTTATTGTAGCACTATCCTGGCGGCCATTTTGAAGTCTTGGATTCAAACGCAAAATTTCTATTCCAAAGAGAATTATGTAATATGTTGTTTCGGTATAGCTTGCTATCATAAACATAAATCTGACATTATTTTCAAGATCTCTTTAATCGTGTAGGAGTGATTACATGTGGAAAACGAAAAGCTTTATTTTATACTTAGTTTCGAATAAACTAAGAATTTTCGGAGGTTTTATTTAAATGTTTATCTGAAACAAACTATTGAAAAACTTGAACCTTTGTGTCACTATCCACTACAAATAAGATTACGTAAAGCTGATTTTATACAAAAATGTAACATTACAAATAAAACACATAAAGTAACTTGAAATATGTCTTAGACCGTAGCTTTATGGATTTTTTTCTATATAATTTACTTTAATAGCGCCCGAGAAAATACTGGTCATTCACTATTTGCAAAAGAAACTGCTTCATTTCTTTATTTTTCTTAAGACGTTGTAGTATTCTATTAGTTTAACACCCTTTCCTGGAAGAATTTAAATATTCTCTGTCCTTAAGAATAGTCATCATTATTTCACTACGAAATGGAATCCCACTCAAGAAACCTTTTAAATCTCAAATTTTAAATCTCAAGTAAATATTGCGGCTTTTTTTTTTTCAAAATCACTGTTTTCTCTCGACGAAAATTTCTATCGTGTCACCATACATCTCAACCCTCTCCTGTTTCATTGCCTCACTTAATAGTTTGAATTTTCTCAACTATTTATCGTTTTTTCATTACGTTAACTTAATCGTCAGGAAATTCTAGAGCTACATGTTCTTCATTAACATACCAAACATAAATGAAAAAGTTAGAAAAAGCTACTTCAGATAATTCAACATTTATTATTATATGGCTGTACAGACATTTTAAAAATTACAGATCTTTCAATGGTGAATGGGATGCTTGAGCACACTTAAAATAAGCTTCCTCATAAAGTAGTCAGAAATATACGTATGTTTCTAAGTGTTATTTTTCTTCTTTCGTTAATGTAATCCTTGAGAAAAGAGAAATATTTTCAAATAGTAGATTGTTTTCCTTATCCACCTTGCTTGTTCAATTACTCCAGACAAATAAAAAGAAATGACTGAAGGCGTATGGCACCCAGGAACCCAATGGTCAGTTCTAATAGTTTCATATAATCTCTGTATTATCCCATTTCTTTAGACTTTTAAGCAAAATTTAACACTTCATACACCGGAAATATTGTTCTGATTAGCTTATACGAAGATCACCTCAAATCATATAGATTTAATCTCTACTCAATTTCAAATTAATATTCGGGAATTTGCTTAATGTCTTCAATGCAGCTTCTCATCTTCTCTTAGCTGAGAAGTGTCCACAATACAGCTCTTTATATTCCTTCCTGTAGAGAAACGGTACACGAAAATTAATTTTTCATTCGATTATTTATTACTTTAACAACTTGTAATATTACTATCGAAACGATACTTAGTAAAAAATAGTTTTTCTTCCGAGGTGGACCCGCTTGGAAAATCTTAAAATATAGAGAACTTTCTTAAGGTATATACGCAGTATATTCGTCATTTTTTTCAGTATAACTCTATATATGAAAAGGCAAAGTATACAGTGAAGTTTGAAAATTGTTGCGGAGTGCATTTCTGGCTTGGTCCTCGAGCCAGGAGTCGACTCCAGGAACACGCGCTCTCCGAATCATGTGTGCTTAAGGGTTAACTTTTCAACCCATGTAGAACTATATATTAATTTCTACTTCCGTACGTAGTGCCCTGGTCGACGAACTTCCATTATTCAGGAGGTGCATCGTGGGTAAGCGGTTAGCGTACGCGCCTTTGACGTGGGAGACCCAGGTTGGATTCCGGGCGGGAGCTCATGTGGTTCAGATTCTACGTTAATCAGTAGGTGCCGTCTCATATAATCTCGCTGCTGAAAGGGGCGTTAACCTAAAAATCAACTCAACCTATTCCATTATTCAGTGACTAGCAAAAGTACAATAGAGCCCGGACTGACCATTTCGTGTTTAACCGAAATGGTCCCTAAGAATTGCCGGAGGAGATGGCGCACGCTCCAGAGAGAGCGCGTTGTAATGCACGAGAGAAGCCGAGATGACACGACAGTATAAATTAACAAAAATATAAAACAAGTTCAAAAAAATCTAGAAGTTTCGAATACCCAAGATTAGGATCGCTGGCATCACTAGCTCTTACACTCACAGATATGGAGCCATACATGCTTTCATATTCGAAAAATCTGGTTATTCCTTCTCTAGATTTTCTCCCTTATAAACCTACACGTCTCTGCTCCACAACCATATGTACTTTATCAAATATCATGTTTGAAACTTCACAACTACTTTATAACTTTATTTTAAAAAAATGCTTCACGTGAGATTCTTTTCACCTCCCTAATTTTATTTTTTACTCTTTTCAGCTTACACTAGAATGATTGAACTTGTCATATAGTAATTAACATAGGTTTATTTAGTTATTATGCTGTACCTTACGGTTTTATTACTATACCTACAGTAATGCCCTTCATTTTGCAGAAAACGTATATTATTCGAGCCCTGATTATCGGCCATTAGTCAGACTCATTTGGCTCTAATGTGTAATAATCAACAAAATGTACATTATGTTAGTTACATTTTATAACAATTGCATACCAAGCAGTTAGTTCCGACAAGCGAATAAGCACATCCATTGAAATACAACTTTTATTCTATTGAAAATTCGATTACAGGTTTTACTTTTTCATTTCATATTTAACTACAACAGTTACTATTATATAACATTTGCGAAGGTCAAAATCTTAAAGGTAAATTCGCCTGTAACTAAACAACTAATAGCAAATATTTATCTCTAAATTTATTGCATGTCGAAATACTTATGTCCTTTGTACTCAATATATGAAGGACATGAGCCATATATTTACACAACGAATTTCTCATCCCGCACTTTGCCATTATTTCATTAGACTGTGGATAAACTATTAAAATAAATTCGAATGACTACAAAGTAATTTTCTGTTTCCTATATGTACATTGCAAATATTTCCTACACTTTTCTCTCCGTATTATATAAGTGAGTGACAATAATGGATTCTGGTGAAACTTTGTACCTACGTCAATATAGGGAATGAGCAAACAACAAAATTATAAATCTTCTCTTCCACTGGAATCAACTGACTATCTTTTAATATAGCTCCTCCATCATCGAATGCTATATTGAGTAAATTACCTTTAGTCTCTATTATAAGAAGCACATTACGAAGGTGAACAAAAGTCCAATTCCCTACAACTGATATCGTCGTTTTTGAATTTTATAATCCCGACGAGATTACGAACTTTTTGAAAATATATTTTAGTATAAACGTTGCAGCTTCCTTCACCTCCATATCTTAGGACTAAAATTGAAGTTGAAAAATATCGTTTCCATGGTTACAAATTATCAATCAAAACCATCTATAATATCATCTTTTGAAAGCAGTGCCATAGAAAGTTAAATTTTGGAATATGGTCATATCATCAGCGAAATGAAACAATCGAGAAACTGTATTTGTTATGTGCAACCTTGCATCACTCGCATTTTGTACGTTTATAAAAATATTCTATTTTATTATTCAATAATTCTGCACCAAAACTTCCATTGGACGAGACTCTTGCTTGTACAATCTGTGGCGCCTAGTATACAGGAGAACCACGAATATCGAAAAGTGCTCCTTTAATAATTTTATTACAGATATAAAATAATCATCCCCCAGACCGACAATAACTTGTGCATATGTGAGCAATTTTAAATACAGTGAATTGATCGGCACTAAGTCCAAGCTGAAATGCTCGTGTAGTAGAATAAAAAAAAACTCAATATTATTAACACTAAAATGCATTTTGATGCCAATTGGCATCATAGTAAATCAATAACAATAACTATATTCTTAAAATGTGTATATTAGCGAATTGCGCACACCGATGCCAGTTAGCACCGATAGAGTTGAGCTTTCTACCGCACTTTTTGTCTAGTGGCATAGGTCGGACAGAGAGTGTTAGAAAGCACAAAACGTGCACGTTTGTTACTTGTGAATTTTTTCACAAAACATTTTTTTGTTCTCTTAACATTAAAATATCGTTGTTTCACAATCTTACATATCACAAGGTTTCTGCTAATATTCACACTAAACTGTTTACACTAGTGTAATACAACCATAACATCTATCCTGTAAGTTGATACCCCAGAAGTAAAAACAAAAAAATCATATTATTGGATATTATTTACATTTATCTACGTATTGCATAAATATAGAAAGAAGAAAAAAATTTCAACACGACCAAAATTAATTCTTGCAATAAAGGGTAAATAAACTTTTTAAGGTTACGTAATTTTTCCTTCTGGTAGAAGAAAGTAATTCTTTTTCGGATTTTCTCCAGTAACATTAAAATTGATGTCTTGTTTAAATTGAATGTTTTCCTGAAATCTTCATTACTATATTTCAAAATATCTTTCCTGTAATCTTCATCACTCTTTCAAAATATCTGCAGCAATCTTTAATTACTCGCTCTGAAAGAATCCAGTTTTCCAAAGACAGCCTCTTCAAAAGTATAAAGATCACTGTCCGTCAATGTATAGAAAATTCACCGCTACTCTAGACTGAACAGAATAAAGAAAGCTAACATCGAAAATCGCCGCTCAATGCTAAACGTTTCCTTCCGCCATTGATGAAGACTTTTTGCAATGTACATTTTCAATTAATTCTAATCCTGGTTCAATAAATGAATGATTTTCGTGCGTTTGGCCATAAATATCAAACGGCAAATGCAGATGAAACATGTAATTTTTGAATATTTAGAATGTAAATTTTATAAAGTGCCCTTTCAGTTAGTCCAGGTTTATTCAAATGGGTTTGCGATGTCGCCGATTATCTTTGGTCAGTTGAACTAACAATTTATTCGTCCAAAACATTTACTCATACATCGTTTATTATTTTTTTGATTACCGTTCTTTCAGTTTTTTTTTTCCAACAGCATATTATTGATTCAAAACTCTATCATAAACAGTTTATCACTTCAGAAGTACTCTATTCTGCTAATTCATTATTCAAATTGGCTTCAAGAGAAGTAGTTTTCTTAACCAACAAGTTTAATTTGTTTGTAAGTTTTGGTTTCATGATTCATTTAATCAAACATTTTATTACTAGTAGAATACCGTCATAATTTCCTTTAATCTATAATAACTTTTAGAATACCAAATTCATTTGCATGTTTGTTTTCTAATTCTAATTCATATTTAGAAAAGTTGTTGAAAGTGAGAAGCTCACAAACCATAAGAACCAATTATGCTATGTTTGGAAATGGAAAGAGAGTCAGGCAATTTCGATTACCATTCATCAAATGTTGCATATGTTTGCCTTAATTTTATAATTCTTGGCGTGTGATTATCTTTTCTTTCATTGTAAGATTTCGTATTATACATATCGTAAATCTTGTTGTTCTTCAAACATATGCATAATGGGAGAGGTAAGATAAAATCTTAAAGTTACATATTCTAGCGCTTTCAAACGTACTTTTTTGTTCAAAAATAAAGTAAAAGCAAAGGGCTATTATAATTTCGAATTCTAACCTCCCAAAAATTGTGTATTTCAAATTAGCAACATTAATGCGAGAGAACTATTTGCTAACTTCCAAATATCTCCCGGCACTTAAAATCTGCAATCTAGCAGAGTAGAAAGATAAGCCTTCGATGTGGACTGCGTTTTTTGGATGGCAACCTTGCTATTGCCTGCTTCTGTTAAATGGATTTGTGGATTTATGACGCATGGATCCGGAGCCAAAGGACGGACAAGTGAAGTGCTTGCGCGCCCAGCAGGACTGGATGGAATGGTGATCTAACGGCCGGTTGCACAATGTCCGCTTAAGAGCTTAAGCTCAGCTTGCGGTAAATTTTACGTTGCACAATGTTCGCTTTATGCAAAGCGGAGCTAAACAAAACCGATTAAATCTAGGTGACAGATGAACTACCGCTCAACTTCTTAAGCGGGTTTTTCTTGCACATTCGATCGTTGTTTAGAAAATTCTGCTCGCATGCTGGGTAGGATTAGCGATGCCGCTTACTTATACTGTTAATGGTTTTGAAAGGAAGAAAGATACGATTAGTAAATTTATTGAAAATGAGGAACAAAAGTAGCCACGCGGGGCTTCTAACCCGTTCCTACTACTACTACTTATCTGCAAAAAAGTAAGTAAATCACTCTTTTGAATATTATTTTCATGTTATTTAATTGAGGAAAAAAAAGTGTTCAGAAAATTAAAGACTCCCTCGGCCGGGTTTGAACTCACGCCAAAATTGATTTTCATTACTAGCAAGTAGCGCTAGCCCACTCGGCCACGGGGACCGACAGCAGCAATCGTTTGATTTCTGCTAGATGAATGCTACGTGGCAAGAAACGGATAACGCCAACCAATCAGAACCGTTTATTTCGTTCCTATTTCTGGGAGCATTACTCTACCGAATTAGTTCTTTATCCGAGATCTCTTGCAAATAATTCACTTCCAGCGCATACGAACACCATCCAGAGACCATTTCCCGAACCAATCATAGGAAACAAACGCTGAAAAGAGAAAATCAAAATGTTAAAGTTTCGTTAAAATATTGCGAGGTCCATAGAAACTCCTGCTTAACAAAGCCACACTTGAAAACTGATTGCGCAACAGACTACCGCTTAAACCTGTCGCTCCGAATAAGTTTGGCATCGCTCAACCAGGAGTGAAGCGAACATTGTGCAACCGGCCGTAAATGATTGCTAGGAATCTTGGATTGGAAGGTCCGTGGACGTCTTCCTTCATCTGGGCTGGATGGGCATGGATCCCGACACATGTTTTGTTCATCTAGTGTTTGTTATTCGATTTCAAAAACTTTGGAAATATAAAAAAAAAAAAAACAATAAAAGCACAAAAAGATAAACAAAAAATTGCACATTTTCTTTCTTTGCTATCTGGGGAGCTGGTTGACCAACATGTTGTTAATGTAACAAGCGTCAAAAGTAAGAAGTCGGATGAGCTGATTGCTACTCAGTCACTAATTCTAACTTTCAGTTTGCCTACACTACCGAATTGCGAGAAGACTGGATATGATCGACTTAAGTCCGTCCTTATTATCCTGAATCCCCTGCGCTGTTCTAAATGTCAACACTTTGGGTATACCAGCACGTTGGGTAATGAGAACGGTAATCGCTGTGCGAATTATGACCAGGGTAGTCGTGGTATGGAACCTTATAAAGTGACCAACTCTTTCAGTGTCAACTGCAAAGCAAGCATTCTTGCTCTCGGGACTGTCCAGCGTTTCAACGTGAGAAACGTATCCGAGAGCTTATGATGATTGAGATCATCTCTGCTACTGCGTTTAAAAGAAATCATTCCCTCCTCGCATTCTTCTTGCTAGTGTTGCAGCTACCTGTAGTAAATCTGTGTCAACCCGGACGTCCGATGTTTCCACCCAAACAGATCCCATTCCCGACAAAATCCACAAATTCTGACTCTAGTCGTATGAACTACCGAAGTCTCCAAAAACCCCTATGTTTCTGCTAGTGTTGGTCTTCATCGAACCCCACCTCTTTGCCTCTCACTTTATATGTCCGGTCTAAATGTTAGGCAGCATGTACGGAAACATAATAATACGGTCGTTATCCCCGAAAATAATCCTGAAATCTGACGTGGTGGAAGACGACTTGAAGGATGCTGAGTGGAAGGTACTTTGACTACGTCCAAAAGTTTGCCTGAAATGTCGATTTCTGATGTTTTATCCTGTAGTATTTTTATTTTTACATATTTTTTATTGTTCGTATTATTAGTACTAATTGTTATCGTTATATATTTGATATTCTCATATATTTATTTCTTTTCTTTTAGATTTGTACTTTTCTTTTGTGGCAGTATTTTTCTTATATTTTAACATGTTGTATTTTAAATTTTATTTAAATGAATCGTGTAGATCATGACGGGAGAAATACCCTCGATGCTGACTTTCCCATTAAATTTTAATAAATCTGTCAAATATTGTTTTATTACATAGTACTGAGACAAAAATTTTTAATGGAAAGAAAACCAAGTGCCAAAAAATCCTGAGGTTCTATCTTCATGTTTTGAGACGGTAAAATTTAATCCATAATGATAATCGGTGAGTAATGAGTTTCAATTTAAAAAGTATTATACATTTTTGTGTGCTATTTGTGTGAAACCGTTTTGTTTTTATAAAAGTCCTGCAACAATCTGCATATTATGTCACTATGTCTCTTTCTCTTCCTAACGCGACACCGCAATAGCTATTACTAATAAAAAATATAATTGGCGATAATTGAAAATAAACTGAAGAATTAACACTTTCACAATTCAAAAAAATCAAAATAGAAAAAAATTGCTGAACTAAACAGTAACATATAATTGTGTACTGATTAGGTTGATCTTTATTCACAGGAAATTATATATGTCCACTTTAAAAAGAAAAGAAGGAAATTGCAATAAACAATTTGTGAGAGTTCATCTGGATTAACTTACAATTTCCTTCATAGTTATCACTGTAATCCATTTCCAATACTTAAGTAATTTTAAAATTTGCAATAAAAAAAAATTCACATTTTCTTACAAAATTGTGCATAGGTGTTTACACGAATAGTTCCTGAAATACTAAATCTTTGTTTTCTGTGCATGCTATGTGAAGACATATATCAAAATTATAATAGCCTCACAGGCTTTCTAGAAATATTAAAACTCCATGACCTTACCATAACATTGGCCCATACATAAATAGAAATCACATATTATTCGTATTTTGTAATTCACATTTCATTACCTACATTTAAACGGAAACATTATCAAAAGATAATTAACCTGGTTAACTGTAGCCTTGTGTACAAGAACAAAATAGAAAGGTAGTCAGATCTAAATATCTATGGGAGTTAATTTTGTAAATACAAGCAAATAATTGCTTTTAAATGAAAATATCCCTTACACTGTACTTACTCCATTCATATTGATTTTCTATAAGTATATCTGCAATAATAAGACATTCTACAAGGGTCATTCAAGGTTGATCCGAATTTTCGTATATAAATAACCGATGAATAGCCGGATCATGATGAAAATTGCGGGTGACGTAATGCGTTTCTTCTCGAGTAACTAGGGCCCGGAATAACGTATTTGGCGCATGCGCACCAGTTGTAGCGAACATGGCGGCTTTAGAGCAGCGGTGTGTAAAGGAATTTGTGAAAGAGAAAGTTAAATCAGCAGAGATTTTTAGAAGACTGCAAGCACAGTATGGTGAACTAACGATGTCACGGGCAAGAGTGTAGGAATGGTGTGAACAGTTTCGCGAAGGACGGGATGTGGTGACAAATGAAGCGCATGGACACTCGCCCGACTGCAGTTACACCAGTGAATATCGCACGTGTTGAACACAATAGACGCCCAGTAATATTCCACATTTTTGAGTGATGCTGTACGAATGTCCATTCGCAAGAAAAGACCTGGGATGTTGTCTGGAAATATCATTCTCCATGACAATGCTCGGCCTGAAACGGCCAATGTGACGACAACAACAGCTGTGACAGAAATGCGCTGGGAGGTTCTGCCCCATGCCTCCTCCATTCCAGATTTAGCCCCCAGTGAGTATCACGGAGGAAAGAAATTCACGACAAATAAAGCATTGTAAAACAATGTCCTCCGCTGGCTACAACAGCAGCCAGGTTCTTTCTACGCCAAAGGAATCAGAGATCTGTCACAACGATGGCGACGGTGTCTCGACGCGTACGGAGAATGCCTTAAAAAGCTGGCATAGTTTGGTGCTTCTTGTGCTATGTGTTTCCTCTGAAGAAATAGAAATCCCGCTCAACCTTGAACGACCCTTCTACCTAACAAAATTAGTTTGAAAAATTTCATCACTCTTATAATTTTCAAGCAGTTGAATTCGAAAAACATTTTATTCGCCAAGGAATACTTTTAAAATATTCAAAATTTAAATGCATATAAAAAATGTGAAGTGCTTGTAAATACAGTCACTTAACTCTATGGAATGGTCCCGGTTCGATTCCCGGGGTGGGGACTCGATCGAAAAATCGTAAACCGATTTTTCAGGCCAGTCACTCAGAATTAGGATTTCCGGGTGTTCCTCATTCACACCAGGCAAATGTCAGGGTGCTACCTAACATATAGGTCCCAGGCCGCTTCCTCCCTTTTTCCTTCCCTTTCATCGAATAGTGTGCTCGCCGACGGACGTCATCCACCAAACATGACGGCCTAAATGGCCTTAGATGCAGAAAGCCCAGAAATCTAAATCTTAAATCCTAATCTATGGAAGACGGAAATAAAACTAACCGTACTTAGTTGCCTTTTCCATGCTTTCAAAACTTTATATTCGTCTGCATTAAAAGGAATTTGAACGGCAATATTGAAGTAGCCAAAATGCCATATTTAGTTTTAGTTTAATTTTAACTCGTAAACGAAAATATGGGTTTGACTTACGTTAATGCTCAAGATTTACTTATCAGCAAGCAGACTAAACATTGTGAATCACTCACCAAATTAAGTTAATTCTTCATATTGGTTTGTCGAATAGATTTTTTCAGCAAATTTAGTTCAATACTTCTGTTTCAGCCTTATTAGTTACACTTCAATTGTTGAAAATACCTTCGAATGAAATTAGCAAAACTGCTAAACATCTTCCATTATTGACATTAAACACGACTAACTAATATTTCCAATCACCATCAATACAGTAATATCTATCTCAAAAGTTCCCCAAATCAGGATTTACGTTCTTATTTGCATTGCAACATTCGCAATATAACGCATAGGAAAATATACATATATATGATTTTGGATATAATCCGCTTACTTTTTTATAATCGTCGGCAACTTTGTAAATGTACATTCCAGTTAAAGAAATTGAATATCCTGAACACAGGAGTAATAAAATGAATTAATCTGCGTAATTTAGATTAATTTTCCTAAACTAAATAATGTAAATGTAATAGTGGAAGATTGAGTAAATGTTATTAATACACGAAATTTCCAATAAATTATAATACAATTATAAAAATATAGCACTTTAGGATACTTTTAAGGAATTGTATTCTTACAAATATATTCAGAACAAGTTGGTTAAAGAAACCATTTTATAAACAAAATCTTATTTTGAGTGAATATGTTTCCATTAATCTGGTGTAGGGAATATACAAAAATCATTGTCGATTTCGGAACTCTCAACCTTTTTTTATTATTATTTTTTAGTGGTTCACCTGGGACATCTAATGAAGTTCCATCAGGTAGCGTCTACTCTGTAGCAGCAAGTGCAAACAGTAATGAAGAAAATACTTACTGTCAGGAGTTCTTCTTGGGTACACACACCGTAAGCAATACGTTGGAAGAACCACATACTGCTGAGAAACGTGAAAGTGCTTCGATAACTCACACGGTGAGCCACGGATTACAGAAACCGTATAGTTGCAAGCAATGTGGCAGGTCTTTCTCACGAAAACCAGATTTGAAAAATCATATGATAACACATTCATCTGAAAGGCCTCATACATGCAGCAAATGTGCCAAAGCTTTCTCCTGGAAAGCCAGTTTAAAAGTGCACATGTTAACCCATACACGGGAGAAACCTCACACATGTGAGATATGTGGTAGGGCTTTCTCGTCCAGAAGTAATCTGAGAACTCATATGTTTACCCATACTCAGGAGAAACCACACACCTGTGAGGAATGCGAAAAGGCTTTCTCTCGCAAGAACGATTTAATTAAACATATATTAACACACACACTGGAGAAACCATACACCTGTCAGGAATGCAATAAAAGTTTCGCTCAGAAAAGTACTTTGACCAATCATATGCTAACCCATGGTTTGCAGAAATCACATATCTGCCTCGAGTGTGGAAAATCATTTTCGCGTAAATCAGATTTCAAAATTCATATTATAACCCACGCACCAGAGAAGTCACATATTTGTCAGGACTGTGGGAAGGGTTTCTCGCAACATTCGTATTTAAGAAAGCACATGTTCTCACACAAACACCTCAAACCGCACCTTTGTCATGAATGTGGCAAGTGTTTCTCTTACAAATCGAATTTGAAAAAGCACATGCTAATCCATAAATCACTAAAACCACACACTTGTCAGGAATGTGATAAATCTTTCTCTGACATTGGAAATTTGAAAAGACATAAGTTAACACATATGTCTCCGAACCCATACATTTGTCTGAAGTGTGGTAAGTCTTATTCACAAAGAACAATAAAAAAACATATGTTAACCCATACAACGGATAACAATGGATTTCAAGACAAAAGCTAGAATTTTAATAAATAACATTACAAGTTATTTTACCGCCACTTTTTGACTGCTAAAGTTACATACTATATAACGTTACTCACCGGTTCAATTGATGTTACTTATTTTAATCGTAGTATATACATATTAGAATTTCTTACCATTTTAATTTAAATAACTAGAAACTATTATGATCACTTAGCAGTATGCTATAATTCCAAATAATTGATAATTGCTTCCTAGTAATTCAATACATTTTTAACGTCATGGTGTCTTTCTGCATTATATATTAAACTTATTTATAAACAAAACCAATTGTTAATTCACTCAATGAATGTATTGTTTAGTTTACCAAGGTGGATATGTGGTTGTTGTCATTGAGTTATGCTGTGACGTACCTTCTCGCCAATCACGAA
This sequence comes from Thermobia domestica, assembly GCF_964235325.1. Classification (NCBI taxonomy): domain Eukaryota; kingdom Metazoa; phylum Arthropoda; class Insecta; order Zygentoma; family Lepismatidae; genus Thermobia; species Thermobia domestica. Next base: position 123,092,707 of record NC_137471.1, read on the forward strand.
GTATCCAATTTTCTTTCATTCCCAATGCGAGTCGTAATGATGGGGCACGAACATGAAATATTATTTCCACTCTGTGTGCAAATCAACATCTGTGTTCATAGCAGATGACTCCTTGTGTTCTCCTCGTGTTCGGCATGCTGTAAGGCGAATTGGTTACATCGTCTGCTCGTACATAAGTGAAGGTGAGGTACGTGAAGTTGGCTTCCTCACCTCCCGGTGAAGGCTTACGAATACTAACAAGAATTAATGCTTAATTTGTGCTAATATCTAACGTAACATTTAGAATTTGTGCGCCATTCACAACAAAGGAATTCAACATTAATGGTAGGGGAGGGCTAACTTCATACTAGCCCTCCAGTACCTTACATTGGATTCAAACTTACGACAATATTTAGTGCTCAATCTGTAGATTTGTGCCGCATGTTTTAAAATTTGTGCTATACGGAGAAGAAAGAAATTGAGTAACGCTGATTTGAAGAGGTGTGTGTGAAGTTAACCGCTCAACTACAAACTCGGATACCATTCAAATCCAAATCTATGTCCATATTAATGTAATTTGTGCTGATTTGTGCCGCATGGTTTAGAATTTGTGTTTAACCGAATAGGAAAAGTCAACAAAATGGTTCTGAGAGTGAAGTTAACCACCAACTAACTAGAATTCAGTTAGAACCTATTCCAATAATTAGTGCACAATTTGTTGTAATTTGTTCCGTAGAAGTTGTAATATGTGTTCGAATCGTTAATTGTTCTATGTCGTAAGCGTCAATGCACCACAAATGGGACACTAGCGACAACTCGCCAAATATTGGCGGCCCGCAGTGACGATCTGCGGTGCTTCCACGTCTATTTTGAAAATTAAAGCACCAGTGGTCACCAGTGGCAGAGAAGGGACAAAACGCAAATAAAACACAAAATTACTCCCCCAAAATATGTTAAATGGCCTATATACGTGATTTGTTTTTTAAAGGAGAGACTAAAAAACACTAGAAAAAACTATCGTCGGGTGGGCGCGAACCACCAATCTTATTATTAGTAGGGCTCCCTCGTCGCTAAGCGGTTAGCGTACGCGCCTTTGGCGTGGGAGACCCGGGTTCGATTCCCAGCAGGAGCTCATGTGGTTCGGATTCCACGTTAATCAGTAGGTCCACGTCTCATATAGCCTCGCTGCTGAAAGGGGCGCTAAACTAAAATCAACTCAACTCTTATTATTACTAGGCGCGTGTTCTACGTCCTCGTTACGAAAACGATGAAGAAAATCACGTTTGTAGAGGTATAAGTCGTTAAGGTCTTTTTAATTTGGCCAACCAGAGTGCTCCTTTAACCGTGTATATTCTACGATATCGTTTAGGATCAGACAAAATGCGTTCATATAACATAGCAAAATGACCTGCGTCTATTCACTTTATTTCATAGTTTTCCCATACTCACTTTCTAATGATCGGCGCCACTTGCCATCTAAATCCATACAATTATAGCACTCTTTTCAAGATTTTTCACTTCATGATGTAGAGGCAGGGGTTACTCTTGACCCCCGGACTTTACTCTAGGAACAATTCCTAAGGAAAAAATAATATAATAATAACTGCATGTAAGTTACATGACTGGTGATAGTTTGTGTTGGTCCCTTCGCGATTTTCCCCGACAAATCGAAGGAGCGCGGACCAGAATTAAGCGATGATTAGTTCAACACGCCGACTCCTGATATCTGTTTCAGCTCGATGAAATCCTGCCGCCAGTAGCACGCTAACAGGAATCTTTGGCGCGTCGCTATATCGACGATCGATATTTACCGGCAATTGGGCCACTAGGTATTGGCGACGGTTACGGGATGGGATAGTTATATAGCGTTAATTACAAGAGAAGATGTAAGAATTAAACATTAGTCCTCAAACTTTATGGACTGAAGATAGCATAAATTAGGAGTTGTGCTTAAGCTGTTGTGAGAAACACTCATTCCAGTTGATTTACTTCGCAAACTTGTATATGTGCTGGAAAATCAGAAATTGTGTTCAAATCGTTAATTACTTACAAGGCATTAATTAAAAGTATACGAAGGAATGATGAAACTTCAACTCCAACAAACCTTGTGTACTTAAGATTACAAAACGAGTCCTTGCGTGGATTTTCAATCGGGTACTTGTGTTTGTGCAGTAAAAGTCACAAATTCTTACTCTTACCAGTGTATGCTCACTAGTATCCCTCTTCCCCTTCCGTTTTAATTAAAACTCTATTATTAACGATTTGATCACAAATTCTGAGTTTTAATCAGTCTTGAGAAGTAATGCGTTACTCTTTAAGTAACATTTCCTAGTAATGCGTTACATTTTTTCAATGTAATTGTAACAGTAACGTATTACAAATTTTTAAGTAACGTACCTGGTTTGCGTTACATTTCGGATGAGTAACTACAATATGGTCATTTGAGGCAATACCGACACTCTAAGAACTTTAGCACTACTACATGTTTGTTATGCATTATTAAAGAAATGACTTATAGTCCACGATCACTATTTTAACTAGTTGATAGATACAATACACGTTACACCAAAGCAATGTGTGGCTGTGAAGCCGTAATTAAAACGAACCATGAAGAAATATCGTCAGTGCCATGCTGTAGGGAGACGAGCTGGGTGGTGGCCCCAAGCGCCGAAGTAAGGAGTGCAAAATTCGAGAGAAAAAAAGAATAGTAGCAAAGAAAAAAGAGAGAAGAAAATTTACTTGAAATATTACTAGCATGTACTTAAATAATTTTCCTGCTTTAGGAAGTGGCAGACCCGTATCCAGGGTAGTATAGAGGGACCGGGCACCCTAAAATTTTCACGGTAGGCTTGCAAATGAACTATAATATGGTTGGATCGGGCCCTCCTAACTTCAGCCGGGCCCCCTCGATTTCTTCGTCTGGCTATCGGTCTGGGAAGTGGTCTTATAATGTTATTTATGTTAGGAAAATGCATGTGCACATATGTAAAATAGAATGAAAAAGTAATAAAATGTGTTCAAAATCATGGAAGAAAAGGTTTATTTTAAAATTTTCTTAAACTTCGCGCCGAGCACGAGGCCGCTTCATTGCTGGTCTGTCAAACCTCACCCATACATACGGGGGCGCCGTTGTATACTCTTGTCCCAGGCGCTTATTTTCCACGGCACGGAACTGAATGTCCGTGAGTCTATGAGGAAGACCGACAGGTTGTTGGGCCAACTTCAACATTAAAGCTTTACGCACTATGATATTGTCACTGGGTCCGTAAAATAGTTCATGTGCTTTAAACAAACACGGAAATCTATAGGCCTTATGCAGATTCGTTCTGAAGAGTGATTAGTGCCATACTAAAGAGTTTGACTAACCATATGTATCCTGCAGTAGTCAGGCCTTTAGTATGTCGCTAATCATAGGTCAAAACGATTTTGCATAAAGCTCTATCCGGCTTATTTGAGTCGTTTTGATGTATGATTGGCGTCATACTAAAGGCCTGACTACTGCAAGAAACATGTTAGTCGAACTCTTTAGTATGGCTCTGATCACGCATCAAAACTACTCTGCATAAGGAACAATATGTTAAATGTATTATATTCCCAAAATCATTAAACGATGAAAAATTTTAAGGGATTTTATGTCACCGGTTCTCATGAACAGTTGACCATTGTACTTTATTAAAAGCGAGATTATTATTATATATTAACATGATCATAATAATAAAAAATAAATAAATAAATAAAAAAAAACATAAGGGTCTCGTCTCTTACAATTTTTTTCTCTCTTTTCTACCATCCTATCTTCCTCTTTTTCATACCAATAATGTCACACACCACGGAATCTCCGCATCTCCCTCAGATTGATCAGGTGCCTTCTTCATTTCAGTTCGCCATTATACATATTTTTACGTAATTCCTTTTGTTCCTTGTACGTTCCTTTTGCAATAGCATTACTCTTCTTCTTAATTTTCTCTTCTCCCTTTTTTCTTTCTTTTAGTCCTTTTTTTAAAAAAAAACAGTTTTCACAATGGTCTTTAACAGGTAATTCAGTGCCTCCTGTCATGTAATTTCTTTTCCGCATCCGGCCTATTTTCACAAACGCACATGGGCTACCCATCATCTCGCTACCCGTTTCCATGGATGATGCCTACCAAGTCGCAGTTTCATTTTCTGGATGATGGACCTCTCGACTTCCAGACCACAAGATGCTGTCCATTTTGGCTCAAGGATCACGCCTTGCAGATAGCAGACTTCCAGGAGATAGCCCTTGACTCTCGACGTGCTGCACCACCACGATCAGAATTTCCCGGGTTCCAGCCTTCCCGGATACACCATTGGATCACGCTCGACATCTACACGGACCCAGCAGTTTTAGTGATTTTTTTCTCGTGTGTGTGTTTACTAGTGCCTCCTTCCTCTAGTGTTTTTTTTCTTTCTTTTGTGCACCAGCCCCATGGTTATAAAGATCTTAAAACGATGAAACATTTTAAGGGATTTTATGTCACTGGTTCTCATGAACAGTTGACCATTGTACTTTATTAAAAGCGGGATTATTATATTCCCAAAATCATTAAACGATGAAAAGTTTAAAATTATTAAACACTCATATACTTCGTGATTTCTCCTTGTAAAAATTCTATTAAAGATCAAGATTAACAATACGATACAACCACGAAAAACAACACGTCCTACGCAAACGGATTTTTCAGTGGCATCAAAATATAAAAACCTTCAAAGTGATAATATCAAGCTTATTCAAGGTGATGGTGTGAAAACATATAAGTTAAAATCTTTCAAGGTGTCTATTTTAAATTGAAAATAACATATTTTCCAGCATAAACAGTGCCTTGCTAAAACTAAAACAGTTTTTGTGATACTATAAAACCAGGCATTTTTAAAAATTATCATCATTCGACCTACACCTGCTAAGAGTGTGGTATGGTATATTCATTCTGCATCCAGAGGAACCACCCAGGACTGACAGCGGTGATGGAAGGCCTGAGTTTGTGAGTATATGCTTTGCGCTGATGAACTTTTGCATGACATAAATGTCGTGAAAGGAGGACTACGTGACATTAAAAACACGCGAGAGTATCAGGGATTTCTCCTTGATAGACCCAGTGGCCCCGCGTAGCGTAGTCGCTAACGCTCTCGCCTTCGGTGCGAGCGGTCCCGGGTTCGATTCCCGGTGGGGTCACTCGGTCGAAAAAGTGTAACAGCTTTTTCAGGCCAGCCACCCTGAATGAGGTTTTCCTGGGTTTTCCTCATTCACACCAGGCAAATGCCGGGGTGGTACCTAACTTATAGGTCCCAGGCCGCTTCCTTCCGTTCCCAATCCTTTCTTCCTTCCCTTTCCCCGGATTGTGTGCTCGCCGAGGGACGTCATCCCTCAAATCGTGAAGGGCTAAATGGCCTTAGATGCCGACAGCCCACAAATTTAAATCCTAAATCCTAAATCCTTGATAGACCCCTACCATTGTACTACTTATATTTCATATCATGATTTTGTAAATATTGTTTGTATCTATATCGTTAGCATTCATGGTGTCGGTTTTAATAAATACCCCAAATGTATGACACTTGTCCTTTTATTAGCATTCTTATTACTTAACGTGACAAATGATTGTTGCTATATTCAGTAACATAATTAGTATCTTATTATGGCTCCCCCAGAGGAATCTCTCTCGTGTGGTTCTTAGTGTCTGTGTTCCTCTTTTCACACATATAAGGCACTTTTGCTTTGTTAACTCCATTGTGGTCATTTCATTTCTCACATTCTCTTGTCATGCCCACGACTCGCAGTCAGGCTTCTTTCATTCCCTTAAACACACCTCAAGTTCAAAATTCAAACAATATGGCAGGCATTTCTTCCATCATTCCCGATATATACAGTGCGTCCAAGGAACAAAGCGCGGATTTATTTTTACAAAATTTCTTGAAGATCGCACTGGTCAATAACTGGAATGACTCAAAATGCATAAAGGTTTTCGAAAAGTCCCTTTCTGGAGCCGCTCAACATTGGTTCTCCACCCAAAATCTCTCTACCCTTCCCTGGTCAACCGTCCAACAAAAATTCCTAAAACAATTTGGCGACGAGCAGGTTCCGCGATCTCGCATTCATCAGTATAGGGCTCGAGTTCAACTCCCTAATGAACCACTTTCTCATTACGTTTTCGCAAAGAAATTTCTGGCAGATCAGGCATACACGCAATTAGATTTTCAGGAGTTTCTTTTAGAATGCGTGTCGAGTATGACACTGGTTTGGCACTCGCACCATATCTGACTATCCCACATTTATTGATGAGGTTACAACCTTAGAAGCGCATTGAGAAGGTCAAAAATCCAACACAGTTCTTCCCTGACAGTTTAGTTATGGTCTTAGATACCTCAACAAAACCTAACACTTGTAAGCCATTATCCCGTCTTTATAAGGGACCCTACAAAGTGATTTCGAATGTCTCAGCTGATGAGTATCTTTTAGATATTGATGGAAAGCCAACGGTCATTGCTAAGACCCGTTTGAAACTGTACATCCCACCTACAAACCCAGACCCCGAATTTGAGTATAAGTACAAGCGCTTTCTCAGTACCTCTAAATAAGATCTGACCAAACATTACTTCAAAACCCAACTACCAATTATATTTCACGTTATGTTTTGATTATCTAATTTAACGTTCCTAGTGGAACATGATCCCTTTGTGTAGTACCACACTGGCAAAACTTCCGACTTTGTCTCTCGTTATACCATAATTACAGATACAGGTAGGCAACACACATTACAGGCAATATTTCTCCCGTGCGGCGTTTTTTTCTTCCGGCAGTTCATTATTATTGCATATGCTTCGTCTTCTGTTTTAGGCAACCCGCTGTACACACACCATTTCTCCCGTGCAACGACTCCTAGTTACGCTCATAACAAACTCTACGCTTTTCCTTCTCCTCATAAGCGATATACCGGCATCATTCATTATTCACGTCATTTTCTTTCCTAGACGCGTAAGGAAAGACTCTCCATCTCATTTCCTTCTTGCGTCCTTTTTTGGGAACGGCTGGTCCGACCCCACTTGATATCACTAAGGTCGCTAGGACGAAATGCTTTCTCTCATCCATACACAATTTTTTTGGGTACTTACCTCGTACTCTGTCCTCCGCCATTTTCATTCCTCGTTCCACATATCTTAACAAACCCTCTCATTATGATGATAATAAAACACAAAAACCATCACCACACATTCGCGGACGGTACACATTAATTGCCATTGCTACTCGCGTCTCCATTTTTTTCTCACCACTCGTATACAAGCTCCTTTTGCTTGCGACTGGCAACCTCACGCAGTTTCTCCCGAATCATTTGTCTTCCAGGTCAACTTACGGTACCTTGGCCAGGAATAAACTACGTCTCACTAATATATATATATATATATATATATATATATATATATATATATATATATATATATATATATATATATATATTCTGTCCTATTTAATGGCAAATTCACTCTTCATTTCTATACTTCTTCTACCATAACGGAATCTTTCGCTATCCACGACCATACTTCCGTCCACACCACATACAGTAATAGTAAACATGATCATAATAATAAATAAAAAATAAATAAATAAATAAATAAAACATAAGGGTCTCGTCTCTTACAATTTTTTTCTCTCTTTTCTACCATCCTATCTTCCTCTTTTTCATACCAATAATGTCACACACCACGGAATCTCCGCATCTCCGTCAGATTGATCAGGTGCCTTATTCATTTCAGTTCGCCATTATACATATTTTTACGTAATTCCTTTTGTTCCTTGTACGTTCCTTTTGCAATAACATTACTCTTCTTCTTAATTTTCTCTTCTCCCTTTTTCTTTCTTTTAGTCCGTTTTTTTAAAAAAAAAGCGTTTTCATAATGGTCTTTAACAAGTAATTCAGTGCCTCCTGTCATGTAATTTCTTTTCCGCATCCGGCCTATTTTCACAAACGCACCTGGGCTACCCATCATCTCGCTACCCGTTTCCATGGATGATGCCTACCAAGTCGCAGTTTCCTTTTCTGGATGATGGACCTCTCGACTTCCAGACCACAAGATGCTGTCCATTTTGGATCAAGGATCACGCCTTGCAGATAGCAGACTTCCAGGAGATAGCCTTTGACTCTCGACGTGCTGCACCACCACGATCAGGATTTCCCGGGTTCCAGCCTCCCCGGATACACCATTGGATCACGCTCGACATCTACACGGACCCAGCAGTTTTAGTGATTTTTTTCTCGTGTGTGTGTTTACTAGTGCCTGCTTCCTGTAGTGTTTTTTTTTCTTTCTTTTGTGCACCAGCCCCATGGTTATAAAGATCTTAAAACGATGAAACATTTTAAGGGATTTTATGTCACTGGTTCTCATGAACAGTTGACCATTGTACTTTATTAAAAGGGGGATTATTATATTCCCAAAATCATTAAACGATGAAAAGTTTAAAATTATTAAACACTCATATACTTCGTGATTTCTCCTTGTAAAAATTCTATTAAAGATCAAGATTAACAATACGATACAACCACGAAAAACAACACGTCCTACGCAAACGGATTTTTCAGTGGCATCAAAATATAAAAACCTTCAAAGTGATAATATCAAGCTTATTCAAGGTGATGGTGTCAAAACATATAAGTTAAAATCTTTCAAGGTGTCTATTTTAAATTGAAAAAACATATTTTCCAGCATAAACAGTGCCTTGCTAAAACTAAAACAGTTTTTGTGATACTATAAAACCAGGCATTTTTAAAAATTGTCATCATTCGACCTACACCTGCTAAGAGTGTGGTATGGTATATTCATTCTGCATCCAGAGGAACCACCCAGGACTGACAGCGGTGATGGAAGGCCTGAGTTTGTGAGTATATGCTTTGCGCTGATGAACTTTTGCATGACATAAATGTCGTGAAAGGAGGACTACGTGACATTAAAAACACGCGAGAGTATCAGGGATTTCTCCTTGATAGACCCAGTGGCCCCGCGTAGCGTAGTCGCTAACGCTCTCGCCTTCGGTGCGAGCTGTCCCGGGTTCGATTCCCGGTGGGGTCACTCGGTCGAAAAAGTGTAACAGCTTTTTCAGGCCAGCCACCCTGAATGAGGTTTTCCTGCGTTTTCCTCATTCACACCAGGCAAATGCCGGGGTGGTACCTAACTTATAGGTCCCAGGCCGCTTCCTTCCGTTCCCAATCCTTTCTTCCTTCCCTTTCCCCGGATTGTGTGCTCGCCGAGGGACGTCATCCCTCAAATCGTGAAGGGCTAAATGGCCTTAGATGCCGACAGCCCACAAATTTAAATCCTAAATCCTAAATCCTTGATAGACCCCTACCATTGTACTACTTATATTTCATATCATGATTTTGTAAATATTGTTTGTATCTATATCGTTAGCATTCATGGTGTCGGTTTTAATAAATACCCCAAATGTATGACACTTGTCCTTTTATTAGCATTCTTATTACTTAACGTGACAAATGATTGTTGCTATATTCAGTAACATAATTAGTATCTTATTATGGCTCCCCCAGAGGAATCTCTCTCGTGTGGTTCTTAGTGTCTGTGTTTCTCTTTTCACACATATAAGGCACTTTTGCTTTGTTAACTCCATTGTGGTCATTTCATTTCTCACATTCTCTTGTCATGCCCACGACTCGCAGTCAGGCTTCTTTCATTCCCTTAAACACACCTCAAGTTCAAAATTCAAACAATATGGCAGGCATTTCTTCCATCATTCCCGATATATACAGTGCGTCCAAGGAACAAAGCGCGGATTTATTTTTACAAAATTTCTTGAAGATCGCACTGGTCAATAACTGGGATGACTCAAAATGCATAAAGGTTTTCGAAAAGTCCCTTTCTGGAGCCGCTCAACATTGGTTCTCCACCCAAAATCTCTCTACCCTTCCCTGGTCAACCGTCCAACAAAAATTCCTAAAACAATTTGGCGACGAGCAGGTTCCGCGATCTCGCATTCATCAGTATAGGGCTCGAGTTCAACTCCCTAATGAACCACTTTCTCATTACGTTTTCGCAAAGAAATTTCTGGCAGATCAGGCATACACGCAATTAGATTTTCAGGAGTTTCTTTTAGAATGCGTGTCGAGTATGACACTGGTTTGGCACTCGCACCATATCTGACTATCCCACATTTATTGATGAGGTTACAACCTTAGAAGCGCATTGAGAAGGTCAAAAATCCAACACAGTTCTTCCCTGACAGTTTAGTTATGGTCTTAGATACCTCAACAAAACCTAACACTTGTAAGCCATTATCCCGTCTTTATAAGGGACCCTACAAAGTGATTTCGAATGTCTCAGCTGATGAGTATCTTTTAGATATTGATGGAAAGCCAACGGTCATTGCTAAGACCCGTTTGAAACTGTACATCCCACCTACAAACCCAGACCCCGAATTTGAGTATAAGTACAAGCGCTTTCTCAGTACCTCTAAATAAGATCTGACCAAACATTACTTCAAAACCCAACTACCAATTACATTTCACGTTATGTTTTGATTATCTAATTTAACGTTCCTAGTGGAACATGATCCCTTTGTGTAGTACCACACTGGCAAAACTTCCGACTTTGTCTCTCGTTATACCATAATTACAGATACAGGTAGGCAACACACATTACAGGCAATATTTCTCCCGTGCGGCGTTTTTTTCTTCCGGCAGTTCATTATTATTGCATATGCTTCGTCTCCTGTTTTAGGCAACCCGCTGTACACACACCATTTCTCCCGTGCAACGACTCCTAGTTACGCTCATAACAAACTCTACGCTTTTCCTTCTCCTCATAAGCGATATACTGGCATCATTCATTATTCACGTCATTTTCTTTCCTAGACGCGTAAGGAAAGACTCTCCATCTCATTTCCTTCTTGCGTCCTTTTTTGGGAACGGCTGGTCCGACCCCACTTGATATCACTAAGGTCGCTAGGACGAAATGCTTTCTCTCATCCATCAAGGCCTAAAATTGAGTGGAGTACTCCACACTTTGTGGAACTGTAGGAAAGGAGTGTGGAACTACAATTCTCAAAGTGTGGAGTGGTATTAATGTGAGTACCTTACTTTTCTCGGATTATGCATTTAAAAGCGTTTAGTGTGTCAAACTAAGTCTTACTGATTCAATACATCCATTATGCAATGGGGAGTTACTCAATTCCATATAACTGCCAGTATATGACATTAAGCCAGAGTTAATACGTATAGGTGTCTCCTAGATGGCAGGGAAAACCATTGCCAATTTTGAGGTGAAGGAACTTTTTAACTATATTTAGTTTTCAAACGTTTTCGGTTGCATTCATATAGTTTTAAAATATGCAACTAACTGCACGTTTATCTGTTGTTTCAATAGGACATTACACTTTTCCGATATAATGAAATGTGTTGTTTTGTAGATAAAAATTACACGATCCTTTGAACCCGTTATAGAAATATGTACTACCAGAGATAACATACATCAATAACCGCCAAATATTTAGCCGAAGCACAGGGTTACGAAAATCAGTAGAAAGAGTAATGTTTCCCAGAGTGACTTCAATAGTTACTGATAGTGAAAACATGAATACAGGAGAACACAAAGGAATGTGGAAATTGTTAACTGATGAAAGAGTTGCTTCAGGTGAAACGTTGCCTCTGTTGAAAATTTGGTGTGCTGCCCATCGCATTAATTTAGCATGGAAAGATGTCACCAAGAATGTCGAAGAATTTTCATCTCTCATATAAGCGGCATCTGGACTGTGTGCTTTCTATCACTCTTCACAGCAGCGAACGAAAGTTTAACGATGGTAGCTTCAGAAAATAACTTAGAAGTTTTGCACTACCCAAAATATTTTGACGTCAGGTGCACAAAATTTTCATTCAGTATGCTCACTACTCTCCTTTAAAGAAAAATGGTATCCAAGCTGCCTTTACTTGTAAACGGAAAGCCACGTATGTAATGAAGCCAAAGGTCATCTGCGTAAATGTATAGAAGTAGATTGATTTCATCTTCTGTGTCTTGTGACAGACGCTCTATATGTTTTCAAGAACTGCCAGTAGAAGTTTGAGAGTGATGAAATGTTTCTTTTGGACATAATAACAAATAAAAATAGAACTATAGCACAATTGGAGAGTATGAAAGAGAAACCTCTGTTATGCGGGTGGGAAAAAACGTTTTTAAACGAATGTGTTCAAGAGAACGTCAACGGAGAAATACAGTACTCGTTACATGGTATTCAACCTCATCGTAACACACGTCGCAATAAATCCCATAACAAATATGTCTGTGAGAAAAGATATTTTACTGTAGTACGCTACGAAGTTCTGGATTCCATAATTAACTTTGTTAGTCAGCGTTTGCTCTATGAAGACAGTATTGTTGCTTTGGAGCCTTTGCGTATTTTGCAAGAGGATGTAACTGATGATGCTCTAAGAACATGCCACAAAGTTATTTGTCTTGATACAGATCTTTTGTAGTTCGCAATGCAATATAGAGAGGCATCATCGTGCAGTATGTTGAAAGGTCTGGACGCTAAAAGCCTTCTCATGAAAATCTGTGGAAATCAGTCATTTCATGCTGTCATCAAGTCTAGCCCGAGTTGTTGCTTCGAAACCATCTTCTTCCGATGTTGAAAGACTTATATTATAAGTGACTACAACATATTGAAAACAGATAACAGATTGTCTTTAGCTCCCACTACTGTGAAAAATTACCTTCACGTTAATATAAATATGGGTCCGTTGGAAGATTTTAGCCCAACCCCTGCTGTTATGAAATGGCTGGACAGAAAGGAAAGGCGTTTTGAAGTTGGTAGGAAGTCAAAGGAACAGCCCTGGTATAACGGTGTATTTGCCTCGGCAGAAAACAGACTGAGACAGCGTAATGATCACGGAAAAATGACAGTGAAATTCTTATGTAAGAAAAAGTGACTTTTTTCTTCCAGTGTGACTATTTTTCTTACCGGTTTGTTTCCTGTATTTTATGGTTTAATACAACACAATTAAATATGTATCCTAGTGTGCCTTTAATTTTGTTTGGTCTGGATGCCAAATTTTCCTAAATAATAATAATAATAATAATAATAATAATTTTTTGGTCGCAGGTAAACATGATGTACTGGACAGAACACTGATTATATGTCTAAACAAATGCTGACTAAACTTGTTTTTTCTATACTATATAAAATTTTGAACAGTGTGGAGCTGTGATTTCGTTGAATTTTAGGCCCTGTCATCCATACACAATTTTTTTGGGTACTTACCTCGTACTCTGTCCTCCGCCATTTTCATTCCTCGTTCCACATATCTTAACAAACCCTCTCATTATGATGATAATAAAACACAAAAACCATCACCACACATTCGCGGACGGTACGCATTAATTGCCATTGCTACTCGCGTCTCCATTTTTTTTCTCACCACTCGTATACAAGCTCCTTTTGCTTGCGACTGGCAACCTCACGCAGTTTCTCCTGAATCATTTCTCTTCCAGGTCAACTTACGGTACCTTGGCCAGGAATAAACTACGTCTCACTAATATATATATATATATATATATTCAGTCCTATTTAATGGCAAATTCACTCTTCATTTCTATACTTCTTCTACCATAACGGAATCTTTCCCTATCCACGACCATACTTCCGTCCACACCACATACAGTAATAGTAAACATGATCATAATAATAATAAATAAATAAATAAAAAAAACATATGGGTCTCGTCTCTTACAATTTTTTTCTCTCTTTTCTACCATCCTATCTTCCTCTTTTTCATACCAATAATGTCACACACCACGGAATCTCCGCATCTCCCTCAGATTGATCAGGTGCCTTCTTCATTTCAGTTCGCCATTATACATATTTTTACGTAATTCCTTTTGTTCCTTGTACGTTCCTTTTGCAATAGCATTACTCTTCTTAATTTTCTCTTCTCCCTTTTTTCTTTCTTTTAGTCCTTTTTTTTAAAAAAAAAGTTTTCACAATGGTCTTTAACAGGTAATTCAGTGCCTCCTGTCATGTAATTTCTTTTCCGCATCCGGCCTATTTTCACAAACGCACATGGGCTACCCATCATCTCGCTACCCGTTTCCATGGATGATGCCTACCAAGTCGCAGTTTCCTTTTCTGGATGATGGACCTCTCGACTTCCAGACCACAAGATGCTGTCCATTTTGGCTCAAGGATCACGCCTTGCAGATAGCAGACTTCCAGGAGATAGCCCTTGACTCTCGACGTGCTGCACCACCACGATCAGAATTTCCCGGGTTCCAGCCTTCCCGGATACACCATTGGATCACGCTCGACATCTACACGGACCCAGCAGTTTTAGTGATTTTTTTCTCGTGTGTGTGTTTACTAGTGCCTCCTTCCTCTAGTGTTTTTTTTCTTTTGTGCACCAGCCCCATGGTTATAAAGATCTTAAAACGATGAAACATTTTAAGGGATTTTATGTCACTGGTTCTCATGAACAGTTGACCATTGTACTTTATTAAAAGGGGGATTATTATATTCCCAAAATCATTAAACGATGAAAAGTTTAAAATTATTAAACACTCATATACTTCGTGATTTCTCCTTGTAAAAATTCTATTAAAGATCAAGATTAACAATACGATACAACCACGAAAAACAACACGTCCTACGCAAACGGATTTTTCAGTGGCATCAAAATATAAAAACCTTCAAAGTGATAATATCAAGCTTATTCAAGGTGATGGTGTCAAAACATATAAGTTAAAATCTTTCAAGGTGTCTATTTTAAATTGAAAATAACATATTTTCCAGCATAAACAGTGCCTTGCTAAAACTAAAACAGTTTTTGTGATACTATAAAACCAGGCATTTTTAAAAATTATCATCATTCGACCTACACCTGCTAAGAGTGTGGTATGGTATATTCATTCTGCATCCAGAGGAACCACCCAGGACTGACAGCGGTGATGGAAGGCCTGAGTTTGTGAGTATATGCTTTGCGCTGATGAACTTTTGCATGACATAAATGTCGTGAAAGGAGGACTACGTGACATTAAAAACACGCGAGAGTATCAGGGATTTCTCCTTGATAGACCCAGTGGCCACGCGTAGCGTAGTCGCTAACGCTCTCGCCTTCGGTGCGAGCGGTCCCGGGTTCGATTCCCGGTGGGGTCACTCGGTCGAAAAAGTGTAACAGCTTTTTCAGGCCAGCCACCCTGAATGAGGTTTTCCTGCGTTTTCCTCATTCACACCAGGCAAATGCCGGGGTGGTACCTAACTTATAGGTCCCAGGCCGCTTCCTTCCGTTCCCAATCCTTTCTTCCTTCCCTTTCCCCGGATTGTGTGCTCGCCGAGGGACGTCATTCCTCAAATCGTGAAGGGCTAAATGGCCTTAGATGCCGACAGCCCACAAATTTAAATCCTAAATCCTAAATCCTTGATAGACCCCTACCATTGTACTACTTATATTTCATATCATGATTTTGTAAATATTGTTTGTATCTATATCGTTAGCATTCATGGTGTCGGTTTTAATAAATACCCCAAATGTATGACACTTGTCCTTTTATTAGCATTCTTATTACTTAACGTGACAAATGATTGTTGCTATATTCAGTAACATAATTAGTATCTTATTATGGCTCCCCCAGAGGAATCTCTCTCGTGTGGTTCTTAGTGTCTGTGTTCCTCTTTTCACACATATAAGGCACTTTTGCTTTGTTAACTCCATTGTGGTCATTTCATTTCTCACATTCTCTTGTCATGCCCACGACTCGCAGTCAGGCTTCTTTCATTCCCTTAAACACACCTCAAGTTCAAAATTCAAACAATATGGCAGGCATTTCTTCCATCATTCCCGATATATACAGTGCGTCCAAGGAACAAAGCGCGGATTTATTTTTACAAAATTTCTTGAAGATCGCACTGGTCAATAACTGGGATGACTCAAAATGCATAAAGATTTTCGAAAAGTCCCTTTCTGGACCCGCTCAACATTGGTTCTCCACCCAAAATCTCTCTACCCTTCCCTGGTCAACCGTCCAACAAAAATTCCTAAAACAATTTGGCGACGAGCAGGTTCCGCGATCTCGCATTCATCAGTATAGGGCTCGAGTTCAACTCCCTAATGAACCACTTTCTCATTACGTTTTCGCAAAGAAATTTCTGGCAGATCAGGCATACACGCAATTAGATTTTCAGGAGTTTCTTTTAGAATGCGTGTCGAGTATGACACTGGTTTGGCACTCGCACCATATCTGACTATCCCACATTTATTGATGAGGTTACAACCTTAGAAGCGCATTGAGAAGGTCAAAAATCCAACACAGTTCTTCCCTGACAGTTTAGTTATGGTCTTAGATACCTCAACAAAACCTAACACTTGTAAGCCATTATCCCGTCTTTATAAGGGACCCTACAAAGTGATTTCGAATGTCTCAGCTGATGAGTATCTTTTAGATATTGATGGAAAGCCAACGGTCATTGCTAAGACCCGTTTGAAACTGTACATCCCACCTACAAACCCAGACCCCGAATTTGAGTATAAGTACAAGCGCTTTCTCAGTACCTCTAAATAAGATCTGACCAAACATTACTTCAAAAACCCAACTACCAATTACATTTCACGTTATGTTTTAATTATCTAATTTAACGTTCCTAGTGGAACATGATCCCTTTGTGTAGTACCACACTGGCAAAACTTCCGACTTTGTCTCTCGTTATACCATAATTACAGATACAGGTAGGCAACACACATTACAGGCAATATTTCTCCCGTGCGGCGTTTTTTTCTTCCGGCAGTTCATTATTATTGCATATGCTTCGTCTCCTGTTTTAGGCAACCCGCTGTACACACACCATTTCTCCCGTGCAACGACTCCTAGTTACGCTCATAACAAACTCTACGCTTTTCCTTCTCCTCATAAGCGATATACTGGCATCATTCATTATTCACGTCATTTTCTTTCCTAGACGCGTAAGGAAAGACTCTCCATCTCATTTCCTTCTTGCGTCCTTTTTTGGGAACGGCTGGTCCGACCCCACTTGATATCACTAAGGTCGCTAGGACGAAATGCTTTCTCTCATCCATACACAATTTTTTTGGGTACTTACCTCGTACTCTGTCCTCCGCCATTTTCATTCCTCGTTCCACATATCTTAACAAACCCTCTCATTATGATGATAATAAAACACAAAAACCATCACCACACATTCGCGGACGGTACACATTAATTGCCATTGCTACTCGCGTCTCCATTTTTTTCTCACCACTCGTATACAAGCTCCTTTTGCTTGCGACTGGCAACCTCACGCAGTTTCTCCCGAATCATTTGTCTTCCAGGTCAACTTACGGTACCTTGGCCAGGAATAAACTACGTCTCACTAATATATATATATATATATATATATATATATATATTCTGTCCTATTTAATGGCAAATTCACTCTTCATTTCTATACTTCTTCTACCATAACGGAATCTTTCGCTATCCACGACCATACTTCCGTCCACACCACATACAGTAATAGTAAACATGATCATAATAATAAATAAAAAATAAATAAATAAATAAAAAAACATAAGGGTCTCGTCTCTTACAATTTTTTTCTCTCTTTTCTACCATCCTATCTTCCTCTTTTTCATACCAATAATGTCACACACCACGGAATCTCCGCATCTCCCTTAGATTGATCAGGTGCCTTCTTCATTTCAGTTCGCCATTATACATATTTTTACGTAATTCCTTTTGTTCCTTGTACGTTCCTTTTGCAATAACATTACTCTTCTTCTTAATTTTCTCTTCTCCCTTTTTCTTTCTTTTAGTCCTTTTTTTTTTAAAAAAAAGCGTTTTCATAATGGTCTTTAACAAGTAATTCAGTGCCTCCTGTCATGTAATTTCTTTTCCGCATCCGGCCTATTTTCACAAACGCACCTGGGCTACCCATCATCTCGCTACCCGTTTCCATGGATGATGCCTACCAAGTCGCAGTTTCCTTTTCTGGATGATGGACCTCTCGACTTCCAGACCACAAGATGCTGTCCATTTTGGATCAAGGATCACGCCTTGCAGATAGCAGACTTCCAGGAGATAGCCTTTGACTCTCGACGTGCTGCACCACCACGATCAGGATTTCCCGGGTTCCAGCCTCCCCGGATACACCATTGGATCACGCTCGACATCTACACGGACCCAGCAGTTTTAGTGATTTTTTTCTCGTGTGTGTGTTTACTAGTGCCTCCTTCCTCTAGTGTTTTTTTTCTTTCTTTTGTGCACCAGCCCCATGGTTATAAAGATCTTAAAACCATGAAACATTTTAAGGGATTTTATGTCACTGGTTCTCATGAACAGTTGACCATTGTACTTTATTAAAAGGGGGATTATTATATTCCCAAAATCATTAAACGATGAAAAGTTTAAAATTATTAAACACTCATATACTTCGTGATTTCTCCTTGTAAAAATTCTATTAAAGATCAAGATTAACAATACGATACAACCACGAAAAACAACACGTCCTACGCAAACGGATTTTTCAGTGGCATCAAAATATAAAAACCTTCAAAGTGATAATATCAAGCTTATTCAAGGTGATGGTGTCAAAACATATAAGTTAAAATCTTTCAAGGTGTCTATTTTAAATTGAAAAAACATATTTTCCAGCATAAACAGTGCCTTGCTAAAACTAAAACAGTTTTTGTGATACTATAAAACCAGGCATTTTTAAAAATTATCATCATTCGACCTACACCTGCTAAGAGTGTGGTATGGTATATTCATTCTGCATCCAGAGGAACCACCCAGGACTGACAGCGGTGATGGAAGGCCTGAGTTTGTGAGTATATGCTTTGCGCTGATGAACTTTTGCATGACATAAATGTCGTGAAAGGAGGACTACGTGACATTAAAAACACGCGAGAGTATCAGGGATTTCTCCTTGATAGACCCAGTGGCCCCGCGTAGCGTAGTCGCTAACGCTCTCGCCTTCGGTGCGAGCGGTCCCGGGTTCGATTCCCGGTGGGGTCACTCGGTCGAAAAAGTGTAACAGCTTTTTCAGGCCAGCCACCCTGAATGAGGTTTTCCTGGGTTTTCCTCATTCACACCAGGCAAATGCCGGGGTGGTACCTAACTTATAGGTCCCAGGCCGCTTCCTTCCGTTCCCAATCCTTTCTTCCTTCCCTTTCCCCGGATTGTGTGCTCGCCGAGGGACGTCATCCCTCAAATCGTGAAGGGCTAAATGGCCTTAGATGCCGACAGCCCACAAATTTAAATCCTAAATCCTAAATCCTTGATAGACCCCTACCATTGTACTACTTATATTTCATATCATGATTTTGTAAATATTGTTTGTATCTATATCGTTAGCATTCATGGTGTCGGTTTTAATAAATACCCCAAATGTATGACACTTGTCCTTTTATTAGCATTCTTATTACTTAACGTGACAAATGATTGTTGCTATATTCAGTAACATAATTAGTATCTTATTATTATAACAAAATACTTTGGTTTGAGTAATATTTACCTGTAGCTTGGGCAGAAAGTACTCATACATGTGCACTATACTTAGTAGAATGTTAATTTCATATTAACAAAAGAAGAATGTTTTTAATATATGTAAATTATTATTATGGGATAGTTGTTGATATGGACATGTTTTATGGTTACCTAGTCAGTGAGTTTGTGTACTTAACAGTTTAAAGAAAAGGATATTTAAGTTATATCAAAATAATAAACCAGTTTAACACCATTTATAGACGTTGTCATATTTATTAAAAAGGTGAGATTAATGGTATTTACATATCGAAGCTAATTTTTACATGAGGAAGAAATACTACCACTTCGAATTTTTACCTCAGCAAACGAACCAGGTTTACGACTATCTTTTTGATAAGTCGTTGTAAAAATTTGGTTTACCTCACCCGGGACTTTGTAAATTCAGTTCCCGAAGAAGAAGAGTAAGGTTGAATTTACATTTATGAATACGAACTTAACCATATTGCGAAGTGGTAAAGTAATCATAAGAAAAATGGTCAACGAAACAATACAGCAGGAATCAAATACTAATGACAAAGGTGAAACTAGTGTAACACCAGGTTTGACATGGGAGGATCGACTCTTGTTAGCTATACAGCGACAAATAATGCAGATGACTACCGAGATAAAGAAGCAACATGAAGAATTAAAGCAGACCATAGAGCAGAAGTTTGACGAAGCTATGAAGCAAAAGGAAGAATTAAGTTGACGAATGGAACAGAAGTTCGACGAAGCTAACAAGACCATGGAGCAGAGGTTCAACAAATCTAACAAGACCATGGAACAAAAGTTCAACGAACCTAACCAGACCATGGAACAGAAGTCCAACGAATCTAACAAGACCATGGAACAGAAGATAGAATTGAGGTATGACGAAGCTAACAAGCAATATGAAGAAAGTTGTCCGAAGAGTATTGATGAGCGAAACATAGATGGTGTGACGACACAGCATGTCATGGATAGGAACTATCACTCAACAAGAACAAGGAATGAGAAAAAGAAGGTAAAGTCTAGTGTTAAGATGAGTGAAATTCGAGCTATGAGCAAATTCAGTGGTAAGTGTAATGAGAATGCTACTTCTTTCTTAGAGAAATTCCAAGACGAATGCAATATAATGTGTAATGATCGATCACAGTATATGAAATTAATACCCCATGTATTACTCCCACCTTGTTCCTTATGGTTTAAAGCAATACGTGATCACATTAGTACATATGAGGAATTCAAAGCGGCATTGATCGCAAATTATGAAAATGACTTTTTGCTGGCAAATAGAGATGCCACCCTTAGAAATCAACACTTCAATCCTCGATTGCACAAATCTCTTGTAGAATTTGTTGTAAATGTCTACAACGAATTAAAGGTCGTTAATCCTTTGCAATCGGAATAGAGAATAATAGCATCGATTCGAAATTTGCTTCCATTTAAATTGCAACAGATCTTATTTTCCACACAGTGTATGAGTTTCAGCCATTTATTGATGCTTGTCCAATGCTACGAAACTCAATACCATGCCATGAATCCACAATCAGGAATGGGTAAAAATAAGAATAATTCAGATCATTTGGTGCCTGTTCGGAATTTAAATATCCGAAGTGTGAATAATACGGAACATAACCTAAGCCGAGTATACTCTAGCAATCAAAATGAGCAAAATAGACAAGGTTATGTAGGGAATTCGCCTAACCTAATTAATCGTAGCAATTCATATGTTAGACCATATAGTCAAAATAGGTTTAAAAATAGACGTAATGTATGGCGAAATTCCAGAAATACAGCGAACTACGTGGATAGACGTAATGGAAGGACAAGAGATGGCACTTCGCATCAAGATCCAGGCATTGAAGTAATTTCTGTACAGAACAATAATACGGGACATAATCATGATTGTGCTGTACAGTGTACCTTATTGGAACCATACACGAGTATGAATTTAAACTAATCGCGGCTGATGTGGTAGGGGTTAAACCCATGTCAGCTGTAGATTCTCATGAACATTTATCTAAAAATTTAAGCGATAATTTGTATGAACATTTATCTTCCAATTTACATGTACATGCTAATTATGAAAATGATCTTTCACATGACGTCACTGTAAATAATTATTCTGAAATAGCAATTAATAGGTGTCAGTACCAATTTATACCGATTGTAAATCGTTGTTGGTTTGAAGATGATACTGTCAATGATGGTTTTAATATTGAAGAAAATTTTGTATTTTTAAAGTCATATAGTACAGCTAAAATACCTATTAAAGTCAATGGTTTAAGTACCGAAGCTTTACTCGATACGGGAGCAAATGCCTCTCTGTTATCGTATTCATTGTGGAAAGCAATTACTAGCAATTATTCGAATCCTAAGCTACAAAAGGCTGAGAACCTTATTATAGTTGATTTTACCGGTAAACATAAAAAGAGGGTAGCAGGAATTACTCGTGTGACAATATCTATTCAAGATTTTGAAATATCAATTCCTATTCTGGTAATAAAGGATCTTAACGAGAAATTAATTATGGGCTTAGATTTATTATCCCAATTACGTGTCATGCTTGATTTTAAAAACCAAACGTTGACGATACCGGGTATACCTCAGGAAATCGTTCAGAAATTGCTTCCAAAATTAGATAACCTTGCTTGTCAATATAATGACATTTCTCCTGTAGTGAATAATGTTTCTATTAGTGCAGGAAGTGATAAATTAAATGATCCACGATTGGAAGACAAACAAAATTTGGTGAATATAAAGGACGATGTATTATTTTCTGAACATGTTAAATCACTCGAAAGCAGCCTTGATTTTGCTGATAATACAGTAATAGCCGACTTTAAGAACATCTTATATAAACATAGAAATGTCTTTTCAGAACGTCCTGGACGTTGCAAGGATTTTGTTTATTCTTTTAAAGTTAAAACAGACAAACCCATAGTAACCAAGCCCTATATAATTCCATATAGATACAGGGAGAATGTACGTCAGCAAATCGCAGATATGTTAAGAGATGGGATCATTAGGCCTTCAAGGAGCGTCCACCTTAATCCATTACATGTTGTTCCAAAGAAAAATGGTTCTCTACGTGTGGTATTAGATTTGAGACGCACTAACAGTCACATTGATCTGGAACAAGTGAGGTATCCTCCCGTAGAAGAAATACTAGCTTCTTTACAAGGGAACACTGTATTCGGAAATCTAGATCTAGTGATGGCGTATAATCAGGTCGAGTTACATGAAGATTCCAAACCATACACAGCATTTAGTTTTGAAGGTCACTTGTACGAATACAATCGTGTAGTCTTTGGGCTTATCAATGGTAGTGCAGCTTTAGCCTCCTGCTTGAACAAAGTTCTAGGTCAAGACTTACGTAGCAACGTGATAACTTATGCTGATGACATCTTAATCATGGGGGAAAATCCACATGAATACCTGAAGTACTTAGATATAGTTTTAGACAGATTGGAAAGTTCGGGCCTTACTATCAATCTACAGAAATCCAAATTTCTGCAGAATTCTATAGAATTTCTTGGGTACCAAATTGATGCCTCTGGTTTACAATTCAGTCAATCTAAAGTTCAAGCCATAGAAGATCTGCCTGCGCCAGTAAATGTGAAACAGACACGACAAATATTAGGACTCTTCAATTGGTTTCGCAAAGCCATCCCGCGATTCGCTGAGATAGCCCAGCCTTTATTTATGATCATAAAGAAAGGGGTACCATGGCAATGGGGTCCTATTCAAGAACACAGTTTTAATAAGTTGAAGGAGTGCGTAAAACGAAACATCCATTTGAACCACCCCAGATACGACGTTCCTTTCTATGTACAGTGTGACGGTTCTCAACTTGGAATCTCTGCAGTACTCTGGCAACCTAACCCAACTATTCAGGAACCAGCTGTTATACATTGCGCTAGCCGTACTCTAAAGAAAGCTGAAAAGGGATACACCACGACAGAAATTGAACTTTTGGCTATACGTTTTGCAATACAAAAATTCGCTCCATATCTTAGCGGATGTCATTTCATAGTACTTACCGACCATAATTCATTGCGATATCTTAATAGCGTACAAGGATATAATAACAGATTACTTCGCTGGTCGTTAGATCTTCAAGCTTATGATTTCGAAGTACAACACATTAAAGGGGTAGATAATGGACCTGTAGATACCTTATCACGTCTGTTTCCTGGAGAAGAGCAACATATTTTGTCCATTAACGAATTTAAGATCTTACAGGATGAAATAGCTACCATTTCAATAGAAGATTTAAGAGAACATCAAATGAAGTATCATGAATACAAACAAATCATGGAACATTTATCTTCATGTGGCGAGGGATGTAGTTGTCCCAAACACTGGAATTCCAGATTTAAATTAAACAACGGGATTTTACTTATTAAAGATTTCAAATTCAAATCTAGGAACAAAATTTGCATTCCACCTACATTAACAGCACGCATATTAAAGGCCTACCATGACGATTTCGGACATTTTGGGTATGTGAAGGTATGTGCCTTGGTTAATAAATCTTTTTATTGGAAGGGAATGAGAGCTCAAGTCAAAAATTATATTAATGACTGCATTGAGTGCATGCAAATTAAGCATAATTACCAGGCTATACAAAAACCAATGCTCTCAATAACGCCTGAGAGACCACATTCATTTCTGTCGATCGATTTATATGGACCGTTACCAAGAGCTGCTACTGGAGAAGTTTATTTGTTAACAACTATGGATATCTTTTCACGATATGTGGTAGCCTATCCCTTGCGTAAAGCAACCTCCGCTGCTATCGTGAATAAAATTCTGAATGTATATATTCCACATTGTGGCCCTATCGAACATATATTATGCGATAACGGTTCACAATTCAAAAGTGATGTGTTTCTCAAAGCCATGAACAAGGCCAACATTAAAATTCATTTTGTGACTCCGTACCATCCAAGTAGCTCCGTGGTAGAAAATGTACATCGCAATTTTGGTATGTTGTTTCGGCACTTTTGTAAGGATAAACATGCTGAATGGATTAAGCATGTCAACCAAATTACGTACCTTTTGAACCATTCTATATCAGACACTTTAGGTGTGTCTCCTGCTAATGTGCATAATGGCTCTGATTTGATTTTCCCTGTGGAACAACATTTTGATGTCAAATTAGAAGATTCGACAATTATAGATTCATCCAGTTTAGTGAATATGGTGAAGATCCGAAGACATAACAAGTTTTTGAAACGTAATTCGCAAGTAGAGTCTTTGCAAGAAGGAAAATATCGTATCAAGGTCAATGACTTAGTTTTTGTTAAACAACATCCGCAAAGTAATATGTTGTTAAAGAAGATTTATAAATTTTGTGACATTTTCTCAGGTCCTTATTTATGTTTTAAGGAAATAAATCCTAAAGTTTTCGAATTGTTGAACGCTAAAACGGGGATGTCAATTGGACTTCGCAATATAGATGAGTTAAAGGTTTGGAAACCTACTCCGTATACAAAGGAAAAATGGATGCATCTAGTGAAAGAGTTAGTAGCACCTGACATTCTTGCTCAAATAAATAGGAATGAAAAATAATAATAATAATAATAAAAATGTATTTATATAATAACAAAAGGGTGTCTTTTGTTTCTGTAAAAATAGATTTATTTACTTACATGTGCTTATTCAAACGTAGATTGTGTTTAATTTTTGATTTTTGTTCAATTATATTTTCTTTGATTTTCAATCACCAACGATAATTTTTCAATGACTTGAATTCTTTCTTATTAACGTGAAGGATTGTAATTTAATTCATGAGTAATCAAGCACAAAAATTGTTTTCATTATATTAATTTGTGTTAAAACTTTATTGTTAAAAATAAGTATTGGTGAAGTGTAAGATTTGTTTAATGTATATGTGAAATGTAATGAATAGATATACAAGGTGCGATCAAAATATGATGGACATATATAATGTGAGAACACTAATGTAAACGGACCAGTGGTTCTTGAAGATAAAAGCCAAGCCTACTCATGACTTTTATATTCAGTCCCTTTGTCGAGCGACATTTTTATATAACAAAATACTTTGGTTTGAGTAATATTTACCTGTACCTTGGGCAGAAAGTACTCATACATGTGCACTATACTTAGTAGAATGTTAATTTCATATTAACAAAAGAAGAATGTTTTTAATATATGTAAATTATTATTATGGGATAGTTGTTGATATGGACATGTTTTATGGTTACCTAGTCAGTGAGTTTGTGTATTTAACAGTTTAAAGAAAAGGATATTTAAGTTATATCAAAATAATAAACCAGTTTAACACCATTTATAGACGTTGTCATATTTATTAAAAAGGTGAGATTAATGGTATTTACATATCGAAGCTAATTTTTACATGAGGAAGAAATACTACCACTTCGAATTTTTACCTCAGCAAACGAACCAGGTTTACGACTATCTTTTTGATAAGTCGTTGTATTATGGCTCCCCCAGAGGAATCTCTCTCGTGTGGTTCTTAGTGTCTGTGTTTCTCTTTTCACACATATAAGGCACTTTTGCTTTGTTAACTCCATTGTGGTCATTTCATTTCTCACATTCTCTTGTCGTGCCCACGACTCGCAGTCAGGCTTCTTTCATTCCCTTAAACACACCTCAAGTTCAAAATTCAAACAATATGGCAGGCATTTCTTCCATCATTCCCGATATATACAGTGCGTCCAAGGAACAAAGCGCGGATTTATTTTTACAAAATTTCTTGAAGATCGCACTGGTCAATAACTGGGATGACTCAAAATGCATAAAGGTTTTCGAAAAGTCCCTTTCTGGACCCGCTCAACATTGGTTCTCCACCCAAAATCTCTCTACCCTTCCCTGGTCAACCGTCCAACAAAAATTCCTAAAACAATTTGGCGACGAGCAGGTTCCGCGATCTCGCATTCATCAGTATAGGGCTCGAGTTCAACTCCCTAATGAACCACTTTCTCATTACGTTTTCGCAAAGAAATTTCTGGCAGATCAGGCATACACGCAATTAGATTTTCAGGAGTTTCTTTTAGAATGCGTGTCGAGTATGACACTGGTTTGGCACTCGCACCATATCTGACTATCCCACATTTATTGATGAGGTTACAACCTTAGAAGCGCATTGAGAAGGTCAAAAATCCAACACAGTTCTTCCCTGACAGTTTAGTTATGGTCTTAGATACCTCAACAAAACCTAACACTTGTAAGCCATTATCCCGTCTTTATAAGGGACCCTACAAAGTGATTTCGAATGTCTCAGCTGATGAGTATCTTTTAGATATTGATGGAAAGCCAACGGTCATTGCTAAGACCCGTTTGAAACTGTACATCCCACCTACAAACCCAGACCCCGAATTTGAGTATAAGTACAAGCGCTTTCTCAGTACCTCTAAATAAGATCTGACCAAACATTACTTCAAAACCCAACTACCAATTACATTTCACGTTATGTTTTGATTATCTAATTTAACGTTCCTAGTGGAACATGATCCCTTTGTGTAGTACCACACTGGCAAAACTTCCGACTTTGTCTCTCGTTATACCATAATTACAGATACAGGTAGGCAACACACATTACAGGCAATATTTCTCCCGTGCGGCGTTTTTTTCTTCCGGCAGTTCATTATTATTGCATATGCTTCGTCTCCTGTTTTAGGCAACCCGCTGTACACACACCATTTCTCCCGTGCAACGACTCCTAGTTACGCTCATAACAAACTCTACGCTTTTCCTTCTCCTCATAAGCGATATACCGGCATCATTCATTATTCACGTCATTTTCTTTCCTAGACGCGTAAGAAAAGACTCTCCATCTCATTTCCTTCTTGCGTCCTTTTTTGGGAACGGCTGGTCCGACCCCACTTGATATCACTAAGGTCGCTAGGACGAAATGCTTTCTCTCATCCATACACAATTTTTTTGGGTACTTACCTCGTACTCTGTCCTCCGCCATTTTCATTCCTCGTTCCACATATCTTAACAAACCCTCTCATTATGATGATAATAAAACACAAAAACCATCACCACACATTCGCGGACGGTACACATTAATTGCCATTGCTACTCGCGTCTCCATTTTTTTTCTCACCACTCGTATACAAGCTCCTTTTGCTTGCGACTGGCAACCTCACGCAGTTTCTCCCGAATCATTTGTCTTCCAGGTCAACTTACGGTACCTTGGCCAGGAATAAACTACGTCTCACTAATATATATATATATATATATATATATATATATATATATATATATATATATATATATATATATATATATATATATATATATATATATATTCTGTCCTATTTAATGGCAAATTCACTCTTCATTTCTATACTTCTTCTACCATAACGGAATCTTTCGCTATCCACGACCATACTTCCGTCCACACCACATACAGTAATAGTAAACATGATCATAATAATAATAAATAAATAAATAAAAAAAACATATGGGTCTCGTCTCTTACAATTTTTTTCTCTCTTTTCTACCATCCTATCTTCCTCTTTTTCATACCAATAATGTCACACACCACGGAATCTCCGCATCTCCCTCAGATTGATCAGGTGCCTTCTTCATTTCAGTTCGCCATTATACATATTTTTACGTAATTCCTTTTGTTCCTTATACGTTCCTTTTGCAATAGCATTACTCTTCTTCTTAATTTTCTCTTCTCCCTTTTTTCTTTCTTTTAGTCCTTTTTTTTAAAAAAAACGTTTTCACAATGGTCTTTAACAAGTAATTCAGTGCCTCCTGTCATGTAATTTCTTTTCCGCACTCGGCCTATTTTCACAAACGCACCTGGGCTACCCATCATCTCGCTACCCGTTTCCATGGATGATGCCTACCAAGTCGCAGTTTCCTTTTCTGGATGATGGACCTCTCGACTTCCAGACCACAAGATGCTGTCCATTTTGGATCAAGGATCACGCCTTGCAGATAGCAGACTTCCAGGAGATAGCCCTTGACTCTCGACGTGCTGCATTACCACGATCAGGATTTCCCGGGTTCCAGCCTTACCGGATACACCATTGGATCACGCTCGACATCTACACGGACCCAGCAGTTCTAGTGATTTTTTTCTCGTGTGTGTGTTTACTAGTGCCTCCTTCCTCTAGTGTTTTTTTTTCTTTCTTTTGTGCACCAGCCCCATGGTTATAAAGATCTTAAAACGATGAAACATTTTAAGGGATTTTATGTCACTGGTTCTCATGAACAGTTGACCATTGTACTTTATTAAAAGGGGGATTATTATATTCCCAAAATCATTAAACGATGAAAAGTTTAAAATTATTAAACACTCATATACTTCGTGATTTCTCCTTGTAAAAATTCTATTAAAGATCAAGATTAACAATACGATACAACCACGAAAAACAACACGTCCTACGCAAACGGATTTTTCAGTGGCATCAAAATATAAAAACCTTCAAACTGATAATATCAAGCTTATTCAAGGTGATGGTGTCAAAACATATAAGTTAAAATCTTTCAAGGTGTCTATTTTAAATTGAAAAAACATATTTTCCAGCATAAACAGTGCCTTGCTAAAACTAAAACAGTTTTTGTGATACTATAAAACCAGGCATTTTTAAAAATTATCATCATTCGACCTACACCTGCTAAGAGTGTGGTATGGTATATTCATTCTGCATCCAGAGGAACCACCCAGGACTGACAGCGGTGATGGAAGGCCTGAGTTTGTGAGTATATGCTTTGCGCTGATGAACTTTTGCATGACATAAATGTCGTGAAAGGAGGACTACGTGACATTAAAAACACACGAGAGTATCAGGGATTTCTCCTTGATAGACCCCTACCATTGTACTACTTATATTTCATATCATGATTTTGTAAATATTGTTTGTATCTATATCGTTATCATTCATGGTGTCGGTTTTAATAAATACCCCTAATGTATGACACTTGTCCTTTTATTAGCATTCTTATTACTTAACGTGACAAATGATTGTTGCTATATTCAGTAACATAATTAGTATCTTATTAAATGTGAGCTAGTGCAGAGCACTAAAATTCCGTACATCATAAAAAAATTGTTAATTTTTGTTAATATCATATATTATCAAAAGTATTGTGATAGATTAAAATATTAGTGTTAGCTGCATACAAAATAGCGCAAACATTATGCTCATATTTGTCTGAGATTTCACATTGTTAACGCACAAAGGAGAGATCGTCTGGATGAAGAACACAGTCCTCGTGAAACCACTGAAAATATTTTGTGCATTGCACCTAATCAGCGGAATTATTCTCGCCGTGAAGTCAACCTTGGAAGATATCACAATAATTTTCTTTTTCAGTTTTTTTCATTTTTGTTACTGTATTTTGCAACACTTTTATCTATCTGTTCATTCTTCTGTGTGTTACTACCTTTGAATTTTCTATTTTACTATTTTTCTGTGCAGATGTTAAAAGTTGGCACCATTGTCCTTCGCTTTACACAACCACATCTTATTTTATTGGTTGAACCCCAACACGTCTAATAGAATTAACTTTTCTTCTAGTGCGTGTTCGTCTTCTTCAGCAAATGTTCTACGTTTACCGAAATGTTTCTTGTAGTTAACTTCGAATAAACTGTCACGTAATGTATCCGAGGGACTTGGAAAGCTCTTGAAGCAGTAGCAAGTAGCATTTAATTCTTTACGGCCACTATGGCTTCTGACATTTTGTTCAAATTTCAGGAGCATCTCATGCTTTTCCGTGGGTAATTTCGAGCCATGATGCAATGGAAAAAGGATGCAGACATTCTGCTATCCATATGTTGATACTAATGTAGTGTTTTTGATATACAAATTATTAAAAATCACAACGAAAAATGCATCTGTTGAACGTGTCCCAAATGTGAGTGTCGAAAGTATCCCGAATGTATATGTTGCACTTAAATATATTTTCTGCAAGTTAGAAACACTGCACACTGATGAACCAACTACGTGTGATTACAGAACTTTAAGCTGCATACTGTCCACCATGTGTACTGAACAATACAACTGTTGCTTCCAAACACGAGCTTAACATAACATACTAAAAGTTCACAATAACCCTTGACTTCTCACGTATCTCTCACACCTTACCTTATGAATTTAGACCCTTCTCGTCAAATTATTCTACTTATTTGTAAACTTCTACAGATATACGAGGGTCATTTAACTCGAAGTGGCAACATAGTTGTGAAATGGAATGTAGTTCATCACTCACCTCAAGAAGCTTACATTTCCTCGATGTAGTCTCCGTCAGCCTGTTGAACCCTTCGCCAGATGTCTGGTAACCTTTGAATACCTGTCAAAGCCCCACTTTGCGAGAGGGTGTTGACTGTGCTCCTTAAGGCATGAACAATGCTGTGAATGTCTCTGAAATGTTTGTCCCTGAGAGGTTCTTTCATTTTTGGGAAAATATCAAAATCACTGGGGTTTATATCCGGGGAGTATGGGGGTGCTCCAGTATATCCCAGCCCCATCGTCGTACTGGATTGGCTGTATGGTATATGGCATTGTCGTGTAGGAGAATTGGTGCAGATTCCAGGAGGTGTGCACGTTTGCGCCGCAATGATGGTCGCAAATGGTGACTGAGATATGAAGCATAGTATGCTGCATTGACAGTATCGCCCGGTGTAACTTGATGTGACAGGATAATGCTTTCGTGGTGTATGACATTATCATCATCACCTTCACGTTTGCTGGCTCTTGCCTAAGCTTTTTCGGTCGTGGAGATTCTGGGTGGCGCTATTTACTCGACTGACGTTTCAATTCAGGCTCGTATGATCTTCCCCACGTTTCGTCACTTGCAATAATGCGGTGAAAGAAGTCATCACCTTCCTCATTGTAACGTTGAAGGTGTAGGTGCGCACATTCCCAACTATGCCACTTTTGAACCTCGGACAGAGCATGGGGTACCCATCTGCCTGCAATTTTCCGCATGCAAAGATCTTGTGTTAGCATGCGGAACACTGATCCGGAAGAAATGTTCAGCTCCTGTGCCAATTCACTACAAGTCCAGCGCCGATCACCGTCAAGCAGTGTCCGTAGACTTGTAAGATGAATTTCGTCCGTCGTCGTTCGCATATGCCTCCACCGTGCATTTTATCTCTTGACTGTCGTCGCGCCTGAAATGCTGCAACCCATCTCGCCACTGAGCTCCTTCGAGGCTAAGCGGTTAGCGTACGAGCCTTTGGCGTGGGAAACCCGGGTTCGATTCCCGGCGGGAGCTCATGTGGTTCGGATTCCACGTTAATCAATAGGTATACGTCTCATATAGCCTCGCTGCTGAACGGGACGATAAACTCAAAATCAACTCAACCCATCTCGCCACTGTCCGATACGGTAGAGCAGCTTCACCAAAGGCCTCTACTAATCCTCTTTGAATCGTCCTAGCATTTCGCCCTCGTGCCACCTGGAATTTGATAAACATATGCCGTTCTGCACGCGTGAACATTGCGTTAGGGTGGTATTTTACACAACAATCATTTTTAAAATATCTAGTCGCCACACACACCGTAATATGGGACCGCAGCAGTGTTGAACTGACTCGTATACATCTGCGAAACACACTACGTTCGTCACTTGTCTCCTGCCCACACGACACTCTAATCGTAGCAGTGTTGCCACTTCGAGTTAAGTGGCACTCGCACATTTCATACACCCCATAGTTTCACGTAGTACTGATTTCGTCAACACTTTCATTTCCAGGTAGAATTGACAGCGTTGTAAGCTTAGAAGTGTCGGAATTCCCCAACTATCGGTCTTCCCGTGAATGACCATGTATGGATATTTTTTCGGGAACAAATGTTTCTTTCCTTTCCTTTGAGTTAATTTTCAGAATGGATCAATGAAGCATTAACTATGTCAGTGACCGACAGTCAATCACTGGTACACAGAGAAACAGGTATGGTCTTAGTGCCACTTACTGTTTTTGGAAGATGAACACAGCCTCAGTGAAATCACGTGTACTGATTGCAAGCACATGAAGATTTTATCATACATTTTAACAGTTCCAAATCAATACATTCAGTGAGCGAACTGAGAGTGCAATGGTAGTCTAGTTTACTTTGTTTGGTGTTATTTTTATAAAGATGGAGAACGAAAATATTTTTATCGTCCGATCATTTAAAAAAATACTTTTTCTTAAAAACTGAAGATGGTGGACAGAATTTAAAAGTAAAGTGTCTGAAGTGCCCCGGCGCGAAATATTTATCAACAGCTAGAAATTCATCCTCAAACTTCAGGAAGCATATAAACGTGTTTTTTGGTAGTTATATTTCCAATGTAGACGAAAACAGCACACACACGAATATTTGGGCTCAAGCTATTGTCCAAATATTAACGCGTGCGCTTAATATTATATTAATGCTTTCTGTCCGAATGAAATTATATAGTAGCGCTATTAATATCAACCCACGATTCTAAGCATTTACGATGATTGAGGAAAATCAAAATGTACAATAATAATAATAATGATAATAATAATAGTATTACGTAAAATTAAAATAGTGTTTTTATATATATTCAAAGTTTCGGAGCAAGTAACGTGTTATATTTTAAGGAATAGTAAAGTAATTTGTAACGCGTTACATTTTTACAAGTAACTTACTCAGCACTGGTTTTACACAAATACAAATATCCAAGGACAGACATATTGTCATGAATGGTTTTGTGATTTATGATACAGAAAGAGCTCTGGTAAAATTTCATCGTTCTCTCTACCACTTCTGATTAATACCTTAGAACTAAAGAAAGACAAAATATGAAATTTCAACTTTTAAACAATGTCTTGTGTGACAATCGGAACAAACATCTAATTGTTTGATGGTACCATAATAGATTTTCGAAGACGCTCAAACACGTATTGCATTATCTTCATGCAAGAGTTTAAATATCGAAATTTTACCTTCAACTTAAGCAAATCCTCACATGCTCTATTGTCTACGTAAATAGTGGTAAATTTAAATATTGTAAATCCTGCTCCATTCCTTCTTCAAACGTGAAATTTTCAAAAACTCTGAAACATGTGTTCAGTTATTTTTAATAGGAAAGTTTTTTTTAATGAGCCTCCTTTTCCTCCCCTGGGATACATGTGTCAGAAAACCTCTCTTATCGTTGTTTTCTTATCAAAATCTCTGTCCAGACTGCATGATTTTACTTATAGTAGTGTGATGTGGGTAACCATAAGTGATTCACTTCTATCTTTTATGTAATAGTATAACAGATAATGGTGTAAACCTATGCCCGATAAGTTATATAAACGTTTATTTATTCACTTTATTCATATATTAGCGACATCTACGGCCTTAATCACATCACGTATGAGGAATGACCTTCGGTAACCGGCGAGCACACTATCCGGGAAAAACGGGAAGGAAGGAAGCGGGCTGGGACCTGTATGTTAGGTACCATCCGGGCATTTTCCTGGTGTCAATAAGGAAACCCTCACTCTGGTTGGTTTAAAAAACCTATTAGACCTTTTCGAACGAACGACCTCATCAGGAATTAGGAAAGTTAATGAATATGCGACATAAATGTCAGGTGATGTATACATATAAAATCATATTTAGAAAGTACATTAGCAAAACTTTATATTTCACATTTTGCACTTTTGATTTTCATATTTTCTTATCTTTTCTTCATACTTGCCTCTCTCTATTTATAACTAATTAACTATTGAGCACAAACTCTGATTTTTACTGGACAAATACAATCATCCAAACAGGAAAGTATGCAGAAA
The DNA here is from genome assembly GCF_964235325.1 of Thermobia domestica. Lineage (NCBI taxonomy): Eukaryota > Metazoa > Arthropoda > Insecta > Zygentoma > Lepismatidae > Thermobia > Thermobia domestica. Next base: position 123,126,934 of record NC_137471.1, read on the forward strand.
CTTATTTTGAGCAGGTCAGTAGATATTTTCCATTATGCCAGATTTTGACCTTTGACCCTTAGGCCCGACGTAAACCAGTGTGTTGCTAACTGGTAAGACTCGTACATGCTCTTAGAGACGCCTGTAATTGTCCAACACCGGAAGTTCCCATGGGAACTGGACACTGGCGTGATTGTAGTCTTCAATTCCACTTGAAAGATGTTATTTGGTAAATATATATTGAAGAACTTACTGACAAGGTACATTCGCGAAGTGTCCCCTCGGGATTCGTCTAAAATTTATTTAAATGCAAAGTTCACCGCGGCCCAAAGTGTATTGTACTAATTTTAGCGGCCCATATGGTAATTTGCATATTTAAGAGCCTTCATATATCCGGAATTCATACACTACTATAACGCTTGGTCACAAAATTGCTTTTAGTTTCTTTAGATGTAACTGAATATGAATGTGGGCATATGCAAAACAAATTTGATCAAGTACTGCTTCTCTGACATGTATTATCCACACCAGTCGCCATCTTGGATCCGCCATATTGGATTCAACTTTCGGTTTTTCAAATGGGAATAGGTACATGTGATACATCAAATTCATATAACATTTTCTCGGAAATTCATTGGTGTAGTGAGTTTTGCGGTAGCTTGTACTATTTGCAAGATGTTGCGTGTTAAATGTGAGGCACTTCACATATTCAACCATTAAAAAGTTGTGCAGAGCCCCGTATGTATATTTGATCTTTTACGTGATTTGTTGTTGACGAAATTTTTTCTGAACGTACATACACACAGACGTAAATAGGATATAGGATATGGTAGATCTTCACCAAAATCTGGTCGTACCTAGATTTACATTAGGTATTTTGTTCGTAATACAATAATTCCTTGTTCGTAGTATAACATGGAAGTAATAACAATCACTCACAGAAATGTTGTAAGATTATGACACCAATGTTATAGAGAGTTTGTTTATACCTACAATACTTTTCCAGTTAGAAATTGTTTTGATTTGTCAACATCAAAAACGTAAGCGTAACTCATATTACTTTGCATTGTCTATTCTCAAAGTGCCTAGTGGTATTTAATATGTAATATCTCGCAAATGGTACAAGCTACAATAAAACTCACTACACCAATGAATTTATGAGAAAATTTTATATGAATCTGATGTATCACATGCACCTATTCCCATTTGAAAAACCGAAAGTTGAATTCAATATGGCGACCGGTGTGGATAATACGTGTCAGAGAAGCAGTACTTGATCCAATTTGTTTTCCATATGCCCGAATTCATGTTCAGTTACATCTAAAGAAAATAAAAGCAATTTTGCGACCGATCGTTATAGTAGTGTATGATTGCATTCCGGGTAAATGAAGGCCCATAAATATGCAAATTACCTATATGGGCCGCTAAAATTAGTACAATACACATTAAGCCATGGAGAACTTTGCATTTAACTCAGTTTTACGTGAATCCCGAGGGGACACTTCGCGAATGTACCTTGTAAGTGTTAGGGCCCGTACATACCCTCTTAGACCCTGTCTGGATATGTATAAACAAGATGAAACATGGTTTATTGGTCGTTGCTATGTGCAATGGTCATTTGCCATGTCTTGAGTAAATAGTTCGTGTATTAGGTAGTTATTTTTGACTCAGCTCATCGTTGGCTATGAACTGAGGCTGAAATATGCTGAGATATTCAATGATGGAAGCTTCCCATAGAAAATTGGATATTGGGTTCCACATGAAAGTTATGATTGAAGAACTGATGATGGTGCTCAGAGTCATCGATTTTGGTCTTAGTTGCTAAGGAGAATATATAATTTCATTCAAAATCGCTTTTACAGGAAGCACCGGATCAGATTATGTTATGTTTATTGAAGACATAGAATGAGGATTCGTATACTGCAGTCGAATATTTTGTAGACGTAATTGGAGTATGGCCTTGAGTTGACACGTGAAATTGGTTGTGGATAAGGTATGATGACGATACGGAACCTTGAATATTTTAAGACGTGGTTGAAAATTGAATGTTGTTTTAACTAATGTTTCGAAGTCACTTTTTTACCTGAAGTACCTGGGAAAGTACTTAGTTCTTAGATTTCATAGAATAAAGCCCCGATTCTTGTTATGACATGTTTTTATGAAAGACACGTTTTATTTCGGAGGTAATCAGTGGTTGTGTATGTGTGTGTGTGATGAAAGCTTGTATAGAACTGGAAAAGATTAATTGTGATTGGTATTTGTAACAGTGTGTGTGTTCGGTGTTTCGTCCTCCGCTGGATTCACTAGCTCTGAATAGGTATGATCACTTGTTGTTTTTATTAAAATAGGTAAGTAAATAAAAGAACCTAGAAATATTAATAGTAAATAAATAATAATATTACTTAAAAATTTACGTCCCATGATTATGCCCGAAGCATTAAAACTGTGTGTTATCTCTTCGTTTAGCTACAAAGGAGCTCGAGAGACAACAAGGAATAAAGTGTATTACTCATGGTCTTCTAGTACTTGGTAATGACAATGAATTCGAACGGTAAAAAAGGACACACACACAAACATACAAGCAAATACAAGGTTAGCATCTGACTGAGCTGTGAATGTTTCGTATATAAAAAAGCTCCTTGTCTTCGTTGTACATTGAATTGAACGTAAAAGAAAGACATACTGTACTTTACAGGCAGATAAAACGCTGTATACTTCCAAGAACAAAAGATAAGATTACAGAGTATCTAGTTTAGTTTGTTGATGTTTCATATTTCAATCCGTTCTTAGCTGGCATGGGAAACGTCTGGAGACATGTATGAGAGCAGATGCTGAACGCTAAACGAAAAGACGCCTCACTTGTTGTATATTAAAATAATAATATGAATGAAGATGTGTGTGTTTTAGCTTTGATAATATGAAATGATAGGTCTTATTAAACTGAAAGATTTAGGCCAAAAAAAAAACCTGCACACATGCAGTGTTTGTTTCTGGCACTTCACGTATCAAACATGAATGCTCTGACATTGAACAACCGTGCCCCTGTACTTACGTAATATAAATAAAAATACAGTCTGTTTGCCTGTCCGTCTGTCTCTATGCGGCCTGGGAACTAGAAGAGTGAACCGAAAGTTATCAAAATTTGGTCATGGTCTCAGACCAAGACGAGGCGTGTTTGTAATATTTGGGTAAACTCGAGTTCAGATTACTTTCAAATTTATCCCCATGAGTTAACAAACACCCTTAACAGAAGGTGGGTTATCGAAACATGTAAAAATAATAATCCAAAACTGTCGATATTAGTGTCGAATCCATAGCTTTCGTGGTCCCTGAGATTAATGGTGAAACTCCAATCGCATTCAGTGCATTTGATTGTGGATCAGGATGGTACCCACCGGGGTGATGGTATCAAGGCGTAAAAAATAATAGTTCAAAAATGATCGATATTAGTGTCAAATCCATATTTTGGAGATCGCTGAGCTCAATTGTAAATCCAAGTTCGCGTTATATAAATAGAATGATCGAACGAGTGTCCGTAAACACCACTATCATTGAGACACCGTGCCCCGCAATAGAGAGAGAGAGATGAAATCTTTCCATTTAACGTCCTACAAGTATGTCCCCTTACGCTAAGGGGAACACATGATTAAGGCAAGTGAATGATGATGGAATACAATGTGGAAAGAGAAAGTACCCCGAGACATACAGTAGCGGCTTTCGGGGAAAGTCAATAATGTTATAAAAAGTTGATGTAACAATTCTAAGTTGAATATCTACATGCTAATCGCATCATTTCGTTGAGTTTTAGAAAAGAAAGCAGGGAACAGATTAGGTCAAGTTTATTTCTTAGCTGAAGGGCATGGTGGCTTAGTGATAGACCAGAGCGCTTACATCTATTGCATAATGTCCTTAGTTCGATCTCTCGCAAGTAAATTTGTGCTGATGTAACGTTCTATGATTATGTCATTTCGCTAAAGGAGACAATGATTAAAACAATTGAATGATGCTAGAAGAAACTAAGAGGAAATGGGAGTACTCCGTGATACAGTGTAGAAAATGACTGATATTACTGTTGAATTCATAGTTTTCGTGGTCGCTGAGATGAATGGAGAAACTCCATTCGCATTCATCCCATTCGACTACCGTAGTTACTCGGGATAGCGAGATATGTAAAAATTAATCCAAAACAGTCGATATTAGCGTCAAATCCATAGTTTACGTGGTCGCTGAGATTAATGTCGAAACTCCGGAAGAATAAGTAGAAAAAACCACGCACAGGGTATTTTTCCATCAGAAAACACACATGAAGCAAAGTGATAACATACACGTGTTTCTCTCACGTGGTTTATTTTATGAATACGAAAGAAAAGTTCATAATCGCAGAAGTAAAAAAAAAAAAATTTTTAGTACACGTGTGATACTGGAATGGTCCCGAGTAAGTAATTTAGTTAGTTTTAGGGTATACTTTCGTTTCCTCGACATCATAAAGTTCTGTCTTACCTTTTTCTTATGTATATACAGTGTTTTATAACTATTTTGAAATCTATGTATATACAGTGTTTTATAATTATTTGGAATAGGTAACAAGATGATTTTTTTTATTTTAGGTTGAATAGAAACAAACAAAGGCAAGGGTATACTTCTTTTTCCTTTTCATTATCGTTATTCCTTTTTAAATACTTACATAAATATATGGAAATATCCTTTTTTAAATACTTATATATCCTTTTTCAAATACTTATATACATATAGGGGAATATTCGTTTCATATACTTATATGCATATAAGGTAATAAAATGGAAAACAAGTAGAGTATGCAAGAACTATTAAAAGATATTACAGAGTTTATTAACGACGGAGAAGAAGGATTTAGGATTTAGATTTCAGGGCTTTCTCCATCTAATTCCATTTAGCCTGTCACGATTTGAGTAATGACGTCCCACGGCGAGCACACAATCCGGGGAAAGTGAAGGAAGGAAGAGGCCTGGGACCTATAAGTTAGGCACCACCCCGGCATTTGCCTGATGTGTATGAGGAAAACATTCAGGGTGGCTGGCCTGAAAAAGCGTGTTACACTTTTTTGACCGAGTGATCCCACCAGGAATCGAACCTGGGACCCCTCGCACCGAACGCGAGAGCGTTAGCGACTACGCTACGCGGGGCCGCAAGAAGAAGAAGAGTACACACGAAATAAAGGGACGCAAGTTCTTCCAATGGAAATAGATGATGTAATCGGGGTAGAAGAAGATGATGCTAATGATGATGAGAGGAAGGAAGGCGTACATAAGGAAGAAGATGATAATAGGAAGAAGAAAGGAACACACAAGGAAGTAGTGAAAAATAATAAAATGAAGTAAGATTGCCAACAGATGTAATTGCGAAGAAGAAGAAGAAAAAGATGCAAATAATGAAATTAAAAAGGGGAAGAAGAAGAAAAAGAACAGATTATGTACGAAGCTGTAGAAGAAGAAGATAAATATAAAGAATTATGAGAAATATTAGAAAATGAAAGTAGTAGAATGATAGCATAAGAAGAAGAAGTATCCGCCTGTATCAAAAGTGGTTACAAGAAGAAGAAAAAAATAAATAACATCCGATGAAGAGTTAAGAAATTTAACATTCTCACAAATAATAAAAGAAGGTTATAATGGAAAAGAAAAGAATGCAGAAGAATTTTACCTAAAAGAAATACAGATTCGGCTTGACGAATTATTTCCACATCCTGAAGAAGATAAAGAAAAAGAAGAGAAATAAGAAATATTACTAGAAATAATAGGAAATGAAAATAGAATGTTAACAGAAGATGATGAAAAAAAGGAAGACAGTAACGCCGTCAGCATTTTCGCCGATCCCAAGAGGTTCGTCCAGTACATGGCTGAAGTGGCATTCTTATTGGCCACGTGCTTATGACGTCAGAAAGATTCAAGTTCAACCTGCTACTATGCCTGTTGCTTTCGTTTCTCTGTTTTGTGTGTGTGTGTGTGTATTTAAAAACAGAGAGAGGAGATTGTCAATATTATTACTTGTGAAATACATTGCCTTGATTTATGTTCACTTCTTACGCGGTACAAATAAATTATCCTTAAATAAGTCTTCGTCCAAATAAAAGTGTTATAAAACGCACTTCACATGAATGTTATTATTGACTGCAATTTTAACGTTTTTATTAAATCACAGAGGCAATATTAACTGATGGTGCTCACAATGAATACACTGGTTTTAGCACAAATCGTGCACTTTGTTATGCAACACCTTCTTTTGATTTCAAATTTATATACAGAACTTGGGTTCCACTCAATTGATGATTTAAAATTGAAAACGTCTTGGCCTTGTTACTGTTACCATGTACAAAAATGTTTCTTTACATTACACGCTCCAGTTCGTCTTTATTTGCATTCAAAAGTAGGTCTGGTTTAGAAGTATTTTGCGGCAAATAGTGTTGTAGTGTTGTTATTGATAAGCCATGCTCGGTTCAATTGCACGAGAAATACCCACCAAACTGAACTAGGTGGCCATTATTAGCTAGTATTCTTTATGAACCATATAAGGATACCAACTGGAACATACAATATGAATTGCATTATATTTCGTTGGAGTTTAGCATCCCTTTCAACACCAAGGTTATAATGAGACATGGACTTACTGCTTCACGCGGAATCTGAACAACATGAGATTACGCCGGGAATCGAATCCGGATCTCCTGGGCTAAAGACGCGTACGTTAATGATATAGTCACCATGTAGTTCTAGACAATGTAAAGTTAACCCTGTTTTTCTTTAGAATGAATATACCATGGTCAACTTTACTTCGCCTTAAACTTTAAACCAGTGGTTCCCAAGGGCCAGCCTTCTGAAGAGGACTTGAAGAAAAAGCGAGGAATCACAAGCTGACTACAGAAAAAAACTATAAAATTGTCCCCCTCAAAAAACTTAACGTGTTTGATAGTTCGTCTTTCTTATACTCCCATTCGAGACTTGTAAGTAATTTAACATTTAATAAATATAAACAGATGAAAACAAGGCGAGTGTTTTGTGATTTGGAGTCCCGTTCAGCAACAAAGCTATATGAGACGTTAAACTACAGCTTAACGTAAAATCCTAACTACATAAGTTCTTGCCGAAAATCATATTATTATTATTATTATTATTATTATTATTATTATTATTATTATTATTATTATTATTATTATTATTATTATTATGATCTAGTTGAAAGGTAGTTATTCTGAAGCAATGAAATTAATGGAATAACTACTGTATCTTATTCTTTCTTGACTACGGAAACTTGTGTTTTTACTGTGCAAGTAAAATGTTTATTCCATTAAAAAAAAACTGAGAGGCGAGAATTGTTTTGTGTTTATCAAAGGAAAATAAACAGCTGCATACGATAACGATAGAGTAGCTTTAAATATTCTTCTCATTCTAGATGGTGACTTCGAAAAAGAGGACAGTGCCCGAAGGGCTGTTCGGCACACGAGGTGTATCATTGATAATGGTCTTGAATTGCGGAATTTGGTTACGGGAAATTCATCCCCCTTGCTCCTTCCATTGAAGAAGACGACATTGTCTCCCCGTTTCGCGCGAATGATCGTAAGCTATAATTATCTCTTCATATGATGAAAGCTCGCCTTCTCATTGGTCAAGTCTTCTTTTGTTGCAATCTTGGGCTTATCTGCTTCTATTATCTAGAACTTCCAGAAGTGAGTACGAGAGGGAAACGTCAGGGAGAGTTTTAAAATCTTTGTTTAAATAGTGTTTCGTGATTGAAGAATTCTCGCGGAGGATCAGCCTAAGAAAAATCATCTTTGTAAAAGAAACCAGAAAGGAAAGAGAGTTACAGGTAAGTTCAATAAAAGTGTAGTTACATTCAATTATGAATGATGATGGGCGTCCGCAGAATATTTTCTCTGCAGTAGGCTGTGTAAATTGCCATGTTGTGTTTACGAAACATTTACATCTCCTATATGTTTACCTGTATTGTTAGGTGGTCCATGTTTTCCTTCCCGGTTTTGACAGCTCACCAACGATGGAAATATACAAGCTGGCTTCATCCAGCAAATATGGATAGAATTTAAGAAAGCGCTTTATTCAATCCAACTAATTTATCATCCAACTTTTTTATTCGAGTATCTTTTCTGAATCTGAATTACGGGTACACAATCAGTTACATGTTAATGACAGGGACGGAGCCAAGGAAGGCCCAGGGGGTCTGTACCCCCTCCGAAATTTATGGAAGTTGTTAAAAATAAGGCCTAAAGTCGCATTTTCCTTCCAAATTTTTCCGGGGGAGGACCTCCTTGAAATGAACTTCTAGCCAACGGACCCTTCCGAAACCAAATCCTGGCTACGTCCCTGGTTAAAGATCATAATAGGTTCTGCAAATATTTAAGAATGTACTAAAAATCAGTGAAGTTGTTATTATTCATTGTTTTTTCATGGAACCCATCTTCTGGAGGAAATTCGGCTCAGTGCTTCGAACACAGCTGCTTGCAAGAGTAGTTATATTTGCACGAACACTGTAGGGTGGTCCCGCGAGGCGTAGTCGCTAACGCTCTCGCCTTTAGTGCGAGCGGTCCCGGGTTCGATTCCCAGTGTGATCACTCGGTCGAAAAGGTGTAACAGCTTTTTTAGGCCAGCCATCCTGAGTTCTCCTGCGTTTTCCTCACTCCTCCCAGGCAAATGCCGGGATGGTACCTCACATATAGGTCCCAGGCCGCTTCCTTCCCCACCCATTTCTTTCTTCCTTCCCCCTTCCTCGGATTGTGTGATTGCCGAGGGACGTCATCCCTCAATCATTACGGGCTTAAGGCCGTAGATACCGGAGTGCCCATAAATTGCATCAATTGAATCAACGAACACTATACGGGCCACACAAACGTGGTTCAAAAAAGCTTTCGAAATTTTCATAAACCAGTTGGGGTTTCGATAATCCTGAAGAACAGTTCCCTCAACCAAGGTCGCGTCTAGCACTTTTGTAGACAAGCTTTAAAAAGTGATTTGTTCAGGTCATTTTTGTTCTTAATAATTAGAATAGTTCGAAAAACACAAATTCACTTTATGAAGATCTCATGCATAGAATACAAGGGGGGGGGGAGTTGGTATGGGGAACTGTTCTTAAGGATTTCTGGAGTTTCTAGTCAAGCAAGTACAGAAGTGAACCCAATAAAAAAAATTACCTTGTACATGTATTTTTCTAGCTTCAAGTACAACAATGATACATTATTTACAGTCTTATTAATTCCTTATACATGTATTTTCCTACCGTGTGATTATATGTCATTACAGTACATCTGTATATTTTATTTTTAAACAACATTTAACTTTATACCTATATAAACTTGAACGACCTCTTTCGCGTATCCAACTAGCATTTCACTACTCCTTGGTTGGGTAAATAAATGAAAGGGTGTTGCAAAAAAGTAAATTGATTATTAATTTTGTAGACAACGTTATTTTCAGTTTTAAGGTGTTGTTTAGAGAGAGCATTAGTCTCCTTTCCTTTTCAAGACTTTCAAAAAGATTCTCCTGCCTCCTCTTAGCGTAGTGGCTGGCACGCGCATCTTTGGTGCACGTTGTCCAGGGTTTCATTCCCAGTGGGGCACTCTTGGAACGCAGTGGTTTGGAGCCCAACTTTAAATTGTAGGTGCCGTACTATATAGCCCCGTTGTTGACATTGGACGTTAATTCAATCAAACAGAAAGATTCTGTTCGAGATAGTGATAGTTAACTGTGTCCACTATACAATTAGGTTTTAGCTTTTAACTCTATTCATTATGACTGGAAATTATCAGAAAACTTAAATTAAAAACTTCTGACCAGAGTAATACACTTTTATTACAAAATCTAAAATAATGTGTTACAGTTTCGACAACGTATCTATAACATTATTTTAGTTTTTGTAATAAAAGTGTATTACTCTGGTCAGAAGTCTTTTATTTAAGTTTTAGCTTTTAATTGTTCGTTGAAAGATTTACCTCCTGTGTCAGCAGCTGGGCTATTAAGAACGGGAGCTATAGTATAAAGCGGACTCCAAACTATTGCACTCAAAGTACCCTCATCGGGAATCAAACCCAGGACCACGCGCACCAAAAATGAGCGCGCTAGCCATCGATTAAGTGGGGGTTTAGCTTTTGAAGCATAAAAAGGATATTGAAAATGCCGTATACTGTGTGCAGAATAATTTTGTTTTTATGTCAATTTTTAATGCGTAGGTAAGCGAACTAGTGACATTATTTCGTGTGCGTAGTCCTAGTTATATCCCTATTTAGTTATTCTAACAGTTATGTTAAGTGTTAATGGTTTTACATAGTCGATGTGAAGCAGTTTTAAAACCCTGAAAAAATACTTAGTGAAATACTATTTCAGTTGTTAACGAATTAGTATATTTTGTAAGAAATAGAAAATGGCCCGTTTAGATTGCCTTGCCCTTATATGGCGGCGTCAATGGATTTTTCCAACCGATAAGTATGTTATAGGTACGTTATTAGAATCAAATTTTATTTTTGATATCAGTGTCTCGAGATGCTTCTTCATGTGTCTATCTTATATTTTTTTTCAGATGAAGAGAACAATCCTGGCTTATTTTACTCCCCGCAAGAAGGGAAATACTGGAGACGAAGCTGGCACTTCTTCAAGATCAGACTTCGCTGTAGAGGAAGCTGGCCCTTCTTCAAGATCAGACTTTGCTGCAGATGAAGCTGGCCCTTCTTCAAGATCAGATTTCGCTGGAGATGAAGCTGGCACTTCTTCAAGATCAGACTTCGCTGGGGATTAAGCTGGCACTTCTTCAAGATCAGACTTTGCGTGTGATGAACTTGTCACTTCTACAGGTTCGGACTTCGCTGCTGCTGATTCTGGCACTTTCACAATAAACTTTACTCACGATGAATGTAGCTTCTCCGCAAGATCAGAAGCTATTAGGGTTGGTGATACACCCATTTATGACGGGCCTTGTTCAATTTCTATCGTAATCAGAGAACACGTTCATTCTTCAGTAAACGGTATCAAATTTCATTAACGTTGAACTCAACAATATGGAAAAATTGGACAAATTGAAGCATCTTTGAACACCACCTTTGAGCTACCAGTTTCCGACTGAAGATTCTAGGGGTTTCAAGCGTCATTTTCAAAGAAAATGGCTGGACGAGTATAAGTGGCTTGCCTACTCGAAGATAAAAAGTGGATTGTATTGTAAAAGTTGTGTATTTTTTTAGATAAAGGAAACGTTGGTAAGGGGTTCTCATCAAAACGTTGGCCTCTTCATATCCAAGCCCTTTTCCAATTTAAAAAAAAGCTTTAGAATCATTTAGAAATCACCAATCTCTCCAGTACCATAAAGATGCAGTTCTCACCGAAAGGCCTTTTTTAGACTTCGCAAAAAAGAAGAAAGTACCAATCGACCAAGTACTAGATGTAAAAAGGAAGAAAGTTATTGATGATAATCGGCTGAGGTTGAATGGGATAGTGGAGACAGTGAGACTATGTGGCATGCAAAACATTCCTCTACGAGGACATTCCGATGCAGGACGTATATCCCTCATCACACCTGTCAATAACGATGGAAATTTCCGCAGCCTTTTAAGATATCGGGTTAACGGAGGTGACCTACTACTCAGAGAACAACTCGAGAACAGTGCAAGAAACTCAATGTACACAAGTCCAAGAATACAAAATGCATTGATTGAGTCTTTTGGGAGCCTTATTCAAAAGAAGATTATAGAAGGAGTGTGTCAGAGCCCTTTTTACACAGTGTTAGCTGACGAAACAACAGACATTTCTCAAATTCAACAATTTTCATTGTGCCTAAGATATATTACTGAATCCAAACCCTTTGCTATAAAAGAGGACTTTCTTTCTTTTGTGCCTGTTTACGATATCACGGGTCAAAGTTTAGCAAGAACATTGCAAGAAAAACTCATAGAACACGGGCTTGATTTAACCTATATGAGAGGTCAAGGCTATGATGAAGCATCTACCATGAGAGGCGAATTCAGAGGTGTCCAAGCTATTTTAAAGAAATCCTTTCCAAAAGCAATATACAGGCATTGTGTGAGTCATTGCTTAAATTTGTGTATATCTGATACGTTTAAAGTTCAGGCTGTTCGAAACGCTATGGGCGTAATATCAAAGACGTGTTCATTTTTTCGAGCCAGTGCAAAGCGTACCTCCATTTAAAAAAAAATAAAGAATTGAAACCAGACTGTGATAATACAAGAATGAAATCACTTTGTGAAACGATATGGTGTGATAGGCATGATGCTGTATTACTTTTTAAAGAAATGCTTATACCAATTGTTTCAGCCCTTGAGTGCGTTAACCAACTATCTGGTGAACATTCGAAGAAAGCATTATTAATTTTAAATAGCATTGGAACACCGTCCTTCATTCTAGCTCTGATTGTCACATCAAAATTGTTGGGACTGATCTACAATCTTTCAAAATACCTTCAAACGAAAGGCATCGATTTATGTAGTGCATTAGAAAAAGTAAAAATGGCAAGAGAAGTTATACATGATTTGGCACAAAATCACGTATAACTGAGTTTCACAAACTGTTCAAAGATTCTCTGGAACTTGCAGCTCGTTGGAATAACAATTCCAAGAACAGTTAGTCTCCAAAAGAATCGAGCCAATCCACCTTGTAAAGACCCGAAACATATTATAGAGTGACACTTTTTATATCATGCTTAGACGACATGATTTCTTCTCTAGATGAAAGGCTCACCAGGATACTGTGTCATCTCTTCTGTATCTCATACCAGCTAACTGTGATGTGCCGTTTGATAAAGTTCGACTGACTCTTACGAGGAAGTACTTTTGGGAGCGTGGGATTTATGGAGACAAAAGTGGAAATCAGAAGAAAAACTTGGAAGTGTTCTTGCCGCATTAGACGAATGCGATGAAAATATTTTCCCAAATATAAGCATACTATTAAAAATACTTCTTATACTTCCTGTTTCTACAGCTTCAGTTGAATGAAGCTTTTCGAAACTAAAATTAATTAAAACGTATTTGAGGAGCACAACAAGTGAAAATAGATTGAATGGAATTGCGTTACTCTCTATTCATAGAGACTTGGCTTTAGAAATCACAAATGATCATGTCATCGACCATTTTGCTGGATCTGGAACGCAAGACGTTTGCAACTCGCTTTATAAAACCTGTGTATAAATTACGAGTATTTTATATAAAACATTATTGCTTTCTACAGTCCTCTTCCTACAAGAGCTTACATTATCTATTACGATACTTTGACCAATTGCCTTCGTTATATACACTACTATAGATATAGAAATAAATTATACTAATGGAAAGAGGATTTTGTTTAAATAAAAAAGCTTTTGTTTTAGATTAAGCTCGGTATTGTAGTAAAATAATTTAACTTGTAAGTGCACAGTTGTTTTTGGTAGATATATGTTAAATGGAATTATCGCTTTACAAAGTTACTTTTTTGTGAGACACCGATGTTCTCGTTCTGAATGGATGTAGCAAATATGCCGAATATACTAAATATTTTGTTGTTACGGCTACTTGGTTTCTTTCCTAAATTAAAAAAAAAGTTGCACATCAACAGGAAAAAATATTTTCAGGGGGATTCATCGAAGCTGCGACTAAAGTAGGAAATGTACATAATTACTAATTGCCCCTAAAATTATGCTAATTTTGTAAAAAAAGAGAGAGAGAGAGAGAGAGAGAGAGAGCGAAAACATTTCTGTGTGTCCCTGCGCACCAGGAATGTGTGTCATCTATCCAGCGATTTATTCCAACCTACTGTGTCATGTTATTTGACAAATGTTCATTTAGCTACTGTATGTACTATATTCTTCACAACTGATTTCAGCCCCCCCCCTCCCGAAAATAAATCCTGCGTACGCTACTGGTTTTATTGTAATTCATTTCTATATATTTGGGAAACAAATAGTTCTAATCCACTACTTTTGGAGCATAGACACGTTACTTCTTAATCTTCGTATCTGGCAACATTGATTCCATAATTTAAATCAATACAATGTGGGGGCAAGACATTTAAAAATAATAATTCAAAATTATCGATAGTAGTGTTAAATCCATAGTTTTCGGGGTCGCTGAGCTCAATGGTAATAAAGCCTCGGTGCTGAAGTGCTATGAGAAGACGTTCTTCATCGTCCCACAATTCATAGGGATGCGCACGAGACAAGATTTGAGGCTGTCTCGTCTCGAAAATGTGCTGTGAAAGTGATATCTCGACTGAAAAAATGTATTCTTCTCTATTGGAAGAGCTTTGTCTCGACTCGAATTCTGTCAGGAAAATTCTGTCTCGACTCGTCTCGTGCGCATCCCTAGCAATTCAGCGGTTGTACATATTGAATAACAGAAAAATGCAGCTAAAACTATATTAACTCTCTCCCCGATGGGTATTGTGGCTAAATTGAACGTTGACATTGTGGACCTGTTTTGAATGAATACAACGAAAAAATGAAGCATGATAAAGGAAACGAAATATTATAAAAGCAGTGCTCGTCTTTGCTTTAAAGATTTGTAAGTGTATTCTCATCTTATTTTATTCGAAGATTCGTTATCAAGAGAAAAGAAGTTTGTCGTCTCGTTTGAATTGTGAAAAGTTAGCTTAGTTAGATTATAGTGTAAAGAGATATGCTTGTTTCCTTGTAGTGTAAAGAGAGACTTCCTTATCTCTAAGTTTATAAAACAAATTATCTTCGTTAGTTTGAATTCACAAAGCATGTATGCCTAAGGGACACGTTAGATCATTAGTAGAGTGCTCACTTTTGTTCCTCCTCTTTTTAAGTACATAAAAACAACTGTCTTCCTTATTTCCAGTTCATAATGTATATTTGAAAACAAGTTTAAAGATTTGAAGGCATGTTAATTCAGTGGTAGAGTGCTCAACTTATCAGTATAAAATTATAATTCTCCTCTCTTTTCTTTCTATTCCCGGATTCCAATTCAAGAAAATCAGGAAGAATCTCATATCTAATTAAAACTAGGTTAAGTGCCCCAGGTTAAAGCTAAAAGTAGATATTCTCCATTATGGCAGATTTTGACCTTTGACCCTTAGGCCCGACGTAAACCAGTGTGTTGCTAACTTGTACAACCCGTACGTACTCTTAGAGACTCCTGTAATTGTCTAACACCGGAAGTTCCCATGGGAACTGCACCTGGGCGTGGTCCTCGGGTTCCACGTGAAAGATGTTATTTGATAGATATATATTGAAGAACTGGCTAAGTGTTAGACCCCTCCATACCCCCTTAGATGCCTGTCTGGATAAGTATAAACAAGACGAGACATCACTTATTGGTCGTTGCTATGTGCAATAGTCATTTGCCATGTCTTGAGTAAATAGTTCGTGTATTGGATAGTTATTTTGGACCCAGCCCATCGTTGGCTACGAACTGAAGCTGAGATATTCAATGATCGAAGCTTCCCATAGAAAATTGGAAATTGGGTTCCATGTGAAAGTTATTATTCAAGAATTGATGATGGTGCTCACATTCATCGATTTTAGTCTCAGTTATGCTAAGGGAAATATACCATTTCATTCAAAATCGCTTTTACAGGAAGAACCGGATCAGATTGTTATGTTTATTGAAGACATAGAATGAGAATTCGTATACTCGAGTCGAATATTTTATAGACTTAATTGGAATATGGCCTTGAGTTCAGACGTGAAATTGATAGTGGATAATGTATGACGAACGATACGGTACCTTTAATATCTTAAGACGTGGTTGAAAATTGAATGCTGTTTTAACTAATGGTTCAAAGTCACTTTTTTACCTGAAGTACTTAGCACCTGGGAAAGTACTTAGTTCTTAAATCCTATAGAATAAAATCCCGATTCTTGTTGCGACATGTTTTTGTGAAAGACACTTTTTTGTCGGAGGTAATCACGTGATTGTGTGTGTGTGTAATGAAATCTTGTATAGGACTGGAAAGATTAATTGTGATTGATATTTGTAACAGTGTGTTTGTGTTCGGTGTTTCGTCCTCCGCTGGATTCACTAGCTGTGAATAGGTATGATCACTTGCTGTTTTTATTAAAATATGTAAGCAAAAAAGAACCTGGAAATATTAATAGTAAATAAATAATGATATTACTTAAAATTTTACATCCCTTGATTATGCCCGAAGCATTAAAACTGTGTGTTATTTCTTCGTTTAGCTACAAAGGAATTTTTATTTTATTTATATAATGTGAACTTTAATTGACAATTGAGCTCAGCTACCCAGAAACTATGGTTTTGACACTAATATCGATCATTTTGAATTATTATTTTTACATGTTTCGATAATCCACCCTCTATTAGGGGTGTTCCTTAACTTTTGGAGGATAAATTTGAAAGTAACGGGAACTCGTGTTCAGCCAAATATTGAAAAAACGCTTCGTCTTGGTCTGAGACCATGACCAAATTTTGATAACTTTCGATTCACACGTCAGGTTCCCAGGCCGCATACAGACAAACAGACAGATAGACTCTTTATTTTATGTATATTACATAAGTATAGGAGACGGTTGTTCAATGCTAGAGCATTCAAATTTGGTACGTGAGGTGCCAGGCGCTTAATAAGATCTTTCATTTTACATTATCAAAGCTAAAACACACTCACACACATCTTCATTCATATTATTTCAACCTGCAACAAGTGATGTGTCTTTTCGTTTAGCGTTCAGCATCTGGTCTCAGACATTTTCTCCAGATGCTTCGCACATCAGCTGAGAAGGGAATGAAATATGAAACATCAACAAACTCAAATAGAGACTCCGTAATCATATTATATTGTTGTACATACATTGTTTGTATATACCTGTAAACGTACAGTATGTCTTTCCTTCAACACTGAATTCAATGTACCACGAAGAGAAGGAGCTTTTTTAAACATTCACAGCTCAGTCAGATGCTAACGTTGCATTCGTTTGTATGTATGTATGTGTGTCTTTTTTTTTACCGTTAGAATTCATTGTCATTACCAAGTACAAGAAGACCATGAGTAATAGACTTTATTCCTTGTTGTCTCTCGAGCTCCTTTGTAGCTAAACGAAGACATAACACACAGTTTTAATGCTTCGGGCATAATCGTGGGACGTAAATTTTTAAGTAATATTATTATTTATTTACTATTAATATTTCTAGGTTCTTTTATTTACTTACCTATTTTAATAAAAACAGCAAGTGCTCACACCTATTCACAGCTAGTGAATCCAACGGAGGACGAAACACCGAACACACACTGTTACAAATACCAATCACAATTAATCTTTTCCAGTCGTATACAAGCTTTCATCACACATACACACACTCACACGCAACCACGTGATTACCTCCGACATAAAACGTGTCTTTCATAACAAGAATCGGGGCTTTATTCTATGGAATCTAAGAACTAAGTACTTTCCCAGGTACTTCAGGCAAAAAAGTGACTGAAAGATTTGTCAAAGCAACATACAATTTCCAATCACGTCTACAAATATTCAAGGCCTTATCATCATCATACATTATCCACAACCAATTTCAATTGTGACCTCAAGGCCATACTTCAATTACGTCAAAAAAATATTCGACTTGAGTATACGAATTCTCATTCTATGTCTTCAATAAACATGACATAACCTGATCCGGTGCTTCCTGTAAAAGCGACATTGAATGAAATGCTATATCTCCCTTAGGAACTAAGATCAAAATCGATGAATCTGAGCACCATCATCAGTTCTTCAATAATAACTTTCACGTGGTACCCAATTTCCAATTTTCTATGGGAAGCTTCGATCATTGAATATCTGAGCCTCAGTTCATAGTTAACTATGGGCCGAGTCCAAAATAACTACCCAATACACGACCTCTTCTCTCAAGACCTGGAAAATGACCATTGCACATAGCAACGACCAATTTTCACGAGAAGAATAGGAGAAGGCATGTTTCATCTTGTTTATACATATTCAGACAGGGGTCTAAGAGGGTTTGGACGGGTCCTAACACTTAGCCAGTTCAATATTTATCTATAAAATAACATCCTTCACGTGGAACCCGAGAACCAAATTCACTCCAAGGTCCAGTTCCCATAGGAACTTCCGGTCTTAGACAGTTACAGGCGTCTCTAAGAGTGTGTACGGGTTCTACCACTTAGCAACACACTGGTTTAGGTCAGCAGAAGGGTCAAAGGCCAAAATCTGCCAAAAAGGGGGTATATCCAGTGCTTAAAGTGAGGCGGTATGTGCCGGTTATGCATCCGAAAATTCAAAAAGCGGCCGGTATGGCATACCGGTAAAAATAACTTATTTAAATTGTAATTTGCATGCAGACGACAACACAGTTTACACAGAAATAAATACGATGTTAGCATTGAGTCAACAAATATGTTTGTACTATCAAATATTTCGTTGCTGCTGCTTCGATAGTAAATAACAATTCCCTATCACGCTATTCAATTATAGAATTTGTGCTCTTATTTTTTTTCAACATTTCGATGAGCAATTCCACCTACTTAAAAAAATTCTAACTACCTTACCACTCACCTAAGATGTTTAACCAGGATCCGCGTCTGTCATTGACAGGAGTTTTTTTTTTTTTTTTAAATCAAAATTATTCTTTTCACATTGTCTGGACTTCTGTGCTCACAGTTGTAAGAAAACTAGTCTTGATCAGGAGATGAAACGAGACCAGAAGAAGCTTTTAAAAATGGAAATAACATTGGAAAGAATTATTAAATACTAGTGGAATATAATGTAATACAACGGAAAACACTATTCATTGAATACTAGGCTGATGATACTGGGGTGTAAAAC
This sequence comes from Thermobia domestica, assembly GCF_964235325.1. Taxonomy (NCBI): domain Eukaryota; kingdom Metazoa; phylum Arthropoda; class Insecta; order Zygentoma; family Lepismatidae; genus Thermobia; species Thermobia domestica. Next base: position 123,145,690 of record NC_137471.1, read on the forward strand.
ATTGACATATTAGTCCTCTCTCTCTCTCTCTTTCTCTCTCGCTCTCTCTCTCTCTCTCCCTCTCTTCCAATAGATTTTCACGTCAAAAATGATGCAAAAATATCAGGAGTAGAGATGCTTTTTAGGGTTACTCTAAATGGTCACTACTCTAAATTACTACTCTAAATGGTCATATTTGTTCCATACCTTCATCTCATCCGATGTCACTTTAAGCACTGGGTATATCTATCTATCTATCTATCTATCTATATCTATATATCTATATATCTATATCTATATATATCTATATATATATATATATATATATATATATATATATATATATATATACTAGGTTCAAAGCTTAATAAGAGTCCACATTAACTATGAGGATAAATTATGTTAAAATTCGTAAAATTACTTTAAATTTACAGAAATATCGGAATCTCTGGGAGCCCCGACCTGCAGCAGCCATCCCCTGAGTCGATGCATCCATCGCAATGTGCTGTCTTCTTATTTTTCAATCCAGAAAATATGATGATTAAAATTGTATCTCTTCCTCTTACACTTTTAATTAATGCTTTATAACTAATGAGTGTTTGAGCACAAATTCTTACTTTTATTACATAAATACAGTTGTACGAAGACAAATCCATTGCGTTGAGTGTTTTTTAGACCACGTGGTTAAAATTTTATCCATTCCCTCTGCACTTTTTTAAAAGTACCTTGTAACCAATTAACAATGAAAATAAATTCTTATTATGGTGCATGAAATAAATATCAAACGGAAAATACATGACAACGAGTGGCTTTGTTAATTCCAGTCTAAAAAGGGTGAGGACTAACATTTCCTTCTTTCTGCCTCTCTTTTATTTAACTCTATATAATAATTAACTGTTTGAGCACAATTTCTAATTTGTACGCCACAAATTAAAACTTGCGGCACAAATCGAGCACTGAATAATAACATAGTTTTGAACATAGTTTCTAGTTGCTGGGGTGGGGATATCTTGAGATCCCTTTAGCAATTATTGTTGCTCATTTTGCTTCTTCTCGGTATAGCACAAATTCTAAAACATGGGACACAAATCAGCACAAGTTGAGCACTAAATATTAGTATTGGTTTTATTTGAATCTAAGTTAGTGGGAAGACAGCCCTCATAATTGCCACTGAATTCCTGTGTTCAGACCCGGGCTGGGATACTAACGAGGGCGGTGGCCAAGTCTATAAAAAGGGAGCCCATACAAACGCAAATACGTATCACTTGTTATATTTTTTGTCAAAAAAAAGAAACAAAATATGGCAAGAAATCAATGTTTTAGAAATAGGCCTACAATAGGCACTGTATTTATAAGAATATTAAGAAGAAATATTAAGAAAAATCTTCAAACATAAATCAATCAATACTTCAATATAACAAGGAAAAAATAGTTGACAATAAATTGATGCGCGAAGTTTTTGCTGACCAACTTCAATTGGTATATAGTTCTGAACCACCTAATATTAAATTATCTAATATTTTTCAGAGTGATATCTCTTCGATTGTAGATACAATGTTACTGGATAGGATCACTGAAACAGAAGTAATCGAAGCTATTGACAAAATGAAGGGTAAAAGGTCAATTAGTTATGATGGTATATCATTTTGTATTTTTATTTAACCAGTTGGGACTGGTTGTTTATTGGTTGACTAATATTATACAAACATGTATAGATTTATATACCGTATGTAGCCCTTAGTATGACTTCTAATACTTGTTTAATAAAAGTTTTGTTTCTAGCCCCTGAATAAGTCTCGCTGACTTGACACACTTCGGATACGGAAATTTGTCATGAAACTAATTTTATACGGTTACTTGTTTGTCTTGAAGTGTGTTTTTTTTTAAACATTTTTTTAAACATTTCGAAACGAAAAGTCTCAGTCTCATTACTACCTTACTTTTGGTAAATTACATCATCTATATAAAAAAATAACTTGTTACTTTCTAGATTATGACTAACTTTTTTGAATAATACATTCAATACATTTTTAATCATTTATTAAACTTTTCTTTGATACATTTGGTTTCCTTTTGAAACTGCTTTGAGATTCAATTTAGTGGAATAAGAACATGATATTGCAGTTTTGGAAACCAACTCCACTTTACACAGACACACACAACACACAATTTTAACAGAGCTACTGTTTTATTTCTCTTTTTTCCTTTCTTCTTTTTCGTTTATTTCCGTGCCACCAGATGGAGGAAAGAAAGAGAAAGACAAAACACTATCATGAAGCTAACGGCGCCGACTTTCCAAAATTTATGTGGGTGCATATCGATGGCGGGACGTGTTCGTCTATACGTTTTCAGCGAAGTCTCGATATTTGATTAATTTATTTTTAGTTAATATCTTTTATGAACACTGTCATAACGCGCTGTGCTGTGATAGAGTAAAATATACCAGTACTATGAGGATAAGTTGGGACTGCCCTAGCTCAGTCGGTAATACGTATGACTTAAATACGAGAGCAACGGGCTCGAACCCCGGTCCAAACTAAAAATGTTGTGCGTGCGCCGTACCCACAAGATTATCTGTGTGTGTGCCGGAACCCTGGAACACTCATGTAGTCGGCGCACATGCATAAAGCAACTTGTTCAAAGACTGACAAAATACAATGGAGTTCACTAAATTTTCACTTTCATAAACCAAGGAAATTTGGATGAGAGTGAAACCAGTTACAGGGTTTATTCTTTTCTCGGCATTCGTCGCCCACGCACTCTTCTCTTAAATCGAATTCTTCCTTACGTTCAATTCTTCGCGGACTTTCTTTCTCTCTTTCCATTACTGAAAAACTGACTAGAAATAATCACATTTTTCCCGTTGCCCTTAAGACGATCCTTCAAGTTCTGGAAACACGTCCGACACATTTCATTCCCCAAGAATTGTATAGCTGTTTACATGTATTGAAATCATCGTACCTTTCCTTTCATTATTCAGTTCTTCATTCTATCCACCCATTCAATACTCTAATGTATTTTTGCAGTTGTGCTCTCAAGGTTTATACACTTCCAAAACGTTGTACCTACTTTCACTTTGATATCTTTTTCTACAGGAAACTTGGCTTATAACTCCTCCACGCCATCTCCTTTCTAGATATAATTGGATTCACGAAGTCCGTGCTGATGGCTGCGGTGGTAATTCCATCGCAATCCATAAATCCCTTATGTATATCCTCTTCCTCTCCCATCCAACGCTCCGTGTGCGTGGGTTTCCTCAGGGTTCTTCCGTTTCCTCCCACTTTCTTCATTCCACCATTTCATTCATTTCTCATAATCACAGTCCCCTTTAGCTTAGTCGGCATAACCGTGGGACGTAAAACTCAAAGATTTCATTTGATTTTTTCCCTTCCAACGCTTATCCCACTACTCTAAGTTATCGCTATGCAGTAAGGGAGAAAAAGCTTGGCGTGAAATATCTTCAACAAATTCCACATATTTACGATTTCAATGAACAAACTCCATGGCTCTGGATAAGTAGAGTAACAAATAAAACACAGTTCTGACCAGAGCAGAATGAAATATATTAAAAACTATACTTACAATGTGTTACAGTTTCAAGGACCTAGAGTGTTTGTGTCTGATGAAGAGAACGTTAGGTCCTTGAAATTGTAACACATTGTAAGTATAGTTTTTAATATATTTCATTCTGCTCTGGTCAGAACTGTGTTTTATTTGTTACGATTTCAATGTTGTAAAACTCTTGTTTCGATCATAATAAAATAGAAAGTGTTATGTAGAAACAATAGCCAAGAGAATTCGAATCTACATTGTCAGAGCAAATTGTTGAAAGTGGGTAATAGATGAGTAGTAGTATTATCGGATGTTGTTACAGCATTTAGATATGAGGAAGGTTAACGCCCTGCTTGAGCATCGAGGCTAAGTATTACGTGAAACTACAGTTGCAATATATCTTTCGGAAATGAAATGAAAGGAAATCTTTGTTTTACGTCTCACAGTTATGCCGGCTAGGCTAAAGGAGACTGTTATATATATATATATATATATATATATATATATATATATATATATATATATATATATATATATATATATATATGGTATTTCTTTATAATTATATTCTTTCACGAGCCATTAATGTACAGGGCGATTTTCTTAAAACTCACGGATTTCATTTAGGTCTAGAATTTTTAACTGAAGTCCGATTTTCATGCGGTTTGTGGCAAATGATCAGGGAAGGATGGCAGATTTATGGAACTATGTTTACTTGCTTAAATTCATTCCACATAATATCGGTCACGCCTGAAGAAAAACAGCAAATATTCGCCAATGTACCTTACAATTGAAATGAGGTGTGGTGCAGTGTGGAGATTTGAGTTTTCTTAGTTAGATAGCAACTAGCCATGTCAATAAGAAACAGGAAACTGCGCTTTTCTATTGTGCTGTACAGTTCTGTGCTAATGTGTGAATATGATCAGGACACAGTGAGAATAATGTACTCTTTGAAGCAACATTAATTTATCGTTAAAAGTTTTTGAAGAACGGAATCAGTTGTCGCTACGCAAAGGGCATTTGGAAACAAATTTGCCTCACGTTATTTCCGAGACAGGAACATATGATCGCTAGTGAATAAATTGAAAAAAAAAGCAGGATTGCTTCTGAGTGAGATAGCGAAGCATCGGACCCCGCACGCGGATGTTGTGGAAGATGTCAGTTATTGACTCCTTAAGTCGCCCATCTCTCCGTTGTTTGTCGCAAAAACTGGCTATAGATATTTAATATGTAATTTATGAATGTTACCATTAACATTTAATTTGTATTCTTACTAGCACTTAATTCGTATTCTGCAGTTTCGCATCAAAAATCCAAAATCTCATTCTAATTGTAAGGTACACTGGCGAATATTTGCTGTTTTTCTTGAGGCGTGGTCGATATTACTCCGGATAAATTTAAACCAGTAAACATAGTCCCATAAATCTCCCATTCTTCCTTGATCATTTGCCACAAACCGCACGAAAATCGGACTTCAGTTAGAAATTCTAGACCCAAATGAAATCCGTGAGTTTTAAAAAATCGCCCTGTACATTACAGATTGTCGAGCTCAACATTTTATCCAGTCTACTCGATATTGGGGGGGAAATCTCTAACCGTCGGATCGCGAAGATGTGATGTGTGACCCACACACTCTAACGTACTTTTTATACATACTTCCTCTTTGTTATGTCATTTTGTATTGACGTTTTCCTTTTGTGAAATGTATAAAAGGAAAACTTTTAATGTAAACCACCTGAAACTCAAGCTACCCCATGGCGAAAGCGTCGGTGGGCCAGCGATGGGCAACTAAGCGACCTCTCGGCAAAAATTGGATGCCCCACAGCGACGATCCTTTGTGGTCGGTTTTGAAAATTATGGCACCAGCGGCAGAGGCGCGACGAAACACTAATGAATCACAAAAGTACTCACTCAAAATATGTTAAATTGCCTATATGTGTGATTTGTTTACGTTAAAGTGAGACTTTAAAATATTTTTATAAAAAAGTACCCTGGAGTGGGCGCGAACCACTAACCTTATGATCATAATACGGGTGTTCTTCCGATTCCACCACGGCGGCGATCAAGGAGACGTCGCATGTAGAGGGATAAATCATTGAGATCTTTTTAATTTGATCAGCCGGATTGCTCCTTAATGTAAACAACCTGAAACTCGAGCTATTGGCTTTTACAATCCAAGGAAAGCTAAAATAGTTTTGAAGTAAATAACATTTGTACTAATGATGGCCATTATGGAAAAAATGTTAAAAGAAGTATATTTTCAAATTTGCCAGTTTTCCATATAAATTCCAACAGACTAAAGTTTTAAATTCATATTACAACTTTTAAAATTGAGACGACTACTAAATCTCAGATATTGGTATTACTTTTACAAAAACGTTCACACATTTCCAGGGCCTAAAATTCAACGAAATCACAGCTCCACACTGGTAAAAAAAAAAATTATATAGTATAGAAAAACTAGTTTAGTCAGCATGTTTTCACATATAATCAGTGTTCTGTCCAGTACATCCTGTTTATCTGCGACCAAAAAATTATTTATTATTATTATTATTATTATTATTATTATTATTATTATTATTATTATTATTATTATTATTATTATTATTATTATTATGTAGGAAAATTTTGGCATCCAGAGCAAAAACCCAGCTTTACTGAGTGTTAATGTCGCAAAATTATCGATCTTATTTTTGGGACGAACTCAATGAAATAAACAGAATTTAAACGATTTATTTCCAGAGGAGTTTTGGACCTGGAATGACTGCTATTATGAACCTTTATATTCTTCTTCACATATAGCAAAATGAATAATCTTCGCATCTTTATTCTGAACTAAGATAACTAATAATTTTAAATTGAGACTGATATAGAGGTCTAGTTAAGGTTGAACTGTTGTATAGAATATCAGTGCTAGGCGTACTCCAGACTGTCGTACATATGCCGTACAGGTTCGTCAGTGTCGAATCTGAACATGAATTTAACAACTGGTACCACTATCACTATCGGATTTAGCACCTTTCATTATTTATCTATAAATTACATTAATCACTTAGCCATCTTGGTTTCCACTCCCCCTTCTACCAGTATAATAACCTTTTGTGATGGTACTTTCAAATTCTCAGGATCACCGTCACAACGCAAAAATGCATAGCGAAAATGGTATGGCAATTTTCAAAGGCAATTAGTAACAACTGTCTGGTATTTCAAACATAAATTATTCCTAATTATATTTTTCTAAAGACAAAACTCATGTACTAAAGAAGCCAGACCAAAACCCTGTGGAGACTGTTCCCAATTCAAATGCTTAGCTTTATGACTTAAGTACCATGGAAATTAAAAATATTTTTTATGTGTATTGAACATCACTGATTAAATCTTAAACTCTGGGTAAAATAAACTAGACGTAGCTGACGTTTGGCGCAACCAGGTATAAGTATTTCACTATAAACATGGTAAATTCCGCATAATACTATCATCGATATGGGGTTGGGAACTGACAAATACTGTTCAACCTGATGAACCTATTGTGATTTACCAATTACCATGTTATGGTCACCGTATTAAAGAGGTAAAATTGATTCGAAAGTTAAGCCCTGCCAATGCCGGCAAAGCCCTTACACAGCTCCCGTGAAGTGCACATAGTCAAAAAGTATTTATTTCTTGCCTTTTTAAAGGGGGAAATGTGATTTTCTGTTTGAAGACTTATTAATGGATTTTCAGATTTGACAGATATTATACTGTTTGTGATTTATGTTATACAAAGTCAAAAATTCAGATCTTTAACTGTTATTATATAGATTTTAGTAATTTCGCACTTATTGTGTTTTTGCACTCACATTGACATATGTCGTATTCAGCCTGTAAAAACACAGTAAGTGGCATTTCTCAAGTAAAAACATTAAAAAACACGTAACAATATTTAACAACACTTGTAAACTCAACATAGGCCTATAATTTTGAAAAGAATGATATATATATATATGGGGGACTAGTCTACAGCATTCTACTTACTCCCGATTATCACTGCAGTATACACAAAACGATGGAAAATAATGACGAAAAAACAGAAACAGATGTTACGTTTCTTATATTAGTAAGTGTTTCTTATATTATTTTCAGGGACTGGCAGTTATATGGAATTGAGTAACCCATTGTATAATGAATGTATTGAATCAGTAAGACTTAGTTTAACACACTAAACGCGTTTAAATGCATAATCCGAGAAAAGTAAGGTACTCACATTAATACCACTCCACACTGTAAGAATTATAGTTCCACACTCCTTTCCTACAGTTCCACAAACTGTGGAGTATTCCACTCAATTTTAGGCCCTGCACATTTCTGAAAAAGTGATATTTGGAAGGACACTGCTTTCATTTTTAATTGTAGCCCGCAACATGACGGCCAACGGGGCAAGTAGACCAATGGATTTAAAAAAACGTTGACCTAGAGAGAGAGAGAGAGAGAGAACATATTCATTACATTTTTGAGTTTTATACACACACACAAACACACACATACACACACACACACACACACACATATATATATATATATATATATATATATATATATATATATATATATATATATATATACAGAGGCGGAGTTAGGAACTGCCCACTGGGGGAAGACCTTCTTTTGCCAATAAACAACTAATGTGAATGTATAAACTACTATGTGGTTTTCACCAATTCTGATTACTTTAGAAAACAGTAGCTCAAAACACAAAATTGGTTTCTCAATATTTATGATCGCTGCATTACACAAGAAATTGGGAAACTTATTACTGCTTGAGTTGCAATTACTTTTCATTCGTGATGTTTTTCTATGTCTATCAATTTCACTATTTATATTGAACACTAGACTGCCTTTTTCGTTTCACTTGGTTTTTCCGTTTACCTGTGTGGTTGACCTTTGTTACTGCATCACGATCAGCTGATGGCATATCACTGATAGTAGTTGGTGATTGACATTTAATCTTGCTATTACATTAACTTTTTTGCTTACTACTGAAAAACATATGAAATGCATATGTTCGAATAGTTAGCGGAAGCAGCATATTATTACTATTATTTACATACGTGATACTACCTTATATTCTTAAATTTCCTCTGAACCTAGTTGATGCTGTCATTGTGAAAATACCTAGACAATGTGTACTCATTTTCTCAATGTTTTGTAGCAAGGTGCAATTTGCTCATATGTTTGATACACTGAAGGTAATAAATACAATCTCATACAATAGAATATAAAAGAAAGCCATTTTCTTTCGATAGAACATTTTTATCACCATACCCTTCACCAATTTTAAACCCAACCACCAGGAGGGATAGTTTACGCAGTGAACATACGCCCTGATTGAATGGGGAAAAAAGAACGAGTCCGTAAAGCACTATCTTAAAACTGGGGTGTGATGTCAACCGATAATAATTGACATCATTAGGAGATCTGAAAGAAAGCACAGGATTTCATGAAAATTGGCTATTTTTAAACTAAAATTATATATAACATGCTTTCGCAAGATTAGAGAATTTCCTTTGCTTAATTTCAATCCAAAACAAATGAAATGAAATTTATAGTTTAAAGTTCCACGGTTACACACCGAGGCTAAGGGAGACGGTGATGATGAGAAATGAATGCTGTATCACTAAGTCATCGCGGCCCCAATCCAAAACAAGAGTATCATAAAACGATAGGAGTAAATTTCATGTTTCAAAGCAATCACAGAATTTAAAAGAAATTTTAGCGGATTTTAATTCGATGGAAGCTAAATCCACTTCATCATTATTTATCATCTGAAAACGCAGTGAAGGTGATTAAAAAGTCACAGGAAAAATATACACCATATTCAAAGTCAGAGTCTCAAAGAAATTAACGACACATTGCATCAAAATGGAGAACTTTTGATGAAAACTATGGGGACAATTGTTCTATTATGTTATTCAAAATATGGAAACTTCGATTTCAATGTATCCCTGGTGCAGACAAAACAAAAGTGGAGCATTTCAGCAATAACGTTCTTTTTGAGCGAAAAAACTATGAAAATATTTTGTTGTGGAGGGTACTCAAAATGTTATTTTTATATTCCGTTTGGCCTAACATTTACCACATACTATGTGGTCACTCAAGTACTTTGTGTTATTTCTTAATTCTAGAAGTTTTAAATTTGCAACAGGAACGGAGTATACGAAATGGTAACGGAGGTATACAAATTGATTAATAATGATTAGCAGATGTATATTGTGGTTTGTTTATTCAATATATAAGCTTACATTTCTCAACTCTAGTTTTAGGAATAGTTTGAGAGTAGAGGTACTTCAATTTTAACGATATAGCTGTAAATTTTTCGCAAAATAAGAAAATGAACGCTCTCTCAAAATTAAAAGTATTCAAGAACTTTTTTTCTAAATGAAATCCAGTTTTGAAAAATGTTAATAATTCTGTTGTTAGGAACGACAACCAAGAATTATTACATAAACATTACATTCCTCTCAAAACGTTTCAAGATTAGCTTTAAGATTTATAAATGCTTTGGATCTTAAATAACTAGTTGGCATAAAACAATGGCGGAATTTAATATGAATCATGTTGCACGTACAGACGTCTATCGTTCACCATTACAGCTACGATCCAAAATGATCTTGACATGCAAAATAATGTACCGGTATATGAAATTTTTAAGTTGGGGTATTGCTTCTTAAACTTTGCATATAAATGTTTCATCATATCGTTCAACAATCTCTGTCTTTTAACTTTATGTATGCTTTTTCTCATGAGCCATTTTGCTGTTCTCATCATTCTCCAAGAATTCCTGGATAACTTTTTCTTCCACAGAGGTAAACCTTCTTCTATCATATGTTTAATTTCTTGAGTCTTGAGTAGACATTCGTGTAGCTCTGTTCGACATAAGTGATTTCAGGTAATAGAGACATTTATATTGTTCAAAATTTTCCCTGCTAAACTTCTCTTTCGGCAAAGCTCTTCTGCAAAACTCTCTCTTATCTGCTTCTCCATGACAATTCATTCAAACAATTTCTTCTTAATCGTCGGAGACACTTTTTGTGACGTCAGCAAACATTTTACATTTGTCCTTGGGCTGCCTTTATTATTTGTGCCTTTCCCTTCAAACCTATAATAGCGTTTCCGATATTTTTCAACATCTTTAGACATCCGTTTCAATTTTCGATCTTTTTTTGAGTGTGTTCCTATATTATATTCTTTTTTTACGAACTAATTCTATTTTCGCATTCCTTGCCTTACGTACTGCAATATTCTCATGGCTGTCTTGAGAACACCCCGGTTCATCCTGCAAATTTGGACTCGAAGGAGGATTAGGCCTACTTAAAGCCAAATTGCCCAGGAATATCTTCTTTTTTTTTCAAGTTTTACCTGTATCTTCTTGTTCTTTCTCTCCACTGTTTTCTTAAAGCTCTTCTTTCACAATCACTCATTTTCGTGTTTGCTCTTTTGATTTTCTTTTGTTCCACTCTCCTTTTATATCCTTCCCTCTCCTTTCTTTTCACTTCTCCATACCTATCTTCATCTTTATTTTTCTTCGATATTTTCACATTTTTTTCTTTGCCACTTTGCTTCTTAACGTTTCCCATTTCTCTGGAAAGAAACACACATGCAAAGAGTTGTGCCAATAAGTACGTAATGAAAATAGTCGTAAACTAATATATAGGAAGGTAAATCGTCGCTTTCAAGCCATGAGGGAGTATGTTGCCGTTTTTCCAGAAATATATTTTTTATATTTGATTGTCGGTCTTGATGGTCTACACCTGGTGGCAAATCGTGATAGCTGTATTGAATTCATCTAGCTTTGAGAACCACAAATCATGGGCATTTTTAAGGGATTAAATGGGCTCTTTGGAAGCAACTTTTATTTGGTTTTGAAAAATTTATGCATTGTACATTATGACCTTCTGCCTTGAACGGAACGAAATGTGTCAACAAAAGAAATTTTACAGGAAATGCAAACAAGTGAATACGTCTTATCAATTCATGTTTGAGAATCAGTAATCAAACCCTCCTGCTCAAAAGAAATTCCATCACATGCATCCTTCCTGAACAGGTTATCAGGTTATACCTCAAATAGTTATATATATAATCCGAAATCAGTTAATTCAATAATGTTTCTTTGCCCTTATTGCCCAAATGAAATTTGAAAACATGCGACTCGACTGGTGATCTTTTGCTTTTCGTGACACGGAAATCCGAAAATTCCGGTTTGATCCCCGGTCGAATCACAATTTTTCCAACTTACACTTGCATATTTTTCATGTCTCTGAAGTGACTTGTTTCGCTTGCAATTTTGACCCCGACTTGAAGGAAATTCCTCATCGTTTATATATACTTCTGTTTTCTTCGACTGACTAATATTTTGTGTTATATGTAAAATAATAACCAGTTTTGGTTTAACACTAGAAAACGAAACAAGCTTACCTTAGTTTAGTAGCAAAAATAAATTAAACGAAAATTAAGCGTGAGCACACACTCACACATCAGTCCTTTATGCTCCGTTACGGCAGTGTATCTTCCGTTACGCCAGTAGTAGTAACGGAAAATACGTATACGGAGGATACAAATTGTTAACTTTTTCAAAAATTAAGTTAACTTTTTCAAAATATGAAGTCATATTTGATGGGCAAAAAACAATATGTGGTTTATAAATCCTGTAGATCATTTGAATATATTCAATTTTCTGGAGTCCCACAAGGATCTAATTTAGGGCCGTTACTTTATATAATATTCATTAATGACCTTCCTAATTGTATTAAAACATCACATAAACTACTCTATGCAGATGATCTAAAATTATATAGGAGAATTACAACAGCACAGGACTGTGTCAGTTTGCAGGAGGATCTAGACAGAGTAAATAAATGGTGCAAGAGCAACTTGTTATACATAAATTCAGATAAATGCAAAACCGTGTCCTTCACTAAGAAACGGAATGTTGTTAAATTCTAATATAAGATAGATGGTAAAGAATTAAAGGGGGAACAAGCTGTCAAAGATTTGGGTATAATATATGATAACAAACTACCGTTTGAACATCATATAAATCAAATTGTAAATGACGCAAACAAAAATCTTGGATTCATTTTGGGAATGGGAAGGGAATTTAATAAGTCGAATGTTTTACTGAAATTATATTTTTCATTTGTTAGATCAAAATTAGAATATGCGTCTATTATATGGAACCCCCACACGAAGAAAGACTCTATGAGAATAGAAAGAGTTCAAAATAAATTTCAGCGGTTTCTGGTGTACGAGAGAACAGGCATCTTCCCCACATATGAAAATAGTACTTCTCTTAATGAAAATTTTAACACAATGTCTCTCAATTACAGAAGAGTGTTAAATGACATGATATTCTTGTACAAAATATTAAATAACAAATTAAATAGTAAGGATTTGGTCTTTGCCTTTCATCTCAGGGTACCTAATGGAAACATACGTGTGAGCAATGCCCAAATGTACTAGGAGAATGGAAATTTCTTTTATTGTAAGAAATCTCGAACAAATGCAACATAACAGTCACCAATGTGGAGGATGGGTGCAGTCTACAACAAACTGAGTAAATGTAAAAAAGTTTTGGATATACACAGTATGAGTCAGAATAGATTTCGCAAATATATTATAGATATCCTATGTAACTCTGGTATGAACACTGTAATTGGGTAGAATAACCTGTTGTGTTCTTCTTCTTAACCCTTTCCAGCCCAAATTAAATTTATGTCCTAGAAAAAATATTTTTATCTCAATTCTGTTCAAAATGAGGCTGTTGGTTACAAAAATACCCATTTCAAATTTTTTTCAGACTTTACTATCAAAATACGTTGTGAGTACATATGGCATCATTGGGCACAACTCATGTTACGCTTACAATCTACGTGATGATAACATATGGCATCATTGGGCTGATCTAGATCTTTTTGAATAGTGATACTTTTTTATTTTTAGATTCGAAATGTAAAAGATGTTAATTACTTTACTACATATGATATTAGTAAACGATCATACTGTTATTAAAATTAGATATCATGAACAATAACACAAAGTTGAAAGTATTGACTTTGCAGAAACAAAATCAGAAATCATAAATGAACTACAGAAAACACAGCAGACTATATTATTGTATGTGGAATAAGAAAATATAAGAGACTACATTATTGCATGTAACATGGTACATCAAATCATTTTAGAAGCCATAACATATTTGAACATTTAACTGACAAAGCTATCCCTAAGTATGACTATTGTGAGCGTGTTACTGCTTTTGACAAAAGCATCCTAGATTATTTTACATGGTAGTTATAAAAGCAGTTTTTGTGTTTTGTGAGACAGAATGCTTTGTCACACTTCATGCACTTTATCCTGGAATATGCTTTTGTACAAAGCTTACATCGCTGCTTTTTCTCTATGTGAACTGGCCAGTGACTCACTTCATCATATCTGACACAATCCGTGGGCGTTCGCGACGTGATCCCTCTCCTTCTTGGAACTGACTCTGGGCTGTCCTCTAATGGTCGACCTCTTTTACGCAGCACTGACTTACCTGCTTGAAGGAGACCATGTGCAATTTCTGAACGAAATTTTAGGAGTGGCATATTATACTTTGTAATTTTCTGCTGATTACAGTGTCGACGATAGAGTAGCCAAGCGTTTACTACGCACATATCAATGAGATGAAACACTATTTGCAAATAGAATCGCTTCACACCTATATTACTTCGATAAAGCGCAACCAACATATCATGTAAGTCTACTCCTCCCATGAAACAGTTGTATTCTCTTACAATAGCTGGCCTGGAAACTTGAATGTGTTGGTTTTGTGCTACTGACCATCGTTTCACCGTATCTGATGGATTTCTTCCCACGTAAGAAGACGCTAGATGGACAGATTTGTTGTCGTACCATTTAAGCGCAATTAATTTCTTTCAATTTTAGTTCTATAGTCATCTGACCCACGGCCCATTCTTTTCAACTCCGCATCTGTTTTCAGCACGCATCCTGGAAGCTTGGAAACTCGTACAGTTCCCACAGCTAATATTCCCATACACTTTAGAGTGGAAATCAACTCATATGACGTAAACCAATTGTCAGTAAATATTTTATAGTTTTGGTCAGTAAATAATTTCGAAGTTTGTCAAAATTATTTCGCGACATAACATTAGCAATAGGAGGAAATCTTGTGCCACCTGCCCAATACATACGGTAACTTAGCATCTTCACAATACCCGCCATTATGTGAATACCTAAATACTGCTCCATTTCGGCAGTGTTTGTGTTAAATGAGCTTCCAGTTTTTTGAGTAGAGTATAAATTTGACTGTTCTACAAAATTTTCTACGGTATCGTCACTTAACATCATCTTGAAATATTCGAACGGCGTTAAATTTTCAGGAGGATCCGAAAAAGTTACATTACAATGTGAGTCGGCCTCATCAATTTCTTTCACTCGCCACCGAACGTATCTTCTGGTATCATTTGGTATGTCTGGAGTGTGCACGTCAATATGAGAAATTTCTGACGAACTACTGTTGCCTTCCGATCTCAATCTTGTTGCTAAGGGAATGTCATCAACGTCATCCTCTTCAATGTTTGGTATCTCTATACTTCTATTCCTGGTATGACTAAAGAGGAACTTGAATCAGGTTGTCCTACTTCTTTCTCTACGGTGGTCTCTTCATCAGATGAGTCTTCAAGTTCTGCATCAGATACATCATTTTCCAACAGAACTATTATCTGATTATCTCCCAGTAACTGGTGCCCGCGAATCATCTGCAATGAAAAGTAAACCGAACGTCATAAATATATGGCAAATATGTTTCAGAAAACTGAACACATAAATGTATGCAAAGCAGTAACAAGTTTTACATCAATATCTTGGCCAACTTGCATGAAGAAAGTGACAGAAACCAGGGACAAACGAGAGCTTCTAAAAACTTGACAATTGTTCTATTTCAAGAATATCATTATTTCAAATAACTATTTCTATTAAAAAGTTGAATTTTAAAGCCTTTAGCAACTTTGGCTTAGGCCCACGGGATTTCGCGAAAGGACATCCAAGCTGCGTTTGAGTATGAATTATATCTTAAGTACCTACAATTAAATATAAACATTAAACTTATTTGCATAACGCTAAATTTATGAAGTGACCGGACCACC
The DNA here is from genome assembly GCF_964235325.1 of Thermobia domestica. Classification (NCBI taxonomy): domain Eukaryota; kingdom Metazoa; phylum Arthropoda; class Insecta; order Zygentoma; family Lepismatidae; genus Thermobia; species Thermobia domestica. The sequence continues at coordinate 123,161,403 of NC_137471.1, forward strand.
AGAGTCATCTACTAAATACGCCCCTGTTACTCACAACCCAATTACAAGGTGAAAATGGAAATTGGAAAACCTAAAATATCTATATATTACTTCATAGGGCTCTGCATGAAGTATCTGCAGGCTAAATTACACAGATTCTCGGCGGGTGCTCATGTGGTTCGGATTCCACGTTAATCAGTAGGTCCACGTCTCATATAGCCTTGCTGCTGAACGGGACGCTAAACTAAAATCAACTCAACTAAATTTCACAGTTCAATTAGAACAAAATGGTATACTTTACGAAACGTACTCAAAGAAGTTTCAAAATACCTTTCTTTATATGCTACCGTTATGTATACAGAAGACCAAATTGACTTTTTTTTTTTTTTTAGATCTTTCGTGAGAGAAATTTAATAGAACTACACAGCCCGGTAGCCAGCCCCAAAATTTAGGGGGGGCGGTAGAAGTTAGGGGGGCCGATCCAACCATATTATAGTTCATTTGCTAGCCTACTGCGAACATTTTAAGAGGGGACCAGCAAAAATTTAGGGGGCCCGGTCCACCTAGACCCCCCGTGGATACGGGCCTGGAACTACACTGAACAGTGAAATTAACACCTCGTTTCTAAGCAAACATTTCTTACGGAATTCTTCTCCTAAATATTGGCAGAAAAAATACGTATCATTTTTGTTTGATTACAGATTTTTTAATCCCTATAATATGAACAAAAACACCAGAGGTGCAAAAAGTGCAGCCAAGTTCGTCAGCCTCAAAAAGTGTTGAGATGAGGATGGATGAGCCAAGTTCCTTGGCCACTGCATCTGTAACGAACACTGGAACTTGGCGCGAAGTGTCTAACATATTCGAATACATTAAGATGTCTGTTCCTAGTTTCACGGCCGGGACATTTCAGCCCTAAGGCTAGTGGTGACCCCCAAATCCACCACGCTTACAAACACCATCCCTAAGGCTCGTTAATATCATTTACTTTGACACTTCGTCGAGGAATATAAGTTTTCCTTGTCTGGGTTTCGAACCACCAATCTTACTGCGGTATACTGTATATGTGCCTTAGCGCATTAGCAAAGTTGATATTCCTAAGATTGATGGTGGTCCCAAACCCACCACGCCCACCACCACTATCCCTAAGGTTCCTTAACATCATTTTCCTTGACACCTCGCGCCAAGTTCCAGTGTTCCTTTCAGATGCAGTGGCCAAGGAACTTGGCTCATCCATCCTCATCTCAACACTTTTTGAGGCTGACGAACTTGGCTGCACTTTTTGCACCTCTGGTGTTTTTGTTCATATTTCACTTCTTTTTGTAGTCCACCATGTCAATATCGTATATTGGAATTCTCAATTGTGGCATATTGCTGCATTTAAATTTAAAATTGTACATTCTTAAAGGAGTCATAGTGTGTCACATACAACATTAGTTTCCAAGGGCTCTCCCACCGGGAATCGAACCCAAGACCTGTACAAGAAAAGCGCACATGCTAGCCACTAGAACAGCGGGGAGGAGTTATTCTATTAAATATCTGTTAGAGTGTTATGTCCAAACGAGATTCCAATTCATTTACACGAACTACAAAATCACGATCGCTAACATCTCATTTTTCATTACCTAAATACGAAGAGTATCAACAGGGCCCAAAACCCTTGATGCTGAATCCTCGCTGCTACATCACTAGACATAGCTGGTGTTTCAATATACCTAGTTGTTCTCTACCTTTTCACATTGCGAAATTACGGAGTTCATTACATGACGCACATGTTGCGCAGTTTCATACTGCCGCGGGTTTTCCTTCCAATGATATACACCTTTCAAATAGCTTGTAAACTTAATAATATTTGCCACCAACATATTCTAACTGTATATAAAGCTACATGAACTGGCATAAATTAAAGGGATGCTTCCGGTTGACGTGGAAAGTTGAAATGATGAAGGGGATGAAGAATTTTCCCATGTTATTTAAATGGGTCTTTTTTTTTTTGACATATAATCTCATGTTTAGGAACTTGGAATTGGAATAAAAAAATTGAAATTCGGTATGCTTGTACGTTTTCATTAGTATTACCTAAGTAAATCAGTAAAAATAAACAATTCCAACTTTAGAGTGGTTTTATGGGGAACTGAAAAATCTTTCCCATGGTACGTATTTATATGGGACACCTTTTACACACCAAAATTATACGGCACTTCCTGTAGGGCTACAATGATTAAATTTGACGTGATTGTAGTTTCTCGGAACTAACCGACAGAAAAATTGCCAAAAGTGAATATTTTTAATTTTTAGGGAGTCTAAAGGGGAGATGAAGAAATCCCCCATGCTATTTAAATAGGCCTTTTCTTGGACTTATAATCTCATGTTTTAGGTACTTGAAATTAGAATACAACGTGAAATTCGGTATACTTCAACGTTTTCGTTAGTATTACCTAACGAAGTCAGTAAAAATAAAAATATATAAATTTAGAGTGGTTTTATGGGGAACAGAAAAACTTTTCCATGTTATTTATATTGGACGTCTTCTACACCCCAAAATGTTTAGGCACTTCAGGCAGGGTTAGAATGATGAAATTTGGCACGATTGTAGCCTCCCGGGACTAACCAACAGGAAAAATTGAAATTCCTATTGAATAATAAATTGCTAAAATTGAATATTTTTAATTTTTAAGGAGTCTAAAGGGAGATGAAGAAATCACCATATTATTTAAATAGGCGTTTTCCTGGGATACAAAATCTTATCTTTTAGATAGTTGAAATAGGAAAAGAAACTTGAAATTCGGGAATTGTAAGCTTAAGAGGTGTGAGGAAGTAGAACGAGCAAAGGCGAGGGTGTGGGGGCGAACCCCCGAAGGGCAAATTCAGGAAATATGAAGAGCAAAGGCACGAAATTCACTGTTGATGAAAAGGCTGATACGTAAGAGATTCTCACACTGTTCACAGATGGAGACACGAAGTATCAAGAACATTTTTACATAACGACTGTGGTAACTATAATATAACTCTGGCACTAGTATATTTGCGAAATCGGTTACATTTTGTTGCTAGTCTCACATAAAATCGAACAATTGGATTTCTCATTTCTTCGAAAACTACATTAATTTTAAACATCCTCACCTCAACATTATCTTACTTATCAAATTAATTTCAATATCTATTTAATACCAATGACTGCAATGAAGGAAAAATATTCACCGAAAAAAGACAAAATATTGGCTCTCCTTGTCTGGGTTTCCAACCACAAAATTTACGGCAGTATGTACGTGTCTTAGTCCACGGTTTTAAAAGTTAACTGATTCACAGAACGTGCCTCATTAACTTGCTTAACTACTTATTACTAGCTCTCACTTATTTTACTCACACACTCAGAAAAACTGTATGTGGCGTACGTAAAAACGATTGTTACATGTGTAAATCCTGTAGCTGTTGGACTTAACGTACACTAAACGTATAACTGAAAAAGTATATTTGAACGTACTTTCCGTATAAGTGTTCCGAATAAACGTACTTTCTACACGAACGAAAATACTTTATGTAGGCGGTCAGGATCTCACATACAGATGGCCGTATGTAACTTATAGCTGACGTACGCAATGTACGGAAGACTGTTAGATGTCAGACATCCTGCAACGACATTGTGTAACATCTAAGCGGGAAAGAGGGCAGTACGTATGTAGCATATGGATAACATATGTTAAGCATTGATTTCTGTAGTAAACATAAGGATCCCGTATATTTGTACACTATACCGCTATCCGGATAACGGATTTTTCTCAGTGACAGCTCATTTTTCTATTAACCTAGAACGACAAGGACACGAACACAGAAACATCGAGGAGAGTTAAGATTCCAAAGGCTCTTCCACCGGGAATCGAACCCAGGACCCCATACACCAAAGGCGCACGTGATAGCCAATAGACCAGCGAGAAGGGCACCAACTCGACACTCAGACGATTGACAATATTATCACTATGCAGATGATGTGTTCAATAACGGAATCGTTCCCGATTTCAGATTGTAACGACAGTTTTTTTGCTAATGAAAAAAAATCCGTAGCAAATCTCTCAAATTTCATTTTCAAGCCGTTATAGTGTACCTTTATGGAGAGTTTCGCATCTTTATCTCATTAAGAAGTAAATAATGGCTATGGACAGTTTTTCGCCCATATGAAGTCCCCATTACATTCCTTAAATTTGGAACCTTTACTTACACAGGTCATTACATAAGGTAGGTACCATTATGCAGAGTTTCAATTCTCTATCTCATTTGGAAGCACCTAATCAATGATGAGTGAGTAAATGAACCGATCTCTGTTTGAGTAAGGACAGTTTTTCGCCTATAAATAACTCCCATACCACATTCCTCACATTTCGGACTTTTTCCATATTCAAGTCATTATAATGTACCTTTATGCAGAGTTTCACGTCTCTATCCCATTGGGAAGTACCTAATTAACTTAATAAGTGAGTGAATGAAACGATTTCTTGCTTGGCTAAGGACAGTTTTTTTTTTCCATAAAAACTTTCCCGTAGAACATTTTTCAAATTTCGAATTTTTTTCCATACTCAAGTCATTATAAGGTATCTTTGTGCAGAATTTCACGTCTCTGTCTCATTACAAAGTACCTAATCAATTTGATGAGTGAGTGAGTGAAACGATTTTATTCTGGCTAAGGACAGTTTATTGCCCATAAAAAATTTCCCATAGTACATTCCTCAGATTTCAAACTTTTTCCATACTCAGGTCGTTATAGGGTACCTTTATGCAAAGTTTTAGGTTTCTATCTCATTGGGAAGTACCTACTCTATTTGTTAAGTGAGTGAGCGAATCGATTTCTTGCTTGGCTAAGTTTTTTGCCCATAAAAGACTTCCCATAGCACATTCCTCAGATTTCGGACTTTTTCCATACTCAGGTTGTTATAGGGTACCTTTATGTAAAGTTTCAGGTTTCCATCTCATTGGGAAGTACCTAATCAATTTGATGAGTGAGTGAGTGAAACGATTTTTTTCCTGGCTAATTACAATTTTTTGCCCATAAAAAATTTCCCATAGCACATTCCTCAGATTTCGGACTTTTTCCATACTCATGTTATTGTAGGGTACCTTTATGCAAAGTTTCAAGTTTCTATCTCATTGGGAAGTACCTAATCAATTTGATGAGTGAGTGAGTGAAACGATTTTTTTCCTGGCTAAGGACAGTTTTTTGCCCATAAAAATTTCCCATAGCACATTCCTCAGATTTTGGACTTTGTCCATACTCCAATTGTTATAGGGTACCTTTATACAAAGTTTCACGTTTCTATCTCATTGGGAAGTACCTAATCAATTTGATGAGTGAGTGAGTGAAACGATTTTTTTCCTGACTAAGGACAGTTTTTTGTCCATAAAAAATTTCCCATAGTACATTCCTCTAAGTTCGGACTTTTTCCATACTCAGGTCGTTATAGGGTACCTTTATGTAAAGTTTCAGGTTTCCATCTCATTGGGAAGTATCTAATCAATTTGATGAGTGAGTGAGTGAATCGATTTTTTTCCTGACTAACTACAGTTTTTTGCCCATAAAAAATTTCCCATAGCACATTCCTCAGATTTCGGACTTTTTCCATACTCATGTTATTGTAGGGTACCTTTATGTAAAGTTTCAGGTTTCCATCTCATTGGGAAGTACCTAATCAATTTGATGAGTGAGTGAGTGAAACGATTTTTTTCCTGTCTAAGGACAGTTTTTTGCCCATAAAAGATTTCCCATAGCACATACCACAGATTTCGGACTTTTTCCATACTCAGGTCGTTATTGAGTACCCTTATGCAAAGTTTCAGGTCTCCATCTCATTGGGAAGTACCTAATCAATTTGATGAGTGAGTGAGTGAAACGATTTTTTTCCTGGCTAAGGACAGTTTTTTGTCCATAAAAAATTTCCCATAGTACATTCCTCAGAGTTCGGACTTTTTCCATACTCAGGTCGTTATAGGGTACCTTTATGCAAAGCTTCACGTTTCTATCTCATTGGGAAGTACCTAATTAATTTGATGAGTGAGTGAGTGAAACGATTTTTTTTCCTGGCTAAGAGCAGTTTTTTGCCCATAAAAGATTTCCCGTAGCACATTCCTCAGATTTTGGACTTTTTCCATACTCAGGTCGTTATAGGGTACCTTTATGTAAAGTTTCAGGTTTCCATCTCATTGGGAAGTACCTAATCAATTTGATGAGTGAGTGAGTGAAACGATTTTTTTCCTGGCTAAGGACAGTTTTTTGCCCATAAAAAATTTCCCATAGCACATTCCTCAGATTTCGGACTTTTCCCATACTCATGTTGTTGTAGGGTACCTTTATGCAAAGTTTCAGGTTTCTATCTCATTGGGAAGTACCTAATCATTTTGATGAGTGAGTGAGTGAAACGATTTTTTTCCTGGCTAAGGACAGTTTTTTGCCCATAAAAAATTTCCCGTAGCACATTCCTCAGATTTTGGACTTTTTTCATACTCCAATTGTTATAGGGTACCTTTATACAAAGTTTCACGTTTCTATCTCATTGGGAAGTACCTAATCAATTTGATGAGTGAGTGAGTGAAACGATTTTTTTCCTGGCTAAGGACAGTTTTTTGCCCATAAAAAATTTCCCATAGCACATTCCTCAGATTTTGGACTTTTCCCATACTCCAATTGTTATAGGGTACCTTTATGCAAAGTTTCACGTTTCTATCTCATTGGGAAGTACCTAATCAATTTGATGAGTGAGTCAGTGAGTCAGTGAGCCTGAAAACTGCATATTTTGGGGGTCGAGTACTCAAATATGGTTGAAGGTAGGAATGTGAGATTTGGCATATGAGTACATCTGTGGGACATCTCCTTACATTCTAAATTTCATGTTTCTACCCTTAACAGAATCGTTTTCACAAAGCCTCGAAATCGGCGATTTTACCCAAAACTCTTGTTCGTGTATAATATGCTTACGGCCAGGGACGTACGGAAGGGGGGGGACACGGGGGTCCGGACCCCCCCGAAATTTCGACTTTTTAAAAATTTAGCCTAATTTTAGGGGCAATTTTAGCAATTTTAATATAAAATAGCTTCATATTTAGTTTGAACCCCCCCGAAATAAATTCCTGGGTACGCTACTGCTTACGGCAGTGCAGGCCAGTTTTCATTTTCTTCGCGGAACTTGGCTGCCATGCACTGCCGTGCATGTTGATATAACCGATGATGCCAAATCGAATCATCAATATTTACACTCATATTGTATATTATAAATGAGTTTTTAATCATTCATTTCTAACATTAAAATAACAAACGTTAGCTTAAAATAAATATCACTGTACAAAACCACAAATATAAGCTAACACTTGCCTTCAAGAACAATAACAAAACTCCCGTGCATGAGGGCACGTGTGTACGATGCAGTCTTCCATAAACTAATCAGATAACGCTGCCCGATATTATTTTGTTTGCTCCAACCAATGTTGCCAACACACAATTGAAAGCTTAAAGAAACATTACTGATCCCAAGCGTTTGCATTGGGCGTTCAGTATGTACAGAGAAAATTGTAATAAATTATGATGTCATTTGGAATCATTAGCCCGGAGAGGGTTAAATAAATAATAATAAATAATAATTTCTAAATTGTCTCATGATGCAGGATGCGAAGTCAACATCGCAAATTTTCTGCTTTGATCATGAATCGAACCCAGGCTCACGGCTAAGGGATCCATGAAAATAATAAAATAATAATAATAATATTAATAATAATAATAATAATAATAATAATAATAATAATAATAATAATAAAATAAACCGCGCTTATTATTATTAAAACGTAATGAAAGAATGATGGAATTCAACTATGTTAAAAACACTTTTATTAATGTTATATTTACATTTTAATTGTTCATATAACTCACCTCTTTATGTGGAACGACAGATACACATTTATCAAGACGTCCTCGGAAACTTGACACATTATATCAGGATATCTTCTCTGCACAGCACAAGCTCACTCGAACTCTTACTTCATTCTGACCAAGTGTTTACTGCGTGCAATTTATCTTTGTTTGGTGGCGCAGGGCTGGCAACTGTTGACGTATTAGATCATGTTCTCCCCTGCCAAGGAGGATACAGATAAATCGTGGGATACCTCTCAATATACTATTACTTCATACGGTTTTCATGTTTCTGTGACGGAAAGTACTCCAAAGACAGCAAGAACATTCCGCCTCCACTTCAAACATAAAATTAAATTAATGTGTTATTTCATATTTAAGAGGAGAAAGCTGGAAGTTTGTCAATAATGACCGTGGGACATGTAACGGAGGTATGGTAACGGTAAGAAATGCCACTTCTAAAAGCAATAAGACGCTTAAAATGATAATTTAAAAAATAATGTTAATTGGGCAATGAAGTAAAAATACAATTACTGTATGGGATGTCAAGACAGCATTGTTCTTTTCAATAATAATGGAACACTATAAGCGGACACGGAAAGTTACTTTTTTCCCTGAAATGACCCAAGTATAGTCTATTACTCAAACAGAGCTACGCACTTTTGGTGTGGAGGGTCCAACTTCAGTGCCCCCCTCCACCAAGCATAGCTTCTATGTGATATCATTTCATACTAAATGTAGGGATATTTTTCCAAAATGAGGGATATTTGACATTAGATAGATGAGTTTTTTACGAGTGAGGACCTGGCAACACTATCCGTAAAGAAGAATTGGACAATCCATGATTTTGATCCTAATTTAAATCAGTGTTTTAGCTGATAGTTTAAATCTCTGAAATACTCAGAATATATTCGTTCTGTAGTTGAGGTGAGTGAAGAATTCTTAAACATGTGAAGATTAGGTAATAATCATGGCATTCATAAATGTATAGTGAATTGCCATGCCTTCATTGTACTACGTTCTTGAGGACTTCCTTAATCAGTTGAGTGATATTCCTAATATCCACGGGAAGTACCAGTAGGATGCAACAAGTAATATAGTTCGTATGGGTTTACTTTTGGCGCACCACTAGAGATAATTGTTGAAAAATGATAAATTTTTCATTGATTTCCTCCGTATAGTTCCCTAAAACGTTTCCATGAAAATATCTCGCTTGGCATAGATGAAATTCAAGGGGGCCAAGGGAAGTACTTGTTGAAAAATTACAGTTATTTTACGATTTGGGTATAAGTACGAATTCCGGATGTGTAACTTAAAAACATTTCAAGAAACAAACCAACCGATGCTAGGTGGCTACTAAAATGAACGAATGCTATCTAGCCGAGGTGAGGGTAGGGGTTAAGTGCTGTATCACCGGACCAATTTTAGAAAATTTACCGGGTCAATTGGAAAATTTATTTAAGTTTGTGAGGACGAATGAGTGTATGTCAGGTAAGGGGAGTAATAAAAGTTATGAAACTGGTTGCTTTTTATGTAAGTGGCACTACGTGGAGGCGGATAGACTATTTTGCGGAGTGGTATGCTTGTTTTACTATACGGATCCATAGATTGTAAAATGTGCAGAAAAGTTTAGTAAGTTTTTAATTTGCCTATTTCATGTCGAGAACAGAACAGAACCAACCCGTGCGGGGCTTCTAACTTGTTCATACTACTACTACCACAATTACTACTCCTGCTCCTACTACTATTACTTATACTATGGATCAGGCCCGTGATCTTATACTAACCAGGGCGGTGGACAAGTCTACCAAAAGGGCGCCTATGCAAACGTAAATACATATATATATATATATATATATATAGTAACCTTAATGTAGTAACGTCGGGAGGTGATTTCTGTCCCCAAGATAAAACGAAAAGTATAGACCAACCTGGGTATAGAAGTGCCTTTTAGCTATTTTCGAAAAAATGCAAAAACAGCAATACTCGAGAACAAAATGCGGGATCGAAATCCTGCAAAAGGGAATGTTCATTATTTTTAGTCGTAGATTCCATTAGTGTACAATCGGATGTAGTGCAGTGGGGGTGCAAGAGTGACTCCCAAAGAAACTGGAGTATTCCTTCGGATATTTTATCAAACGTTGAATGAGGAAAATGAACAACAATCTAGTACAAGATTTCAACAATGAAAAGAAATACTACATCGTTCAAATGTAGAACACTTAGAATTCGAAAGAAAGAGAGATACACATGTGTGATTGATCTATTTTGTCTAAGCACAGAGTAAACTCTCTGAAGAATTTAAATGAAAGGAAGTTTTTAACGTATCAGTTATATCTTCTAGACCAATGGTGACAGATAACAACAGTGATTCCCACAAATTATGAGAATACAATTTGGGTGAAAGTAAGCTGCGTTAAAAGATTTTCTCCTCGTAATACGTAATTCCGTGGAAGATAATTCCGAGCAAACAAGCGATGAAAGTCGACGAAACACAAGGTGTTGTGCGTGTTGGACAATGATACAAAGAAATACAATTTCAAACTACCAATTTATTCTGTTTCGTACAAAGTAAAACGACTGTGAAATACTCAGAGGTACTTTGTAAAGTATTTGTGCAATGCAGTATATGAGACAGCTGTGAAGAATAACAGTACAGTCTCATATTGTCGACCGTTGAACGCATTGCAAATCTTTCTGCGTGCGGTCAAACACACCTAAAATTTTTGAGATGACTGCTGCAGTTATATTAACACGAACAACAAGTTCTTCGGTTATCGTAGCTAAGGTTGTATAGGAAAGGCGTTTCAAAACTGAAAAAAATCAAGAGGCGTGAGGTAGGGTGAAAAAGGTGGTAAATAATACAAGTGCTTATCTCTCAATTCAACGATATAGGAAAGTTTCATTTAGGTAGGTCTGCATATTCCTGTCAAAATGTGCAGGTGCACTGTCGTGCTCGGATCACATCTGTTGTCTTATGTTCAAGGGTATATGTTCAAACAATTTTGGGAGAACATTACGTAAAAATAAGAGATACGTACTCCCACACAGGCGGGCAGGAAATAAGTAAGACCCTACCACAAAATTATCTACTATACCGTACCGCACGCACACACTAAATCTCTGCTGCTGATCGTTCACTAGAGTTACTTTCGGATTTTTATGCCCTACACATAGCTACTGCTAGTTTCAGAACGTTCTCTGGTATTTTCCAGTACGCTGTCTTTAATTTTAACTGTCCACATGGTGCGATCTCACATAGGGGAAATTGAAGAGACCCTATCTCTCGAAGGCGAATATGGAGGAGTGGAAAAAGCACAGGGAAAGACTCTCATTTGAGGGCGACAAAACGATATAAACGTCACGTCTCTGGGCTATTTCCCTTTGCCTCTCCATAAATGAAGTGCATATCTGCCAGCTCGTGGACAGGGTAATCTGCCATTGTGTAGGCACGTATAGATTAGCACAAATTTACTTATAGCCCGGCACAAATGTCAACATTTTTACACGACCATTAATACCTGGACGCAACCCTCCCTCTACCGTTGAACACAACACTTCCTATCCTGTTTTACAGCAATTCCACCCATAACACCAGAGCATCGGACTATGTATATCACTCACAAGTTGCGTAGATGCCTACTACAACACAGCTACACTAACTGACGCCACTCCACAACAAAACTGCAAGACAGCCTTCTGCGAGCCACCTGCAATTGGTACAAAAGGGACGATAGTTCCATAGTGCACGACCAAAACATCATGCCCTTAGTGAAAGTACTTTGAGTTATGTACATGCTGCTACGTGTAAGCAAAACTAACATATTCTCTTTAATCCGTGTATATATTCAATCCAGTTCCAAAATACATTAGAACGTCGAAAAAGATTTTTCCCTCATTTTTGGATGTAATTCCTACAAGTTTTCTTCTAGAAAATTTCTCCAGCAGTGACAAAAACTTAATATAAGTGGGCTACACTAGGACGCTATTTTGGTATAATCACAATAGCAATGTAGTTTTTCGTAGCTTAGGGGAAAGGGGCGGCTTGCTAACTCCAAGAAAGGGGAAACACCCCTCGAAAGTATCCCTGAAAGAAAATTAATCTAACGGATAAATCATGTATATTGTCTCAGCGCATTTCTTTGTATCGTTATACAACGTGTACAACATCTCGTGTTTCGTCCATTTTTTTTGCTTCTGTGCACAGAAGTATCATATTCCAGGGAATTACATATTACGAGGAGGAAACCCTTTAATGCAGCTTACTTTTGCCCTTTATGTGTTCACGCAATATTTGTGAATACCTGTATCATCTGGAGAATCCCTTGTACACTCGTTTGTTCATCGCATATGATCGTTGCAATTTTGAATATTATATGTTATGTTTCTTTACATGCTTTTTGACTGTCCTATGCACAGTTGTTTTATACCTAATCTGGATCGAAGTTATTTTTTTCGTTTTCATACACTCGTAATTTGAACAGGAAGCCGTTCATTTATCATCCGTCACCATTAGCCTAGAAGATATAACTGTGATACGTTAAATACTTCTTTTATTTAAATTCTTCTTCAGAGAGTTTATTCTGTGCTTAGACAAAATAGATCAATCACACTGCGATCTCTCTTTATTTCGAATTTTAAGTGTTCTAACTTGATCGATGTAATATTACTTTTGATTGTTGAAATCTTGTACTTGATTGTTGTTCATTTCCCTCATTCAACGTTTGATAATATATTCAAAGAAATACTCCCGTTCCTTTAAGAAATACCCTTACACCGCCACTGCATTATATCCAAATGTACACTTAATGGAATCGACTAAAAATATTGGACATTCTGTTTTACCCGACTTCGATTCCACATCGTGTTCTTGAGTTATGGCTGTTTTTATAATTTTTCCAACAAATTTTCGGGTGATCAATGTGCCGAAAGGATGCATTTTAAAACGCAGGTTGGTGCATAATTTTCGTTTTATCTCGGTGTCAGGAATCATCTCCCGACGTTTGTTATATTAATGTATGTTGCACTTTATGTATTAAACCACAAAAACTGTTTAGTAACAGAAATAGCTAAACTGTGAAAACGTCTTTACTAGAGAAACACTTTTTAGTTCTTGTAATAAATTTTTGTCAAGCAAAATGAAGCTAAATATATAATAATAAATCATTATAGCTGTATTTTAGAAATACAATAGGCACTGATTATTCGAACGCTGCTCTAACACATACAGGAACAATCAAATTTGTAAATAAAGAGCTTTAAAATCTTTATTTAAGCTTCTGAAAGATTTTTGGCAATAAATGTATAGCAGCATGAAGAACTCATATTATTTTACCAAAGAGACCTACATGTTATTGTTTTATTGGCTTTATACATATTTTTTGAAAAGTGATTGTGCTTTTTACCTGTTCTCTACCAATAGCAACTGTATGTACAAAACTGGTATACAGAAGAATGTGAAAAAATGTATATTGTGATATTTCGCATACCAACAGCCACTACATAAATTTACTGTACAAAACTGGTATACAGAAGAACTAAAACCACTTATCTATAATGTGATGTTTCGCAGGGCGCTCTATGCACAGGGCGTACTGTGCCCTTCACGGATTCTTCATCAACAGTTACAGTATGAACAGGTATTGTACACAACTGTGCTGTACAGAAGAATAAATAAAACCGTTTAATATGATGTGGTTTCGCATTAAGGGCGCCTTATGTAAAGGGCCCACTGTATCCTTCACGCGTTCTTTACCAACAGTGTATTCATTCTACAGAACTGTGCCACACAGAAGAATAAATAAAACTATTTATCTTTGATGTAGATTCGCAAGGGAGCATTACGTAAAGGGCGCACTGTACCCTTCATGGCTTCTTTTCCAACAGTAACAGTATGTATTCATTATACAGAACTGTGCCACACAGAGCAATAAATAAAAAACTTTTATCTTTGATATGGTTTCGCAACGGCGCCTTATGTAAAGAGCGCACTGTACCTTTCACAGATTCTTTACCAATAACAACTGTAAGAATTTATTATTTTAAAAAACCTCATATCTTTAATTATAATGTGATGTTTCGGAGGGCGCACCGGGACATGTCCCGGAGGGCCAGCACGGCCTGTTATGGGTCCGTGTAGTAATACTATACAGCTAATATTACGTAATCTAACGTAACTTAATGTAATCAAACCAAATATATCCGAATGCAGCACATTATCGCACTCTCTTTTGATTTTCTAATTGGTCCGGGGATACAGGACTAATGCTGAGGATAGGGCGATGATGGTAAGCCCACGCGTGGGGGGGTGTCGGAAGGAGGCAGGCGCGTCAGCGTGGAGGGTATGTGCGCAAGTGAGGTTAGCGGAAAGAAATGAGTTCATCAGTTTTAATAGAACTTGACATGATTTCATATTGGTAACGCTTTACTTGTGAACATAAAATATATGTGCTGTACACTTTGCAGAAATATGCCGCCGGTGGAAAAATAGCATCTAATAATGCCATCTTTCATATGCACTCACTTTGTCCGTCGTAAAGCATTTGTAATGATTTTATACTAGTAGTCCTACACTTGTAAACTTAAAAATACAGCTGTATTACGTTGTATTTAATTCTGTCACTAGCAGAAATTTGTTCCTTATGAACATGTCTTTTCATACAAAGTATTGAATTTTACATGTAAATCTTCCAAGATGTGATGCACCTTGTTCATTATTCATCGTTTGGCCTCCAGGAATTAAGATAAATTTACGCATACCAACAGCCACTACATAAATTTACTGTACAAAACTGGTATACAGAAGAACTAAAACCACTTATCTATAATGTGATGTTTCGCAGGGCGCTCTATGCACAGGGCGTACTGTGCCCTTCAGACTACAATCTTGAAATTCGTCGTTATGTTAGCTTTTTCACTTAAGATAAATTCAGTTATTTGGAACTGTCATTAGAGGATTTCGTGCAAATTGTACGTATCCACACATAAATGCGTGAAATATTGAGGATATTTTTTCGCGATAGGGAAATAAATTTTTCACCTTTTTTTTGCGATTTTTATTCTCAGATTTGGTCGTTTTATGGTTCCATACGTTAAATTAGATTAGGTTACCTATACTTTATGAGCACGGTATTGCCGAGCGATTATTAGGGAGTGAAGGCAGGTTAGAGCCTGGCAGTATACGTTGTTTTCTGTCTTCGTTAGAAATAGTTTATCTTCTTTTCACACATAAGCCACTTCCACTTACCTTTACGGTCTGTACAGATCCCATATTGTCTTTAAAAATTGTGTAAGATATTTTCTTAAGTAATTGAACAAAGAAACAGGAATATAAGCTAACTTCTTCTGTAAATCATCCTATTTTCGACGAATTTTGCCCCCCTCCCCATTTCGAAACTTATTGTCCTCTTTTTCTCTACAGTCACTTTTTGTATGTTCAACAATCATTTTTGAGGTGTTCACTTGCATTGCATTTCACGGCGCAGATTCACTTATGCAAAAACATAAACCAACCTGTGCTAGGTTTCCTCTAAGAAGCTCGAATGCTTGCTAAGCCAGTCAGGGAGGAATGCAGCAGGGGGCCCGAGCGTGTGCGAGGGGGTACGTCCGTAACGAGCAGGACTACTACTTTCACGATAGAAAGATACGTGTCTGGTCCCTTCACTGACGCTTTCACCTAGAAATCTGAAAAGGAACAAATTATCTTCTACTATTCTGTAGATCTCCACATCTTAGCATCCTTTGTGCTGACGATTTGTAACAACCTTAGAAATTTGTAAAAACTTCACGAACACTTTAATTGTTCCGCTTCTTAACTCTTCACCTTCGTAAAGCCTGAATCACTTTCCTTCACTTTATACATTGTTCTCACTGGCTCCATGAAAGAGAATGTGTGTAACATGTTACATTTCGGTTTCTGTTTTTCTACGTACAAATCCGTAAAGTACATATCTCTCTCACAGGTAACAACACACCATAGTTTGATTATTTACATATTACTCTATTAAAATGTACCAATTTCTTCTATAAATTTTACAAATCTGTGGATGTCCGAACAATTATTCTGCACCGAGGATTTGCCACTTTGAAGTGTTTTGGCATATTAGTGAATCTAAAATCGTGCAGCGCGACAAATAACCCCCACGAAGCATCAGTTTCGATACACTTTCAAAGTAATGAAATTGAATTATAGTAAGTTGTGCAGACTTTTAACGGACTGACTAATAAATTTTGTTGAAAAAATAATAATCCAATAATTTCTAATAATTTGTAATCATGGATGCTTTTACTTTAGTGTTATTATTAATTATTCTGCCTTTCGGCAGGTCCTGACATTAGTTAATTTTTTTTTGGGGGGGGATAAGAATGGAAAACTTGTTGTTCGATCTTTAGCTCCGTCTTTGAACTCCCAATATTTTCATCTATTTTTCAAGTCTTCGATCAGTTTTATTCTTCTTTCTATTCCTTGCATTCCGTTCTTCTTTCCTTCTATGACGTTATGAAGAAGACCATTTCTTCGCAAGATGTGTAAAATGCAATTAGTCTTCCTACGAAGGATGTTGGTTGGAAGTGTCCCCTTCTCTCGTATCCGTTTTAAAACATCTTCGTTTGTTGCTTCCTCTGTCCATTTTATTTTCCTCCAACACCACATTTCGAATCTCTCTAAATATTTCTTCTTTTAGTTTCGTATTGTTCAAGTCCCTGAGCCAAACAGTCCAATGTCCCATATAATATAGCACTTGTCCAACTTCCTAACTGCAATATTGGGCCTGCTAAGTAGGGGTGATCTTTTCTTGTTAAATGCTTCTTTGACTATGGCAGTTCTTTAACTGATCTCTTTGGTGCAGTAAGCGTCTCTTTTCAAAATACTTCCTACATACTTGAAATTGTCAACCTCTTCAAGTTCTCTTTGTTCTACACTGACCCGTAAGGGCGCGTTTTCAATTAATATTCTCATCACTTGTCGATGTTGATTTCCATTCCATATACTTTCCCAGTGTCAATTATTTTGTTAATCATCTCCTGTAGTTCTTCGGTTCTGGCTATAATAACTGTATCATCTGCATACCTGATCTTGTTAATGATCGGCCTTCCAATCTTGAATCCATCATCTCTCATTCATGTTCTTTCATTAAACATTCGCTGTAAATGTTGAATAATTGTGGCCACTTCCACACTACTGGCTTCTCCTTCATTCAAATGCAACTTCGCTCATTGTCGTATGTACAAGTTTCGAATGAGTCGTCCGTCTCTCTAGTTGACTCTGATTACTTTTAAGTATTTTCAAAACTTTCGTTCAATTGACCTAGTCGGAAACTTTTTGCTATTCGGCGAAACACAAACATAACTCCGCCTTTAGATTAAGAGTCCTTCAGATATAATTCTCATCAACCCAGTAGCATCTCTGGTGCCTTTTTCTTTCTGGAATTCAAACTGATTTTCTTCTAGCATCTTTACTACCTTACTTTCCAGCCACCTGTTCAGTATGCGTGCAATAATCGTTCCGATGTGTGAAATAAGACTAATGGTTCTGTGTTCGCTACACTTTTTTGCTTCCATTTTCTTGGGCAATGGGGAATCATTATAACATCAAGAAAATCTTTTGGCCATTCTCCACTCAGGTAGATCTTGTTAATAAGTGAAGTAAGTACTTTCATTATGTTGTCTCCTAATTCAATTGTCAGCAAATCTGCTGGTATTTTGTCGTCACCAGTGGCCTTTCTCCTTCGCATCTCTTTGATTGCTTCACTACTTCACTTTTCAATATATCGGATCCTTTTTCTTCACCATCCACCAATTCCTCATCTTCGATCGCAACATCTTTGGGGCGATTCTTCTGATCATATGCATCTTTTATGTATTCCCCCCAAGTTTTAAAAATTCCTTGATGGTCATTGACCACATGACCTTGTTTATCTTCGATTCCAAACGTTGTATACTTTTGTTAGCTTTCCCTCCTAATTGTTGTACTTTCTGATACATCAGATCATATCTGCTGCGCCGTTGAAGTTCCATTATTTCTTCACATATATGTTCCATGTACTTTTCTTTGGCATTGTCCATCTCTCTTCTCAATTCATTATTCAGCCTTCTATATTCATTGATGTTCGTATTTTTTGCTGTTCTGTGTTCCTCCATCTTAAGCATCGCTTCAATTATCCATGGTTTACTTGGTGTTCTTCATCCTGCCATTGTTATTGTAGAGTGTATCAAGTAGAATCTATTTAATATTTTCCACTACTATTTTCTCCATTGTCGACCACATCGCCCATTGCACAGAACTTTTTTTCAATCTATTCTTTCTCATCGCTACAATACAGGAATTTTCTATACGCTGCAGTAAACGTATAAATTTGGCAACAACACATTATGGCGTTCTGCGCAAGTTTCGTCTCAAAATCTATTTCCTTAAATATAAATTAATATTTAAATGAAATCTGAACAAAACACGAAAAACGGTCAAACAATATATATATTTCGTGAGAAGACCGTTACTTTAAAATACTTCACACAAGATCTAGCAGCAAGTGCCATCTTGTGTGCTCATTGTAAAACTAATCAAATATTTTTTTGTTATCTTTTTCGATATCAGAAGACACAACCAAATGAATCAGTATCTCGTGTTGTAGCTGAAACATAACTATCTTTCAGTACAATATTTATAATATGTAACGTTTCATTTCGCAGTAGTTAAGGCAATGAGCTAAAATATATATACTAACCTCCGGGTAGTGATCCACCTTAAGTTTCTCTGTCTGATGATTCCATAGAGTAAACTTATCTTCTAACTCTCTCTTACTCTCACTTGCCGTTGCTCATGTTTACACCTTAAATATGTGATCCAACACCATGAATTATAATATATATCCCATTCCTTTTATTTATTTCTCTGTGGTCGTTTCAATCTTGTGTAGGATTTCCTAGTTATGTGTAAGTGTTCTAATAAAGTCAATCTATGCCTATATACCTTGTTTCGAGGCATTAGTCTTTGAGCTCTTGAATATTAAGCATTACATGTATTATGAATAAATATTATTAATTGGAGTCTATTGTGATTCCACTTTCATTAAAATATTCCCTATGTAATTTATGTATTTCAAATTACGAATATATTATAAGTGTGTTAAGCTCACATTTCTGTTTTATTGTACTTATATTATTACTGTAACAATTCAAGGAATTTGCTTAAAAGTCATATTTCAATTAATAACCGGAAGAATCATCTAAGTTTACTTCAGTAAAAGGTATCTTTAGTGTATAATTTAAATGGGTTTTTTTCTTCCTTTTTTATTTTTTAAATAGGAAAATAAGCTGTATATTAATATAACGTTGGCATTCTTGCATTTTCTTGCATGTATTGTCCTCAGTTTGGAGATTGTTTTTCCTTAAGTAGTTTGCCGAGTGTACGCATATAAGCAGCTGTTGTACTACTTTATGGTTATTAATTTGTAACACAGTGACGAATGTGATCGCGTCCCTACCTCTTGTTTGAGAAGTTTCATTTTGATTGTGTTGTCATATATTAATATGTGAATCATTATCGGATACATTGTATATAAATCTTTTCTGCTTACACACAATAATAGTGGTCTTCGCATTGTTAATCTACCCTTAGTTAAATGTAATTTTGTAAAGTGCAGTCATATATGCGTCGGCATGATTGAAGTTAACACATCTTATAATATTTTTCATTTGTAAC
Organism: Thermobia domestica; assembly: GCF_964235325.1. Taxonomy (NCBI): domain Eukaryota; kingdom Metazoa; phylum Arthropoda; class Insecta; order Zygentoma; family Lepismatidae; genus Thermobia; species Thermobia domestica. Next base: position 123,180,965 of record NC_137471.1, read on the forward strand.
GGTGAAACGTTAGTTACAGCATGAAACAGAGTAATATTAATTTAGTTCATAAATTGAAACAAAAATCATTTTACTAGTATTGAAAACTATTTCAACATATAATTCATAGATTACTTGTAATCTGAAGATACCGAAAACTGAAACTATCAATGCCGTTGACTCTACCTTTGGATTTTCTATCTTTGGTGTTAATTGAAAGTACAATCTGATGAAGCAATAGCTTTTAATAAGCGATTCAACATACAGTTTGCATCCAATTTATATACGTGGTTTGATGGTGTTGGGAATTGAAAAAATGACTAATTTCGATATTATATGAAAATCCAATAAAAAGGCACTCACATTGAAGTCCTTCTTTCATTTATCGAAGACTTATTTAATTATAACATTCGTAAACAAAAGTTAGGTTGTATGTGGAGGAAAGTAAAAAAGTAAATATTGGTGCACATATCAATGGTTTATTGTCTCTAGTTAGTAAGGAAAAGTTCATTGTTTTTCATTTCTCAGCTACCTTTAGTTCATCGGACTACCCCCTCCTTCTAAACTCTTATGTGACTATTATAACATCTCGATTTTTTTATTGGTGATGTTTGGGTTCTTCCATGTGAAATCAAAAAATTAAACAGGGATTTCTGATCCGACCATCTTAGATTTTTACCAAATTTTAGTATTTCGTAGGGATGGTCGAGATATGGAATTGTGCAAAGTTGTAGCTTCCTGTGTGGCGAAGTTTTTGAATTATGGGTGCTCAAAAATACGAAAAAATCTCCCACTTTGGTACATACACGGAACTTTCGCACAATACTACTCTTGATCTAATAGAGCTGACTCTTGTTTTGTTTGAAAGAGCATTAACTAAGCTTTCCAACGATATATCGCATGCCTTGCTTGGGAAGAATATCTATTTAAGGTCACCCAGTATGGCCTTTTGACCTTGAACTTTTGAAGATGCATATCTTCGATTTTTCTAAAACTTACATATAATTTACACACAAGCTTACTCTATAACATGACGGAAATACAAGTTGCGACAGTAATGGAAATTTTCAATAAAATTGTTTTTTTTAGTAACAATTTGTTTTGTACCAGACAGAGTTTTAATGTGTAAAGCAGTTTGCAACACTTCAGCATTGCACAACAGCATGATAAATTGCGCAGTCATCTGCTACAGAAAGGTTTGGAAGATTGAGAGGTGTGGATACGTTAGTTACAGGAATGTGTTGATAGGGGACTGAGTCCACACGTTCAAATGTACTGTAATTTGACTGAAGCGATTTGGTAAAGGGCAAATAATATTTTATTAATTTTGACTTTAATATTTTGTAAACTTTCATATTTTAAATGCAAATAAAACTCAATTTCCAATCTGGTACTGTAAGGTCGTTCACATGTGTAAAGAAATTAAGGAAGTCTCGTAACAATTCAAAACTGTCTAGATACAACATTCTTTTAATAGGAAATATAACTTATGTAGCAATGTGTCAAGGCAATAACAAACACTTCCTACTTCAAGTTATGAGGTAATTCTGAAAATGTGATTGTCAGGGAAGAAATGACGCTACTAAAAACGAAGAAGAAAAGGTAGGTGGACAAAAAGAATAATGTACTAGAGAAAATTTTGAAGTGATCGTCAGACAAGAAGGATCAACCTCTCAAATCTTCACTGATAAAAATCTGGGTGAGTACATGCTTGTTACAAATTGATAACACACTTCTATTATTCAGCTTCGTTACCAAATTCATTCAACTCGTAATCTAACTTCTAAATTCAATATGACAATTGTTATTGATTTCACGTAAGGCCACAGCACCAGTTTGGGTAATTATCTGATCTGATATCTCTAGTTTCAATTATGCAATCAAAACTATCCATCTTAACAAATTAATCGCTCTACCTAAAATTAAATGGTTAAGTTTGTTATGAGATTGCATTCTAAATTGCCCCATGCTAACATGGTTAATATTACATGAGCTATGTGTGGATATAAATTGTGTATGTCGACGCCCGGATTTCGGTCCAATAAGTTGGCATATGTTAGTACGATTGAGGTGTTTGTGTGCTGGTGCTGACTTTGAACTTGAAAACAGAAGCTTGATTGTGGTGTCTGTTAAGTCAGTGTTCCAATGGTCAGTCTTATTTAACGAATTATTATATCAGAATAATGTCATCGTCAAGATTCAAGAAGACAGTTTGCTACAATGCATTTAATATAGAAGGTCATGGGAATGTCAAAAGAAATTTGAGAAATATGTAGCCTTATATGATTTCAAAGTGTTCATCGTTAAAAGATGGATTTAAAATTTGTGATTCCTGTCGAAAGAATCTAGCAACACCTTGTGATGCGAGTGCGACTCCTGTAATAACAGAGAGTGTGATGATTAGCAGCACCGAAGCTGGAAATAGTGATATTGAGCAGTGCGTTAAAGAAAGTGCGTTAGGATCTCTGAACCGCAGCCCAAAAGATCACAAAACTATTAAACATTTCTACAGAGTATGGGGAGCAAAATGCAGCAGCAAGTGAAATTATAATGCAGTTGCAAGAAAAAATTCGAACAGCGGTAGAAGTGTGAAAGTAAAATTGCTAACTACTTCCAAAACGTTGACCTGTCAGAAAACATCACCAAGAATTTCACTGCACTAACTACATGGCTCCTAAAGCAAAAGAACTTCCTCATCAACAATCTTCATATTTTAAGGATCTGAAAGAAAAACTTCTTGATAAATAGTGCATTGTTCTTTCCGATTTTGCAGAAAATTATTCGTTCGTTTCCCTAGAAGCGTCACAAGGTTTCCACTGGAATAACGGTCAAGCAACTATTTTGCATATACTCCAGAAATCCCCAGACGTCTACAGTTATAACTGACAATGTGATCGTCGGATATGACTGTCTCAAACATGATACAATTTTAGTGCACCTGTTGCAGAAAATACTTATTACCTTTCTAAGACATAAATTCGGTTCAGAAGATTTAACAAAATTATTCCATTTCTCCGATGGAACAGCAGCTCATTACAAAAATCAAAAGAACTTCATCAATATTAGATATATTAAAGCAATTTCTCTGTACCTGTTAAATGTTTTTTTGCCGCCGCACATGGAAAAAGTACGTGTGATGGACTCGGCGAACTTGAAAGAGACTTGCAAGAGCAAGTTTGAAAAGACCTTATAGTGACCAGATAATAACACCAAAGCCATTATATGATTGGGCAAGGCAAAATATAAAACATATGGCCTTAAAATATGTCACTAATAGGGAATAGGAAGCGTCACTCCTGTAGCTTGCAAACTGCTTTATACATGAAAACGCTGTCTGGTACAAACAAATTGTTACTAAAAAAACAATTTTATTGAAAGTCCCAACTAGTATTTCCGTTATGTTATAGAGTAAGCTTGTGTGTAGATTATATGCGAGTTTTAGAAAAATCGAAAATATGCATCCTCAAAATGTGATACTGGGTGACCTTAAATAGATATTCTTCCCAAGGCATGCGATACATCCTTCGAAAGCTTATTTTATGCTCTTTCACACAAAACAAGAATCAGCTCTCTACGCCAATTAGATCAAGAGCAGTGTTGTCCGAAAGTTTCGTGCATGTACTAAAGTGGACGATTTTTCGTATTTTTGAGCCCCTATTATTCAGAAACTTCGTCACACAGGAAGCTACAACTTTGCACAATTCCATATCTCGACAATCCCTATGAAATACTGAACTTTGGTAAAAATGTAAGATGGTCGGGTTGTGGGCTTTGTTGATTTCAAATGGACTGACCCGTTTATAATTCCAATTAGGTATTCCGTGGGAAGGACTACTACTTGGTTATTTTATAGCAACAATTTTCAAACTAACATCTTTTCTTCTTCCACGCTCTTCTTTATTGCTCTATTTACATTGAGAATCGGTATACGGCGGTAACAATACGGTAGGATTATTGGGATTTCGTGTCGCAAATCTTAGTTGTGATTGCATTTTTTTATTCACATTTTTCTGTCCATGTTGTTCCACAAAAGTAAATGTATTATTCATTGATGTGGCAGTTTTCTTGTTGTCCAATGTGGTATATGTAAACATTGATCAATTTGTTACTTATTGTTATTTGTTATTGTTGCTTATTGTTATTGTTATTTGTTATTTGTTACATTCGCCGACTTCTCTTGATTGACGTAGCTCTTTGCTTCTGGTTTGGGACCGCTCTTCGATTTTTTTCACTGCTTGGACTTCCATTCCCTTTTCTGTCTGTCATTTCTTTTAGTCTTATTGTTATTTCAACGGATTGTATGCTAGACCAAAGATAGTAAGATGGTTTATGGTCATTCTTGGGAATACTAAACCGTAACTGGAAACAGTACAGTGCTTTCATGAGATAGCTGGACGTTGATATGAGTAATAACCTATTTTTCATAGATATTTCATTGTATTGTTTCATACGAAGGAAATACATTTCCATGCAATCGACACTTACGTGCTAATGATATAAAAAGAGTCAATCTGATGTATTTAGTTGTATTACTTTCGAAGGCATTTACAAACCTATTAAAGGTTTTCAAAAGTTTGAACCTTGCACCTTTATCGTCGGTGGCAGATTTCGGTAAATTGGGAAGTCATTACCTGTACGAGCCTTAGTGAGAGATTCTCAAACTACCGTACTTTATATACTTTTAGGTGCTTATTTGCTTCTTCATTTTATTATAGCGTATATCTAAATTCTTAGTTTCGTTTAATACAACTTTTTAATTGCCTTAAATTATTTCGTGTCGTATAAGAATTGAACAAATTCTTCTGTGGTTTCTCTAATAACTAAGAGATGTAGAGTCGAGTTCATACATCTAGGCTTTCAATTTCTGCACACTAATCTTTATTTTACAAGATTCGTATACTTACTTCCATATGTTTTTTTATAATTTTCGCACTGTTTCTTAATACTAAATATCATGTGAACTATACAACAACCCCCTCGTCGAACATTGGAAGATTTGAACTTAAACATTATACACGAGATCAATGATGTTGATAGCACAATTCTGCGAAAAGCAACCAGTAACTTTAACATCCCCTTTGGATATTACGACTCTCCTCCGATATACAGAAGTTTGTTGCTCGCAATATTAAGTTCGAATACATACATACACGTATATTGCATATGAATCAGACGGTGTTATTAAAACACAATATTTGTTACAGACATCTCATTACTAATTTCATTTTTATTAATAATAACTTACGATTATATACAGTGTGTAGCAAAAAGGTCGGGACAGTAGAATATCTCGAGAAATACACTTGAGATTCAAAAAACCGCCAAACAGGTATCCAATATTTCAAAAAGATCTATTCAACTAACATAAATTGAAGTTGCCCCCTCCCTATCTGGGGGAGGTGGGGCAATTTTAAAATTTTAAATTGAAACTCCCTATTTTTATTGCAGATTCGGATTCTGCCACCAAAAACCTTAACTTTTATTTCGAGTACATCGCAAAAAAAGTGTTAATATGATCTCCGTCACCTGAGGTTGATAATAATCCGAATATGTGGAAAAATACAGTTAAGATTCAAAAACCACGAAACACGTATCCAATATTTCAAAAAGATCTGTTCAACTAACACAAACTGAAGTTGCCTTCCCCCTCCCTAACGGAAGAGGATGGGGTAACTTTAAAATTTTAAACGGAAACCCCCTATTTTTGTTGCAGATTCGGAATCCTGCCAGCAAAAATACGTAACTTTTATTTCAATTACTTTTTCGTTCATCTTCCTAGATGGCGCTACAGTCGCAAAAAGGTGTTAACATGATATATGTCACGTGAGGTTGATAATAATAGAATTATGTAGAAGAAAACAATTAAGATTCAAAAACCATGAAACACGCACCCAATATTTCAAAAAGATCTATTCAACTAACATAAACTGAATTTGCCCTCCTCCTTTCTAACGAGGGGATGAGGGGCAACTTTGAAATTTCAAATGGAATCCCCCTATTTTTTGCAGCTTCGGATTCTACTACAAAAATACTTACCTTTTACTGGAAGTACTTTTTCGTTATCTTTGTAGATGGTGCTATAATCGCAAAAGAAAAGTTAATATTAACTACGTCATCTAAAGTTAATCGAAATATCTCGAGAAATACTTGAGATTCAAAAACCACGAAACACGTATCCAATATTTCAAAAAGATCTATTCAACTTACATAAAATGAAGTTGCCCTTCCTCTCCCTAACGGGGGAAAAGGGGGACAACTTTATAATTTTAAGTAGAAACCATCTATTCTTATTGCTGATTCAAATTTTGCGACCAAATATACGTCACCTACTTGAAGTACTTTTTCGTTATTTCTCTAGATCGCGCTATAATCGCAAGAAAAGTGAATATGATCTACGTCACCTGAAGTTGATAATAATTGGAATATCTTGAGAAATACATTTGAGATTGAGAAATCACGAAACATGTGTCTATTTTTTTTTTAATAAGATTTATTCAACTAACAAAATGAAGTTGCGTTCCCCCTCCCTAACGGGGGTAGTAGAGGCAACTTTTAAACTTCGAATAGAAATCCTCTATTTTTATTGCAGATTCGGATTCTGAGACCAAAAGTATGTAACTTTCACTTGAAGTACAATTTTGTTATATTTCTAGATGACGCTGTATTCGCAAGAAAGTGAATATCATCGTACGTCACCTGAGGTTGATATTAAACTTGCTATCTCGTGAAAAACACTGGAGATTTAAAAATTACTAAACACGTGTCTAATATTTTAATAAGATTTGTTCAACTAACATAAAGTGAAATTGCCCTCTCCTCCGTGAAGGGAAGGATGAACAACTTTAAAATTTCAAGTGGAAACCCCCTATTTTTTATTGCAGATTCGGATTTTGCGACCAAAAATACGTAACTTTTACTATATGGTACACTAATCACAAAAAATTAATATCATACACCACCCGTCGTTGATATTAAGCCAATTATATCCAGAAATGCACTTAAGATTTAAAAAATCACGAAACACAAATCCAATATTTTTGAAAGGTGTACCACAAAACTAAATTGCTTTCATTTATATTTTCATACAATCGAGACAAACCATTGCCATGTGAAAAACAAAGTTATAATGTTTTAGAAGCATTAAGGTAAAGTATAAAAATATGCTCCTTAAATATCACGTGACTCGTAAACATTTGTTAGTACAATCATTATTTCACACGAAGACAAAAGAAATATGTCACAGAAGAAGAATTTTAGAAGTTGGTATTGTTTGGTAGATACAAGTTTTCAGATATCACCAGAAGAAATAGTTCAGTGACGATAAATCAGGAGAACGAACGGGCCACTCAATCTCGCCTCTTCTGCCAATCCATCGTTGTGGAAATTCCGTGTTAAGAAATTACCGTACATTTAAACCGTAGTGCGGTCCTGCACCATCTTGCTGGAACCATGTATGGTCGAAATTATCTTCTACAGTCTCTCTGATTGCTGGAACTACTTGATTTCTAAGCATATTCTCATACAATTCAGAGGTCAAATTGCCATTAATAAGTAAGGGACCAATGATTCTACTATTCAACACTGCCGCCCAGATATTCACCTTTTCAGGATGTTGAGTATGTGTTTCAGAGGACCAATGAGGGTTGCTGTCAGACCAAATCTGGAATTATGCCCGTTAACCTGACCGCTTAAGTGGAACATGGCTTCATCAGAGAACACAATGCTGGTAAGAAAAGTAGGATCATCAAGAATTCGTTTCATCATATCTTCAAAGACTTCTACACGGCGTTCAAAGTCATCTCAGTCAGTTGGTGTATCAGACGAATTTTGTAGGGGTGGCATTTCATTTTCTTTATCATTCTTGTCACAGACACTGATTAATGTCACGTTGTTCGGAAGCTTTACGTGTGCTAAGGTGAGGGTTCTCAACAAATGAATGTGCAATATCAAACTGTTTGTCTTCAGCTGTCGCCGATTTTGGTCGACCAAGAATATCATGATCCTTTTAGTTCCCGCTTCCTCGAACGCCTTATGGTGCGCTGGACAGTAGATCTCGAAATGGGATTGTGTGAATCACGAAACATTTCGCTAAATATTGCCCTTACTTCAACATATGATCTTTGGCGATCGCCGGGGGTCTAGGGGGCTGGGCCCCCTAAATTTTCACAGTAGCTCTGCAAATGAATTGTAATATGGTGATGAAGTATAATATGGTTGGATCGGCTCCTACTAACTTCTACCGGGCCCTATATTTTTGGGCTGGTTACCGGCCTGTCGCCTTATCCTTGTATCATCAGGATAGATATCCTTTCTCGTTTGGATAGATATGCTTTCTTTACCAATCTAACGTAAAGAGAGAGTTAGAACTTTGAGAGCTCTAATACAAGTCAGTTGAAACACAAGAGATAGATTTGCTATAGTATGATAATGACTATCAACTATAATCGCTTCTACGCTACTCGACATTAATTTACTTTCAACCGTAAATATTTAAAGAACATATCATAAGGGTGACAGGTATGCGTATCTTCGTCTGATTAACCGTTTATTGCATTAATTTTACAAGAGCGCATTTGCTTTCTTTTCTAAACACTAATACATTCACTAATTAACCTTACAGTTTCAATTTCACCTCTTAGGTAAAATCTCAAAACCCAAATCAAGTCAGATTTTTATTCATTTATTCACTTACCATTAATATCAATAGGTGCACCAGATAAGATATTCCAGTGAGCTACAAGTGTATAATTTAAATAGTTTGATGCAGAAAATAGTTATTGAAAATTGAAAGGTATAACGACGGGTAATTATGTAAAAATAGTCCAGATATGAAAATGGTTATGAAGTACAATTGTTTTATGTATAATTGACAATCACATTATTGGACAGAAAATAAGAACCGCTGCCTTTTGCATTTAATAAAATTGGCGCGAACAAAATGTATTGCGTGAAGTATTAAAATTTCTGATTACAAATAACAAATAGGGAATGAAAGAGCAATGGTTATGGTAACGTCATGAATAGGAAAAAAGTCACAATCAAGAATTGAATCAAATGTCAAATTCAATGAGGAAAGGAGTTCGAGGTGTGAAAGAGAGCACGTTATCCAGATGGGCCGGCAAGAAAGTTAGGAAAAGTGAAGTATGTTTAAATAAAGAGAAGGTATAAAGAAGAAAGGGATGTATGTATGTGTAGTTGTTCTAAGAAAATAAAAGGTATATGTAGTATAAATAGCAAGGAATCTCACTTTGACTCCCTTTCTCTACATAGCACCACACTAAAAATATTTGACCAATGCGGCTGTCACACAAAACAAATCATCATCATACAAATATACATAACAGTAACAACAAAATGAGTATTTTTTTTTTTTTTTTTTTTTGTTTGACACTACTGATTATTTAACTGAAACGTTCATGTTCCAACGGAGACCTGGTGTTGATCAACTTTCATTGTATCAATAATATCAGAAAAATTTCAGATTTTGAAGAATATTATTACAAACGTGTTTGTATCGTTGTTTGGAAATCTTAGCATCTCCATCATACTGCTTGACCTGTTCTTAAAGTAACAATTTTTATCAACTTGAGGTGACACTGTACGATGATATTCCCTTTTTGCGATTATAGTGGAGGATAACGAAAGATTACTTCAAGTAAAGCCTCTGTATTTCAGGTGTCAGAATCCAAATCAGAACTAAAAATAGTGAGATTTTATTTGAAATTTTAAAGTAGACCCTTTCTCCCCTCTTAAGTATGTGGGGACAATTTCGATTTAAATTAGTTGTATAGATCTTTTAAAACTATTTGACATGTAAACTTGCATTAAGGTAAAAGTAACTTATTTTCGGTCGCAGAATACGATTTTTGCAATAAAGATAAGAGTTTCCATTTGAAATTTTAAAGTTGGCTCTTACTCCTCCGTAGAAATCAGCAAATTTCTTTATGGTAGTTGAATAGATCTGTTTTAAAATACTGGACACGTGTTTCGTAATTTAGGAATCTCAAGTACATTTTGCAAGACATTTAGTTTATTAGAGTTCTTCAGGTGACGTATGACAGCATTTTGTGATTACAGTGCCATCTAGGATGATAACGAAAAAAGTACTACATATGGAAGATTGGATCAACCATGTTCTACGCTTATTGAATAGATCTTTAAAAAAAATTAGAAACGTGTGGTTTTTGAATCTCAAGTGTATTTCTTAAGTAATTCCGCTGTCCCGACCTTTTTCTTACACACTGTATATTTCAATCTGATATATATATATATATATATATATATATATATATATATATATATATATATATATATATATATATATATATATATATATACACTTTTCTCAATATTCCGAAGTAATATTTACCTACACATGTTCTTTTTTTTTAGGTTTTTGTGAGGAGTAATATTTTATTATCTGTAACACCACTTGGCTCACGTTCTCGAATTAATCACGCAGGTAAAAACCTTCACAAGTAATTGTTACGGTTATAATGATGGAGGATGAATGTAAAATTGCATGTGAATTAATTTCGATGTTATCTACAATTGTCAATGAAGCTGAGAAAAGCAATCGTTTTAAGGAAAATCCAGTTGAAGAAAAGTATATTGGATCAACTGATAAGAAAGAAACTAAGTTACGGGAGATCCTAGTAAGCAATCCGGTACTTCCTCAAAGCGTTATATCTTCTTCGACTTCAAAAGTACGTGACGTAATCGACCTTGATCCTGAAATCATCATTGATGAGATAGATTTAACTGGTTGTGATGAGGAATTTGAAATGGAAGGCAATGCTACTTCTGTAAAATCATCTGACTCGCTGTCAACTAAAAGGATAGAACATGGGAAAGACGGACCTGAACTTAAAAGGTAATATTTCCTTTCTATTCCTTATGGCGTCTGTAGGTTGTAAAAATTTAAAATGTAAAATTAATCTTCTGCTTTCTCTTTTTGTTCTTATTTGTACACTAAATTGTCAATCTGAAGTTAGAACACTAACGCTTATTTGTACCAACCGAGGATTAAGTTCGGATAAAATCAATTTTTATTTTTATCTTTAGTTAAGAACTTATATCGTTGCACCAACAGTTAGTGAGAAAGGATGAACTTATCCACGAATAAAGTTGACTAAAACTGTGACGTTTATGGCACGACATAGTGCAATATTATGTTTGAATAGCTAAGAAATGCGTGTGACAACTGAAAACTGATTCGCGTAGCATGAAGTGACGTTTGTTACTAGACATGGAAAAAGTGAGCAGAAAACTCCTCGGGAAGGTGAGTATGTCCTCGTGCTGGTAGACAAATACAAACATATCCTTGAAAAAATGCCGTATCGAGTAGTGAAAGGGAATCTGCCTTTATATTTCAAAATACATATATATGGATGCGTAATTTTGTTTTATGGATTAGATCCGGGTTGATTTCCATTGAAAGGTCGTGTGGTTTGGACCATACATTAAGGTGTACAGGGATGACACGAATTCCCGTCACCCTAAGTATAAAGTAATCCAATTATGTAAACTGTAAATATGTATGATGGAATTACTAGGTATAAACAAGGGCTGATACAAGTGTTTATGCTATTGAAGAACATATCGTCACAAACATTTGGGTTTACAAGAGACACAGAACAAGAAAAACATTGGAACATGTGCGTATGCATTTCCATCTACGATTCCGGTGAGAGCCCCTCTAAGAACATTTGCGTTGGTAACAATTTCTTTTCCATGGCTAAATGGTTATCGTACGCGCCTTTGGCGTGGGAGATCCGGGCTTGATTCCCGGCGGAAGCTTATGTTGTTCGGATACCACATTAAGGTATAGATTCACGTCTCATATAGCCTCGCTCCTGAAAGGGACGCTAAAATGAATATCAAATCATGAGCAGTAGGCTATGCAATGTGTGATTACCTTCCAGTTTGCAATTTTTGTTAGCATCCTATGTCACAAGTGATTTATTATGCGATTGTCAAGATATTCACTTCATGACTGTTTTCTTTAGTTAGACATATACTGTCCAGTTGATTTACATGATGAACACTCATTTTCCAATAGCTTCTCTAAATGAGAACTCACCTCATAGTAAGCAAGCAAAATTGGTGGTAATCTTAGAGTTCAGGCAACATGTGGTAGTGTCGTTGTTTCAGCTTCCAAAATATCCGTAATTGATCGTATGCTCACGAGTTACAAAATGTGGATTCAATATGACACTCCGAAGCTACCAGGAGTACGCGATCCTGTGCCTCACAGTTTAATACTACCTCAGCACTACGCAAAATCTTGCCCTGTATCTGGTACACTAGTCACCAAGTAGTACATTATGTATACTATAATATTATTTGCGCAATGTACATCGGGCGATATGGTTTATGAAATTGAAACGATTAGCTTTCTACGTTGAATTTAACCCAAGCAGACGGAGTGAATCCAAGCAGTTTCGGGGAGAGTTTCTCCAAGGTGATTAATAACAGTATGTACGTGAAAACAATAAAATACGTATTGAAAAATGCTGATTTGCAACTCCATCCGATGAGGGAAGTGTAGGACACTGGTAGCATACGAACATCTTTTAATACACGAGTGATATATAACGAACAACTTACAATGTTTCATACGTTGATACCGTGGGTGAAAGTATTCAAACTCATATACAAAGAGGTTCAGAAGTTCTCCAATTGTCCAAAATTACCATGTACAAGTTTTACTATGATACCATACTCAATTGCGGCAGCAACATTAAATTTCCATACATGGATACTGATCCATTCATCTACCACATTCAAACAATATTTCTACAACAATAACCTGGGTATGCTTTATAAATTTGACGCGAATATTATCCCCAGCCTAATCCCAATGGCATTTCTATATGAGAAAATAGTACCAATGGAGAGGTGAAGGACAAAGAATGTAGGATCTCATTGCTTAGTTCGCTGGTCTAAGAGCCAAATTGAATACGCATCGCTCCAAGTGTGGAGTATAGAAGAAGCGAGTAAAAAGATTCGCCGCAACGTAATCAAGACTTACCATGGCGGACTTTAGAATCTACATTAAAAAGAAACTGCAAACAGTTTGAATCACACCATAATCAAATAAACACTGCGAATCAATAAGGTACCCTGGGTCCTCATGAAGACAAACGGTATATTGTAGACTAAAATACATACACTGCCAGAAAATCATAAACATCTATCAAATCGTCAGTTGACCAGATGTTGACTCTGTTAACAAGTAAGTTCTTGCTCCTTTCGACATCACACTTCATAAACACTCCCAGCTACAAAAGTAAATTATTTTCGCGCCGGAAAAGTGATACGGACTCGATATGACTATTGACTTGAGATAATACAAACACATTCCGCACCCAACAATCGCAGCTCCTCAAGGGACGGAGAGGAATGAGTGTATGGAACCGGACCTTCAGCGGTTATTTGATTCGTGATTTTAAGCTGGACCTGTCTGCAGCCACATCATGTCGTTAGATATATCACGTGTTTCAGCACAGTGCCGTGAAAGATCAAACCGCAGCGCATTAGTTCCAGAACTTCAGATCGGGAAATCTTAATCTGTATTGAACCTTGCAATGGCAGACTGCAGATATTGAGTGAGGAGGATCTGAAGACAGCCAGAGGTCGATAGTCAAAAACATGAACTTGGCGAACGCTTCCAGGTTTCCGAGAAAACAATCAGGCTTCATGTGCACTGCATAGCAAGATGTACAAATTTTGCAAGAAAGTACCCTATACATTGTTAGCAGCCAGAAAGGAATAATGAGTGACAGTATGGCGCAACCAACCGTACTAGATATTGATTGCCACCACGTAGATGTGCCTTACACGTAAATTCACTTGTACATTCCGGAAGGTCATGCTCGGTGTCTGGTGGAATAATGACGTTTGAGTTACGAGTTCGTATTACCAGATCACAAATACTATCGACCTGTACTCACAGTAGTTGCAATAGGAGTGCAATTTGCATTGGAGAAGTGAACGAAGATTAATCATAACTGCGTCCTGTACTTCCACTATATTGCGAGACCAAGCGTGACAAGAACAATCTAATGTTGACGCTACATTGGTCCGTTCTAACACAATATATACATTTGAACATATTTACATTGTCTCGAACGTTCCACTAATCTCATGGAAGTCAGTTACGTAACGCACACTATCGTCCATGCGATCAAAGTTGAATAGAGACTTGTACAGATATGGCTTTCCAGCAACAAATATTGTTGGATAAAATTTAAACGTGAAGAACATTGCTTGCCGGAAATCCTTCAGTAGTAAAATATAAATGCAGAAAATCCTGATCGTTTGAGGAAAGAACGGCACCGAAAGTCTTTGGAAAGCAGAAATGCTATTGAATCCCTGCACACGTGATGTATCTCTGCAATGAAAATGGTTCTATACACTTATGACGACATCACACAATCTAGACTATCAGTTGTAATACTCTAGGTTACTTGTCATCTCAGTAAAACTTGCAAGAAGAGGAATCAATTTACTTCGTCGGCTGAAAGTGATTTCCTTTGAGAACTATTCATAGACCTTTGTTTCAATTCCTCAAGGTGATTTCTCAAGCCTTTCATGTTGCGCTGACGAAGCGCTTTATTTGGAAATATTAGTGTTGGATACTGAGTCATCCACTCGTTATCCATCAGTTTGTGCTTCACAAGTCGAGTTTACAAATGTGGTTCGTAAAGTGTTGGAGACTTCAACCTCCTCTGAAATGCGACAGGGACGTTAAGATGGTAGCAATTGCACTAATTTAAATTGATAACATTTGACGTAAGCTTGTGGCCAACTGCACCAACATGTTTTAAAGATTCGTTAAATAAAACAGCCAATAGAGCTTTTGGTTTCCATAGAAAAACCAGATGTCTTGGTTGCTACAAATTTCCGAGAAGTAGATACAAAAGTGGTAACAGAATCGACTTTGCCATACTTTTTGGTAGGAGACACGATCGAAATCAGAAATATTTTGAACAATTATGACCTGTCGGATACGGTATTCCTTTGGAAGTTGCATTGTGTCTAGACCAAACTGTAACCATATAGTTCAATTCATACAATGTTATTTAAGAAATAATTTAACTTTTTAAGTGCACCTCGTATAAAACCACTTCTAAGAATTTTCTCTCAGCAAACAGACGAATATGCATATATGTGTGTGTGCGTCGCGTCTGCCACGTAAGTCTTGGTGGACCCTCTAGCTTCTCCAAATAAGGTGCTAGAATCTAGCGGAGAAACCAGACTCGTCTCCAAAAATTCCTGCCTTTAGCTTGTCATATTTATTTTTAGCTCTGACATCAGCAGGTTGCATTGCGAGCATGGGAAGATGGGGAGAAAAACCGAGTTAGTCTGAATTAAGGATGAGGACGAACAACATCGCACGATCTATGTAACACTCGAAATGTAATCAGTTATAGTGTTTGGTGTGATCAACGACCATAGTAAAGAATGCTAACTATGTAGTGTGTTACTTTACGTTAGTAATCAATATATAATTACGACGAAAATGTGGCCGAGAAAAGAAAAGTTGAAGTTTTAAACGTTTATTTGTCATTTCTGCTTGTAAAGTCGTCTTGACGGCAAGGAGCTAGCTGCGCAATGCAGAAACTTCAAGACCACCCGAAAGAAGATAAAATGGAAAGCAAGGAAATTTGTCCCTCCAACTTTAAGTGCATCCCCCTGAAACCGCCAGAAATTCTTTTTTCCACATCAAGGTGAAGCAAACGTAAAGTGACAGTGAAGTTCAACCGGTATCTCGCGACTGCCGCGCTTTCGCGCTCGTAATAAGAATTATTGTGCCGAGTGTAAAATTGCATTATCATATTCAATTATTTAAATCAAAGTGCCAAAGTGTAATTTAATATGTGTTTGTGTAGTTTCAGTGTTGTTAATTAAAGTGAAAACGTGAAATTTCGCATATCCTTTATCAAAATAATCACTATGATATAAATGTATGTTTTATAGTTTAAGAGAATTTAATCTAATTTTTCTTTCCAGCATAAGTAATTAATGCCTATACAACATAATTTTCGCATTACTAAATTGTGTCGGCATTGAGAATACAATTAGAATCAGTCTTTATGTCAATTTTCGAAAATATTCTGAACGGTAATCTCCAGTGATTATATGGTCGGCTTTGGTAAAATATCCGAAGCGCTATTAAAGCCTAAAGAGACGTTCAGGACATAGAGGATCGAATCCCGGACTGTCATAAACGTCTAAGCCTTCACAGGAACTTCAACCCACCTGTTATAAGATGGCACCCGATATCACAGGAGCATTTGGGAGACTTGCATAAAGGCAACGCTAATTGTATTTTTGGTTAGAAGAAATTGTAGTGCCTTTTTAGTGTTATTTAATTTCGTGGTTTTGGCATTAGTAAATTAATCATCATGTCCATAAATAGAGCAATAATATCTGTTTAGCATGAAATGCGGAAAATATAGAAACAAACGGAATTTCTAATAGTAGAAAGTCAATTTAGATATCGAAAAGAAACATGTATGTTATTAGAAGTCGAGAACGCTTTAAAGTAGATCAAAAAGTATGTAAAATTCGAAAAGGGGCTAAGCAAAAAATTGCAATATCCATTTTAGAAAGCAACATCGAATACAAGGCTGAAATTGAAGATAAAATTGTTGCTAAAATGCGTGAATTATGTAAATCTAATCTTTATTTTAAAAATAAAAAATGAGTGTGTTTTTGAAATAGCATTTGATTCTGTGTCAGACATTCAATATAAGTTGAAAGTCCATTACGAAAATTCAGATATTGTGCGAACCGCGAAAGAAAGGTTAACAGAGAGAGAATATGAAAAGCATTTGAAGTATCACAATGTCCGTAATAACGAGGTTTCCAGTGATGATCGGAAGGTAAATTGTCAAGTTTTAGTACCAAAACGGGTTAGATTTGCAGATTCTCCTGAGATTGTAATATTTGCCGACGCTTCTACAAAAACTAGTAATGTAGAAAGTACTCAAAATTACGAAAGTTGTAAAAGAAAGTAATACGTTAAAAGTAAAATTCGCTAAAACTAATTGCGAATGGTTTAAACTTGAGTTTGAAGGTATTTTGTAAGATATTGCCCCTTTAGCCCAAAAAATATTCGCACAAACAGTGAAAAATGAATGTTTCGAGAGATGTACAATTATTATTTGGTCTAGGAATTAATTCGTGCGGTTGGTACGCACACATTGAAGCTGTAGTACAAACACAAAATACATAAATACCTTAAGAAAAATATTGTCCATCGCTAGCCACCACTTTCGCCCATCTGTCAGGCAATGTACGGATTCCGTGGCGAAAGAAGTCCTCATCCTTGGAAGCGATCCAGTCAGAGACCCATGTTTCGATATCTTCTGAAGAAGTAAACCGCTGTCCAATCAAATCGTTGTTCATGCAATCGAACAAGTAGTAGTCCGAAGGAGCAACGTCTAGTGAATACGGCGGGTGGGGTAAAACTTCTCATCCGACATTTTCTAAATAGGTTTTGACCGGTTTTGCGACATGTGGGCGAGCGTTATCATGTTGAACAATAAGTTTATCATGTCTGTTCTCCCATTCTCGTCGTGTTCTGGCCAGAGCTTGCTTCAAACGCATTAATTGTCGTCGATAACGTTCTCCATTCATAGTTTCACCCGGTTGCAGCAGCTCATAGTACACCACACCTTTCATATCCCACCATATGCACAGCATAACCTTTGCACAGTGAATATCTCGTTTTGGTTGTGATGGACCTGGTTCACCTGGTTTCACCCAGGCCTTTTTTCGTTTAGGGTTCTCGTAATGGATCCACTTCTCATCACCCGTAATGATTCGATGCAGAAACCCCTTTCTGCTCTGTCGTTGAAGCAGCAATTCGCAAATGGTTTTTCGTCTTTCAACGTCTCTGTCTTTCAATTCATGTGGAACCCAATGTGACATCTTTTGAATCATTCCCATGGCTTTCAAGCGTTTGGAGACTGTTGTTTGATCAACGCCTAATGCTGCTGCAAGTTGTTCCTGCGTTTGACACGAATCCTGCTCAAGCAATGCTGTCAATTCTTTGTCTTGAAATTTTTTTGGCTGTCCAGCTCGCTCTTGGTCTGCCAAGCCGAAATCACCACTTCTAAACCGTGCAAACCACTTCTGACACGTTCGCTCAGAGCATGGTCACCATACACTTCCACCAAAATACGATGACTTTCAGTCGCACTTTTCTGCATGTTAAAGTAATGCAGCAGGACACCCCGCAAAAACACTTTATCAGGCACAAATTGCGCCATGTTCACTTAACTACAAACTGGTGTTGTTGACGCTTTAATCCACTGCCCTATACTACGAACGATACGCGATGACAGGGGTTTGCAACACATGTGTGGATACACGGAACTGTGGGACGCTCCGTTCGTTGCGCCATCTCTTGTCCACCCGCACGAATTAATTCCTAGACCAAATACCATGTGTTAATTCTGAACCACCAGCTGTTATTTTAAGTCAGGCTACTTTACATTTCTTGGCAATAAATTTGAACAGGCTGAAGAAATATCCGAATGTAAATTAAACGTAGGAAAAGAAATAATTCCGATTGCTAGTCACGTTAAACTAGAAGTAGACAAGGCCAAGGAATTTATTCTGTCTCTCTTCAATAGTATTGTTGTAGAAAGAAGCAAAACAGAAAAAGAAGAAAGTAACGAACGTAGCCTAGCTGTTGAAAAAAATGTTTCTCGACCGCTATACTCAATCACAGGGTTAGCCCGCCCATCGTAGAAACCTCTAACGACCAGCTGTAGGAATTGATTATTTGTTTTATGAAAGAACGAAAAACGTTCTTGGGTGCAACGTGTGCCCCACTGCAAAAAGATTTTTCGAAAATAGTAATAAATTGCGTTGAAAAAGAAGGCAAGATTAGACCATTTACGCATCCTTGTAGTGTATTAAGTTTGTTAAAGCATAATTGCTTCCCCGGCACCTTGCTAGTCAGTAAATTGGAATGTGTTACCTTCACGAAACTTCTTTATTTTTTGTTTCTTACGGTTGTTGAGATATGTCATGAGCAGAGTAGTTTTTTAAGCTGTGAGTTGAAAGTGAAAAAAGCAGGTAAAACAAATGGAATGTGTTACTTTCTGCGTAGTCATTTGCGCACAAATTATGAATTTAGAAGATAGTGAAGATGGCTTTATGTCATGTAAGCCTTGTGATAATAATAATAACTCAGTACCGTGCGAAAAGAAATTAAAAAGCTGTGAAGAAAATTTCAGTAGGCTACAAAATGTTGTTCGTCAAATTGTAAAGAAATATAATTTGCGAGTTCGTTGTAGCAAAAAGCACCGGCAACATAAAAAGAAAATAAGTAAAGTCAGAAGAAAATTAAGAAGAGTCAGATGTATGTTGTACTGTTTCTAAATTCTCAAAGTTTGTTAGTAAATTGTCTTTGAGAAATAAATGTCATAGTCAATGCAATGCACAAACAAGTAATCGTAAATATAAAGTTGTTTTGTTGTACCACGATAACCAATACTCTGGATGTATTTTTGAAAATGGTTATCAAAATTTTTAACCGAATCACGGTAGTAACTTAGCAGTTCATAATAAGGGTCAGATGCTGACTATGCATCACATGTCGTTAACAAAAATCACATACATTTTCAGGAAGAATGTGGTAAGAGAGTGAGCACGTCGCATACGCCTAAAACAAATTTAGTAGCAAAATTAAATGTCGGTCGCTAATTAATATTAGTGATGTCATCAGCTGATCATGATGCAGGAACAAAAGTCAAGTACACAGGTAAACTGAAAAATCTAGTGGAACGAAAAAAGTAATCTAGTGTTCAATCTGAATGCAGTAAAATTTGTATGCATAGAGAAATATCAAGAAAGACAAGAAACCGAAATTCATTGTTTCAGTGTTGTTAATTAAAGTGAAAACGTGAAATTTCGCATATCCTTTATCAAAATAATCACTATGATATAAATGTATGTTTTATAGTTTAAGAGAATTTAATCTAATTTTTCGTTCCAGCATAAATAATTAATGCCTATACAACATAATAATTTTCGCATTAATTAATTGTATCGGCATTGAAAATACAATTAGAATCAGTCTTTATGTCAATTTCCTAGAATGTTCTAAACGGTACTGTCCAGTGGTTATATGGTCGGCTTTGGTAAAATATCCGAACCGCTATTAACGCCTAGAGACGTTCAGGACACAGAGGATCAAATCCCGGCCTGTCATAAATGCCTAAGCCCTCACATTGATCCACAGGACACGAACCCAATACTGTTATAATCACACATTAAAATGCATACAGTATCTAGGAGACGTCTTGATTATTGTAAAGGGCTCCTCATGATACGTTTTCTCGCCACAATTTGAATTACTTGATGCTTGTATTTAACACAAAGAAGCTGGCTAAAATCGTAGGGTCAAACTATCGGACCTGCCTGTGCAAATCTTGGGAGTGTGTGCATACTGCAAGTAAGAAGCAGTGACTGACTTGAAAGCAATTAGCCTTAGTTTTATTTATTTTTTATTTTATTATTATTATTTTTTTTGAGCTAGTTCGACGACATTTTAGTCTGATAATTCAAACTTAACATTATGTACTCAATCTTCATGCAACTTCAATACTGTTTAAGCATTGTAGCTCTCGGAAATTCGGGTGATAAAATGTCCTTGCAAAACATGTATTTATGATGATCGAACTGTAAAATTAAGTTTATTTTCGCTTTCTGCCTTATTTTTACATAATTTATGTTAACCTGGATTTAAAACACCAACAAAATATACAGGGTGAGTATTTCTTTTTTATTTGAGACAACCTTGTAACTTTTAAGCTAGGCACGCTCAAAATCTTCCTTGTCCGTCGGGACTCGGTGATTAAAGTTGCTAGGCAAAATGTCGAAAATTATCAGGAGTAAAGAAAGATTGTCAGGTCAAATATTCCACTTCGATGCTTGTGACACTATGTGACGTTCGAGTGTGCCGGACTTCATAAACAGGTAAACAGTAGTTAATTCGGGTGGTCTTATTATATAAAGTAAAATAGTTATATTAAAATTAATAAGCGCATGGAACAAGTAGCAAAATACAAGTCACCAATCCTATTCTAAGTTTATTCAACCCCTCTTACATGGGTTTATATTTTTTCGTAGAATACAGTGATAGCATCAAGTCTTCAATATGCACAAGAAAAAATACGATGAGGTATCAAAAGTTCGTGCAGTCATCTAGAAAGTGACGAACTACAAAACCCCTCGGACATACATTTTATAGTTAGTCCTTGTGTTTTGAACATGCAAATTCTGGACTCGTTTGAACAACACATTTTTCCAGGTAAATGACTAAAGGTGCAATGAATGACAAGCTTGAGGCACGGAGCTTCAGATGAAATCAGCAAAGCAAATCCACAAAGACTTGAAAGAATTTTGTGGAGATAATAGCCCATCCTATGAGATGGTATTCAACTGGAACCGGTAATTCCAATCTGGACCATGACCACCGAGGACACCTCTAGATCTGGAAGACCTTTCATTTGAGATCATAATGGAAGACAGGAGGATAACCAATGAAAGTTGTTGTGCGTGCAATAGGTATGAGTTATGGGTCTCCCTGGAATACATTCATAACCAGCTGCATCACCAGACAGTGTAACTATGATGCTTACAACTTTGCAGTAGAGGAATCGCAAGAACACTGCAAGAAAAATGTTGCGTCACCGTGAGGTAGATGGAGAAGACTTTCGGCGGACTAGTGACAATGGATGAAAGTTGGGTGTACCTCTGTGACTCATAAACAAAGGAAATGAGCAAACAATGGAAACACTTAAAGGCACGAGTGCAAAAGTCTGCCACCAGGGTGATGCTTCCTGTTTTCTAGTATTGCGAAAAGGTTATGACATTATCTACCACAGGGGCAAACTATTACCAATACCTATTATTGCCATCTCCTCATTAAGTTACGAAAGGAACTAAAGAAGAAACATCAACGTTTATTCACAAAAAAGGTGCTGCTGTTGACAATGCACCAGCTCATACCGTCATATTATCCATGATGAAGGCAGTCGAATTAGTATAAGAAATATTGCCCCACCCCCGGACGTAGCACCAGGTGACATGTTTCCCTTCCCAGAAATGAAGTACCCACTCAGAAAGCGCAATTTCGACAGTGGGAATGACGTCATTTCTGAAATTGAAGTGTTGTTTCAAAGCCAAATGCACGTTTTTACAAAACGTGCTTGTGGAAGAACTTCTGGCAAAATGTGTCGCTAGGCAGATGACTACGTAGAGAAGGACTAATACCATCAAGGTGTCAGAGTTCTCCAGAGATGATTTTGTACGCGATTGCCCAAACTTCTCATACTCGTCGTATTAACGGATTGTCCAAAGAAGTTAAAGTTCAAGCAACGCTATATAACTTTTCATGTCAATGAGTATGATTAAGTTTGAATTTCCAGACAGAGACCAGGTTGCTGCATTAGGAGAAAATTAACAAAATTTAATTAACTACCAGTATTATATTATAAAAGGTAAGTGTGGCTTTCAAATTTCTTCTCATAGCTGAAGGAAATGCAATAACATCGTAATACGTTACATAATTTTCAAACATACTTTTAATGTGTAAATTTGTGTTTCTCAAGCAGTTGTCCGTAGACCACCCACGATACGCAAAGAGGTTCTGGATGGGCAATGCAAAACACGATAATATTACAGTCACATTCAGAAAATATGTAAAGTGTATGCGCTACTCATTTAATTTTGTTTTGCTTGAAATAGTGTTTGGATGATTATTCTAAGTATGAGATAATTAAATTTAAAAATAATAATAACGAAAGTATAAGATAATTAATTCATTTAAGAATAATAATAACGAAATAGCGTTATACAATTATAACATTTGATCACGTTAAATTTGTGAAACAATTTCTGAGAGATTATTTTTATGTTTGTGTACTCACAGTAATTATTACAGTTACCTGTTGAAAAACTACAAACACCTAATGTTAAATGCTTCAAGTTGCATTATTGTCGGTAAATTCAAATATACATTCCCTTTTTCATTCTAAGTAGACTCAAGCTAAGAGCTACGGTAGCATATACAGTAAGGTGGCCCGAGATTGATTCCCGGTTTGGTCGGATTTTTTAAAATTCTCTCCTCATTCAAATGCGATTCTAATAGTCAGTCTGCTTTGTGAAGTTGGTGCTTAGGGGAATCTAAATACAGCCGATGTGTGGTGTACAGTGTATCAAATACACTATGTGCCGTAAATAAAAATGTCTTTGCTTTTTACATCTCCAGTAAAAAAGTATTGAATTGTCAACAAAGAAGGAGTTCACTGGTAAAGCTTCCGGGATTATTTCCAATATAAAAACGGAATACTTGTAATAGGTGTTCCATCCCAGAAGGAGTTCGCAGTTTCCACTGTAGTTTTTAGTGAGAGAAATAACTACGCACTGTGATTGCCTGAGTGTTGTTTACCGTGCTTGGAAAGAATACTGTAAGATACCCAGCATTCTTTCCCAATCCTATGAAGTGGTATGCTAATGTTTAATTTTCGTGTACTACATAATTAGATGCGCGCAAGAAATAATACTTGTGGAAGAAGGGAGCAAGGCTAACACAGCGTGAAGAGGTATAAGTTCATCCCCCCTCATGGTAGTGTACCAATATATACTTCAGAAACGTTCTCTTCACATAAATAAAGGAGTGTAAGAAATAATAAAAGAGAGAACCTTATGGTATTAGTAGCAGCGTGTTCTAATATTAATAAAATTGAAGTCAGACACAGTTCCAGAATTTCGGGAGATATTTCCATAACATACAAGTTCCGCAAAAGAGCATAGACCCACCTCGATATCCATTTCATAATAACTTCCCAATAAATTGATCTAAGTGTTGTACAAAAACTGAGATTTTCGATGGCAAATAAAACTGAATTAAAATTCATCGATTCGACTCGTTCTAACGTTATTGACGAGAGGACATGTAAGTTATTTATTATCTTAATGCTCGAAGATATAATATTGATAAAGCAATTGTTCAGAAATTACGCGGTCGCTTTACACCAATTCATGAAAAAGATGGGTTCTAATGTTAAATACCTTAATTCTGCATTGTTAATGTTGCTAAATAATAAAAAGAAAGTAGCCACCCATTTCCTTGCAACAGCTTGTAGCTCATCTTAATTTTTTTGACTTGAAATAAAGACCACAACTGGTTAACAACAATTTGTCTTTGAGTTCTGTGAACAAGAATACAGGGCTTTTCATAGAGGCGGCAGTAAGGAATCAGGTTAAACAGGACCGTACATCTGATACGCTTAATCTTAAGGAACCTGTGTGCTGCACTCATTTCTTTTAACTCAATCGAAAAATGCGATTAAAATATATTCAATAGAAAAGCTTGGTACCCCTATTAGCCTAGAAAGACAAACACCAAAGTTAATACTAAGCTCTCAAGTTCAAAATTACACTTGTGTTTACCAGAATTAATTATTTGTTATTTAAGTACTATAACCAGAGAAAAATTGAGAAGAAATCGAGGGGAACTTTCTATCCTCATAAATAAAAAATGTCAATTTATTATATGTTGAAGCAAATATGCTTACGCTTGTAGCACCCATGCGCTCATCTTCTATCAAGTACATTTATTCCAACTCTATCAAAAGGCTGGTTTCCAGTAATGATTTTGAAAGAAAGTTCCAGTCTAAAATTTTAGAAGTCTATTCCGAAAGGCAAGCTTACCAATCTACTAATTCTTTTATCAAGAGCAGGTAAATTTTTCCCCAAATGGTTCATATTCCTCGAAAAGAAATATTTTTTCGTTTAACGTCTGATAGAAATGCCCTTTCGGTTAAAGGAGACGAGACGAGAAAAATTGTAAAATTAAATTTTTGTGCTTCGCACCGGGAATCAAACGCGGAATAACGTGCACCAAAGACATGTGTGCTAGCCACTAGACTAGCAGAGAGAATTTTCACATTCCTCGAGTAAAAATGTATCGGAATTCTCAACTCGCTGAAACTCGAAAATGTAATTTATGCGTCAGCCGATAAACACCAAACGCAATCATCGTAAAGTTTATTGTGCCCTATCTTAACTTTATTTAAACTTGCAATTATAAAATATCACACATTCTCTAAACTTGTGCTTTCCAACCTTTCCCTTATTGTAACACCCAATTAGCACAGAAATTTAAAGGAACTTGGAATGTGAACTATGCAAGCATTCAATACCAATTATATAATTTATGAACTTAGGTTTATTTTCATTATGCGCAAATAGATCACGCCATTTATAGCATCTAAAATACAGCTTTAAAAATCCGTTGAATACAGTGCAGCAGTGAAACTATCCGCACTCCTCTTCCCTACGCTTCTCCAGTAACTGCGGAAAAACCACGAACTCTCAGCCAAAATTGGCACTGCTGTCCTGATCAGCTAATAAATACTACTTTCTAAGATTTTCATTCGTGCTTATCATGAACTTGGGTAAGTCAATAAATATCTGTGATCACCTTTTATTATTAATAACCACAAAAGTATAATGTTTTTATTCATATAATGCTGCATCATAGTCATTCTGCTTTTCAATGCAGCTTGTCCACCGTTGTGCAAACCTTCCCATACCCTCTGCAAAAAAAAAAAAGTTTTTATTCATGCAGCAAGGCACGAATGCGCCTCTTCTTTCACCTGTTGATCAGTGCTGAAACGACGAACTCTGAAAGCAGCTTTAACTGCACCAAACAGATGGTAATCAGAAGGGGCGTGATTGAGACAATGCAGGATGCTCCAACACCTCAAAATGCAGCGTCTGAAGAGTTTGAGCGGTGTTGGTGGCGGTATGTGGACCTGCACTCCGATGTAACACAAAAACGTGTTCCGACAATCGACCTCTGCGTTTATAACGAATTAACTTGCTTACCAGAATCACTGTAGTTTTACTGTTTATTGTTGACCCCTTTTCCAGGTAATATTCCAGAGTTGGCCCTTGTAAGTCCCAAAACACTGTGAACATCACTTTCCCCGCAGATGGTTGACTCATGCAATTTTTTTCTTGATGGAAGATCCGAGTTCTTCCATTCCATGCTCTGGCGTTTGCTCTCTGCTTCAAGGTAATGAATCCACGTTTCATGATCAGTCATGATTTGCCTGAAAAATGCTTCACCTTTGTTAGCATAACGGTTCAGTAGATGCTGACCGATCCTCACATTCTTTCGCTTGTGCTCCTCATCTAATTTTTCCAGAACTCACCTCGCACACACTTTCTGAAAGTTGAGAATGTTAAGCATGGTGTCATATACAGACTAATGACCAACCTGCATATGAGTTGGCACTTCATCAACAATCGCTCCTATGTTATTCACAATCAAGACACGGACTCGTTCAATAATGTTATTAGTTCTTGCTGTAGTTGAACGCCCGGCTCTTCCCTCGTCCTTCACGCTCGTTCAACCACTGGTAAGCACTTTGCTGGGACAACATATTATCCCCGTATTGTGCTGAAAATCTATGAATTTTTCGTTCTGGGTAAATTTCAGACCACAAAAAGCGGATGACAAAACGCTGTTTTCTGGTGCGCACAGAGAATGGCGAAGCCATCTTTACTTCGGAACAGCGTGAATCGGACTGATGTGGTAACACTGAAATTTACTACAGATAAAGCCAACGGTAACACTTAGTGTCTGGTAAAAACAGTGCCGTAGAGTCGGCCTGAAAACAAATAGAAAAATATTGAAGGTACTTAGTTATTGACATTTCCCCGTATAAAATGACTAAAGCTAAGTTATTCCATTACATTAATGATGCTGTGCTTTGTATAAATTTCATCCCAATCTTTATTTTATTCTTTTTTGTATAGAATATCTTGTGTAAAAAAGACCTTTCTTAGGTTAACCAGGGTTGCCACTGACCTGGAAAACCTGGAAATGTCAGGGAATTTAACTTTTGACAGGGGAAAACCTCGAAATGTCAGGGAAAATCAGAAAAATCTTGAAATAGCCGGCACAAAAAAGTGGTAATTACATTAAATTTTAATACTTTTGCAATAATAGTTGGTTTGAAAGCAAATTTACAGTGATGATTGATTTAAATACCAAGTCTTTAGGTCTCACAATCAGTATAAACTGAGGAAATTTGCTTATCATATTGCCTTATAATTTGCCACATTTGATTCAGTATTAAAGAAGGAAGTTCTGAAATGGCCTATTAATTCATGATTATAAATACTAGTAGCTTAGTTGCCCTTTCGGAAAGTACATGATCAAACTTGTTTACTTCTTGAACATTAGTCTTCGTAGACTTTCAGTAAAGATATACATTCGCTGGTGAAAACGCATAAAAGCGTGGAATCTGTCAATCTAAACAAATGTAAGGTATCTTTAATGAAAATATTTGTTAATGTGTTCATAAAAGGCTAGGAGAAGGAATTACAACCAGTTTTTCAACAAAGGGAAAGGGGTTATGCAAAGTAACGGCTTGACTGTTCAAATGTGTTAAATCCTTTTAGAGTGTCATAATGGAAAGAGAGAACTAGGTAGTTGCAGTTGTTTAAAATGTGCTAATAAAACTATTAAAATTTTAATTATTTTAAGATTACTTAAAGTTATTTTCTTTTACTCTTCAGGTCAAATGTTAGTTGATTTAGGTAAAGCAAAAATGTCAAGCAAGACAATTTTTAACACTGACTGGACTGATCTAAATATTCATCCTGATTGGGCCTCTTGGCTAAGAAGTGTTGATAAAAATCCTTATAAGGCCTATTGTGTATTATGAAATTAGACCTTTGAGCTCAGTAATATGGGCCAACAAGCAGTGATAAGTCATTCTAAAAGTGCCACTCATATATATATATATATATATATATATATATATATATATATATATATATATATATATATATATATAAGAGGTGTGAAAAATCAATTACTTCTAACACACTTCCTGCCAAAGACAGAATCTAGTGAAGGTTCAGGAGGTTCTAAAGAAATGATTTCAAATGAGACGAGCAGTGAGGCAAACAGTGCAAGTTCAACTAAAACAAACAGTGCAAGTTCAAGTGAGAAAACGCATTGTGCTTCAGATAAAGGTAGTGACGTAAGTGATTATGTGGTTAGAGATAATGTTACCAAAGCAGAAGTGATTTGGGCTATGAATGTTGTAAGTGGACATTTCTCATTCAATTCATGTAGTGGACTCGACTTAATTTTCAAAGCTATGTTTTCGGATAGCAATATTGCTGATCAATATTCATTGGGAAAAACCAAATTGCTGGATGTGTTGAAGACAGTGTCAAATTTAGTTGTTTGTTTTGATGAAGCTTTAAATAACATTACGCAACAGAAGCAAATGGATTTAATAGTCAGGTTTTGGGACCAAAATACGAATCAGGTATCAACCAGATACCTTACTTCTGTATTTCTTGGTCATTCCACAGCGGATGATTTACTAATGAAGTTTACGGAGGGTTTGTGTAGATTGCCCATATCAAAATCATTTAGATTTCAATGGACGTTCCAAATGTGAATTGGAAATTTTACAGGATCTGATTCATGAAATAAAAGCAGATGAATAGTTCCCTGAACCATTGAACTTAGGATCTTGCGGACTTCATGTTGTTCATGGAACATTTCTGACTGGTCACCAACAGGCTCAGTGGAATTTAAATGGAATTTTCAATGGTTTGTACAAGATAGTCCTGCACGTCGAGCAGATTTTGTGTCATGTACTGGGAACCAAAGGTTTCCTAAGAAATTCTGTCAGAATAGATGGGTTGAAAATTCTACAGTTGCAAAAGAAGCAATAGACATATTTCCTGATGTTCAGAAATACATGCAGGAGTACAAGAAGTATCGTCCTAAACACCTTGAAACTGGATCTGTTCAAGAGGCAATCACGATCCCTTAACTCTAGCAATCGACGATCTCTTAACTGCCATTTTTTGTTTCTCTTGCAGAAGATGTAGAACCATTTTTGAAAAGATTTCAGTCAGATGCACTTTAGCACCATTTTTAGGATCCGAGTTGGAAGAATTACTTCGAAAAATGATGAACAGATTTGTTAAGAAGAAAATTTTGCAGAAAGCAGACTCTGCATTGAAGTTGCTTAGAGTGAACGTGAATGATGTGGATCAGTTGGCTAGTTGTTCCAAGATTGATATTGGTTTTGCTGCAAAGAAATTTTTGGATCAAAGTAAAGTTAGTGAACGCGTAAATTGGAGTTTTTGTTGGACTGCAGAAAATTTCTATCAGGCACAACTTCAAAGCTTATTGAAAAATGTCCATTGAAATACAAAATTGTGAGAAACCTGGCATGTGTTATTCCAAAGCAAATTTGTACTAATCAGATTGTCAGCGAAGCTATGATGTATCATGTTCTTGAGGAACTGCATAACAAGAATCTAGTGGAAGCGGCTAAAGCCGAAAAAGTGAAAAAGAAATTTCAAAGTTGTGTATCTCAGCAAGAAAAGAATGGAAGAAGGAGTTTGAGTCATTCAATGTATCTACAGGTGGTTAGATGCCTTCTACTGCAATCTTCATCATAATAATAGTGAATTTGGTGATCTGTGGGACATAATTAAAATATTACTTATTCTTTCTCATGGAAATGCTTCCGTCGAGAAAGGTTTTTCTGTTAACGACATGCTGGTAGAAAATTTGCATGAAGAGTCCTTGGTGGATTTGCAAATAGCTTATGACGCCGCACAATGTGCTGGAGGACCACTTGGGATCGATATAGACTCAAAAATGCTTCAATATGTACGTGGATCACATAGACGTTACGAGGAAGCCATGGAAAGGAAAAGGTTGCAAAACAAAGCGGATCTTTTGAAGAAAGAAAATAAGCGGATAGCTGATCAGATTAAGCTTTTGGAAAGAAAGAAAGCAAAACTTTCATTGGAAACGTCCATTGAATGTAAAAATTTCGAACATCAGATCGAGACTTTAAAAAGATTTTTGAAGTAGAGAATTTTGAATCAAAATGAAATACTACCTAGTGTATCATAAATGCTGACACAACAAAGAGTGGAAGCTGAGACTTAAGCCTGCGTTAAGGCCAAAGGCAGCCGTTTTGAAAAGTAATTGGTGCTATGTGTTCGTTAGACTTGTAAGTAACCTATACAATGACATTAAGGTATCTTTCACACTTTCATAACAATTCACTTTCAATGTTATGTCAGTATTTCTGATAAGACTAGGTAGTCATAAGTATTATAATCTCATTAAACAGTACTGCAATTTATATGTGTTAACATGTAAAAGTATATGTTCATTTATCTATATTTTTATTTAATTGTATTATAATTTGATTTGATAAAGTTGGAAAAAAGTTATAGCCGAGTACACGAAGATTATGGAAAATAGTACAGGTATTTTATTGTAATTTAGAGCAATATGACCTTTTACAGATGTGTACACGGGTAAAAATGTTACCATATGTTCATTTGCTTATGTTTGTTTAAGAAATAAAGAACGGAAAATGTACCTAATTTTAAATCTTGTATATTGTATCTTATACTTGATATATTTTTCAAAAAATAAACAGAATGAAAGGAAGGCAGTGGGTGGATGTTGTGGAGGGCTTTCCTTTCATTCTTATGTGGAGGAAAGGTGTGTGTCTGGAAAATGTTAGATCTTACCTGGAAAACCTGGAAATGTCAGGGAAAATGAATTTAGAAGATAAGTGGCATCCCTGTTAACTTCACAAGGGTAAATACTAGACTGTGTGGAAATATGTTAAATGGACTTAAATTTGCACGTATCTTATTCAACAAATGAAATATTGTGCCTGACATTTTACATAACGTTTGCCTCACGATATGAATGTGAGAAAATACTTTACGAAAATTACAAGTTGTCTGCACCTCCTGCAATAAATACTGATACTTATTATGTGTGTGTCAACAATTCCAATAAAAATTATCAGTTCTCTGCTTACTCATCACATATTAACTCTGATTTTAGCAAGGATCGCACTCCGGAGTCTGACATGGAAAACCAGACGGTCAGTTATATAGGTGACACTCTACATACCGGCTTTCAGTGTGACAGAACCTTTACTAAAATTTCTCATGTGAGGAACGACATGGTTATACATTGTATTGAAGCAAAACATATATGCGTTGCGTGTGGCAAGAGATTCACTACAAAAGGTGCATTAAAAAGACATACAGTTACTCATACAGGTGAAAGAGCTTATACTTGCACTCAGTGTGGAAAAGCGTTTACAACTAATAGTATTTTGAACCAACATATGCGTTTTCATACAGGTCATAATCTACATACTTGCTTTCAGTGTGGCAAACCGTTTGCATTTAAAAGTGCTTTGAAGCGACATATGCGTATTCACACAGGTGAAATCCTACATACTTGCTTTCAATGTGGAAAGTCTTTTAGTTTCAAACGTATTTTAAGGAAGCACGTGCAGACTCATACAGGTTAATAACCAAGTTCTTACATTTATCACAGGAGGTCTTGTTATATGTTGTGTAATGACGCATACCTACTAATCGTCACAAGACACCACGTAGTTGTACACAGTTTAGCAAATTGTTCCCTAGGTCATCTCATTTCAAGGATGACATTTCTGTGTTGATTGTGTGGAAAACGTTTACTTGTAAATCATGCGTCCTTATACAGGTGAAAGAACAAATAGTTACACTCAGTGTGACAAAGCGTAAACTCAGAAATGGAGTTTGGTAACTGACAGGCTTACTGATACAATTACAATCATACATACCTTACTGCAGTGTGGTAAGTCAGTTACTGGGAAACATTTTATAATGAGCTTCATAGTCACTCGTACAAGAGAAAAAGCACGTACTTGTAGAGAGTTCGGTGAAGCACTTGCTGAGAAAAGTTGTTCGAAGAGCCACATGATTAAAGAAACATGTGACAGCCCAAATACGTGCCTTCAGTATTTCACAGTGTTTACTAACAAAGCTAATTTACAATTCTACACACTCACTCACTACTCAGAAAAGTAATTTAAAAAATGATATGGTTATTGAAATTAACTTTACTCGAAAATTTAGCTGTCATTTTGTCATGCCTAATCATACACAGGCAACACAATACCGGTAGTTGTTGCACTGAGTATAGGAAGCCACCTATTGGAGGAAGTACGATAATCATACACTATTAATTACACGTATCAACACAATACGTATTTTCAGTGCGGGAAAGCGTTGAAATTTATAAATCTTTGTAATGCATATAATAGAACATACTCTTTTATTTAGCGTACGATTATACATACAAGTGGCGTAATCCATGATTGACTGCACTGTAGTAGAGCATTTACTAAGACAGGTAATTTTAAAAACTCCAAGATTACTCATACATGTAAGATGTGTTCCTTCGTAGCAGCTACTTGTTTATCCAGAAATTTAATTTCAATATATATGTATGTGATTAATCATACAGGTGACAAAATCGTATATCTGCTGTAAACACAACTACTCTTCTACTCTGAAATTAGATTTAAAAGGTCACATTGTCTCTCATAATGATGACAATTCATGTACTATTCATGAAACCATTATATCATTTCTTTGCTGAATCTAAGTTATAATTACGTATAAAGAATGATTCATTTATCTTGATGTGCCTCGTAACTTTTAAGTTAATAAAGAGAAACATTAAAAATATGTACCATAGAAACATCGGTACGAGGATATTGTTCGTTATACTCTGTAATATCAGGCTAATTGTGTTCTCAACCCAACATATAGCTATATTTTTCAAATGACAGTCCGTCGAGTTACTGCATATATAAAATCTGACATGTTGAACGAACACTTACAATATTAGAATTGTTATTTAGTACTGGAAAGTAAGGGCGCTAGAATATCACGAACATCTCATATTTGGTGATTTTTATAGCAGTAACAACGCAAGAGAGAAGAACGGCAGTGCATATAAATGTACCTTAATATCTAGTACTGTAATCATGAAATGTCGGATTTGGAATAAATACGACCAAAGTTACATGGGATTGCCAATTTTGCCTTCTGCAAAAGTCTGTATTTCGAGAAACCACTTAAATAAGTACCTCATTAAACTGGGTAGACGGATTTCAATAGATCTGAAGATAATTCCCTTTATTGCTACTTGATATCTCAAACTATTCTAGTGATATTGTAAATGCTGGTAAAGTTTGCAACACTGATTAAAATTATGCAATTTCAAGAACTTATTTTAATTATACGTATCAGAAAGTATTGTAGTAATCTCACAGAAACAAAGTAAATCAAAAAGTGTTTTTAAAAAAGTTCTCGCAAATACTCTATTTTAAGCATTAAATCGAGGTTAATTTTTGCATCTCTGAAATGCTTTGAGATATCAAATTGCTGTAAACTTTATTATGTTTATGTCCATTGAAAACTACTTACGCAATTGGATGGGATACTTATCTAAACATTCTTTCCAAATAAAGTTCTTTCAAAAAAAGAAATCTTCAGTTCTGTGTATCATTATTTCTACTTATTCCAAACATGTCATATGATGTCCATACTATCCACACTAAGATACTTTGGACACGTGTTACTTGCGAAATTAGTGTTGTACAACCCTCTAAAATTTGCTTGCTTTTCGAGTTTGTAATACTATAATGTCCTTAGTATGCAACTCCGCATAATAAAGAGTTTTCGTTTTAGTTTCAAATGTATAACCTGACGTAGTGCGTTTTGAAAACACACAATTTTGTTGAGTTAACAACACATTGCGGTGTGGAAGATTATGTGAAAGTGTCACCCTGTTGACATTTGCATGGTACTAAATTTTAGCGTTTTGTATGTGGTTCATTCCACGTCAACTCATCCAGCAAAAAAAAAAAATTTTTAACCCACCATCTCAGATTTTCATGAAACTTCTGTCACGTGTTACTAGTACAAGGGTCATAACATGTGCGAAGTTTCCCTCCGTAAACCAAATAGGCGATTAACGTTTGGAAAAATAGCCAATGTACGTTGCTCTCGATATCCTGCTTTGAGATTGCACTGTAAATTGAAAATTTTATAGCTTAAGATCTAACATAGTGGATTTTTTTTTTTTTTTTTTTTTTTACAGGAGCACCAAGGTTTATAGATTTGAGAAAAACTTATTTCATCAAGATTGCAACTCCTGTCTGTGTTAAAAAATAATAAACGTTATAACAGATTTTTGTGGCGCGAAATCACTGCATCACTAAACACGAATTATAACGAAAGGTACAAGGAATTTTGTGGTAATTTTTGTCTTGAGCTAAACGTAGAGCTCCGCTCTAAACAGTTATCACAGAAGAACAGTGGGATTTTTCGTACATTTTACTATTCTTAATAAATGTTATAAAATTATGAATTGTTGCATTACAAATTGCAGTATATATGTTTGAGTTGAAGTGTAGGGGTGAAGTATATCAAAGAGTACTCCCAAACCAGGATAGGGGGAGGGGGCAAGTACACAAATACAACAACAAAACACTTACTTCTTACAAATAATAAATAAACAAATGCAAGGGTTCTCTCATCTCATTCACTTGTTTGTCAAAAACAAGTTTTGCATTTTCAACGCAAATTAACATCGCTGCTAAAATAGGTATGTGAAGTCCTCACTAATAGATATACCCATATAGGCAATGTGGTAAACAGTGTTGCCACGTTAAGGGTATATCTTGATTAATTCAGACATCCTATGACACCTGCTATTTTAAACGTTTCAGAATTGGCACACTGTAGTTACGCACCTTGCTGATCATAAAGACAAATTATATTTTTTCTATTAATATGCAGTGGATCACTACTGTAGGCTTTATATATATATATGGATCTTTGCTAATACATTGGCCTTTTGAAGTCTTTCAATAGTAAGTTAAAAATTGTTTTTAAAAATGAGTTCTTTTCGAGTGATATTTATTTATAAATATATCTATCTGGTAATCAGTATTCTTTACATATTTTGTAATGATTTCATGTATTTTGAGAGGAAAGATGAATAGAAATGTCATTCTCCTGGGTATCCCTATGTACAAATATTACTAATAACTTGCATATTTTCTTTTGATGTCAATTCTATTTCATAAAAATTTCACATACAATATTTGAAATATATGGCACTTTTTCAATTCAAAAAGAGAGAGTAAAAAAAATTATAATAATTTCTATAACATCAAACTCCGTCCTTAATATTTCTGTCATTCCTCTGGGTGATTTTTCGTCTCTTTCAAGATCACATTTGATTACATGTACAAAATTGTAAGAGTTCATTTTTATACAGATAGTACCTTCTATATCTGTGATATTGGCAACACTGTTCAACCTGCCTGTTGCGTCAGTCAATTACTCTCTGAGTAAGTACTGCGAAGTAGGTGTGTGATTTTTTGCAGCATTTCCAGTCATTCTTCTGGTAAGTAATTTTAGTTTGTTTTTTACAATATATAAATTAATTAGCTTTCTTGAGAGAGACAAAACAGATATGTTTAGAATGTGTACATCATTTCATGTAACAGATAAATACAGTGTTAAGATTTTAACGAAATGTTAATGAAATGTCATTCTCCTGTTATAATTACACAGTCATTCTCCTGTCATTTTCGTGCCAGGAGAATGACCGACTAGCAAGGATAATGGCAACTACTAAGTGATCAGGAGTCAGAGAATCCAAATGTTACTTATAAGGGATCTAAAGTAGACTTCGTTGTCACTTGCAGATGGCGAAAAAGAACCAAAGTAATGAAGAGCGTCTTCAGAAATAAAGAGAAGCTGAACGTCGAAGATATGAGAGACTGAAGAAAAAAGCTGCGGAGTGTCCTTTCTTCGCTGCAGAATTGAAAGAGAAGTCCAGAATGAAATACCAAAGAAGACGGAAGAAAGGACAGGTTAAGCTTAACAAAGAAATGTCAGAAAGGAAAAAGTGAATGAAGAGAAAACAGTGGCGTCAAAACAGCAAGAATAACACAAAGGCGAAGAGTAGTAAGTAATACGAATAGACCTATTTCTTGTGATATCCTACCTTGTGATACCTATTTCTTGGTTCAGAACGCAAGGATGTTCCACATTCCCCATAAATTGTGGCAGAAATTAGAAAGACAACAGAACAAGAGAAAAGGAAATTGAGAAGAGAAAAAACTCGCGAGTTGAGAATAAAAGATGAAGTGATTAAACATCTGAAGAGAAAGTTGGATAAAAACAAGAAACGGCTTCAAAGATTGAAAACAAAATCTTCTAGGGAAATTAGCTCAAACAAAGAATCATTTTTAACTCCAAGAAGGAAAGTAGGAAAGCTCATAGCTTCAAAAAATAAGAGTGAAATAAGAAAAGGACTTCTCTGTGCTGAAGTTATTAATCTACAGTTAACTCAGTCAGTTTGAGATAATGAAGGGTGGGGGCTCGGAGAAAAAAAAACGAATGTTACACTTAATAACCAGAGGAAAAATATTTAAAAAGTGTCGGTTATTGTCCGCAGCTAGATTTCTGAAGAGAGGACGCGTAAAAATGTTAGAGGCAGAAAATACGAGAGTGCGCAAGGCAGCTACTCTGAAGCTTCAACAGGATATCATCTCGTTTTACGAGCAAGAAAATGTCAGTAGAATATTCCCAGGAAAAAAGGATAATAGCTCTAAGTGTGGAAAGCATCAACGAAGGGTATTGGAAGATAACATGACCACCTTATATACAAAGTATTTGAGAGATAACCCGAAAAGGAAATATATTAGCTATAGCAGGTTTACCCGGTACCGGCCAAAATGGATGACGAAAATGACTATCGGTAAAACATTCAAATATGGAAATGTTAATCAAAGCTCTCTACACATATGGCTGATAAAATGTGTCAAAACGTGACTCGGTGTTAGAAATAATTTACTGTGACTCGCAAGAGGGATAATGTTTATTAACAGAATGTGAAAGATGCAACAAGAAAACAATCATTTTCAAGGAATTTGATGATCATGAAGCCTAATCAAAATGGATCACAAAAACTGAAAATTATATAGATAGCAATGGATCGGTCAAATCAGTGAAAAAAGTTAAAGAAAAAATAAATAAGACAGTTTCAAAAATAGCAAATGAGTTAATAGAAACAGTAGATGAATTTTCGAAGCATATGGCTTGAGTAAGACACCAACAAAATAATTTGAGATTACAAAAAGAGACCATAACTCAGAGAAGCAATAATTCACATGGATTTTAATGAGAATTACGCATGTAAGTATTCAGAGGAAATACAGTCATTTAACTTTGGAGGATCAAGACAACAAATGGCAATGCACACGATAGTCGTTTATACCCGCGACAAAAGTGAGTCTAATATTAATATACGAAGTTTCTGTACTCTGTCCAGTAACCTTCTACATGGAGTACCTGCGATTTGGGCCCATCTTCAACCAGTGATGAAGAAACTGTCTCCGACTATAGATATAATCCATTTCTGGAGTGGCAGCCCTGTTACTCAATATAGGAATAACTTGATGTTTAGTGTTTTGTACAGTGATTTTTGTAATGCACCCAAACACATCTAAAGCCACCCGAAACTATCATCAAGCTGGTCATTGTAAAGGCGCACCAGATGGCATTGGAGGCACATGCAAACGAGTGGCAGGCAATATAATAGCACAAGGTAAGTATATTGCAAACTCAGCAGCTTTAGTCAAGTGTTTAAAATGAGCATGCAAAGTGCAATCATTGAAGAGATACCATCGGATGATATTAAACAAATGTAGCGTAAATTATCCAGGAGAAAGGTAAAAAAGATTTAAAGATGGTCACTGAAAAGACAGGGCGCGAGGATATCATGAGCTATGACCTTGAAATCCGCCACCAACACACTTGAAAGGATCAGGCAATCGTAATAGTGTTGCTAACTGCCACAGCGGTGAATTAGAATTTGGCGATTTGAAGCATTTGTGGGAAGGGATGACAAAGACACTTTGAATCAATCTGCAGCCTGCATTTCTCATCTTCATTTAGAAAAATCTGAACAATAAAGTAGCATATTTATTTAATAAGATGTAAGAGTGCACTCGGTCCGTTAAAGGTTTCCTTACTCGTTTATTTTTTTAATACAGGATGATCGTAAAGTAAGCTAAAATAACTAAAAATTATATCACAAAACACCAACTATATTTGCAATCCATTCATTCTGGGGACCACGACTCATGTCCTAGCCTTAGGGAAATCGTGGCTACAGACCTGTAAACTACTTCCCCTCTCATACAGGGAAGTTTGTCATTTTCTCTGGTAAAACAAAGTGGTCCTATTGGTACCCTCCCTTGGTGGTTATTTATAACACAGATGGGGGCGCCTTAAGAGAGACATGCAGAAGCTGAACTGGACACAGTGTTCTTGTGTTCAGTGAAGAGTGGTTCTTTGTGCATAGTTCTGTGTTGTGTGCTGGTTTGTTTCTCTTTTTTAAAATCATAATGGAGGGTAAGAAGAGCGGAAAACTTGGAGGGTCGAAAGTAATTCACAGCCAAAGCTGAGATATTTTGGTTAATGTTTATGATTTTATGAAGAGAGAGGCTGACAGTGGAAATCCAATTAATGTAAAACAAGTGCAAAAGCGAGTATCTGAAGCTACCGTTGTTTCAGTAAGTACACTAAAACGTGTTTTGAGTGAGCGAGAAAAAACAAAATCACGGAAACGAGCTTTTCTACTCCGAATAAGAAGCGAGCACAACGAAAAACAAAAATCTCAGTGGATGATTTTGACAAATGCGTTATTCGTCGAACAATTAATGAATTTCATATTGTTCACGGTCAACGACCTTCTGTAAAATCACTGTTGCGAGTACTTCGAGAAAACATTAATTTTAATGGAAGCACTTGGTCTTTACGGAAAATAATCCGTTCCTTAGGATTTAGATGGATTAAGGCTGAAAACAATACACGACTACTTATTGAAAAAGATGAATTTCGGTCAAAGAGGTTGGCTTATTTGCGAGCTATAGATCATTACAGAACGCAGAACCGCCCCATAATTTCCATGGATGAGACGTACTTGCATTCATCGCACACAAAACAACACGCGTGGAGCGATAAGAAGAATAAGGGTTTACTCGCCAATTTCTAAAGGACAACGCGTAATAATCATGAATGCTGGCGGAGAAAACTGTTTCATTCCAGACGCGTTAGTCATGTTCAAATCTGGAATGAAATCTGGCGATCATCACGACGATATGAATTATGAAAACTATGAAAAGTGGTTGAAGTCACGGCTAATTTCTAACTTGCCAAGTAATTCAGTTCTTGTGATAGACAATGCACCATATCACAATGTCTGTTTAAATCCTTCACCGACATCATCATCTCGTAAAGCTGTAATGATCAATTGGCTTGTAAGACACAATATTCCTTTCAGAGAAAATATGTACAAACTAGAACTTTATAATTTAATCAAAGCCAATAAAGCTCGTTTTCGGACATTTAAAGTAGATTCGCTCCTTCCTGAATATAGACATACAGTTCTTCGTTTGCCCCCGTATCATCCTGATCTAAACCCAATAGAGTTGATTTGGGCTGCAGTCAATATGTAGCAACAAGAAATACCACTTTTTCCATTATCGATGCGATGAAACTCGCCAAAGAGAAATTTACAATGATAACAGCGGTAAAGTGGAAGGCTAGGTGTGATAAAGTACGAAGATGTGAACAAGCATATTTGCAAATGGAACCTCAGACGTTCTTACTGAAAACGTTACAATAAACTTAGCCGAGGACAGTGACAGTAATAGTGACTCTTGTGAAGAAAGTGACGGAAGACGATGATGATGAGATGGATTGTATGGACGGTATTGAGCCTTTATAAATACCTGAAGCTACAGGTAAGCCTTATATGTAAGTTGCGTTAAGTAGTTATTATCCATTCTTGTTACTTATGTTGGAGGTTAGTATCGGCATGGGTTGGAAACACTGCCAAAAAATCTTCCCTCTCTCTCCACTGTCACCCTCGCAGCGATTAGCGTTCTTCCTATCTCCCGCTTCTCATAGCTCATGCTATCTCTTGCGCTCTGTAACAGACGATTGCTCAAAATGAGAATGCTGTCTTGTTTTGATTGTACAGGCTATTGTTCTCACTATGAATTAGGCCAATACTCTTAATTCTCAAATTCCAACCAAAGGGAAACTTAGAGTTGAAGACATTTATAGTAGTGATGATGATGCATCTTGTGCAAACGTTACTACTTCGAGACACATTAAAGAGAGAAAATTTATTCGCGTTAATATAAAGGGTAGGAAAAAGTCATTTCAGTACATTGCACTGTGTAGAAGTGATGTGAAGGATGGTGAAGTGAATATTGAGTATCTTATTCAATGTGATAAAGACACGAAACTACGGAAGAGGAACCTCAATGGTACTACTTACAGTTGTAATGTTCATGAAGTTACTTAAGTTCTTCCACAACCAGAAATTATTGTAAAAGCACAGCGTGAGTTCTATAAATTTTAAGTATAGAATGGTAAAAAAAAAAGTACTCTGTGCAAGTTCTTTTAAATTTAATAATACATTTGCTTCCATAGTATTGTGAAAGCTAATGATCGGTCTCTTATATTTATTATTGAATACGGACAAAAGTCACACTCTTTTAGGTAAGATCTTGTTTTATAGAAGTTATGTGAAAAATATGTCAATTGCATTAAATTTATACTTTTCAACAAACAATGCTTGTACGATGAAACGGTATGTTTATTTTCAGACTTCTTGTTTAATAGCCGTCGAGTTTCAGATTAGAATTTGTGTCATGGGCTATATTCTTTAAGATAGCATGTTGCTGCTCCTAATTTCGCACATAGAAATGTGATTTAAATTCAACTGAACGACTGTGATGTTACTGTTATATATAATTTTCTAAAACATACAATGTATTATATACGTTTGTATGCATCTTGTAATTAAAATTAAGTATTATGTCATACATGTCGCTTCATTATTTTATATTCTTCCTATTCTTTATATAAAAATATAATTTTAAACATTTTTCACGCTCTGACTCCTTTACTTTTTAACTGTAGTTGAAGATTATCATTGTATTAACGCTTAAAGTTATGTCTCTCTCTGAATGTGTTATAAGCATAATTTTTTTTAAAAAAAATGTCATTCTCCTGGCTTTGCTGTCATTCTCCTGATGCATGGATTTCTCTTTTTGCTGCAAAAATGGTGAAAATCTTAATAAATGAATTGGCTTCGACCATGAATGGTTTAAATTTTTAGTGCGTATGAGTGTTAATTATGAGAATGATATTTTCGCCGTTTTTAGTCTCCAAAAAGGCAATTTATTTGCAAATGACTCATATATATATATATATATATATACATAGTGAATCAAAAGTCTGGACACGGTGGAATAAATCGAGAACTTAACTTCGGATCGAAAAATAAAAAAACACGTGTTTAGTAATATTAAAAAATCTATCTGATGAAACCAAACTTGACCCTCTAGATCCACCCCCTGGGGGTTGGAGTGGGGTCAATTTTGAAATTTCTAATGGAAACCCCAATTTTTGATTGCAGATTTGGATTCTATGGCCCAAACTATGTAAAGTTTCATCAACACTTTTCCGTCGATGCATAACATGGCGCAGTAAACGGGGAAAATAAATGGCTCCTAAATACTCCTATTTCGTTCATGAGCTTGGAAGTATTTCCGACCTCTGTTCTCGTTCAGTGTCACTGGTTCACTTCTCTGTTCCTTCTCGTCACTGGATAGAAGCACACTACACACAGACAGAAGACACAGAGAAAGGCACACCTTCTTCATTCGGGCTTCGGGCAGTATCAGTGTTGCAAACCAGAAAACTCAAAAGCGGCGAGTAGAGGACTAAAAATAAAATAATTAAAAGTAAAAGGAAAATTGAAGAAAAGTATAGCTATTGAAGTATCTGCTTATTGCACTATGGTGTTTGGCCACGGTAGAGTAACTGGAGAAATACACTTCTGATCATAAAAGCGCAAAAAAACGTATTTAATATGTTTCAAGAAGCTATCCGATGATATCAAACGCAACACTCCGCCCCACCTTCTGAAAAGGAGTGGGGGGGCATTGATTTTTCAAATGGGAACTCCAGTGTTTTATTGAAGATTCGGAGACTGCATCCCAAATAATGTAAGGTATAATCAAAACTTTTTCGTCAATGTGTGATATCATGCTGTAATCGGCGAAATTAGATGCTCCCCTCTTCGTTTATGAGCTTGATATTAGCTCCGACCGTCTGTAAAAGGTGCAGTATTTTGAGAAATACGTGTCGAATGAACAAAGTTATTCAATGGCACCAAACACGATACCGCACCCTACCGCTAGGTGGGGTTAGCTGAAAGATTTGAAATGGAAGCTTTTATTTCTTATTGCAGAGTCGGATTCTGCGCACAAACCTGTATAAGATTTAGTCGAAACATCGTTGTCGCTGTGTGACGTGGCGCTGTAATGGCGAAATCAGGAGAACTTCCTATATGAACTTTAATTAGCTTCAATGCTGTAGACGTGATGAAAGAAGTATACATGTGATCAAAAAACAAAAGAAAATGTGTGACTCTTGGGTTTGTTAGGGTGTTTATCGTTCCTTTTCCGCAGTGGGACGAGAGAGACGGGACCTACAGTTGAAAGTGAGATCCAAACCTCTATTAGGTTTTGGAACCGAGACGTTCCCCATGAACAATTGCCGACGAAGTTCGTCCGACCGTCGTCGATTATTGGGTGACAGCAGCGAAAAGGGTGTGCTAGTGCTGGTTCAAAGGCGGCTGCCTATTTGTCGGCTTGGCAGCGGACACCGTGACGGCCCCGCCGCTGTTCAGGAACGGCAGCTATGAGACAGACGGTTGTCTTGGCCCAGCAGTGGCACGACGTCGTCCTCCGAAGCGACGGCATCATGATTTTCGCCATCATTTCGGCTGATTTGAGCGAATAGTCGGACTGCGACTCACGAGACTGCTCGCAGTCTCGCATAGTTTTAGATGGGTGAAATTATTATTGAATTCTTTCTTTACTTCTTCTTCTCCTTATTATTATTATTATTATTATTATTATTATTATTATTATTATTATTATTATTATTATTATTATTATAGTATATTATATTATTATCTGCTAGTAGTTGTAGTAGTAGTAGTGATAGTAGTAGTAGTCTGTAAAGGGTAGTAGTCTGTAGTAGTATGTTTTATTTTTATTTTTAATCCTTTCATCTTTTAATTTTTAAATGTCTATAATGTGCAGTGGCGTATTTAGGGGGGAGGCTTCCGGGCTTAAGCCCCCCCGAAATCTTACTAAGTATAGTAAAGTAAATGAAATATCTTGCAGAATTTTCACATTTCCAGGCAAAGTCCCCCTGAAAGTTAGCAAAGCCCCTCCCGAAACAAAATCGTAAATACGACATTATTAATGTGTCATCAATAAATTGATCACATCGGACCCTAGACCAGATTAGATTCTGTCGATCCAATATAATTTCAAAACCAAAGGAGTTACCACTAAAGAGCATTGTGTGAACATAGTGCACATTTCAATACATATGTACGGTACCACCTTAATTTCGTGGCATGGATGGGGCCACGGTGGCTCAGTGGTAGAGCGTTCACCTCTGGTGCTTGCGGTCCTGGGTTCAAAACCTGCTCCCGCCAAATGAACTTTGTGGTGGACAAACACCGTGTGCGTGGGTTTTTTCGGGGATCTCCCGTTTCCTCCCACTTTCTTAATTCCACCATTTCATTCATCTCTCTCATAATCACCGTCTCCTTTAGCCTAACCGGCAAAATCGTGGGACCTAAAAGTCAAAAATTTCATTTCATTTTCGTGGCATGGAGTCCTCTTAAGTACGTTGATCGAACTTTCGTTCGGGATAGACATGACGAAGGTTATAGGCGTACCTGTAATTTAGGCATTATAGTGGAGCATTTGTACAAGAAGTGATACCTGTGTGTGAGTGTGTGTGTGTGTTATTCGTTTTATTATTGTTTTCTCTTATCACATGCAACGTATGGATGTGTGAATTATAACACGTTTAGTGGCACGTGACATGGGATTGCAACATTGGGATGGCATTGCTCGTTCGTTCATTCACATGTTAAAGCGACGTTCACCTAAGCGATTCGTTTATAAGTGGCAGGTCGTTAACGGTGACGGATCTGTTGGTAACGATTCTCGGTCTAACAGCAAAATGTCTTTCTTTTTCACCCCAAACAGTTAATTTACTTTCGCCGATTATGGAGCCATATAATGCATCGACGGAAAAGTGTTGATGAAACCTTACATAGTTTGGGCCGTAGAATCCAAATCTTCAATCAAGAATTGGGGTTTCCATTTGAAATTTCAAAGTTGACCCCATTCCAGCCCCCAGGGGGTGGGTCTAGAGGGTCGAGTTTGATTTCATCAGATAGATTTTTTAATATTACTAAACACGTGTTTTTAGGTTTTTCGATTCGAAGTTAAGTTCTCGATTTATTCCACCGTGTCCAGACTTTTGATTCACTCTGTATATATATATATATATATATATATATATATATATAATGTGTGTGTGTACTAAGTTCATTTAGTAAACGGTACATCAAAATTTTAAATCTTACGGCTTATAGAATCAGTTTAGTAAAAGGTGCTTTCACGACTAAATTTCCATCGTGTGTCACTGTCCTAAATCGGTGTGTACGGCCGAAGCTAGTTGTTGATGGCCTCCAAAATTGTAAGAATATGAGAGAAAGGGATCCAGCACATATCCTCTCGAATTTTAGGCCAGTAGAATGAAGTACTTGGATCAAGCGGGTGAATAAAGTTAACTTCAGCATTACTTTCTGACATGTTGATGTTACATATTACACAAATGAACCATTCTTCGCCATAAATACAGTAAAACCTGCCTTCAATGGACCCTCTAATAAACGGAAAACTGTCTTAAACGGAAATATTTCACGGTACCGTGAATTTTGGAGTAAAAAACATGTAAAAGTCCCTTCATTAAGCGGAAACTGTTATGCGGACAACGGAAAGC
Source organism: Thermobia domestica (assembly GCF_964235325.1). NCBI lineage: Eukaryota > Metazoa > Arthropoda > Insecta > Zygentoma > Lepismatidae > Thermobia > Thermobia domestica. The sequence continues at coordinate 123,225,890 of NC_137471.1, forward strand.
AAAATAATCTTTTAACGGAAAATTCTGAGTTTCGGACTATAGCGCTTAGAACATTTTTGACATCCTATGAAAGGCCATACATATACATTACAATGTCTGCGATAAATTATTCGTTGTTTTCTTAAATCTTTTAGACAGTGTTGATTTCCCCAACCACTATTCATATTCAGCCCCCACAATTGTCTGCTAGTCCTACGGAGCATGTTAGCTGTGAGCCTTCTTTGTAGGTGTACTTACCGACTAGCGACAGCCGACAAAAATGAGGAGAAAACTGACAAAATAAAATTCTGAGAAAAGGAATTCAAACAACAAAGAGGAGTCATAATCTCTATCAAGTGTTGTGAAGATAAGCAGTGAAGTTCCGCGGACTTTAAGAATTTCAGAGAACATTTTTTTTTGTGTGTGTGTGTGTGTGTGTCCTGAAGTATACCACGCGACGTTTTGAAAGAAATACTTTTTGATCTGAAGCAAAAATTCATGTGCAGAACATTTGAGAAAATTATGTCATTGTTTCTCATTTGCGCTTTCTGCTACCCCCTCTCCCTTGGTCTCAGCAGCTATGGTTCTAAAATCTCGTAACCATAGACATACCAGATTTAAGGAAACAAAGTTCTTTGACCCGCCAATACCCATAAATGTACAGTAATTCCCTGTTATTCTTGTCCTTGACCTTCTCAACTCTCGTTTTTAAGCCTGGTGATCATCTTGCAATCCAACATTTACCAATACACCTCTAAACTTACATTTTTGCATTAGTTCGGTAGCAGTCATTATGGCTTGTAAAACAAGGGTTGTATTTGATCTTAATACCAGGGTAAAAGTATTCGTGCTAATGAACGAGGTAATTGAATGTAAAGCAAATTATGAAGATGTTCAACGTCGGTAAAACTCAGGTGTACGAGATTCCAAAAAAATAAAATAAAATAAAATAAAATGAAATGAAATTTTGACCGGTGAGAAAACTACAGTAATGGAAAAATAAAACTGCATTAATGGAAGAATAAAGAAAGAGCTTAAGGAAACTGAAAACCGAGACGTTAATGAAATAGTGTGGGAGTTTTTGTGTCAAACCGTAAAATCGCCGCATATCGGGCTCTATTTTACAGGAATACACTGAAAGGTAGCTGAAAAACTGGGTAAAACTAAATTCAAAGCATCCACTGGATGATTAGAAAGTTTCTGCAAAAGACATCAGGTAGCTTTTTACGAATTTTGTGGTGAATTGTGTGATATAAATAGTGAAACATTTGATGAATGGGTTGCTAAACTACCTTCCATAATCGAAAGACATAAAATTGAATTGTATTTTTTTTTCTCAGGAAAGGTCTACCTCTATTAAGCGGAAACCTGACTCTAACGGAAATTTTTACGAGTCCCTCTCGATTCCGCCAAAGACAGGTTTCACTGTGCATGCAACATAGCAGCCGGTATACATTTTAGACACACAATATTATCAGACTCACATCTGGTTTCAATTTCAAAATTGAAAACTGAAGAATACTTTTCATCCTCACTTTTTTTTTCTTCAATCCAACTTAATGTTGAAATAGTGGCAACGCACCATGGAAACCTCTTGTGCTAGAAATAGCTTTTTTTTTTTTTTTTTTTTTTGCATAAATTGTGGTTTTAGGTCTGAATGAATGTGATCTATTTCTTTTTAATCTTATAGAAAATAATGTCGTCGATGTGTGTTCTGCAGTAGCGTCAACGGATGTAATTTGATCTTCTAATAACAGTTAAAGGGTAGCTTTTGAAGTAAGTCGATTTAATGTGCCAGCAGTTCCATTACAAGAAGACTTGCCATAATTTGTGGCAAACACGGACCAAGAAGCTGCCAGACCGAAATTTTCCTTGTGATGGTAGTTTTTGCAGTTTTTGTGTTGTGCAGTACAACCATCGCTGAAATAATGTATACGTTCAACACAAAATAATTGCTTCTTCTGACAGAATTTAGTACACCATTGAAATATCTAATCTAGATCATCTAATAATAAAAAAAAAAACATGACTGCTTGATTGTAATGCATTATCACGTGAACTTTTAGGCTAGTTTTAGACGGAAGCATTTATCGTAGCATTTCTCGTAGCAGATGTGCTGTCAAAAATTTCATATAATATTCTATGGCATCAAAAGTATATGGTGCTTTTAAACGGTAGCATTTCGATAAGCATCTGTCGTGACGTAGCAAACAAATCACTGGAGAAGAGCGCAATCATGGTTCAGAAATTAAGCGTGAGGTAGCTAAAGCTACAGTAATTGTAACAACAGTTCTCGCCGGTCATGTTGAAAAACGAAAATCACAAAGAAGTACGTGGACAAAGAGCATCCCTACTCCAACTCATTTTTCTTTACTACAATTCAATTTGCCACACAAAACATAGAGCATGGATATTTGGCACAAATTCTTTCGCTTCTTTTTAACACACCACGGAGCTGCAATCGGACCAGAAATGCTGGGGAAAATGCTACGAAATAGAGCAGGTTCTATCGACAAGAAATACCATGGGAAATGCTACAGCATTTACTACTTTACACGGTAGGATATCGATGATACGATTTTTGCTATGAGAAATGCTACGATAAATGCTTCCGTCTAAAATTAGCCTTATAATACAACAAAATTCGATGACTGTACAGTGAGTGACCTTGAGTACATTGGTATTCTAGTGTGTTATTTTGAATAACAAAGGAATAATTTTCACTAAAATTCAACAAAGCAATAACCGCCCTAAGAGTGATTGTCCCTTTCAGATGTTTTAGATAGCCTGACTTGTTTTGTGATATATGCGTGGGGTACAAGGAGTTCCAAGCTTTGACCTACAGTTTCTATAAAATTATCGACACTTGCAGTGAGGATTTGTAATTCTATTCTCTCGATATTGACCTACTGGTAATATTCTATTACATCATCTGGGTCATAGTCCAACTTACTAAGGAGATGGTGCTTTAGGTTTTGTGGGAATGGACAGTGTTCGCATTTTCAGTCATACAGACAGGATTCGCATGATCTCACGAAGAAACCAAATGTTCCCTAAGTTACTATAATCTAGAGCATAAAGAAGCAACTCAACATTTTGAGGGGTAGTTTAGACACAGACTATATGGGTTCACAGAGTTCGTAACAAAACATACCATTTTGAGCATATAGTACAGAACTTTGAAAACCCTACTTTGAATTGAAGATGTCTTTCCCCTAAAAAAAAAAAAAAAAAAAAAAAAAGTAAAGCTCAGATAAGTTGCATATCAGAAGCCATTCCTGTTTGTACACCTTCCTTCATATATTGACTCTAATTCCTGGCATTTGCCTGAAAAACTCAATATTCTGATAAAAATCTTGAATCATTTGCATTATCTCTCCAAATAGTTTCTTCCCTTGTGTGGGATGGGGTACTGCACAGATTCCGTGTTCCAATGTAAGTTTTCTTGCCTTCCGAACCATGTACTCTGAAACTTCGAATTCATTGGCAGGCTTCTTTCTGCACCACGATTGAGCGGTCAGTGTGAGAATTTGGAGTTTCCGTTATTTATTCACTGTGGGCAACTTCTGTTTCATTAAAGAAACCAAGTGATCTAAACCTGCAACCTTCTGTTCCAGGTTACACTCACATTTGTCACTGCCGCTGCTTGAGCTATCATCAGGTTCTACCTCTAAAACTGGATATCTTGTCCGCAACAGATGCAACAACCTCCTGCATTTTGCGTTTCATATGTTTAGGTCTTGCACAATTTGATACGGAATCCAGCTTCAATGGTGAGTTTTGCAAATCTTATAAAGTTCTGTCAAAAGCAGCTCGAGTTTCTTCTTTCACTGCTTCGGCGTTCAACTCCTGAGTGATATCACTTTCTTGTGATTTCTGAGAAAACTTCAATAGTTTGTAGAATAGTCACATCTAACTTCTTCCTACACGGTGTGTATATTTTCTGTCCACAGATTAAATGAACACTTGACCCGTCTCTTACTTATTTCCTGTATCGTACACAGAGAGTGCTTAATTACAACGCTGTGAATTTCATGGAGTCGCAGCATTTCTGAGGCAGTTCATATTTCCTCAAATACAATTCATCGTAACGCGAACAGATTGTCTGCAGATCATCGTTGGATATGCCTGTCCCTAGCACAAGAAGGGTTTGTTTTTCTGGTGGCAATGTTTCTACATTTCTAATTCCCTTGGTCTTCGTGGAGCTCACTTCATGATATTCTTTTTTTTTTTTCATTCCAACAGAACATGGTTTGAGTTTGTGTCTAGTGACCATAGTTTTATTTCAGATACAGAATACTGAAATGATTGAACCATTTAACTTAGTACAACTTGTTTGAACCGAATTAATTTAACTGAATTATCGAATAACTACGCATTACTTACTGCACCAAGTAAAATTAATTACATAACACACAGAGACTAGAGTAAAAAAACCAGTGTTGCAGGCAGGTGGTGATACATTCTTCCCCAATCTGTAGACAACTGAACTCACTTCATCAAGAGGACTGCATTTATAGTATAAGCCATGGATTATTCCAGACAGTTCGAGAATGTTCTGAAGAAAAAACAACGTAGAATACAGTTCTAAAATATTCTGCAAAATTCGAAACTGTTCGAAACCATTGTAAAATATTCTGGAAGTTCCTATTCTTCCGGAAGGACCTAGAATATTCCACTAGGGGACAGAAATAAAGTAGCTACCAAAGTTCCAAACAAGTAGAAATTTCCCAAACGTCTAAAATAGTAGTTGTCATAGGATGTCTGAATTAATGCAGATATACCCTTACGGTGACAACATTGTTTACCACATTGCCTATATGTGCATGTTTAACTGAGGACCTCCCATATCTATTTCTGCAGCGATATTAGTTTGCGTTGAACATCCAAAACTTGTTTTTCAAAATAAGCAAATGAAATCAGAGACTCCTTGTGTTTATCTATAAGTCACTAAATGTGTATCCATAGTGTCTGATGAAGCCAAGTGGGTAGTTGGCGAAACTTACATGTTAATAATTTTTACAACAAATGTATTGTTCTGCTCAGCGAGTTGCTTAAATCAAATATGCAAACGTCCGCCATTTTCATTTTTATTAACAAATTCCTGAAAACTTGCTCTGAGATTAGTTATGACATCACGAAGCATGTTTATAGCTAGTGCCAGAATTTCACATTAAATAGCAATCTTAAGTTGAAGATGCGTGGTACAAAGTTCGGTGTGCGCAAGGAGAGGGAGGGATTCATTCTATGGTACTCTTCATCCAGTTCAGTAACCATGGAGCAGTGAAATGCGGCACATCGCAATATCAGAGTAGAAGCCTTTTCCAAAAGCAACAAATCCGTTGTCTTTACAATGGTCGTCGTGGTCGAGATCGTTTTCGCAACATGATTTTGTTGTGAGTGGCAAATTTTAGAGAAACTGCACACGCAACAAAACAGTACAACCGGAAAGATCTGTGAGAACACTACAAAACGATGAGTCAGTACGCCACACCATTAAAACTAGCTCTTTCCGTTCATTTCGTTGACATTCCAATACCTGGAACATTTCAGACTGAATTTGTCGATAATTTCTGCACCTGGATTTGCATTTTTCACCCGTACACAGGAGTTAAAACCTCGTGATTATGTGAAATTATGTGCTTTCGCTGAAAGGATGTTCAATGACTAGTAACACTATTTTAACGAGGAGTAATGATGTCCATTTTCGTCTTCCGGGTTTCGTTAATAAACAGAACTGTCGGTATTGGTCTGTAACGATCCCACCAGAAATTCATGAGCGGCCACTTCATTCACGAGTAACAATGGTGTAGGGTGACAAATCGTGGGTCCATTGGCCCGTATTTCTTCTAACAGGATAGTCAAACTGTTACAGCAACTTCTGATCAATGTGTTTCCATGTTAACAAACTTCCCCAGACATCATTGGTTTCCATAGCGGTGCTTAACGACATGTTCCCATAACGCGTAACGGATATCTCCTGGCCAACATGGTCACGCGACCTGTCTGCATGTTTTTAGACCTTACAAAAGCGTTTGACTTAGTGCCTCATAGAGAACTTTTATATAAAATAGAGAAATGTGGAATAAGAGGAGTAATAAGAAACTGGTTTCGTTCATATTTGACAGATAGAATGCAGGTGGTAGAAATAACTAGAGTAGATGGGAGAAATTCAAAATTAACTACTTTCACATCTACAATGAATAAAATAAAATGCGGCGTACCACAAGGATCAATTCTTGGGCCATTACTGTTTTTGATATATATAAACGATCTCCCGGATAATTTAAACTTTGCAAAAGCCACATTATTCGCGGATGACACAAGTGTAGCAATAACAGGCGAAAACCAACAACGATTAAATACTAACATAGAAAACACCGTAAAACAGCTAACGAACTGGTTTGATCATAATAAGTTAATAGTAAATTCAGAAAAAACCTTGTCAATAAGTTTTAAATTAACAAACAATAATCTAGATAAAGGAAGTATAAAAATAGGAGAAAACGAAATAAAACAAGTTAGTTTTGTAAAATTTTTAGGTGTACATATATCAGCAGATTTAAAATGGGATTATCATATAGAAAAAATTGCGAATAGGTTAAGAAAAATGTGTTTTGCCGTACAAACCATCAAAAATACTATAAACCGAAATACAGCAAAAATATTATATTACTGCTCATTTGAATCTATATTAAGATATGGATTAATATTTTGGGGAAATACTGTAAAAAGTAGAGATATTTTTGTTCTTCAAAAAAGAGTTGTACGAATCCTAGCTGGTGTAGGACCCCGAGAGTCCTGTAGGAAATATTTTAAAGAACTAGCTATACTACCTTTACCATGTTTGTATATATATTGCTTAATAGAATTTGTAAGATCCAACATAAATGAGTACATAACAAACGATGACATGCATGGATACAACGCAAGAAATAAGACTAATTTTCATCCACCAAACCATAGAACAGCAATGTACGAAAAGGGAGTAAAATATGCTGGTATTATGCTATACAATAAGTTACCAAACAAATTAAAGGTAATCAAGTCTAATGTTACATTCAAAAAAAAAAATTAAAAGAATACCTATTGTCACATTGCTTCTATACAATAGATGAATATAATCAATTAAATAGTCACAATGTAAATAGTAGTAGCAAAGTAACAAGATAGGTCCATTTATGTATAAGGTATGCTGTAGTATTTGTATAATGATATTTCAAATTACTGTAATGTATAAAAGTATGAATTATGTTTAACAAATGTGTCTAATATATATGTACTGCATCAATTAACCATGACGAATCCCATGTACTATCGGAAAATTATTTCCAAGTTTGTACAGAATGGAGGATAAATAAAATGAAATGAAATGAAATGAATTACTTTTTTTGTGGGGTGATCGGATGTCTAAAGTTTTCATTGGTAAACTACTCACTTTGGAAGAACTGAACGTTGCCACCACACGTAAAATTAGGAAAGTATCGATGGACGTGCTCGTGGTGTCATGAGAAATTTCAGAGCAAGACTTCAGTAATGTGTGACTAAATTCGAAAACGGATGATGATATTTTCTATAACTTTCGGAAGATTGTATATTTGTTAAATATTCTTTCTGGAGTCAAAAATACATTGTAAAAATGCTGGATTTACTGAAGAAATGTACACTTTTTTTGGGGGGGGGAGGAATACGAAAGTTACTCCAACTAAAAATCGTCGGACATTTCTGGCGTACCCTGTACTTATATATATAATAACAATAGCACTCAGTTAGTGCAGGCCTCGGTCAAAAGTAATGAAATCGAAAGGGGAATAAATCCCCCACGTAGTCTAAATAAAAAGGGGAATTTTTGTATGCAGTCTGTGAAATTTGTATACTTTCTCTAAAACGTCAATGGAAATAAGTACATACATATTTCGTCAAAAATATAACTTCCTGATGGAAGTAACAACAACAATAAAAATAATACAAGCAATAATTGATAATAGTGTGGTTGCTTTCGGTGTATCCATGAAATCTTATTGGGTGCGTTACAAGAGGTTTTTAGTAGCCTAAACAGAACCAAACTCGCTACTATACGCCTCATAGTAGAGTTTAATCACATGAATTAAAACCTGATAATTCTAGGCATGAATAAAAGATACAAGCCTCAATGTATAATTAGTTTAATGATTGTGATTGCTTGTTATGTGACATGTATGGCAGCTGATAGATCTCAATTAAGCACATACCTGCATATTTCCGATTGAAGTGATCGTCCTGTAACTTGTTCACTTACAGCATAAGTATTTGATATATCAGAACTTTACAGAAATGGCTGCGCTTTGATAGTAACTACCACTCTTCCACGAAGATGTTCGGAGTTTAAGGTTGAGATATACAGTTCCATTCTCAGAGCGACAAACAGACGACGCACGATATAAAATCTGGCTATATACCATACCATCCCGGAAGTATCTTGAAGTTTTATACTATTACTTTTGCTAATGTTGTTACCAGTAGCGTACGCAGGAATTTATTTCGGGAGGGGTTCAAACTCAATATGAGGGTATTTTATATTAAAATTCCTAAGATTGTCCCTAAAATTAGGCTAAATTTACACAAAAGTCGAAATTTCTGGGGGTCCGGACCCCCAGGACCCACCCCCTGCGTACGTCCCTGGTTGTTACCCAAAGTGTCCGTGGTTGTGACGCAGAGCCACTCGCTCGAAACACTAACCCAGAAATCCGGGTTCATGTGCAAATCGGAAATTCGTTCAGACGATGAAATGTCTCGATGCAAAATTTACATAATGAGAAAGTTAATTATGTAAGTTAAGCTGTCTTCAACGCATAAAGCGAATTCACAGGCCTCGAGATTATATAAAAATTCTTAACATTTTACAATGGATTTTCTATCATGAAATTATGTATAGTAGGGGAGACCGGGGCTGGCTGACGAACTGCATATAACTCCTTCATTAATTAACATAATGAGCTGTTGCTGCTGTCACAAAAGAGTGACCTATGGATGCAGCTGCCACCGTCATATGTAATTTGTAACTTGCGGATTATGGCGTCTATTAGGTAAAGAGTGTTTTTGCCAGTGTTTTTTTTTTTTTTTTTATAGTTCTCCGTTACATCATGGAATCGTCACTACTTGGAGTACAGAGGTAAGTAATATAGCATTAGTTAGATCCGAACTTTGTTTTTTATGGATATATAAACAATAAAACGTAAATGCCAAACAATTGCTGAGTAATTACGACTTCGTTGCACAACATGGGCATGGGGTTAGTTGGCATATAGCATTTGGAGTTGGTTGGCAAGTGCACCAACCAACCCCGTGTGAAATTTTATTTCATTTTACTTTTATTGTTACATTGTTTGTTTTATTGTTATGTAGTTTACAGTTCTACCAATCTTTTACTTCAATGTTATAGAATAGCATGCACGTATTTGATTACTGTCAAAATTTAGAAATCGAGATAATACTGTATGCTGGACTCTGAATTTTCTGAATAGGCCTAATTCTCAGGATCAAGAATATTTTGTATGTGCTCTTTTGTTAAAAAAAATAGAGGCCTAGCTATTGCTTTTTCTTTCTTTGTGGAAATTAGGAAATAAACTGCATTTCTCGATAATTCAGCTAAAACATATTATCTTAGTTTCTTACTTTGTTAACAGCGGAAAATAAACTACCTTTCTTGATAGTTCAGTTATTTTAATTACATTTTGAAATAATATGAAGAATTAACCTACACCAAATCCTATTAAAACTGATGTGGTTTAATAATCTTGTAGCTTTCAATGTCATGACAACCAAGCTAGAATGAAAGAAAGAAGTTTTCATATTTCATAATGTTGATTCTTTTAAATGGTGTGAATAAAAGTCATTTTAAACTTCAAATAGCATACCTCATTGCAATATATATAATAGAACTTAGAAAAATAACATTTATTTCTAATAAATCCAATTTTTGTTTATGTTTTGCTATATTTAAAAAGTATGCCAACCAGCCCCTTACTAGGGGTCGGTTGGCATACTCCATTTTAAAAGAAAGAAAATTTTATTTCTCGAAAACTATAAGCAACAAAACAAAAACAAAAGTTGAATTTATTAGAGGAAAAATTGGTCGGTCCGTACACATCCATTACATTGCAATACAGTGCACCATCTGCTCATAAAAGAAAATAAAGAATGTAAAGTTCGCCAATTAGTCCCGGTCTCATCTAATATTTTTCTTGTTTGTTCATCTTCTTTTTGACAAGTGATATTAAATTTGAAATAGAGATGCAAGGGCTCGGAAAAAAACTCGGTTTTTTCTGCTTCGCTTTTTTGCTTGGGAAATTTTGGGCTTTTTTCGAAATTTTGCTTTAAATTGATAAATCAGACTTTGTTTCGCTTCTGTACAGCACAAGAACTCATTTGATTAGTGGTTGATGTAAATAATAATATAGAACGTCTAAAATAAACCATGAATTTCGAAAAGATTTTTAAAAAATTCTTAACATATTTACATTATGAATTCCAAAGGATTAACCAATATATATATAATACTTTTTTAACTTCTTATACACAAATATAAGAACTTTTTTAAAAAGAAGATACACAAATAACTAGCAAAATTATATGTAGTATTTTTACTTCAAATTATCACACACCCTCTTTTGAAACAAAAAATAAAACATGAGAGAAATGCATCTTAAAAGCTGCACATCAAGAACTTGGTTTCGGGTAGTTCTGTACATTCTTTAAATTTTTAAGTTTCATATACATTATATGAATATTCGAACAAGTTTTTCATTCATTGATCACATACGTAATAATGCTACCACCTATCAAGTGCTTGGAATCTGCAAAATCAGTAAAATTCCGAATTCTATAATGCACTGACTGTTCCTTAAGCTTGTTCAGAATCGGGAAAGTACCAAATTTTCTGTTAATGGATCACATGCGTAATAGACTGTTCATCTGATCGTGCAGTTTCCTAGACTTATAACCACCATCACTGTTTACCCAGCCCTGAAGGTTTCTGAACTTTTAACGACAGGAATTCAACATATCATTACGGAACTTTTTTTTAATAAAAAGAGAAAAACCATGGAATACATTTAAGAAGAGTAGAAAGAATCAATCGCTGTTCCAATTCACAAGAAAGACGATAAAGTTGAATGTAATAATTATTGAGGCATTTCTCTTAACATTCTATTAACAAGACTGATTCCATACGCAGATGAAATTATTGGAGATTATCAGTGTGGATTTAGAGAAATCGATCAACTATCGACCAGAAATTTACTATTCGATAAATACTCGAAAAGAAATGGGAATATATTACCCAGTACTAGGGGTGTTCGATAAGGCTGAAGACCTATCGAACTTCGGGAGTGAAAATTTATCGAGTTGTCTTCGGTTACTCGAAACCGTTCGAGTATTTTAAATTATCGATGTTTCGGGTATTATCGAAATTTCGAGTATTATCGAAGTTTCGGGTATTATCAACATTTCGAGTATTATCGAAGTTTCGGGTATTATCGACATTTCGAGTATTATCGAAGTTTCGGGTATTATCAAAAGTAGTGATGAACAGTTCGGTTCCTTCACCTCTCCAATGATTTCTTCTTGCAGCCAAACTAGTCAAACAACTTTTTTCATCTGATAAGTTATTGCAAAGTTGTATTTGTCGAAATCATATGTAAAATTATTTTTCTGCCTGCCCCGTTATTGGCGCAATCGGCAAAGTGACTATTAGTAGACTAATGTTGTCTTGGATTCCAATTCCTTTCGGGTGATGCATGTTTTCTCTTTCTCTCTTCTGACAGACTGCTTAAAACTTGTACAGATCTGTGGGGGAAAAAACTTTTCCTTCACTACATTGCTAAGGAACGAAGTTTTAAAATGAACACTCTGCATATACAGTATGTAATACATATTACATACAACTATGATAATCACGAATACATCATTTCTTTCGAAAACTCCGATAATCCCGAACTTTTCTGAATATTCAAGCGACTCGACAAATGCGATCATATTAATATATTTCTGTATTTGCTGCTTTCAAACAATTCGAGATTCTCGAACAGTTCGAGTGTCTCGAAGTTATCCAATGTTTCTTACATTTCGAGTGCCTCGAACACTTCGAGAGTCCCGAACATTTCGGGAGTCTCGATCCTTTCGAGAGTCTAGAACATTTCGGGAGTTTCGAACATTTCGAGAGTCTCAAACATTTCGGGAGTCTCAAAAGTTCAATAATTCGATAAAATTAAAATTCTTTATCGATGAAACGGTTTTGAAATTTTATCAAATTGTTATCGATTACTCGATTATCGAAACAGCCCTACCCAGTACATCAGCTATTTATTTAAAAAGGCTTACGACTCGCATAGGAGGGAAACATTGTACAACATTCTTACAGGTTTTGGAATAAGGAAAAGGCAAATTAAAATGTGTTTAAATGAATCCCAAAGTAAAGTCCGAGCAGAAAAATTCTTGTCCATGAGCTTCCACGTCGAGAATGGCCTGAAACAAGGAGATGCGTTATCGCCATTATTGTTCAGCTTTGTTCCGGAGTATGCTATAAGGAAAATTAAAGATAGCAACCAGGCCCTAGAGCTGAATTGTATTCACCAGGTTACGGCGTATGATAATGATGTAAATTTAATAGGGGATGATAGGAGAACAATAGAAAGAAATGCAGCGTCCTTATTAAACGCTTGCAGCGACATTGGTTTAGAAGTAAATTTAGAGAAAACTAAATACATGGAAGTTCACCGGGATCGTAATATGTCAAATTATGAATACGTTAAAATATCAAATAATACTTTCGACAAAATGGATACTTTAAAATATCTGGATCAATATCACCAGACCAAAATCATATTCACAAAGAAATTAAATGTCGACCGAAATAAGGAAATTCGTGTTATTATTCAGTTCAAAGTATTTTGTCGTCGCGAATTCTGTCGAGGAATTTAAAGCTTAAAATATATAAAACGATAATCATGCCTGTTGTGTTTTATGGTTGTGAAACATGGTCGCTTGAGGGAAGAACGCAGACTAAAAGTATTTGAAAATAAAATCCTGAGACGAATATTCGGACCCAAGAGGAACGGGAATGAGGGAAACTTTATAACGAAGAACTGCATAATTTATACGGTTTACCAAACATCGTTATGGTCATCAAGTCTAGGAGGCTCAGGTAGGCAGGTCATACAGCCAGAATGGAAAAGGGTAGGAACGCTATCAAAGTTTTAACTGGAAATCAAATCGGAAAACGTCCATTAGGAAGACTTAGGCGCAGATGGGAGGACAATATTAAAATGGATGTCGCAGAAATAGGAATACAAAGTAAAAACTGGATCCAGTTGGCTAAGGATTGAAGTCAGTGGAGAGCTTTTGTGAACGCGGCATTGAACCTTTGGATTCCATAGGCCATAGAGAGAGAGAATATATTTAAGTTAAGCACAACTGCACAACAACCATGAGTGAGTGGTTAGCTTTTGCGCTTCTATCAGAAAGTCTGGGATTCAACCCCGCATTCGACCATTTCGACAAAAGTTTTTCTTAATTGTATCTGTGAATGTAGAGATAATGCGTGTACTGAGTTCTGGTCGACTTCCTTTCTTATCGTTTTTAAATCGTTGTTATCACTGCTGGTAAGCAGTGATGGATTTGCGAAGGGGGTTAGGGTGGGGATGTTTTACAGGTAAAGCTTGTACCCCGGAATTACATAATTTCTAAAACAATCGAAATATTGTTATGTCTTTACTCATAAACTTCAAGCTCTTCTCAAATAAAAATTAGGTATTTTTAGAAAAACTAAACATTAATAAGAAAAACCCCTCCCAAAATACTTTTCTAAATCCGCCACTGATTATCAGTATAAAATGGTCTTTAAGGTTGTATCCGGAAGGCTACTGCTGAATATACAAAAATAAAAATTAGGAAATTTTAGAAAAAACAAACATTAAGCAGAGAAACACCTCTCAAAATACTTTTCTGAATCCGCTACTGATTATTTGTATAAAATGGTATTCAAGTTTGTATCCGGAAGATTATTCCTAAATCATTGCACAGCTACAGTATAACAAGAATGTGGAAGTACGCTTTGACAGATATACTGACAGATGTACGCTCTGACGGATATATTGAAAAACAAAAGTTTAACTTAGGTGCTAGAAGCTAGAGTAGGGTTACTAATCTCTAGGAAATGAAACACGGATGACTAAAAAGAAATGATGTAGGAAAGAAAAAAATGTCCATAACTCAGAAGTTAAAGTTAAATATCTTCTACAGTTGTTCCCAAATGCTACGTACTTTATGTTTAATTCATAAAACATGTGTTCCATCCATCATGATGGTGAATTCCAGAGCGAAATATAGTATTTAGGTCATGAAATCTTACTTAACTTTAGAGTATACTATAAGAAAGCTATTTAAGTAGAAAAATCATGAAAATGAAAAAAAGCCAAAATTTCCAAAATTCTCCTTTTTTTCCAAAAAAGCCGGCTTTTTATGTGCAAAAAACCATCGATTCAAGAAAGCATCTCTAATTTGAAATCAAAGTACAATAAAAAATAAAAATTTATAATTGGTCGATTACAATAGTAACGATTGAAGATGTAATCGGAGATTTTGCAGTTTAAAAAAATAGAAAGAAAAAACATTTCAAATATCTGGTAGTCTAAAAAGTATTGAGACTTCAGCGCTATAGATAGGTATATGAGTCGCAGCGGGACGCGTATTTGCGAATCCCAAATGCTTCAGGTATTCTCTGATCTTATTGGCCGATAAAAATAGGACATCAAGAGTCATGACATACATAGAGCAGAAAGCAAACGTCAGCTGCTGTTGGCACTCATAGCGGAGTGTGCGGGCTAATAATGGAATTCACTTTTGGCGTGGGTTCAAAGACGGCCCAAGGATTTTTTTTTTATTTTTTAAATTTTCCTACCTTTTTTTCATTAAAATAAGATCGAAAATAATATTCAAAAAAGTGATTTACCGAGCAGCCTAGTAATGAAAGTGGCTTTTGGCGTTAGTTCAAACCCGGCCCGAGTTCTTTTTAATTTTCATAACAGTTTTTCATTAAAACAAGCGTGCAGTTTTTTCTATAAGGATCAATAGTATAAGTAGTAGTAGTAGTAGTAGAAAAGTAGTAGTAGGAACGGGTTATATGCATGGCAGGGATCGGTTGGGTTCTGCTCTTGACATCAAATGGGCAAATTAAAGACTTGTCCAATTTTTTCAGTACATTTTACATAACCAACTTTAAACACCTGGCTAGGGTAGCGCGCGAATACTGAAACGTTTGGGATCAGCTAAAATGCCTGCGGGACAGGCTTAACGAGAGCTGATAAGAAACAAGTAGATGTGTGAATAATGTTGGATTTTTTACAATCAAACATAAGATATTGCACCGTGAAGATGATTGAACTTTCTGCGAAACTACGTTAAATTTTACTTCAATAAAAGGGCAAACATTGCGCAGACTCGTGTGAAAGATGCGCTGTTTATGAGCAAAATACGTTATCAAAAGCAACAGCAAAAAGTTAGTTTACTCGCTTTTGTTCTGGAAGTTTCAATATCGAGGGTGGTCCTTACAGTGGGCGACCAATCAAAGTAAAAGTTCACGATATTCTGCCAAAAATCGAGCAAGGTCGGCTTGTAAACAATAATGGCATCACTAATTACCTAAATATCTATCACAAAACAGTATTAAACCATCTGTAAAAAGCCGCCTACAAATGGTTACTCGACGCTTGGGTGCTACATAGTCTATTTTAAAAAAACTACTAGATGAAATTTCTATATCTAAGTCGACTCGATTCGAGCTATTTCTGAAGCACTTGATCACGAGTGATGAAAAGTGGATAACCTACGACAACAATGTGTGTCGCGGCAGGAGCTCATGTGGTTTGGATTCCACGTCTCATATAGCCTCACTGCTGAACGGGACCTTAAACTCAAAATCAACTCAACAACAATGTGTGGGAAAAGATCATGGTCAAACAAGGAGAAACTCCATCCATCATATGTGGCAAAGCCCGCACTGACGTCCAGGAAGACTATGCAGTGTATGTGGTGGAAATGAACAGGCATTATGCATCCCGAGTTGCTGCTGACGAGAAGAGCGATAAACTCGTATCTTTACTTTCGGCAATTAGGATGAGTGTAGATTATCTAACAAGTCAAAAGAAACTTTCCGAACAAATCGACAGAAAGGGTATCGTATATACCACGCTGAAAACGCTAGAACTTACATATTTGATAGTCCATGATAAATTGAAAACGCTTGTTTAGAAAGTTTTAATGCATCCATCGTATAGCCTCGACCTGGAAGTCAGACTATTAGTTATTTCCATATCTATAGAATTATCTGAATGATGATAAGGTAGTTTCAAAAGAGGCATGTGAGAAGCACCTGTCACAACATTTTGACCAGAAATTATAGAATTCTACATCGACAAGATTATATTGCTCCCGGCGAAATGACAGAAAGAAATCGAACAAAATACTGTATATGGGTTTCATAATGTTATTTTCAAACCATGATGAATGAATTCTTAATTTTGACCTCCAAAGGTGTAATATCTTTTAGACAACCTGATCAATTGAAGTGGAAATATACAAAATAAACATTATTTTCTATCATCCAATTCTGTTTAATTTTGATAACTAAAATTTTATTTTATGATTTATTATTGTTTATATTTTGAATTATATGAAGTATATATGGGGACACCAAAATCTTTATAAGTGTTCAGAGCCTCTGAGGATTTTAATCCGATCCTAACCTTGAAGTACACGTATCATCTGTGTACTCAAGAAAAAAGAAAGTGCTACTTTGACGAACACATACATATTCGCTCCAACACATTTCAGTGTTGCCAGGGTGTAAGCTTTAGGAGCCAGCATTTACGTGCTGAATTTATCGCACAGTCAAGACAAAAATGAAATGAAATCGAGTTTTACGTCCCACGGTTATGCCGACTAGGCTAAAGGAGACGGTGAAGATGAGAAATGAATGAAATGGAGGAATGAAGAAAGTGGGAGGAAACGGCAGAACCCCGAGGAAACCCACGCACACGGTGTTTGTTCATCACAAAGTTCACTGGCGGGAGCTGGGATTGAACCCAAGACCCCATAGACCAGACATAAACGCTCTTCCACTGTGCCATCGCGGCCCCGTAACAGTCAAGACAGTCGGATAACAGCGCTAAGCCTACCCTGGTTTACTTGGATAATTTACGAATTAAATGTTGCTGAAGAACCCGCAAGTAGCTCTGAAATAGCTAAGGCCGGGAAATTTTAATCTGCCTGCTCTGCCAGATATTTTCAGTGTGCATTGCAAGTTTTAGCCCATGAATAAGCATAATATCCAACACATGTTCCGAAGCATACACAGCGCATGCGTATAAAGCTTTGGCCAGCTCTTGCAGACTCTCCCTACCCAACAGATACAGCACGCCGCACCAAACGCTGGCTCCCTTTTCGTGAGGTCGCTAGTATCGCTTCAATACCTAGAAGAAACAAACGAGAAAAAACGGCTTAACCCGGAAATAATTGCAACACAAATGTTTTTTTCGTCTATCACTTCCAAATAGCGTTGCTAATAATATATTCAAAATCCGCTTTCGTAATGCTTGGGGAAAGTCCGCCATCTTGGATTCAATATGGCGGCCACACCGAGACATCGACTCACACTTAAATGACAATATCTACTCACAGATTTAAGCTGAAAACTTCGTTCCTGCGCCATTTTCAAGATAATAGCATACCTTAAGGGATGCAAGTTTGCATGCCTCTATGTACTACCGCCATATTGAAAAATGGCGGCGATTATTAAAAATATAGTTTCTTTTTAAATTGGCAATAATGTTTTATTGGCAGATAACTCAGAAACTAACAGAGATATGCAGAAATTTCCTGAAATAAACGTAAAAGCTCATGAATTTGGCTTTCCAACGAGGGTACTTATGTTCGTTTATCTTACAAAGTAACGGAGCTAGTCGAATTTATGTGGCACTGGGTGTGCGATTTTCGATAATATGACTTTTTTCTCAGGTTCCTGCTAGAAGCTAAGTAGACGCAGTATACGGATTGACCAGTAAATAATTGCAACACAAATAATTTTTGAACCAAGATGTGTAACAAGGTGTATTTAGCTACATATTAAAAATCTTCTACTCACCTCCTTGGGGAAAGTCCTCCGAAATTTCGTTGAAATATGACTTCTGAGATTTCGTTCAGATGTCGCTACAGACTGAGATAATGCATCATTGAAATGAAAGAAGATGTGAAAAATTGCTCAAGATTACGATGTTTCTTCAGTCCTTGTTATGGTTAACGCTACATGTCTATTTGAAAGGCAAGAATTAAAACAGTGTAGCAACCTCTTCACTGAAAAAATTGTCCTCGTCTTTACAAAGTTTACACCGTTTTCCACATTATCATAAGTTTCTTCCAGGCAATTGTCACTAATTTATATTAGTAATAGATCACGTTTCTGGCATGAATACTTCATGTCTCTATTGTTTTCATGTATGTGTATATATAATGGATAACAATTAAAACACTGTAGCTATCTAATCATTAAAATGAATGATCATCTTCATAAAATTCTAGAATTTCTTTACACATTGCACAAGTTTCTCTCACATAATGCCCACATTCAATGTACAAACTATATCTACTTTGCACCGCATACGTGTATGTTCATACCTTATATGCATATTCAATACATAAAAACTACATTAATAACTAAAACTAATAATTTTCATTTTCAAAAACTTCAGTTTTGTCTCACATTATGAAAATATTTAACCAGAAACTGGTCACAAATTGATGTACAAAACTGTCCATACTCCTTGCATCAACACACCATACTGACATAGTTTCCTGCGGATATGTATATTTAGTAAATGGCAAATAAGCAGCATACCAACCTGATTACTAAAACAAGTCGTCTTCATTGTCAGAATGTTCTGATTCCCTTTCTACATTATCACAAGTTTGTCCCAGACACTGTCCACAAAATGATGTACAAAACAGACCATACTTCTTGCAAGAACACTTCATGCTTATACAATTTCTATGACAATTACAATGAATGATTTCCATCATATTCTCAGGAGCAGGTTTCCTGTCCATCATCACTGGAAAATACATTCCCTTATGTAGTCGCCATCCCCAATCTTCTGGTCGCATTTGGGAGGATAGACTCTTCCTTTCCATGATTTGGTAGTAAACACGCAGAGAATGATATTTAAGTGCATCAGAAGTAGGGGGAAGGTTTTCTGGTCGTACAAAATCGGTTGCTCTACTGATTTTGCTAGAAAACATTCTTATTCTTAAAGCAACAAGAGATTCATCTTCCTTGCATTCGTACAGCCTTGTTATTACCTGTTCTCCAGCACGAATAATTTCTTCTTTAAAGACATTGTTAGAATTAAAAATAGAGATGGATTTCTGAAAGGCCTCATCGGAATTAGCTAGTTGTAATGCCACTTGTTTTCCTTTTCCGAAAAATCGTGATGTTGTATCACAACCAAGAAATACATGGATACATAGAAGATTGTTACAGAGTTCGCCAAGGTCTGTTTTCGTAGATTTAATGTCCCAAAGCCTAGTTTCTGTTTTATAAAACAAAGCATTCGTGTTTGACGGTGATAGACTTAGGAGAAGAATGAGCAGATCAGTATAATTTCCAACAACACAAGTATCTTGGTTTCGTGATTCTTGAATAGCTGTGTTGACTATCAGTGTGTCAGCATCCCTGTCTGAATACAAAACTTGAAATCCAACAGCAGAAAGCTCCAAACCCAATTTTCGAATTAGTCTCTCCCTATTCATAGAAAGTTTCATTTCTGGAGAAAGGAGCACTTCAGGAGCGCTCAAACCTCTAGTTCTCCTTAGGTGTGTGCAATCCTTTATCGATGGACCACTAATGTAACCATCGAAAATAACTGAAGCGTCACTGAAGTGTGTCTTCATGTAAGAAACGTAGGACTCAAATACTGTTTTGAATGTCTGATTTACTGGCCAATTGACCTGGTAGAGCAACCACCCACCGTCAATCACATATTTACAAGACGTTGGTGTATTTGAAGGTGAACTTGTCATTTTCCATAAAGCATTAACCAGTGCTGATTTATTTGCTGGTCGTAGATTCTCATAATCTTCAAATAAAGTTCTTGGAACAGATCAAAGCTCATAGGAGAAAACGTCTTCTAGATTCATGTTTCCTATCATAGCAACAATTGCTAATCTTTGGAAAAGCTTGTTATGTTCCATACTGATTGATCCGGTAATCGTATGTATGGATTTCTTCTCTGCCATTGTAATGGTTTTATCCTTCTTCGAAAATATGAATGAGTCTGACGAATTTTCCTTCATTTTCAGTAAAATATTTTGTCCAACACATTTTGCTTTATCAACATTGACACGATCTTGGGCAGTTAAACCGTTCGTAATATTAATAAGTTCCTCTTCAGTTCGGAACGGCTGACATAATGTTAAGAAATCAAGTATTTTTTTTTTTTTTTAGCCCTACTCATCCTCTTCAATGAAATATCTCTATGCTGGTTGGTGTGCTGCTTATTTGCCATTTACTTATTTGCCATTTACTTTATTTGCCATGACATTTGCTTATTTGAGCAATTTTTCACATCTTCTTTCATTTCAATGATGCATTATCTCAGTCTGTAGCGACATCTGAACGAAATCTCAGAAGTCATATTTCAACGAAATTTCGGAGGACTTTCCCCAAGGAGGTGAGTAGAAGATTTTTAATATGTAGCTAAATACACCTTGTTACACATCCTGGTTCAAAAATTATTTGTGTTGCAATTATTTACTGGTCAATCCGTATACTGCGTCTACTTAGCTTCTAGCAGGAACCTGAGAGAAAAATCATATTATCGAAAATCGCACACCCAGTGCTACATAAATTCGACTAGCTCCGTTACTTTGTAAGATAAACGAACATAAGTACCCTCGTTGGAAAGCTAAGATCATGGGCTTTTACGTTTATTTCAGGAAATTTCTGCATATCTCTGTTAGTTTCTGAGTTATCTGCCAATAAAACATTATTGCCAATTTAAAAAGAAACTATATTTTTAATAATCGCCGCCATTTTTCAATATGGCGGTGGTACATAGAGGCATCCAAACTTGCATCCCTTAAGGTATGCTATTATCTTGAAAATGGCGCAGGAACGAAGTTTTCAGCTTAAATCTGTGAGTAGATATTGTCATTTAAGTGTGAGTCGATGTCTTGGTGTGGCCGCCATATTGAATCCAAGATGGCGGACTTTCCCCAAGCATTACGAAAGCGGATTTTGAATATATTATTAGCAACGCTATTTAGAAGTGATAGACGAAGAAACCATTTGTGTTGCAATTATTTCCGGGTCAAACCGTATATTGCCTCTACTAAAACGTGCTAGCGACAAAACCAGAATGTAATCGAGAGGGAGAGGCAATATCGATAACAGATAATACATGTTGTTAGTGCTCGGTATCTTATCTTTCTTAAACGATCGGCATACGAACAACAGAAAGAGTGATTATTTCAGAAATAATAAAAACTTGAGCTTTCATCATAAACAAGGCAGCATGAGCATTTGAAAATATTTATTATTATTATTATTATTATTATTATTATTATTATTATTATTATTATTATTATTATTATTATTATTATTATTGGTGTACTTATTAGTTATGATGCATTTGTTGTGTTAGTAGCATTGCAAGCAGTGGGAGATAACTCAGGGCCTCGCGCTTTCAGTGGCCTACAAATGACCAACGAGCCTAAATACGATTTGACACTGGCTTTTATAAAGACCCATCGATTCAATAATTAATAATGTAAATACAAACAATTATGAATTCGGATTTGTTTACATAAAACATTATATAATGGTGGCTTGAAACAAACCTATCATCTATTCCTGTAACAGTGCCGGGGCTACCGGGGTGACGACCCCGGGCGCCGAAGTAAGGGGGCGCAAAATTCGGGGGTCGAAAGAAAAGAAGGAAAGAAAAAGAGAGAAATTACTTGGAATCAGGGGGGTAAAAGTGAGGGGAACGCAGGGGAACCTCATCGCCCCAGCTCCAAAAAATATGTACGTCGTCCCCCCAGTTCTTAAAAAAATTACAATGGGCAAAGATAGGCAGGGGGACGGTGTGACGTCATGACGCTACTATCGTCCCCCTATCTTTTCAGATCCACATTTACCTCTGCTTGCAATATTACTAATATGAACTTAAATCCTCTTCCTGTTTTAGGAAGTGGTCCTGTAATGTTACTCATGTTAGAAAAATGTAGTGCACTATATAAAATGTAAAGAAAAAGTAATAAGAAGTGTCAAAATCAAGGAAAAGCAGGGTTTAGTTTTCAAAATTTTCTTACGTTTCGCACCATTGTGGTTCTTCGCGGCTGGTCTGTCGACCTCACCCAGTCATATGTAGGGGGCGCCGTCATATACTCTCGCCCCGGGCACTGATTTTCCACGGCACGACACTTTTTTGTAATATTAGGCCACTAACATAGACGAGTACATTTGTTTTGATTGTGTACTGGGCTATACACTTTATTATTATTTTGTCTACCCTGAGCATTTCGGTACGAGCCACCACTGAGTAGAGTTCAAGCAAAATTACACACATTAAATATATCAAACACTATAACGGATGTATCAAAAGTCTCGGCCCATAGA
This sequence comes from Thermobia domestica, assembly GCF_964235325.1. Classification (NCBI taxonomy): domain Eukaryota; kingdom Metazoa; phylum Arthropoda; class Insecta; order Zygentoma; family Lepismatidae; genus Thermobia; species Thermobia domestica. Next base: position 123,248,577 of record NC_137471.1, read on the forward strand.
CCAAAATCCGTTGCGAGTAAAATACAGGGTTTGTCCGGGAAGTAATAGGACTGATTTTATTCCGCCATGACTGTACTTCGGAGCGTGCGTGCACCGACTGGATCCGGTAGAGGGCGCTCCTAGCTAACGAACGAGCGGCTGGTCAGTTGTCTCCGAGCACACGGAGAGTCATGACAGGCTTTTTCGCGCGACGTGTTTCTGTGAGTGGTGCAAGCCGAAAATGCAGCGTTCGTTAGAGCAGAGGTACGCGATTAAATTCTGTGTTAAACTCGGTAAATCTGCGACAGAGACGTTTGATATGATCAAGCAGGCTTACCCAGATGATGCTTTAGCAAGAAGTGGTGTGTTTCGGTGGCACAAGGCCTTTTCGGAGGGCCGGGAAGAGGTCGCCGATGAAGACCGTGCTGGAAGACCTTCGACTTCGACAAACACCGACAATGTGACTCGTGTGCGCGAAGTTTTGAACTCAGACCGTCGACTAAGTATTCGTTTAATTGCCCAGATGTTAAATTTACTAAAAACTGATTCATGAAATTGTGACGGAGCATTTGAACATGCGCAAGGTGTGCGCTAAGATTGTCCCAAAATTGCTCACTGACGACCAGAAATTGCGGCGGGTGGAATTGTGCCAAGAAAATTTGAACGTGTGTGAAAGTGACCCCCAATTTTTGAATAACGTAATCACAGGTGACGAATCATGGATCTTTGAGTATGATCCCGAGACAAAGAGGCAATCTTCCGAGTGGCACACGCCGGCGTCTCCTCGCCCAAAAAAGGGAAGAATGAGCAAATCCAAAGTGAAAACGATGCTCATTGTCTTTTTTGACATCAAAGGCATCGTCCACCATGAATTTGTTCCTTCTGGACAAACCGTCAACGCCAAGTTTTACGTGGAAGTGCTCAAGAGACTCAAACGAAAGGTCAATCGGGTCCGACCAGAGATGAGAGCCGACTGGAAGCTGCACCACGACAACGCCCCGGCTCACACCGCCTTTCTTGTGAACAGCTACCTGACCATGGCCGGGATCCCAACGCTTCCGCAGCCGCCCTACAGCCCAGACGTGCCCCCCCGGACTTCTTTTTGTTTCCTCACCTGAAACGCCCGATGAAAGGCAAGCATTTTCAGACGACAGTGGGGATCCAAGCAGCTTGCACTGCGGCTCTCAATGCTATTCCGGAGAATGACTTCCGTGACGCCTTCAATGCTTGGAAATCGCGCTGGCAGCGCTGCATCGACGCAGAAGGAGCCTACTTTGAAAGTTTTTAAAGAATTGTAACGATTGGCTCAATATTTTTTTTTAAATCGACTCATTCCTTTTACTTTCCGGACAAACCCTGTATACGTAAAAAATGGAAGGAGAGGGAGGTTGATGGAAGTATGTGGTTTTCTATCTAAAATGATGGATTTTTCAATCACACCAACCATTTGGGCTCCACTGATAAGGTGCCCTATGTTAAATGAAAAAGTAATGTTTCCAGTTCAGCATAGGGGTGTTCGATATGGCTGATGACCTATCGAACTTCGGGAGTGAAAATTTATCGAATTGTCATCGGTTACTCGAAAGCTTTCGAGTATTTGAAATTATCGAAGTTTCGGGTATTATCAAAATTTCGAGTACTATCGAAGTTTCGGGTATTATCGAAATTTCGAGTATTATTGAAGTTTCGGGTATTATCGAAAGTTCGAATATTATCGAAGTTTCGAGTATTATCGAAAATTCGGATATCGAATTTGTGGGAAGAAACTTTTCTTTCACTTCATTTCAAGAGAGACATCTTTTAAAATAAACACCCTGCATATATGTAGTACATGTACATCTATGATAACCTCGATTGCATTGTTTCTTCTAAACACTTCGATAATACTGAACTTTTCAAAATATTCAAACAACTCGATAAACTGCGATCATACTGGGATCTTTCAGTATTTGCTGCTTTCAAACAATTCGAGATACACGAACAGTTCGACTGTCTCAAACTCGTCTAATGTTTCTAACATTTCGAATGTCTCGAATACTTCGAGTGCAATGAAAGTTTTGAGTTTCTCGAATATTTCGAGAGTCTCGATCACTTCGTGTGTCTCGAACACCTCGAGAATCTCAAACATTTCGAGAATCTCGAAAGGTCGATAATTCGATAAAATCAAAATTCTTTATCGACGAAACGGTTTTGAAATTTTATCGAATTGTTATCGATTACTCGATTATCGGAACAGCCCTAGTTCAGCAGGCTGTTCAAATATAGCCTCAGGCCACGAGGAACGTGCAAATTGCTCTGTGAGGGAACCTAAAGTAACTCGAATTCGTTTCTCAACAATGTTGTATTGTTAGTGTGGTGAGGGCCAAAGGAAACGGCCTGCTGAACCAGTGATGCCATCCCGTGAGAAAAATTCCATTTTGTGAGATTTTTTAACATTAATTTTTCTAAAAGGGATAAAGGGAATTTTCATTAAACTTGGCAGCGCATATGGGATTTTTCATATATTTATTTCAATGCTAATTGTCAAATTTTGCTATTGGAAATTGTATGTTAGTGTAAAATTGATTTATGCAGAAAATTGTTAATATCCAAACTTAAGCAACAAGAAACTTACGAGGTTTTTGAAGTCATAAACGGAAGAAAGTAAATTACCAAACTGAAACAGACAACTTCTAAAACTTCCCACATGGAATAATCGGAGAATTAAATTTGTCTAGTTTCAATACTATTATTAGTACGTTATGGCACAGCAGCATGATGAAAATGCTAAATTCTAACAACAAAATGTGTCTATATTCATCAATGATTTCAAGTCTCTTTTAACCCTTTGGGGATCCGATGGTACAATTTGTACCATACGGGTATTTCATGGTACATTGCGTTATATCTCTCCTATTTGAGCTTTTTCGTCCGTTTTTTTTTTTAAGTCCAGAGGCATTGTAGAAGACCTTACGTATGGTTTCACACCTTCCTGCGTCGAGACATAGGAGGTGATGACGTCATAATTCTAAAATATATATTGTTTTTATTAAGCCTTTATTAAGCCTATGTTCATTATTTTTTGCCGGGCTTATTTTTGCACGTAGAAGATTGACATTTTGCACAAACATTCAGTCCACCGAGTAGTATTTACCAGATTTTTTTTCAGATTTCTCAGTTAAAACAGGGGGGATCCAGAGGGGCAAAAAGTTGAAAAAAGGGATATTTTTACCAAAAAATCCCATTCTTCGGGATTTTCCCGCCTTAGATACATGATGGAGACATGTGAATGGTACCACCTGAAAGGCAGTTCTGCTCTGAAGGGAATGATTGGCGGATTATAGTCCTAGGGTAAATAGAGATGTGTCAGGATTTTTTTTTACCTGAGATCATGGTGTTTTGCGGTAATTTGGGGCATTGTGCGAATTCTTGTTATAATTTCTCCCGCCCTTAGTATTCAAGATAGAAACTTGAAATTTGGCACACACATTCAGTATACCAAGTAATATTTATCAGCTTTTTTTGAGATCTCTACGTTCACACAGGGCAGCTCCATAGGGGCCCAAAATGTGAAAATTTTCCCGCGAAATTTTCCCTTTGACATCATTTTTCCCTCTCCTGGTATATGGTATGAGCATGCAAGTGGTACCATTTGAAAGCCAGCTCCATTCTGAAGAGAATGAGGTATGAACCATGGTCCTAGGATAAATAGTGACGATGCAGTAGCTGCTTGACTGAAAGTCTAAAAAATACTCCAAAAACCCCGGATCCCTTAAGGGTTAATTAAAGAAAATACTTATTAGGAACGTAGAAGATCGGAATTTACGAGTAATTCACCCAAATATGGAAAAAGTGGCATACAATAGTTTCAGTTTTCGCTTTTTTTAAAAAAAATATATATATATATATATATATATATATATATATATATATATATATATATATATATATATATATATTTAGTATATCACTGGGAATTTTAGGAGCAAAATGGGAATTTCTGCCTTTCAAGATGAGATTTTATAAAATTCCAGGTTGGTATCACTGTGCTGAACTGGCAACTTGCTTTCCCAATTGACATAGGGCGCCTTACCAGTGTGGAGCCCAAAGGGTTGGCGTGACTGAAAAAATCCACCATTTGAGATAGAAAACCCAAGGATTTGAAATATTTCCAACAACTTAGTTTCTTTTCATTTTTCCATATCCATAGTCATAATGGAGCTGGCCTATGGCCCCAGATTCTTGATACATATGTTACTGTCAAAAATGCCCTGGTTCAAGAAAGTCACTTATAATTTAAGTTGATTAAAGATTACGTAAAACAATTTGGAATGTGGTTCAAAACGTTAAGTTAAACATCCGTCTTATGAAGAGTCGTTCTGACGTATAATTAGAGTCATACTAAAGGACTGACTACTCCAGGAAACATGTTAGTCGAACTCTTTAGTATGGCACTAATCACGCGTCAGAATGACTCTGCATAAGGCCCCATATGTTTTAAACTAGTGATGTGTTCATTATATGGGACTAAGCTGGTAAATACTCAAATGGAACGCATGATAATTTTCAATTATGTCTTGTCCGAACAAATAAAAATGTAATCAAAACATGAACCTCTCTGACAGTCCCCAAACCATGGTATCTTGGCTTCACGTTGTTCACTTTACAGATAACTGCTAAATCATTTAAATAGTTGCTCCCAATTAATATGATGCAATTTATTGCCTCTGAACATATTCGAAGGGATAATTGCACCCAAACCTGTCTTCGAAGGATGAATTCCACTAATACATCCTCGAAAGGGTAATTACATCAAAAACAGTCCTCGAAGGTACAAATTTCATTCAAAACAGTCCTCGAAGATACAGCTGCATCAAACTCGTTTCGAAGGGACAAATGTACTCACTTCCTTTTGATACAAATCAAGATGACTGTCATCAATAATAACTATGAATGTTCCCAGGAGATAAGCGGTAATTTTAAACTTGGATATTCAGAAGTAATTCAAAATTATGTGCGAGGACGTTCTGCTGTAGGAATTGTAGAATCCTCTTATGGAGGCTTGAGACTTTTGGGGGGGGGAGGGGCTCGAGGCATGGAAACCCAAATGATTTTGTGTTTGGCAGATCAGGTATAGGTTAAAGATAGAAAGCACTTTTTTGATATGTGCTTAGGTGGCTAACGCAACAATACAGAAAGGTAGCACTGGAGCTCAGGCTAGTGATGGGCAGTGGGAATATTCCCGGTGGGAAGGAATTTAAAGAATGGGAATATTCCCGGGTTTTTTCCCTGGCCTATAAATTCCCGGGAAGGAATTTATTTCCATTTCTTTACTTTATCTTCCTAATTATAAGAACTATATGACTAATTACTTTAGTTTAACATAATCCGCCTTATGCAGAGTCCTTTTGAAGTATGATTAACGTCATACTAAAGACCTGACTACTACAGGAACCTTATGTTAGTCGAACTCTTTAGTATGGCACTAATCACGCGTCAAAATGACTCTGCATACGGCCCATTATGACTTACTTCTAGATTTTAAAAAAATTGGAGGTTAAAAAATTTTTAATACTTTGACAGTACATTATATAACTAATCATATGTTGAGAGAGAGGTATATGGGAACATCTCTCTCTCATTAGTTCCATTTCCATTTGCACTAAAAAGTAGCAAAGTCATAATTTACAAATTATGAAAAGGAACCAATTTGTAAAGTAATGTAGAAATTATGTAGAAATAGAGATGAAGTACAATTAATACACCCCAAACCATCGCTAGTAATAGACGCCGGTCTTTCTCTTGCGGTTGACTGAATTTCTGAAGAGGTATTCGGACTTCTCTTACATGTGAATTAACGCATGAAATTTCGAGAAACAGCTAGGAAGAAAGGTCGTGTGTAGCAATGTTATGTGGTAAATTACAAAGATAATTCAGTATTTTGCAAATTTTGCGAACATAAATATGTATGTACAAATGTTGATAAATTGGTGAGACGTATTTTCTGGCAGTTACCCAATCTAATTTGTTTATAACATGTAAAAATTTAATATGTTTGAAATATCAGTAGTAGAGTGAAGTTTAGAAAATCCACTTACCGATAAATTTAAACTGTTTAGCGGTGTAAAAATATGTGGACTTACTATAACATTTTTTCCACATATTTACTTCCATAGAACATATTGTAAGTAAATACACATTTATGCGTACTCTCTAAATATAAAATATTAATAAAGTAGCATAGTACCGTTCAGAATATACATTTTAAAGAATCCTCTAGAGACAATTGTAATAATATACTGTGATAAAAAAAAATGAATTTAACTTTGAAATCATAATATTAGAATGCAATTTTTTGTGGTTGTACATACATTCGCGGGAAAATTCCCATTTTGGGAATCTTCCCGGGAATATTCCCAAAAAATATCTTCCCGGGAATTTACCCATCACTAGTTCAGGCCCGTATACATTGCCTCAATTTTTTCTTGCTGTAAAAAGCAGGAAACACGGGGTAAATATTTTTGTTGTTGTTGTTGCTGTTAGCTGCGCACGACTAGCACCTGCCCAAAGGTCATGCCATTTAATGACGGACGAGGGAGAAAGGGAAATCTTATACGCCAAAGGAAGAAAATATGGATAATGGCAACCAAATTATGTTTATTCATTATACCTTTATTCTCACATAAACTCACTAACATTATGGAGGGAAGCATCAATTCGTAGTACTGGGACTTTCTGTAGCTGCAAGGACATTATGATCTTTAACTATAATAATTTAAATAGAGTGATACAGAATGAGAAAGTGGAGCAGCAGACATCACAACACCAAGGATGGTTAAATTTGACATATAAAGATTAATTCTGACCTTGGACTACTCTGGATCGTGATTAAGACAATGAGAGGTCTACTGAAAACAGGATTACTGTGCAAGATGAAAGGTGAATCGAGATAAGTGATCAAATTGTCCAATAGAGGAATTTCAAAGCTATTAAGGAATAGGAAGTACTACTAAAACTAAGACTAACTCTATGGCCTATGGAACCCGGAGGTTCAATGCCGCATTCACAAAAGCTCTCCACTGACTTCTATCCTTAGCTAACTGCATCCAGTTTCTACTTTGTATTCTAATCTCTGCTAGATCCATCTTAATATTGTCCTCCCATCTGCGCCTAGGTTTTCCTAATGCTCGTTTTCCGATTGGTCTTCCAGTCAAGACTTTGAAAGCGTTTCTACTTTATTCCATTCTAGCTACATGACCCGCCCACCTAAGCCTCCTAGACGACCCTAACAATGTTGGGTAAACCGTATAAATTATTAGTTCCTCGTTATGAAGTTTCCGCCATTCCCCATTCCCGTTCCTCTTGGGTCCGAATATTCGTCTCAGGATCTTGTTCTCAAATACTTTCAGTCTACGTTCTTCCCTCAGAGTAAGTAGGAAGTACTACTACAGAGTGAAAACGAAAGACAGTGCTGTAAGGTGAAGGACACTTGTTTTACGGAAGGTGGCGTCATAGTGCATGGTGTCAAAGAATAGAGAATAGAGGTTCTGGAAGCGTTGAGAAATGTATCTCCTTCAGCGGAGTTTCAAGATGACAGACAAGATGTGTAAATGCCGTACGGTCGTATAAATGACGAGTTGGTCTAGGAAGATGGACACGGAAAGGTCGCGAAATGCAAGATGTTCCTGAATTTGAAGATGTTTGTAGAAGGAAGAAGAATCGTTGACCCAAGCTTTACAGCCGTATGTAAGGATCGGTCGTATGAAAGTAATGTAAGTATTCAGAAGTTTGGTAGAAGAAAGATCATGTAGTGCCGGTCAGATGAAGAAGAAGATTAATGCGAGAGTAACTTTTATCAGTAGGGTTGCCAACTCTGAAAAATAAAATTACCGGCACCGCTCATAATCCCCAAAACAGATAAAGAATAATTATATTTTAAATCTTGAAACATATTATTGAGTCTGACAAAAATGCCAGTCTTCTGGTAAAATACCGGGCAGTTGGCAACTCTATTTGATAGATGTATTTGAGGCAGAAAGTTCATTTGAGATATCGGTCGAAAATAACACCTAAGCAGGTGACTGTTTTACTGAGCGCAAGAGGGGTGTGGAAAAATGTGAATGTGGAGATTGTTGGGGTTATACATGCTTCTGTTTACCAGGTAGTAAGATGATCGCCTGAGTTGTGGTGGCATTCTTGGTAAGTCGCCACGTCTAACACTAAGAAAGAAAGGAATGGATGGCAGATTGGAATGTGTTATTAAGGCAAGGTACCGTATTTCCTGTGGTAAGAAAGCTAGTGTCATCAGTATAGTGGAAAAGAGTAACATTCGGAGAAAGAGGGGGAAATCTGACGAGCAGTAGTCATAGAGCTGAGCCTTGAGGAATACCAGTCAAGAAAAATGGGGTAAGAGAGATTAACGGATACGTAGCTAAATCTGCAGGATAGAAAAAATGATAGAAAAGTCGAAGGTAACAGTGGGATAGATTGAAGAAGAGTTTATAAAGAAGACTCACATACCACACTTTGTCAAAAGCTTTTTTTAGATCAAGTAACAAATGACAGAATGATATAGAAGTGTTAAACTGAAAGTAGTGAGGTGAAAAAGTTGATCGGAAATGCTAAAAAAGAAAAAGTGAAAGACGAATAGGGAATAAACTATACGCGGCTAGATGTATGTCGAGGCGGTTGACAAAGATACGTCAAACTTGGATGAGTTGTATGAGACGGTAAGAGGAATTAAGGTACGCTGGTTTGTTGGGGTTGAGAAACATTAAAGTGTAGGTTTTTCAAGGTATGAGGTAAAAGCTAGTGTGAAGGATGAGGGGCAAATTAGGGAAATGAGGTAATGTCAGATACAGGGACTTTTCTTCATATCACGATAGGTGATTTTACCTACGTCGGGTGCTATGTTCTTCCGAGATAGCTTGATGCATTTCCGTGACAGTGATGGCGACGGAGCGTGAGTTGTTGGGATGTAAGTCACGATAGGGGTGAGGTTGTAGGTTTAGCGACCAAGATCTCAGTAGGGTGGTGACAAATAGTAGGATCAGGGGCAGCTGGGTGAAGATATCCTGAAGGTATCTTGCGAAGGCGCTAGCTTTGATGGTATCAACGGGAAGAGGGTGATTGACATTGATAAATGGCTAGGGAGTATGTGTACATTTGCCTGTAAATCGATGGAAACACTTCCAGAATTTTGTGGGGTGGGATGTGTCAACAAGTGTGTTGCACGTTTTGATCCAGTTTCGCCGTTTGTAAGTCAAGAGATAATTATGGATGGTATTGGCGATAAAGTCGAAGTGATTCGGCATTTCCTGTGCGGGTGAAAACTCGATATAGTTGGTGAGAACGCGTGACTATCGAAAGATGTTGGGGTAAGAATGCTAGTTTCTTTTGTATGATTGGATTATAGAATTAAGTATTTTGCGACTAGTGCTCTCAAACGGGTCGGGTCGGGTCACTCGGGTCAGCTTAAACTCAGCTGGAGTCAAAAGCTGCTGTTTTTCACTAGCTGCCTGATTAAAAATAGCAATTTTCAATTGATTTTATAGAAACCATAAATCTATTTTGAACACTTGCAGCTAGTGTTTTTATGGTAAATGCTTATTTTTGTAGTTGTGCGTACTTTAATTTTTAAATGTAGAAGATTGATTTTATCAATCGATTGTAATATTAATATCTACGCCAATATGGAGTCTGAATTTAGAACAAAACTAGAAGTTGTTTAAGCAAGGCTAAAAGAAAGATTGGATATGGACGACCAAGCTCAAGCAGGGTCGCGGTGGCTCAGTGGTAGAGAATTCACCTTTGGTGAGTGGTGTCCATGGTTCGATCCCAGCTTGTGCTAAGTGGGTTTTGTGGTGGAGAAACGCCGTGTAGTGGGTTTTCTCGGGGTTCTCCTGTTTCCTCCCACTTTCTTCATTCTACCATTTCATTCATTTCTCATGGTCAGCATCTCCCTTAACCTCGATGCAGAATCGAGGGACCTTAAACTGAATATTTCATTTCATTTCACTAAGCCCAAGAACATCGATACAAGAACAAGATAAAGATTGGATATGCAAGACGAAATGCATAGTAATCTTGCTCTTGGCCTTGTTTTGGTGATCACCAAGTAGTGATGAGCATATTTTCTTGCTTTCCGTATAGTATGAAAGACCATAAACAAAATCACACTTGGTCTTCATTTGTACCGATGAGGCTAGCTAGCATTCTTGGCTCTTGTATAGCATGAAAGACCACCAAGACTTCGAAATGCAGGACCAAAACTTGACTGTGCAAGACAAAGAATAAGACGCAGTATTGATGACCAAGACCCAGGATGCGAATTGTTTGAATTTCATTTGTTGCCCCCTCCCTTCCCCCTGCTTTCCGAGCAGGTGAGAACACTGACCTTGAAGAAAAATTTCGTCATATTGAACTAAAGCAAGAAAAAAATAAATTCTCCCACGTCGGACATTGGTATCAGTTATGAAAAGAAATAACCAAACCTCAAAAGCGCCAAATATTCCCTAAGATACATAAACAAATCCCCGCTTGATCTAGCTGGTGGTTAACGTGTAAGACTTCGGTACACGTGGTCCGTATTTAATTTCCAATGGGAGTGCATTTTCGCGTTCACTCACTGTCGTGACGTAGTGCTCTCAAACGGGTCGGGTCGGTCTTCAACCCGACCCGACCCGTTGAGAGCACTATTTGCGACGTTACGTGAATTATGTTGATGAGTGTCGAGAGTAGTGTAGAGTTCAATTTCGGAGGTAGTCGGAGGTGGAACGTCAGCAAGTTTTGCGGAGTTGAAATGACAACAGATACAGTCATCTTTGTAGAAGCGAGGAGTGATGCGAATAAAAAATAGTTATTAATTGGGACTTGAGTGCCAGAAAGGGATGGAAAGTTTTACAGAAACATGGTCGATTTCTAATAGGTAAAGGACTACGATCGTACAGTGTATAGGGATTGGTTCGTGTATGGATTGGCCACCGTATAGGATTCGACACACTTCTCCTAGCGGTGCCACCATTGTTGGAAGCGGAAAAGGCCTCTTTCGGAATGGACTTGAGCCTGGCTGTCGTTGCTGCCAGAATGTCTTCTCTGGTATGAAATCGCGTTCCTTTCAATGGCATTCCTTAAGTTTAGGGAACTAAGTCGCAAGGGGCCATATCAGGAGAGTAAGAAGCCTGTCGAAGCATAAGAGTCCGGTGTTTCTGCAAAAATTCTGATTCAAGTGCGAGGAATGTGCTGGAGCATTGTCGTCATGGAGGCGCCAAACACCTGTTGACCGTAAGTCCGGTCTCTTGCGCCGCACAGCATCACGTAGGCGACAGAGGACATCCCTGTAGTGCTCTTTGCTGATGGTTTGACTCTATGGTGCGTGCTCGAGGTGTACCATACCACGAGAGTCAAAGAAAGCAGTCAGCCTCACTTTGACGTTCCTGTGCACTTGGCGGGCCTTCTTTGGTCTTGGTGACGAGGAATGCTTGGACTATGACGACTGGGATTTGGTTTCCGGGTCGTACCCATACACCCAAGACTCGACAACAGTGATTATGGTGCTCATGAAGTCGAGGTCATTGTTTGCAGAGTCCAGCATGTCCTGTGCGACTTCAACACGAAGGTGCTTTTGCTCCGCCGTTAGCAACTTCAGCGTGAATTTCGCCGCCACTCTCTTCATGGCCAAATGTAGTGTCAAAATTGAATATGCTGAAAAAGTGCTTATGTCCACCACTTCCGCTATTTCTCGGATAGTCACACGACGGTCCCGCATCACCACAGCGTTCACGTTGGCAATGACCTGGTCATTTCGGCATGTTGATGGGCAACCGGAGCGTGGCTCGTTCTCCACCAACGTTCGGCCTTCTTTAAACCAGTTGTACCACTCCTTAATCTGTGTGGCGCCCATAGCATCGTCCCCGAAAGCCGTCTGAGTCTTCTCAATGGTTTCCACGTGGCTGTCGCCCAGTTTTTCGAAAATTTGACGCACCAGCGCTGCTCCAGTCGTTCCGTCGTTTCACTTGCACTGAAAAACCGACGAGTACCACACACTACCTAACTGAAATGCTGCTTGCCAGCAACTGACGCTATCGACAGGGGAAAAAATCCACGTATGCGCACGAAGGTTCAAGGTCGGCTCATGCAAGCGTGTTTGCTTCAACTCCATGAGGTTTTTGCAAAAATAAGGTCGGATACTTTTCTAACATACCACGTAGGGTCAATCTTGCTGACGGAATGTTTCACAGGATTTTATAACATGTTGACAGAAGAGAACATGTCTCGATACATATTACAATCAGTTTCGTCGCCTTTCTTGTGATTTGGAACAATGAATGATTCTTTCCATTCTTCCAGGAATTCTCCTTGTTCCAGATAAGAAAATTGAGTTTGTGCATTTTGTTACAGGATTTCTCCCTCCATCTAAAATTAAATCAGCCGAAGTTTCGTCTACACCGAGAGATTTGTTTCTTTAATTTCTTTATAGCAATTTCTATTTTTGTTCGGTTAGGCTCTGGAATATACGGTTCTTTTGTGTGCATTTTACTTTCTGCACGAACATTTGCGTTTTGGCTGTGTGTTCAGAAAATAGTAAAAATCTAAAAGTTTTCGGAGTTTTCCGCCTGTCAACAACAAAGTTTTACATAGTAATATCCTTCGGGTTTTGTAGCAGTTTTATCTGTTTTCTCTTCTCTGCTAGTTTAGTTCATTTCTGTTCAAACCATGGTGTGTTCCTATGTATTTCCGCATGCCCCAATATTTCTTTTGCTGAAATTTTAATGCTAATCCTAATTTGAACCTAAGCATGCTCAACACTAGTCCATCTCATACCTTTTAAAACCGAGAATCTGTTCCACACTACAATCTGATATTTCCTTCTCGACCACTTCTTCTCTTAGTTCCTTAAATTAAACCTTTCCGTTTTCAGATATTGAATATTTCCTTAACGATGATGCTACTGGGTATTAATCAATGTCATAGTCAACTCCTCTAAACGACCGAACATCAATTATCCTTGACTGTCTTCTTCTATTAAAACGTGATCAATTTGTGTTTCCGGCTGGTGAGATCCAAGTATATTTATGAACGTCGCAATGTGGGAGTTTTGTGCTCTTCACGATGTGGTTTTTGGGTGTTTCGAAGCACACAAGTCTAAGAACCATCGCTGTGTTAAAATCGATACAAATGCGTTATTTGTGGAAGGCAGGACTGATTACCCCGGAGTTTGAGAAATACATACTTTTTAATCAATTGTATACTAATAAGCGTCAAACTCGTACGTCAGTGGAGTATCTTGCTTTCCCCAAGCAAAATCTGAAATGATGTTGGATCGAGAATTGTTCTCGTGGTGTGTTTGTGATACTCTGTGATTACATCATTGATAAATAGCAGGAATAAGCTAACGTGAAAATTTGTTACGCTGGCCAAATCGCCTACATGCTGCGGATGAGTTGAGTTGTAAGCAATGTTTAAAGCGGTATAGGTAAAAAACGTCCCTTGAAAATGAATACCTATCTAGACGTTTCATAAGCATCAACTTAAAATGTGGAATGAATTAGGGACATCGTTAGTGTGTCATGACGGTCAGTACTCATAATCCTGAAGTCTTAATTTAACATGTGGGCAAGTTTGACTCCTGATTCTGAGCAGGGGAAACATCATATCGAAATGTAGCAAGATCTCTCTCTGTAAGTGTGCCCACACAGGCCACATTTCATGTCCAGGATTACCACAAGTTACGAGTTAGGTCTACGGGTGCGATCTTGAGACAAAGTGGCAATCGTCGCAATGAAAAAGTCCATTTTTATCAGCAAAGATGAGAAAGAAATAGCTGAACGAAGACAATGGTCGTTGTTTTACCTGACATTCGCAGCATTGTTCATTGTGAATTCATCCCAGAGCCAGACTGTCAATATACACGATTACTATGAGGATTAGTTGTGTTTAAGAGAGAACAATTGGCAGAAGCAACCAAATGTGGATCCGGAATAATTGAATTTAACCACAACGACGACGTATCCTCTCAGAGAACACTCCACATTCGTGAGTTTGTCAACCATGTTTTCGTACCTACCCAACTTATCATTTAGTTTCTATCGATTTCTTCCTTCTTCCGAAGATTTGGCTGAAAAGTCTCGGATTTCACGCTGCTGCCGAATTCCAGCGTGAATCACACCAAGTTATGGATTCGCTTGTGCAAGCTGACTTCCAGGCTTCATTCATTCCAGCAGTCCCAGGAACATTGGGACCGGTGCATTACTGCACAATGCAACAGCTTTGAAGCAGATATTTTTCTACCTTAGGTACTTAATGAACTTTCTTACCAAGAGAGTTTGAAAACTTTTTGATACATTCTTGTGTGTATCTGTGCCAATATTTTCTGAACGAATAAATAAATTAAATATTGTTTTCTGTTAAGTTTAAAAGAATCATGCTTTGTTTTGTGTCAAAGATAACTGAACCAAAATTGGTTATCGCTCCAAAATTATTAAAAGAATTTGTACATACATTTGCAACCGAGTATTTTAAGTGCAAAAGAAAAAATTTACATATACAAACGAAACAAAGACACTTTCAAAATTATATGACTTTAATGTTATTTAACAGTAAAAATTCTATAAATATTTTTTTTCTCTTAACAGACTTTAAAAGCATCAGCATGTATCACAGCAAACAGTTATTACTTAAGTTGGAATGGTCAACCATTACAATTAACACGGATAGTCTTCTTTTCGTTTCCAAACCGAAACCACTCACACATAAGAAAATTCTTCTATTGTAAGCATGGCTCTACTTGCACTTCCAAAGTGCTTCCAACACCATAACTGAAAATAAAAGGCATGCTAATTTAGGAAAAAGAATGGAATGTTTCAACATAGCACAATGCCTAAAGGTCAGGCTGCATACAAATTGATCAAAATGAACGAATTCTCATACAAACGAATAAAATACAACGTTCATCGAAGTAAAAAAAAAAAAAAACTTTCAAACTACCGTTCAATTGATAATTCCATATTTAAGTTACTAGACGCCGTTGTTTCCTGAAATAATTCTCGTATTATATTTTATACTCGTATAGTAATTTAGTCCTTGTTGTTTCTGAATTTCCTCAAAAACGTCTCTTCCCGTTTTCTAAATGTTATAACTGGGAACTCCATTCCATAGAATTCCTAGTTTTGCGCTTGTTGATCAAGTATTGTTAATGGTGTATGTAACTTCTGCTTGCTTAATTACAGAATAATCTTAATGAGATTTTAGGATAGAATTACACGTAAGTCACAGAAGAAAGAACATTTTGGAAACTGTAAATTTCAGCAAAAGCATCCTGGACGCCCATGTTTACAGCTTAAGCCCTGTATTCACTTGTTCGACTTTGTTGCAACGCTAATCCACTCTCTCCATTTGCTACTAAATCGAAGCCACTACAATGAACCCGTTCTTTGGATTCTGTTCAATTGTTCAACCAGATTTGAAGGCTACTTGATCGACTTGTTCTTCTTTGATCGATTCGAAATCGACAAGCAGTTTCAATTCAAAGATACACCCAAGTGGAAAGCTACTGTAATGGTATGTTATAGTAAAATAATAGCACGATGAAATTAAAATACGGTAGCAATAACAAAAGAAAATATCTGGGTAAGAGAATGAACTTTGAGAAGGAAATATTAAAAGGATTATATATTTGAATGAAAGAAATGTCAATCAAGTACTAAAAAGAACTGTAAAATACGCCATCCCACTATTAATGAACATCTATTCCATACCATTAATTACATCCTTTTGTCCTGTATCATTCACATATCGTGCTTTGTATACTATTTTACCATTATTACATTCCCGGAAATGAAACGTTTCGTGGAAATGCTATAGGGTTGAAATTACAATAGGCCAGCATTAAAATAAAAATTCTCTAAATAAATTCTATTGCTTCTTAAAGAACAAGGAGGAAAGACAACCCAACTATGCAAGCAGCAAATTTGTAAATATAATACGTGCAGATGAAGAAAGTGCTTTTAGGACTTTTATTTCTTGGGCCTTTGTGTCACAGATTATGCCCACAATATTAAGGCTTGAAAACGTTAAAATTCTGTCATTTCCTCTATTACTGAGTTCATTAGGTTAGATAGTTTACGTTCTATTCCTCTGTTACTAAGTTAGTTTGGCCTACGAATTACACTAAAAATCTCCGATTCACCATTTTTTCCCCGTAAATTTTATGTATTTTTCATATCTGTAGACCTATTTCCCAGCATTTGATCTTTTTCTTGATGCATGCCGTTACTTGTGTGTAGAATTATGTCAGTAAACATACGTCATAACGATTAGTCGGTCGAAATGCGTATCTAACTGGTCTAAGTGGTTATTATAAACAATATTTACGTCTACTTCGGTTCAAGACAGGGCAAAGCTGGTTACTATGCGACGGCGTGGGATGTTTAAGGAACTTACTTATGCGGAAAACTAGCTAAGTTGTGACTTTTTTATTTATTTATTTATTCATAAAGCTTTCCTGTAAAAATATGACGAAAGTTACTTATCTGAAATTCAAGCACAGTATTTTCATAAACCACTTGAGCACAGGTTTTCTATAATGTCCAAGACACCTCTCTTATATTTTTGTAAAAGCAGTATAAAAAAAAAAAAAAAAAAATCCTTACAAATGAGTGTCCAAAACACGAATAGATAACAGTGAATCTGATTCCAGAGTATGTCTGTAGTGCAGAAATGTGTTCAAGTTAGACTCCTACTGTGCTTTGCTCCGCATTATTTTCGCAGATTCTATGAAAATTGATGAAGCTTCTCAACCACTTTCGTCAAATTGGTAATACAGAAGTTAAATTCTCTTTCCATATTGTCCTGTCTCAATAAGTTATTCTGTTTGCTGTCACGACTTTTTTTCGCCTAAGACATCTTCTCCACTAATGCTATGTTGTCATAACGTTAGATACAGTCGGTTGTATTCAGAGTCGTTCTGACGCGTGACTAGAGCCATACTACAGAGTAATGACTCTGCATACAGTTCAGCAGTTCTAAATATCCTTAATAATGGTGTGGCTTTCGTTATTCACACTCGAAGTAACTAGATATCGATCTTTTTAATCTGGAAAAATGGGACATAAAATCGGGAATCACAGCAGATCGTATCATATTACACTGTTCCCAGCATAACAGATGACAGATGGATAAAAGTTCGAAAAGATCGAACACAGAATTCTGAATAAAAATTTGCAGACGAAAATGAGAGGTGAATTAGTATCTGTTTACAAGAGATTTTCACATATTTTATTCCTCCTTGTTTACCTAGATGCACAATATCAGTACAAAGAAAATTGCTTTTTTTACTTTCTTTCTTTCCTCATTACTCGTGGACTTATTGTAATATTTAAGTAAATTTCTGTGGAATAAAGGAGAAAATAAATACTTTAAGATTAGCTGAAACGTCTACGTTTTAAGAAAATCATTCAAAATCAACTGACAGATTATGGGGGATATTAACTATGAACATACAGTATATAGAGATATTACCTTCTGGAAACTAGGTTAAAAGAACTCGGCATTTCCTTCATTTCGTCAAAATGTATGCAACGTGATCTTCAGGCTTTTTACAAAAACTAAGCTCAACACATTTACATAGAAAATGTCGTGATTTAACAAAACAACATTTGCTAAATAAAAGTAATAGTGTTGCAAAAACAAACACCTTACAAAATCAGTGCAATGTTAGTGGCAAGTCCAGTAAACCCCAACAAACAAGGAATTCACAATTCAAGTGACGTCTACCATACATGCAGAAACCATTACCCAAGTGAAATACTAACAAGAAAACGGTATCGATGGACTCCTCTGAATCCAGAATTTGGTCATATTAATAGATAGACTTTAGAACCGAGAGAAACAAGATAGATATCACTGGCTTTTTATTGGACCAGGTAAACAGAATATATAAGGACATCATCTAGGGCAAGTGTTAACTGAAATGTTCTAAAACATGATGAAAATAGCAATCTGTTACATCATGTCAATATCACGACCATCCTTTCTATTATTATTATTATTATTATTATTATTATTTGGCAGATAATTGTGTCATATCTCGAGCCACAGAAAAAAATCAGGCAAGTAATGATTTTTTTTTCACAGCATTCTTAAGTGTTGTTTCTCAACAATGATTTTCACACACGAAGAACGCCCTGGTATTAAATTAGACATTTATTCTGAATTAAGTAAAAAAGTTTGAAAATCTTTTCTATGCTTACAATAAGTACATTAAAGATACTTTACCTTCTGAATTAAATACTTTTATTTTTTAAAATTTCGAGAGCATCCTAGACCAAGAAAAGTATTGCTTTGTTACGCAGAATGCCCGTTCTTCGCACGAAGAATAAGTTTTATTATGAAAAATATTTGGAAGATATGCACAATTCTGCTTTCAAAAAATTTCGCAGGTTTGATTTTATTGGAATTATTTAAATGGTCACACAGTCGCTCCTAAAACAAAAAACTTTTTTTCAACGTCAAGATCGAGTCAAATCTTTTCTCGTAGCCTAAAGCTATGAATTCACCTCAATCTACGCAAACTGTCATGCAAATTCTTTAGCACATCGTCATCATTTTTTAAAAATATTTTTTTCAAAGTTCTACAGAAGTTTTATCTAGTTGAGATCAAATTAAATAAATTTTTTGCACTCTTCGCAAGATTTATCCCGTTTCGTAGAAATTGTTACCCACAATTTTTATCTTTCTTCAAAATGATTTTTTTTTAAATCGCCCTTAAATATTAGGTGTATGCATATGACTTGTGGGATTGCCGTTAGAGCGTTATTTCTTACATGTTTAATGTGGCAACTCCTGTACTTGAAAGTCACGTGTTAGCTTCAAAACAAACTGTAAGTCATTCAATCGGGATATCGAAACCGTATTTTCTTTTCGCTGTGAATATGTCCATCCATACAAATGAAGCCCCAAAATGGTTATAATGTTGATGATGCATCTCAAGAGATCACCACTCTCTCCATGTTACGCAATGTGCGATTTCTCCATATCTTTGCTTTATTCAGTTGTTTACTGTTATAGACGCATGTGTGAGTCCTATTTTCTGTTTACAAGGTATCAATGAAACGCTTATGATATCTGCCTCGTATCATTTAAAACTAATGCTATATATTAAAACACCCATTCTTCAGATTCACAGGGACCACTCAAAGCTATTTCCTTGAAAACAGAAATAATAATAATTGTACTGTGGAGATGTGCATTTTAAAAAAGTTTCACTGATTTCATAATTAGTTATATTAACAGCCAGCAAAAAGCTTGGACAAAATCCAACAAACAATGGTTAACTTTCATCACGGGGTTTAAAAATTCATCATCAGATTACTTTCTACAAAATTTTACATTAACGACGTATATATTTAAGTGTCTATCGCATAATAATAGAATTTATCTATTGGTACCCATGCCTTTCTTCACATTTTGGGAACCTTAGTAAGTTATTATTAAAATTTAATGATTATTTTCTAAAATCCCGAGAAAACAATTAGAATGAGTCATAATATTGATCTTGAAATTTTCCTGTGGCGACCAAAATTCTTCAATGATCACTATTTCAAGCTCGTGTTTTGAGTGCTCATCCTCCAGATGGCTTAAAACTTACAACACATTATGGAGTTAGCTAATCACACGCTATTTTGTTGTACTTTGGCGGTAATAAAATATTATAACAATCTACGAATGCCAATAAGTAGATAAAACTCATGCAACAATTTTTATGGAGGTAGTTGATGAGTACTTCATATCATATGCCAGTAGCCAAAACTCTCTCTATAAAAATTGTTGCGTGAGTACCTTAGGATTCTGAAACATGGATGTTTGGATAGGGCACATACTAATTCATAAGTGAAGTCTTGACCCGCCTAGGGTAAGTCCCATAGTTTTGAAGTTATAGACTTTTAAAGTTCATTTTTTCATGTTTTCGGCAGCCTATAACTTCGAAAGGAAGCATTTGTGCACCCAGTTTGGTCTATACTTTTTGTCTTATCTTGGCGTCAGGAATCATCTCCCAAACGTTGTCGGTGTTGTTTTGAAACACCCTGTATATATATATACATATATAGTTATTAGCTCTGTGGTAAGGTACCATCTTCAGGATGAGCACTCGAAACGTGAATGAAACATTGATGATCATTTGAAGAATTTTGGTAGCCTATGGAATACTTTCAGGTTAGTATTGTAAGTTAACATGTGTTCCTTACATTTCATTAGCAATATAAGACAAACCTTAACTTCCACAACATGCTACAAATTTAAATTCCTACCGGTTTGACCTTTCGTCATTAACTATGAGATGAGATGAGAACGCATTTTAGATTCACCTTTGACAGTAAACAATAGTTGTCTGTGATGGGTTGTTTCTTCAGAACTAAAAGAATGAGGGCTTATTCCTGAAAGTTGAAGTCAGCTGCAGACATTAAGGTCGAGAGAAGCAAGCTCTAGGAAGAGTCATATTCGAGTTATTTATCAGAACTGCTCCAAGGCAGTATGTATAAATACCAAATGTATATACACTGCCTTCCTCAAGTTTAAAATCAACCTTAGACTTTCTATAACACATTCCAGAACTTTGTGTCGTATACGTTTCTATTTCATTTCATTCAAAATTCAAAGCTGAGGCAGCAGTGGCTCACCTCTGGTGCATGAGATCCTTTGTTCGATCCCAGCTCCCGCCAAGTGAACTTTGTGGTGGACAAACACCGTGTGTGTAGTTTTTCTCGGGGTTCTCCCATTTCCGTCATTCAACCATTATCTTCTGTCTCATCATCACCGTTTCTCTTAGCATTTACCACTGAACTACCGCAGCCTCCGGGAAATGTAAAGCTGAAATGAATTACAGTCATGTAAAGATAGTTACAACGTTCTTTGTATAACATCCACGATTAGGTACACTCATGTCCAAAATTATTGTCGCATGTCTATAAATATGTTGTTGTATGAATACAATTTGATAAAGAATTCGCCCGGCATTTCTTATAATGTTAGTATGTGTATGATCGGCAAAGACATCTATGTGGCTAATTTCATGTCAAAAGAGCAGTAAATAACAACAATAAAACGGAAATAAAACTTCTTTTTGTCCATTTAGCAACATTTTGTTTTACTCATTCTAATTTTCGCATTTATAATTCTTTTCCTATGAAATTTAGCACAAATATACATTTCCCGATTATACACATAGTATCAGTATTAAAAGTATCCTGCAAAATCATTATCAAACTATATTTTTACAAGAAGATAGTTATAGATATGCGACAATAATTTTGGACATGAGTGTACATATTAGATTAGAAGGGCTTGAAAAATCAACTCGTCTGCTCGCCAGTGGCGAGTAAAGTCCGATCAATCAAAAACGTGTTTTATTACACATTACTCCGTTTTTTATTTGTGAGAGATATGCCAATAAACAACAATAAACAAAATTTTAAAAAAATGTATTGATATGTTTACTGCGTCGCAAAGTGATTTTTATTTATTTGTATAAACACTGACTACAAAATGGTCTAGCTAATAGATTTTTTTTGGCTGACGAGTACTTACAAGCAAGATTTTGCAAGCCCTGTAGATTACAAATACACAGTATTTACGTGATGTTCCATGTTTCTTCAATGAAAAATTACTAAAAAAATTTTAATGTTCTAATTTTTCCTTCAACAGTCTTGAATAATATTATCTGACCTACGTGCTGAACTTGTATATCATTAGTATAAAATTTTATAGAAAATTATTTTATTATCAACGAAAATTAGTTGAACACAGTATTAAAAATTAATCATTTTCGGTTTCTCTTTTGCTAACGTTTTCCAGTTTTCAAGGTATTTGTTGAATGATAGCACATGTGCTCACAGTTTTCAAAATATTGCAATACTTTAAATAGTAAATTAAAAATGTACAACTTATCTTTGTTGGGAGTAAGACTGGAATCCATTAGATGTTGGATGGAAATAGATAAACGGATACATGTCATATATCGGAACGATGATGTCTTGTTTATTAATAAAGTTACAGCTAATACTAACTACAGTTTGGTCAAGATTTGGCCTGCAGTACAAGTATGTGAATTACGAAGTATCTCGAGTATTCTGAAGTGTGTTACTCGAGATAGTGTCCGTATGTAACAACTGTACGAAGGTATTTCCAAAAGATCTGTCCTGACACTGAAATGTTCCACCCACTGATAATAAGCCGTTTATGCCATACGAAGAGCAGTCAAAAAAAATTCCCGGTATTTTGTTGTAGCTCTTTATTACCACAATATAAATCTACATTAACTTACTCGTAAGACACATACTTGCTGCAACGTTCCTGCCATTGCTGAAAACAGCGACGAAAGTCCTCTTTTGATATCTCCCGAAGCTCAGCCGTCGCGTTGGTTTTGATCTCTTCTACGGTGGCGAAACGGGTACTTTCCAGACCCAATTTTAGCTTCGGGAAGAGCCAAAAATCCGATGGTGCTACATTGATTTTAAAGCTATCAAAAACTTTGAATTTGTACATGAACTTCATGACTCCTCCGTTCAGCTACATTTGTCGTACACTGCCTGTCATGACTTGTTCACACTTGTCAAATTCATAATTAGGATACCTAAGGACTGTACTCTACAATATTCATTGTAATTGCATCATAAAAGTCAAAACTACAACAATATTCTGAGAACGTTTTGACTGTCCGTCGTATAGCGCCCTCTATGGAAGAAATAATGTGTTAATTTCAACTGTCTAACTGCGTCAACTGTTCGTTAGAGGGTCATCTGAATCAGTCGTTGTGCGTTGAGCTCTCATACTGCCTGCCTGATAATGCTCCAGTCCACACTGCTTGTTGCCAAAGCTGCAACGAAGTATATTGTGTCCGTGGGTTTTCTTCCCTTTCTTTCCGCATTTTCATTCCACCAATCATCATTCACTTGCTGTAATATCCGTCTCCCTTAGCCTAAAGGGCGTAATCGTGAGACATTAAACTGAATGAGTTCATTTTGTAAGAAAAGACTAAGGCTTCGAGGAGATTTAATACTCACTCTACAGCCATGATGTAACACCGTAACTTTGACAAATATCAGAATTTGGTAATTCGATAAGTGACGCGATATTTTAGTGTCAGACCACCAACTTTTAGAAATACTCTCGTAGGAAGCTGGTAGTATGAAAATGTATGAAAAATATTCAGATACGAACAAAGAAGTAACGATCATTTATACGATGTCCTTTTATTATAGTACTAACAGAATTGCCCGTTTTTCACATGGGAAGAATAATGATTATGAAAACTCTAGAAGTAAAGAAATGTTTGAAGCATATCAGGCCAACTGACAAGCCCGTTCTTTCTATAGGAAGAATAAGTTTAATACAAAAAAATATCAAAGATCTGAAAGGACAAACCTGGACGACAGCAAGAACGGCTGGGTTGTCTTCTTATTTTTTTCTCAAAATTCCCAAGAAACAAAATCTTCGCGTATTTAACTAAAATTTACAACACAAAGAAAGAAAAAAAAAAGAGAAAGACTTACCATGACACACCTCTTTTGCCTTTTTTTGTGTATTTATTGATGAAATATAAACATAGAAAGCAACTAATTGGATTGGATTAGGGTTTAGCGATATTTTGATAATACTAAACTGCAACTAACTTACAATATAGAATTCATTCAATATTGCTGCAACCAACGGACAGTACAGTAGTACGTAAATTAGCTCTTATTGTGTAAAAGTAATTTTTTCAACGTGATAGTTAATAGCATTGGGTTTTGTTTCCAAATTCATCTCTATCCTCCCCTGTTGTACGTTAATTTAATAGTAATGATATTTTTTACATTCCAGAACAAAAGAAGAAATGAAAAATGATGAGAAGTTGAATAAATAAACAATTGCTTATTTTATTATTATTTTATTATTTTCAACATATTTCCAGTCAAACAGGAAATAAATTACTACCAGAATATTACTACCCATAGACCTGTCTTAGGTACATTTTTGAGAAGCTGTTGAAAAGTTATCGCTTTTCATTGTCCCCGTGTTATGAAAATTATCACCGTCTCTTTCTATTTATATTCCTATGCACAAAACTGTGTGTCATTATCTAGTACAAGTGCATAGCAGTCCTGATGTCTCGAAGATTACATTTTTATAAAGAGGAAAATGATAAATAAAAAAAAACACCCCAAGAAGAATATGACTTCCCTGTACTCCGGTTTTGTTCCTTTAATTGGACATATCCATCTGCGCGTGGATCATCTTCAATACCAGTTTCTTTCTCGTCACTGGATTCTTTTCTTTACATCTGCAATTGTAGTTTTAACTTTCGCATAAAATACAATTTTAGACGGGAGTATTCCACATCTTCATTTCGCTTCTCAACTATCATTTATTGATTGCCACTGTAATTTTAATAGTTCACTCACTGTTTTATGAAAGGATTAGTTGTTTCAAGGAATTACACAACTGTCTTTTAATTTTGGTGCTACTAATGTTGTCACTAAAAATTCACTTTTTGTGGCTGTTGTGAACATTATATACAACTTTAAGTGAAGGCAATGTGTAATTGTTTTCAGTCAAATTTAACACATTGACTGCCATGTGTATGGAATTCCATACACACGGCTCTCCCGTGCACCGCCGCATGTATGACTTTCCATACACAAACAATATATTGCACTTTTGTCGCATTCGTTCTATAGGTGTGTATACAATTACATACATATGGAACAGAAATCAAAATTTAATGTCCATGCCGCGTATATGCAAAATCATACACTAACAAAATTATACATTTATGGGGCTAAATAAAGACGAAAACAAAGTATTACTGGAGGAATGTTGCTCGTGGCGCACAGGTCATAACAGTCAACAGATATGGTTACAGTCAAAGTGTTATTTTTGTGGCATCATATCTGAAACTAACAAAATTAGAACACTTAGTTTGAATAAAAACAATATTAAAGACACTAATCTCTATATATAACCAAAAACAATTATAGACTTTGTGTTCACCCGCATAATTTATAAATTCACAATAAATCTGCGTAGTAATATATAGTATTCATAACATCCACATAAAATGAACTTAAAGTTCCTGGAATTCCACTGTTAAGTCGAACCAAATTATTTTATAAACAGCACAAGCTACAGAATACTCTGGCAATTACAGTTCATAAGAAAGCTAGAAGCACATGAAATGTAAAAAAGATGAAATCTTTAAGTTTTACGTCCCACAGTTATGCCGGCTAGGCTAAAGAAGACGGTGATAATACGAAATGAATGAAATGGTGGAATGAAGAAAGTGGGAGGAAACGGAAGAACCCTGAGAAAACTCACGCACACGGTATTTGTCCACCACAAAGGTCACTCGGCACAAGCTGGGATCGAATCCAGTACCCCATGAACCGGAGGTGAACGCTCTACCACTGAGCCACCGCGGCCCTAGCTAAAACCACTATCAGAGATTTAGAGAAAAGGATCCGGTGACGAAAAAAAAAAAATGGTGCTGAAGATGATCTTCATGCGGATGAAAGTATTCAATTAAACGAACAAAACTGAGGTACAAGGTAAGTTACGTTTCTTCTGTGTCCTATAGCTCCAATCAGTAGGTAAACATTCTGAGAATTTTACTAAAATTGGACTCATCCATTGCAATCAAACGAGCTAGAAATAAAGAAGAATGTGTCTGTGACAGAAAGAAATGTTAAATGAACAGGTCTGCACTTACACATTACTTCAATATTAGTATATTTATCTTAGTTTACATTTTTATAGCTCGTATGATTTCTGGCATTTTAATCAATTACCGATATGCCATACCGGCCTAATTCGACTACTGCGTATTCCCCCTACTTTTGCAAGTTTTTCCTGATCAAAATTAAGTTTCCTAACTTTGCAGGTTTTCTAGATACCTGGTAACACTGATTAAAGCCAAGGGCCTATCCTGTTGCAATGATGTGAACAGATTGAAATTCAGCTTAAACGTAGACGAAATAGGAGGAGAGTATGAAGATTCTATATTCGAAAAACAAATTGTCCTAAAATGGATGGAACATAGTCAAAAATCACGAAACATGAATATTAAAGTCAATGGAAAATCAATGAAAAACAAATAATTCCTCCACTTATCTCAAAAACCAAAACAGGGAAATGACTGAAATTCAGCTAAATGTAGAAGAGACTACGTAGGTTCTATATTCCAAAAGCAAATTGTCGTAAAATCGATATATAAAAAAAAAAAAAAAAAAAAAAAAAAATCCTCCACTTATCTCAAAAAACCAAAAGAGGAAGATGGCTGAAATTCAGCTTAAATATAGAACAGATTATGTAGCTTTTACATTCACACAAGAAATTGTCCTAAAATGGATGGAACATAGTCAAAAAATCACAAAACATGAATGTTAGAGTCATGAAAAATCAGTGAAAAAAAAAATGGAGTCGTCCACATATCTCAAAAACTATAATAAGGAGATGGCCAATTGAAAGCTTATTGAAAAGACATAATAAAGAATTTAAAAACGATGTATAGCACTTATGGTAAATATGGATAGAACACTGTCAAAAGTCAACTTGAGTAAAATCAATAATAATAAAGTATATGCACCTTCTTCGAATTACCCAGGGCGCCTCACGTGGAGGTTACGTGCTTGAAATATCTCACATCTTGATTTGGAATCTCAGACTCAATTTAACACGCAACGTAACTTTTGACCTGATCACATGACACAGTCTGGTGCTTTTTGCAAACCAAATAGGCCCTTTCAAAATTCATGTTATCTTGTCATACACCGATCATTTTGAATGCGCAGAGGCCATTCTTCATCCAAGTTATGTCGTTTAGACTACTAGGATGAGTCGTTCTTCTACACCTTGACAGAATAATCAGAACACTGGTAAAAATAAAGAGTAACAATTGTTTTATAAATATTACATACTGAATACACTATTATAGTCCAAAGTCATCTTCTCGAAAAGGACCTTTTTAACCATCTTCTACATACAGGATGTTCGGAAACAGCACCGAACATCTTTAGAAAATGAATTCCCACATTAAAACATGAAAAAAATTATAGATTAACATAGGTACACAAATGTATTATTTCAGTTACAGCCCACCGAAAAGTGGTCTGAACGATACTGAAAAGAGTCTTAATAACTACCTAACTCTATGGCCTTTGGAATCCGGACGTTCTATGCCGCGTTCACAAAAGCTCTCCAATAAAAATGTTGTACAGTGTTTTTCTCCTAAACGAGTCGTAGGCCTTTCTAAAATCAATAAATAATTGATGTACCGAAGTATTGTATTCCGATTTCGAATATTTGTCGAATGGTAAATATCTGGTCGATAGCTGATCAATTTCGCCTAAATTCGCATTGATAACATTCAAAATTTCATCTACGTATGGGAGTTAATCTTGATAACAAAATGTTTGATAGGATGTTATAAGATGTTGACAGAAGATAGTTGCCTCGATAATTATTATAATCAGTTCTGTCACTTTTCTTGTGGATTGGAACAATGATTGATTCCTTCTATTCTCGTGGCAATTCCTCCTTGTCCCAGAAAAGGAGAATAAGTTTGTGTATCTTGTTCCATATTTTTATCCCTTCCTTAAAATTAACTCAGCCGAAGTTTCGTCTACACCCGAAGATTTGCGTTTCTTTAATTAATTATGTAATTAATTTAATTATATATTTACATAATTATGTAAAAGTAGTATAAGAGCATTCTACAACAACAGATCGGATAAGTAACACCAAATTTACAAATTTCGAAATGGCGGCCACGGCGTCTAATGAAGCCGTCGAAAATTCTTCGGGTCTTTTTCTCACTTGATGAGCAGGTCGCTGGGGTCATTTTAGAAAATATTTCAACATTAACTGCTGTGTTTGATCTAAACGTAATTGAACTTTTTACCTCCACTATTTTTGAAGTGTTGGTTTTCTTTATGGCAATATATTACATTTCATTCCTTGCTGTATCTTTAATAGAAAACAAGATTATTGCTTTCAAAGATTAAAATAAGACTGAAGAATAATGGAAACTGTTGAGGTCAGATCTGTCGTAAGAATGGAAAGAGTGACTGTAGGCATTAAATAACCACAGATTTAATTTCAAAAATTAGCCTAACTTTCTCATATTTAGTGATAATGAAATTATTTTGTTGTTGTTCCAAAGTTACTGAAGCGATCTACAACTACAATGTCATATGATTATTAAGACGCATTCACTTAAAGATTAAAATATCTTAACTATATATAAAACTATATGAGCTGACATAAATTATTGAGCACTTCCTGTAGGGCACCAATGATTAAATTTGGCATGATTGTAGCTTTCCGGAACTAACCGACAGGAAAATTGCCAAAAGTGAATATTTTTAATTTTTAGGGGGTCTAAAGAGGGGATGAAAAATTTCCCTATGTTATTTAAAAGAGACTTTTTTCGGACCTATAA
This sequence comes from Thermobia domestica, assembly GCF_964235325.1. Classification (NCBI taxonomy): domain Eukaryota; kingdom Metazoa; phylum Arthropoda; class Insecta; order Zygentoma; family Lepismatidae; genus Thermobia; species Thermobia domestica. The sequence continues at coordinate 123,277,006 of NC_137471.1, forward strand.
TCTTATGTTTTAAGTACTTAGAATTGGAATAAAAACTTGAAATTCGGTATGCTTGTACGTTTTCGTTAGCACTACATAAATAAATCAGTAAACATAGAAAATTCCATCTTTAGAGTAGTTTTATGAGGAAGTGAAAAATCTTTCCCATGTTATTTATATGGAACACCTTTTACACCCCCAAATTATTGAGCACTTCCTGTAGGGATACAATGATTAAATTTATCATGATTGTAGCTTTTCGGGACAAACCCACAGGAACATTGCCAAAATTGAATATTTTTAACTTTTAGATGGTCTAAAGAGGGGATGAAGAATTTCCCCATGTTATTTACATGGGCCTTTTTTTAACGTATGAAGAAGATGTAAAGTTATTGAAACTGTTACGTCTTATTTTAATTTCAATAAATAAGTATATACTCTGGTCAGAAGAGTATTAATTACTTATAAAAGGTGTCTTTAGCTTCCAAAAAGCTGAAATTTTAACTGAAGGTTTAGTTTATGCACAAATTCTACATGATAATTTTGATCTAATAACTACTGCACTTTTAGAACAGTTATTAGAAATGGAAACACTATTAAATTTTTGTCGTAGAACATTGTTCTAATAGCTCTACAATTTGTTCGAACTAGAAAACCCATTGCATCCACCGAATTGCCCTTTCCTTACCTACCGAATGATCGATTATCCTTCACCACTGAACTTCCCATATGTTTTTCTTCAGAATGCAGTAATAAGTTGCTATTTCGTATTATAATGATGAAAGAAAGGTGGAACGCACTATTAACTCTTCGTTAAAGTTAAAACGTTAAAACAGCCCAATATCTTTAAGGCAAAAACCACAAAAATATAAACGACCTTGCATCTCTAATTCTAATAATGGTTATCCTAAGTGCATTGTTTAATTTGCAGGGTTGTCAGGGATTTTTCAAATCAATTTTTATTGACAATTCCAGGTTTTCCAGGCAAGATCTATTATTTTCCAGACATAGTTCCTTCCTCCAAAGAATGAATGAATGGAAAGCTCTCCACAATATCCATTTACTGCCCTCCATTCACTTCTTTTCTTCTTTTTGTAAATACACAATTTACAAGATTTAAATCTTTGATCTCTTTCATTATAATAAAATTAAAGTATCGTACTTATGATTGCAGTCTACATTTCTGTTATGGAACTTCACACTAAAACAAATTACTACTGCATGTTTCCTTAGTTTCCACAGTTCTCTACCTTAGAGATGCTTTCAAGAACTCCAAGTTTTGCATTCAATGGAAGTCTCTAATCAAAGTTCTGATTCCTATTTTTTTTCTAAAATGGTAATCTGATCCGCTATGTGCTTTTTTTCCTTTTTCTTTAATTCGTCTGCAATAGTTTTCGTCCTTTTCCTTTGTATGGCTTCTTCATAAAGTGCAGATGATCCACGTACGTACTGAAGCATTTTTGTCTATATAAATACCAAGGGGCCCTCCAGCACATTGTACAGTATCATGAACAAAGATTCTTCATGCTTATTTTCCACCTGTATGTCATTGTTAACTGAGAAATCTTTCTCAACGGAAGTATTTCCATGGGAAAGAACAAGCAACATTATAATTATGTCCCACAAATTAACGAATTCACAATTATCAAGTAGACTGCAATAAAAGACATTTAACCTATCTGTGTTTACATCAAATGATTCGAATTCCTTCTTCTCTTTTATGGCTGAAACACATAATTTGGAAAATTGATGTTTTACTTTCTCAGCTTTGGCAGCTACAACTATATTCTTGTTATGGAGTTACTCAAGAACATTATACGTGTTCCCTTCGCTTACACTTTGGTTAGTACAAATTTTATTTAGAGTAAGACATGACGGATTTCGCAGTATTTTGTGTTTTAATGGGCATTTTTCAATAATTTTTGAAGTTTTTTTTTTAAATTAACGTCATCAGTATACGAAATTCCCTGACATTTCCATGCTTCCCAGGATTTCCCTGACACAAATCAATTCCCCTGACATTTCCAGGTCTTTCAGGTCGCTAGCATGCCTGATTTCTATTTTAATGTAATATTAAGAACATTTCAAATACTTCAATCTTAACGAATAACACTTTCATGAAAACACAACAGAATGTACGGTAGATATGTATATAAAGCAGTACATTCAAATTCAATCAGCAGATTCCTGATGACTAGGGCGACCATACGTCCCGTTTTGACCGAGACAGTCCCGTTTTAGGGGTGTGTCCCGGCCGTCTCGTCAGTAGGTGGAAAGAAAGTATATTTGCCCCGTTTTATGCAAGTGAAAGAAGTGTATTAACAAAACCCAGTATCTTTACTCCTTGTAAAGGTATTAATAATTAATAATAACAAAGAGGCAAGAACTGAAATGAAATTCCCCACATTAAACATGGAAATGGTGTTGTGCCTGCCTGGTACATCAACTCCTGTCTAGCGTGTTTTCTTCAATCATGAATAACATACGGACAAGTGAAAAATCTTTCTTACATGTTGCAACAATGAAATCTATGTTACTGGTACGGATAAACTTCACAGATAACTGCAGTGAATTTTATGAAAGACTAGTGAAGAATAAAGCTATTCTCAAGAAGATAGATTCTTCTGAGAAGTACTTCTGGCATTCTTCAGTTCAGGAGTCAACTTCTCACCCAATGTAATATCAAGGTTTCGAGGTAGAGCAAAGAAGCAAATGCAGGCACAGCATCCATCATGCCCTACTACATTGTAAGTTAAATGTTGTTTTAGCTTTTATATATATTATGTTATATTACAATATAAATGTGTTAGGTATTGCTAAGGTAGACAGGAACTAATTTACGCACTGACCTGTTTCTCATTTCTCATGACTTTTAAAAAGCCAGAACCTATCCCGTTCTCAGCTGAAAATTTTATGGTCACCCTACTGATGACGTGACTGTAAAGTTAAGTTGTCACAGAGATTTTACCCACCTGACAAAGACCAATCGGATCGAATCAATTTTAATGTTAAGCTGCTACAAGTGTATGCAAATAATGTTTTCTTATTTTTTTAAATATGCCAATGAAGTCATCGTATGTATATACTTGACAGAATGAGGAAACTATATTCCCAGTACATAAGGTATACAGGATAGTGAAATAATTTTCGTATATTTAGCCCCCAATTTCATACCCATCCCAATAATTGCTAGAATTTTCAACAACTTTAAAGAAATAATTTATTATCAAAATTATGCACTTAAAACATTACAACTATTATATGAAAAGATTTTGAACAAATTAATTCGGTATCAATCATCTGAACACGACTCACTTATCTATAACATATTACGCCATATACATATATATAATAACTACATTGCATCAGATACTTGTGTACACACCTTTCATTTCATCCTGCAGCCATCTTCCTCTGTTTTCGTCGTCTTCGTTTTAAAGCAGACAATATGTACAGAACACGAGGGAGGGCTGACATTTCCTCAAACGAAACGACACACTCACTTAATATTTACAAATTCTTCAATCGTCCTCTTTGAACAAGAAAAACAACAGTATGATGGTAAGTACAAGAAATATGCATATATAAACACTCCTTATTAAATATATAGATATATGTATACGAAAAATAATAATCATTATTAAAATCATTACATTTCTCTATTGTTTGCCATCATTACTGCCTGTAATTTGGTAAATGTGATAACCACGTTTGCAGCGTAGGGTGACGAGATTTATCTTCTCTTGATACTTATTTTAGTATGTGGTCCCGCTATCCAATAAAAATTTAATGAGTTAAAATTTGTCTCCTTTCTGAAACTTAAGTCCCTTCGAATTAAAAAAGTTCCCTCATTCTTTGAGATTAAATAACGTTGCGGGAAAACTTGTCATTTTTAAGTTCAGATAATAGATACTAATACTTTCTGTCGTATCTTTTACAGTAATGTTGGTAGTTATGTAAACTCGCAGCATACTTAACGTATCTCAAAAGAATCAACGTTCCTTTGGATAAGATAACAGGGATCCCAAGACATGTCCACTTTTAAGTGAATTCTATCTATGGTAAAAATTGTACCGAACTTTTTTTTTTGTATCCCTAACCGACTGACAAAAATCCCTATATTTCGGAAATTTTTGGCGAGTATCCATTTTGAACAACCACAGTCAATTCAATCATATGCACTACGATATTCACATCCTTGATTTGATTTGATTTGGAGTTTACCGTTCCGTTCAGCAGTGAGGCTGTATGAGACGTGGACCCACCGCTGTGTGTGGAATCCGAACCACATGAGCTCCCGCCGGGAATCGAATGTGTGCTTTAGCATCAATGGAAATTTTTCAATTAACATACGACGTAACGTATTATTACGAAGTAACGTAGAATATTATATCGAGGGCAATCACACTTCCGTACGTTCTCCCACAAAATTATTAAAGTATGGTACATAAGTGCACTTAACAATTAATTATTACACAGTTTTGTATTTATTTTTAGGATTAGGATTAGGAATTAAAGTTCTGGGCAGTTGGCATCTAAAGCCATTTAGCCCGTTACGTGTGAAGGATGATGTCCCTTGGCGAGCACACTATCAGATGAAAGGGAAGAACGAAAGGATTGGGGAAGAAAGGAAGCGGCCTGGGACCCTTACGTTAGGTACCTTCCCGGCATTTGCCTGGTGGGAATGAGGAAAACTCAGGAAAAATCTCACTCAAGAAGGCTGGCCTGGAAAAGCTGTTACACTTTTTCGACCAAGTATTCCCACCGAGAATCAAACCTGGGACTGCTCGTACCAAAGGCGAGAGCGTTAGCGACTGCGCCACGCAGGGCCACTATATTTATTTTTATCTTACAAGTATTTAGAGTAATAATTCCTTGTTGAAACTCCTCTTGACGTGGTCTCCTACATTCATCAGACGACATCTTGATCGTCATAAAGGTGGGTATACACCGTATTTTTGAAAGCAGTCGAGCATATATCTATCAAAACTTCCAGCAATACATTATTGGGAGTGATGATTGATTAATTTAATGAACTATCAATCTATCACGATATATTTGTGTCGTATTTTCTCTTTTGGCAAAAACGTTGCACCTCAGCTACTAATAAATTCGTTGTTGAGGGCTCATGAATTGATAGTTCTTTGGGAATTTGAAATGGTATCCATATTTCTCCCGACAAACTCAACTATTTGGAAATAATTTTAGAAAGCTATTCTCCAAATTAATGGTACAGTTATGTCCCTTCAGTAATATTATCGAGGGGGAGCTATTTCCCTGGATTTATACCTTGTAGAAAAAGCCTATCCCTTCTCTTCCGAAAGTTGCCTATCAATCCAAATGATTATGCTTCAAACGGAACCCGAGTACCAAACACCAGCGGCGTGAACACTAATTAAGTACGATAGAGCTCCGAAAAGGCATTGTTTATTGACTGGCATTCTGTGACAAATGTCGAGGCTTAAGGCTTCACAATTTACAAGAACTCAGTTCACACGAAAATTAATTGTATAGTAATATCGAGTCTTGATAGCACAAATGTCATGTGTCCAATTTTTCTCAATATTGACTTTGTCAGTTATTTCAATAGCTTGACACCTGCTATGGCAGGTGCACAAACATCATATGTTCACTGTAAATATCTCCTTGGTAATGAACAGCTGTCGCAAAGCTCAGCTTTGCTAGGGCGCACTTATCATTTCGAAATAGTTTCCTGAAATGCTCTCAAGACTCGATATTATCTATAATATACATTTATTTTCATCTTCGATTACGATACGAAATTAGACTATTATGCTTATAACAGAGCTTAAAAAATATTATTTGCTTATAATCTATTTTCTTTCTAGTTTTAATAAAGAAAGTAAAAATTAACTCTTTTTGTAATTGTCAAAATCTCGCCACCCTACCTAAGAAAAATATAAGCAGTATTTTCTAGACATTCCATACATGAGGATATGTAATGAGAGAGAAGGAACAAAATATTCACTGCCTTTACCTTTTTTGATTTGTAAGAAATACAAAAGTGAACACACAAACGGTACAATATATATTGACTTTTGCACTATTTAGAAGTATTGCACAGTTTATTCAACAGAAAAATACACTCACTTTGGCAGTGTTGCCGAACATTAGGTACAACCCTGGTATACTTCACACTTGTACCTGTAGGTAGATACTTTGCAAGTTTTTTTTTTCTAGTCCAGATTTTTTTTAGTAAGTACTGTACTAAATACGATACCATATAATATTTTCTCGTAAAAACTTAATTATCTCATAAGATTTGATTTATTTATTTAAAATTTATGAGAATGGAATTTTAATGATGTAAGTAATTCTGCTTATAGATTATTGCACGCTTCCTTTAGTGTTTCAAATAAATTTGCAGACTTGCCCATCCTGATGATTATTTCATGTCATCATTATTATTATTTTTTAAATGCCAGCTGTAACCTTACAATTTCTTTCACGGTTTCATTCTTGTACTTAGATTTGTGGAAAATACGATTTTAGGAATCAGAAAGTACAGTGCATATGCAGAACTTAACCGAAAAATTGAGAAAGAGATAATGTTATAAAAATGTAAGTAACATTAAAATGTAGGTCAAATCGCCACTATTTTCGCGAACATTGTCGAGAGGAATTTATCCAAATTTAGCATTAACTTACGGCGCGTTATGATCAATTCTGGAATTCAAAAGTAAGTATTCTTTGAACTGCACAAATATTTCAATATTATGTCATGTCCCATACGCGATTCAATGAATCTTGTCGATCTTAATATTTAAAATTGAAATAACTATATAAAAATTGAAAGTAGAACTAAACTTCAGTGTGCATGGAAAAGCATATTTAAAAACTGATATCTTCAATTTATAATAAACCCCTAAGTTCCCCTTTTATCACTGGAAAGCCTCAACATGGTTTTAATGTATTTTTACTTATATACAAAGTAACAATGACGTAGGAAACGTGGATCTGCAGTACGATATAGATCATATGAGTGAGGTCCTATTGTGAACCAAACTTAAATCTTTGACTTTAACGTCCCACGATTATGCTCTTTAGGCTAAGGGAGGCGACGATTGAAGCGAGTGAATGATGATGGAATGAGTAAGTGGGAGGAAACGGGAGTACCCCGAGAAAACCCACTGACACAAAGTTCTCCACCACAAATTTACTTGACGGGGGATCGAACCATGGATCCGCGTACTGGACGTAAGCTACCATGTCCCGCATGAACTAAACTTACGTTCAATCATCAAAAGAAAGAACGGGATAGTGAATTAGTCCTTTCTCATAACATTCTTGATTCCTAACATACGAACTCTTTTTTAACAATACATTATTCTTTAGCGTATTCGGTAGGGCATTCACCTTCCAAGCGGGCGCCCCGAGTTCGATCTCCAGTGGCGGCGAAATTTTTTTCTCGTTATATCCTTCTTGTAATGCAGCTCAGATTCGTCCAGACTCTTTAAACTGGATACATGGGGCGCCCTGGGGAATTAAACAGGCTGGAGCGTGGTGCCGATTCCATAACTTTCACGAGCGCTTAAGTCAAGAAAGTATGAAGATTTTTATCACCATACACAATCTTTACGTCTCCATGGATTGTCCCGAAAGAAAGGAGAGGGAAACTTTACTTTTTTTTTTTTTGGATCACGCGGTAGGACTTACAAGATGGTACTCCGTCCGTTAATATTTACGTCCGTTACTCCACACAATAACTCGGACGAAAGAGATTTTTTATTTTATTTTATTTTATTTATTTATTTGCTATAGATAGAGTGATTACCTCGGCCGAGTTCGTTAATTGAGTCAACCCGTTAACATTTTCATCAGTAACGGTGGCTATCCATATCCCGTTTAAAATTTAATGTTTCCTAGCTTCTATGCAACCTACACCGTAGCAAAGAAATTGCGGTTGCCTATAATAGAAGGATATGAAATCACGTGGTCCTTTTTTACTGCTTTTAGCAGTTTAAAATCTACTCTTATGAGAAAATAAAACAATAAAATCATTTTACAATGTCTTAAAACCAACACTTATACAATTGGTAAGCAATAAATGCGAAGCTTAAATGACTTTGATCTTTGCACATATAAGTACTTTCTTATTTGTACATGTTCCCTTGGCAAATACATGTATATTCTTGTAAATTACTATTAAGCTTTATATATATACATGTTACATGTTGCAATTTGAAGATGGAAGTAACTAATGTCTCAAGATGGGATTGATTAACTCGTTCGAATAAACTTAGTATCTGGAACTAGGTAGCATTTTGAACAGTATCTATACCTACATCTTTGCGTATTCGGAATGCTTAACATATTCCTAATAGAACTAAACAAGCTTTAACTTAGGCACAAAATAAAAATCCTTCGACAACACTGCATTTCAGCACATACCAACATGCATTGTATAGGGTCTGCTCAACTAATAAATATGCAAACATACATCATACAATTGTCGATAGGCTCACCGAAAGCATTCGCATATCACATCTCCACTCAAATACACATCACTATAATAAGCAAGGTAAAATGCTCTGAATATGTATGTGCTGAATAAAGACTAAAATAACTATGTAGATTCCATAGTAAGAATGTAGAACACAGTGGACTATTTAGTATAATACAGGGAAAAATATTACCATATACATATTTCTTTCTTTCCTTCCTATATTCATTCATACCTCCAATTTAAGCTTTCCTTTATACTTATCCAGAATAAATTACCTTACTAAAACGGAAACTCATAAATAAGGATTTGATTACAATAGCGCTGAGTATCCATATGAATACAGAACTAAATAGAAATTATACATATGTATAACGATATTCATATAATATCGCATGATATTCATTTTATAAATATATATATATAAATACATATTTCGATTTTAACAACAATGTTCCTACGATAGAGAAATTTGCAAAGTTAAAAGATACATATTAACTAAATTTTCTAATTTCCTTAATTATAATTAGCTGTAAGTTTTACTCTTTTATCTTCAAAGACCTTCTTCGAAAGTAACCGTTTCAACAACAAAAAAAAAAAATAAAAAATAAAAAAAAAATCGATTTTTACGGAAATACTATATAGTACCAAAATTTTATATTCTAATTCGTTGTTAGACTATTTACGAGATCCGCCAAATATCAGACTCGATACAACATTCGAAGTATCTAATTTGATATTAGAAGAGTAAAATTCTATGCTTCAGCCAGGACTCTCACTCAAACTAAATAATCGAATCCATGGCTTTTTCACAGTTTTCAAGTTCCGATATTTGTCAATTTTACGGTCGGAAAGTTTACAAAAATAACTTTTACTAACAATAAAAATGTCCGGTGCGGGGCCGAAACGTGGGCACGACTCAAGGCGTGGCGCGATAGTCGTTACGTTGCAGTGTAATAATTAAACTTGCCCTCGTTCAACCTTACGATGTCAATACATACACGAAACGGGACAAACGCTAAAAAATTAAAATTTCCTTTATAAGTCTTTTCTTTCTTTATAATTAGTATTAATATACCTTATTCTATCAAGGGTTTGTTAGTTTAAGGTGTGCAATTTTCTAGAAATTTGAAAATTTTCTAGATTTTCAAGTCTAAGTAACAAAACTTATGGTTTACGGCAGGGTTCTTCATGATGTACGAAATCCACGTTAGAAATTATTTTCAACCAGTTCATTTTAGTGATACTTCTAGAGCGTTGATAGAAATGATCCGTAAAACCTAATTATACTGCTGACAAGTAAACCTTACGTTTGGGTGAATCGAGTTGCTGACTGAGACACATATGAGAAAGTAGTACTAAATGTGGTCAGTATTTCAGTGAAGTTTTAGGTGCGAAGCTCCAGGGGTTTAGGAGATACAGCTACCAGAACATCACATAGAAGTACAGAATAGTCTTCATACAGTTGGAGGTAAAAGCTCTGTAAGACCTCTTGTAACGACAAAAGGTGAATAACAAATATATGGGTACATATTAGGACTAGGGGGAAGTCATATAGTAAGGGTATACCTGACGGCGGCCATCTTGAAATCCGCCATTTTGAATTAAGGTTAAGTTTTTAAAATAGGAATAGGGTCATGTGATACATGATTTAAGGCGCAAATTTAATCAAAAGAACAATGGTGACGTTAATTTTGATTTACGCGCAATTGGTAAAAAGTTACAGGGAAATTAAATATTGTTGCAGCATATGTATTATTCCTTTACCTCACCTTGTAAATTTTGTGTTAATGATAATAATTAAATAAAAAGCAGGTGGATAAATATTAGGTCTATGGTAAGAGTTGCCTTGATGGCGGCCATGTTCAAATCCGCCATTTTGAATCAGACAAAAGTTTTAAACAAAACGCATAACAGTGACACCTTATTAATAGCAAATTTTACCATAAATCCAACGATATAACCATTTTTGCTTTATCATTAACCAGCATTTGTTATCGCAAATACAAGTTGCTAATTTAAGGAAAAATGATCAAAGTGGAATTGAGTCATAAGTGAACTTGGGTCTTTCTTCCAGAAAAGTCCTCAATTAGTACAATCAGTATGTAGTTCAAAAAAGAGTGCATGACTTGCACAAATGCTCTGCTCATAGTGAGCACACCTGACAAAGGCAATCCAGTTACATTTGACACATTTGTCGTTACCAATTCCGTCAAAGCAGTAGTCGTAAGGAGCGATCCATTTAATTTTGTGCTGGTTAATGATAAAGCAAAAATGTTTATACCGTTGGAGTTATGGTAAAATTTGCTATTAATAAGGTGTCCCTGTTATGCGTTTTGTTTAAAACTTTTGTCTGATTCAAAATGGCGGATTTGAACATGGCCGCCATCAAGGCAACTCTTACCATAGACCTAATATTTATCCACCTGCTTTTTATTTAATTATTATCATTAACACAAAATTTACAAGGTGAGGTAAAGGAATAATACATATGCTGCAACAATATTTAATTTCCCTGTAACTTTTTACCAATTGCGCGTAAATCAAAATTAACGTCACCATTGTTCTTCTGATTAAATTTTCGCCTTAAATCATGTATCACATGACCCTATTCCTATTTTAAAAACTTAACCTTAATTCAAAATGGCGGATTTCAAGATGGCCGCCGTCAGGTATACCCTTACTATATGACTTCCCCCTAGTCCTAATATGTACCCATATATTTGTTATTCACCTTTTGTCGTTACAAGAGGTCTTACAGAGCTTTTACCTCCAACTGTATGAAGACTATTCTGTACTTCTATGTGATGTTCTGGTAGCTGTATCTCCTAAACCCCTGGAGCTTCGCACCTAAAACTTCACTGAAATACTGACCACATTTAGTACTACTTTCTCATATGTGTCTCAGTCAGCAACTCGATTCACCCAAACGTAAGGTTTACTTGTGAGAAATTATTCAGTGATTCTACACCAAACGTAATACTTGAGCGCTTGTCAGGGATAAACTTGTCGATCAAAAAGACTGAGATGGTACTGTAAAAAAAAAAAAAAAAAAAAAAAAAAAAATTATTTATTAATTCGAATGACCAGGTACATTTTTATATTGAAATATAAATTGCCTATGAACGATGAAAATTAGTCAATGATTTGAAAAATTGCAGCAGCGACACTAGAAGCTTTGGCAAGGAAAAACAAACTCAATAATAATAAAACGAAAACTGCAGGTTACGATAGAACAGAAAATATGTTGCATCAGAAAACCAACTGTTGCATCAGAAAACCAACGAGCATCCTGGCACTATGGACACTGAAGGGCTGCGGGTGGATAGACGGCTTTTAGTTGGGTGATGGATGGTCACCATACCGGTTTCCATCACTGTTATTTCTGACTTTCTAGGTGGAGTTTAATTTAAGTAATTCCCCACTCATCCAGTTCACTAAATCCTAGAGAGTCCACCAGATAATAAGGCTGCAGGGGATATGAAAATGCTATCAACATAAGAATTATTTTCTCACTACTGTAAAATAAGTCTGAGGAACAAGGTAAACTGAAGGAAACACCTAAATAAGGATCCACATATTCTATTCGTTGCAGTGCCATTTTGTATCCACAGTATAAAATCTGTATGTTATCTTCGAATACAGTCCTCCCCAGTGCTGTGGTACCTTATGTGGCTTAGAATGTCCCCAAACTTATGTATAGCTGGTCCCACGATAGTGAACGAGGCTGACAGTTTTCTGTGTTGCCACGTTTTGGACCATTTCTGCTTTGAGTGTTTCAGTGTGTGTGAAGATCGCAGACCTCCATTCAGTCACTTGTTTAATTTTTGCAGACTCACTAAAGATAAAGATGTTCCTAACTTCGCAGATTGAAAGTTTAATAACATAAAAGAAGGAAATTTGACAAGGGATTCCCCCATCTGTGTTAGGTCAAAACGAGCTCTGAAAATTTGATTTTTTTTTTATTTATTTATTTATTTATTATTAAAAGAAAGAGAGTGAGCTTCGGAAATTTTTGGACATGAAGCAACACAGAACGACACATTGACACATAAGTTGTTCCGGTCAAAGAGTTAGCTGTTCGCATCATTTGGGTGTGTTTTGTGGAAGGAAGGAAGGGAGACACGACCTTTGAGTTCCTGAAAATGTAAATGAGGAAAACATCCCAACTATACCACAGTCAGCTGAAGTTAAGTTTACAATGTTGCAAATAAAAGAGAATCTAGTTTTGCATCCTGAAACATTAAAAAAAGAGACAAAGACAGAGACATGGTAAATCGCTGCTTCTACACACTTTAAGAAATTTTGATCTAAAAAAATAAACAAGTGACAAGCTATCCATAGAAGTATGTGAGTTTTCAGGAACATTATATTTGTCATAATGATAATGACAACAAGTACTTTAATATAAATCTATATACGTATATGTATATAAATTTATAATGTGTATACAGAAGCAAGAGATTGTAGATTAAACTAACTTATGTCCTCTTTTACAAATATTTTACATTGATGCATAAATTTCGATTGAATACCATCTATGTCCATGCTTTAATGGGCAGTATAGCCGAGCCGAACATTGAGAAAGAGACCAGAGAAGTTTTTTTTTTTTTGGGGGGGGGGGGAGGTGGAATACTAGTCATGCATCCCTCAGCTTCCGTAAGTGACCACACTATAACGAATGTATATGTCTAAGTTCAAATGAACTAAGACTGACAGTAAACCAATCAGGAAATTGACATTTATACGAAGAATTGACAAGACACATTCTAAATAAAGATAGCACTAAAAGAGAGTCATTTGAAAACGATAATAACCTTATCTACAAACTCGTCCTTCTTTCTTCAAGCATTTCAAGCGATTTCTTGATAACTGTAGTCCCTCAATCTTACTATCAAATCTATTCTGTTTCCATTATTGCTAAACAAGGAAACTTGTACGCAAAGAATACTTATCGAATCAGTTTCAAGAACTAAAACAGATAAGGCTTTTATTACTAGTAGTTGAACCTGCGCTGTCAACAGAGTACATCATTTTGAACATGAATATTCTTCCCACTTTACAAGTGATGTTAAAGATAAGAGAACACGAAACAATATGTTTCGTGATTTTTTCTCCTCGTTGTTTTATGGATAAAACGAATTGCATATTTACCTTTCCGCTCCCGACGCTCGCTTCAGATTCAAGGCAAATAACTCCTAAACTACGAAAGATATCAAAGATTTATTTTCCCTTTAAGGATGTTTAATATTCTGACTAAAACCTGACAGTTTTTTCTTAAACAAAGAGATAAAAATCCGCCACGGTAGAGATTAAGTTACTACAGATGTGCTCCAAGGCCGTATTGATTTTACGTATTTAACAATACGTTTTCGAGAAATCCGTATATTTTTCGTGATCAGAAACAAAATAAATTATTTCTAAAAGTACCTAAACCAAGGGTGGCTAAAATTAGCGTTTTCAACCAGGAGAAACGATCATTTAAAAAATAATAATAATAATTTTCCGCCTCAGTATTTCTCTTACCTTAGCAACGCTTAGCGATAATGTTAATCTTATGGTCCAAAACGACCCTCTAAAACATTGCATAGAAAAATAACCGCATGTTGCTTAAAAATTTCAATTAAAATGGCAAACATATACAAATTTGGAATCGGCCAGCGAAAATAGCACGTTTCTAGAGCTTGTGCTTTTTGAGATCTCATCGTCAGAAAGGAATTGGTCACAAACATATAAACGTAATACTCTATTATATAGATTTTCTTTTTCAGAGAGAAGATTAAATCGTATGTTGCATGACGATACGATTTCTTCTTTTTCTTCCTTTTTCTTTATTTTTTTATTTTTTAAATCAAAACCTGCTAAAGCAAAGATTTGTGCAAAAAACAATAAAACGAAAGAGACCCATTTTCGTAGAACGAGAAAGAATATGAAGATCATGTTGGCAAAGAAGACGTATTGGTAACTAAAAATATTTACGAAAATCTAGCAAAGGGGAATCGTTCAGAAATGACAACGTTATCAAATAAACTACTAGGTAATTTTCAGTTTTATTATATCCCAAGCATAACCAGGGACATATTGTTCTACGGCTTGTTTAATCATGTCTCTCTCACAGAAAGACCAAACCATTACAAGATCGTAAATGGTTACCTTTTTCACAAATAAGTGACCAATATTATCATGCATTTCAGTAATGCATTATCACATATTGTTTCATTCATTACTCATCACCACCGTCTCCTTTAGCCTAACCGGCATAACCGTGGGACGTAAACCTCAAAGATTTCATTTCATTTTTTGTGACCATGAAAACCCTCTACAACAACACAAAATACAGCGATAAAGTTATATAGGGTTCAGCAGACAAATCTGCTGGTTTTCAAATTGAAATTGTGACCAGATTGATGGTAATTCATATATGGTATTTCATTACCGATCTTCCCCAATCGTTTATTCCTTCCCTTTCCCCGGATAGTGTGCTCGCCGAGGGACGTCATCCCTCAAACGTGCCGGGCTAAATGGCCATAACTGCCGAAAGTCTAGAAATCTAAATCCTGAACTATAACCCAAAACTTTTTGCTTACAACAATTAGGTATGAAATATACCGCACCTATCGTTTTGAAATTATATTTCATTAAAAATATTTTTAACGTGTCTGAGAGTTGTATTCAAGACAGGCGAATCTGTGTTTGTTTGTTTGTTTTTATTTTTCTGGAGTATGTTTGTTTGTATGTTTTTAATCAATTCTGCGCAGACGTGGTTGTTGACGCTGCCAGCTCGATTTATTTCAGTCGCATGGAGCGCCAGTCAGCAGAACATCAAACATTCATCTTAAAGATGTTAATTTATTTATTTTTAAAAAGTAAGTCACTGCTACTCAGCGAGTATTTCACCGGCAACTCAATGTTCACTGCAATCACAGTCTTCCAAGCCGCAATATCATTCCCATTGTGGATTAGAAACTTTAAAGAAACAGTCTGTGTCTTTAAAGAAGAAACCGTTATAAGAACCGTGTACCGTTCGAACATGGCAAACAATATGTTGACAAACAGGGAGGGGGGGGGGAATTTGAAAATGTAATTTTCAAAAGGTAGGAGCGGTATGTATCAGACGTTATTGTTATAAGCAAAATGCTTTGAGTTACAGTTGAACTCAAAAATACGATATTATTTGTGAAATGACCAGTTTAGTCATGATTTCAATTTGAAAACACGACAAATTTTCTGTCGAATCCTATATTCTTAAATGAGGAATAATTTTGGTGAGTACTCAAAAGAAATCATTAGAAAATCATAGACTACTTAGAAAGACATTTTCTTTCTTGGAAACCGAAAGCAAAGCAAACACTACATTCAAGATGTGCTTATTTAATATTTTATGAAACAACTGTTACAGTGCTTTTGTCAAGAAGTTTGTTGCTTTAATACTATAGATATTAGACGGCCTTCTGCTGAAGGAATATTAAATGATGTGGGCAACTGATTATCTGTGGAATACAATAAGAACGATTTTTGTTGTATCGATCAAATTAGTAAAATTTAACATTCCTTTCATTTCTGCGGCTATAGAGACGGAATTTGTCATATTGTTCAAAGTGGGATTGGAACTACTGTAAGTATATATCCGAGGACATGTACCTCGATCAAGATCGAACCCCATTTCTTATACAAATGTTATCTTTAACTCTACTTTTCAAACTACCCTTTACCTCAACTCCTTAATTTCCAGTTCTTCATATACCCTTTTGAACATGAGGAGAAAGAAACCGACACCCTACGCCTGCTCCAATAACTTACTGGCCCCGCCTAGCTACATTAGATAAACAAAATAGAATCTGTATTCAGGCAGATTGGTTGGTTAGATTGTATTTTAGCGTTCTTTTCAGCACCAAGGTATATGAAATAGATCTACCGAACTATCATAATGTGTTCAAATTGCATGGTTCTCCCATTGAGAATAGAACCCAGGATTTCGTGAGGGCTGTATTCGGGAAAAATATTAACGACACGATCATATACATATATATATCAAGGCAGAGAGAGATTGTGTATCCGTAAACATGCTGAAGTCTTAAAACAGTGAAGTGGTAATAGATCGTAAAAAAGCCTTTTTACCTACATTAATTAACTCTGTATAGTGCAAGGTCACAGCTACTTCTTTCTTTGCGGCGGAGAAAGGTAGCTAACCGACATATCTTGAAAAACGATCATAGTGCATTCATGAAAATGAAATGAAATCTTTCAGTTTAACGTCCCACGATTATGCCCTTTAAGCTAAGGGAGACGGATGATTAAGGCAAGTGAATGATTATGGAAGAATTGGCGATTTGAGAAAGTGGGAGGAAACCGGAGTATCCCGAGAAAACCCACGGATACGATGTTGCCCACCAGAAACTTACTTTGTTTGGGATCGAAGCAGGACCCTATGCACCAGAAGTAAGCGCTCTACTGAGACACCATGTCCCCCAATAGTGCATTTATAAGCTATTGCTCTTTAGTAATGCTAAAGCTCTATAATAATGATAAATCTACTCTTCTACTCTACACAAATAATCCAAGCCTTATTTTTTATTATTTTAACGTTCCATGTTTATTCCTTTTAGGCTAAAAACGTAAAGTGAAATAAAATTTTTGTATTCACCCAGTGGGAATCGACCAAACGTGCTAGACCTGCGGGGAGGGTACCACGCTATGTTATGAACCCTCTTTTCTACTGATAAGGAAATGGGCATAATGATTTTGCACGTAAGAATTTACTGTAAGGATAAGAAACAAGGATTCGATACCATGGGAGCTTATGTGGTTTAGATTCTATGTTAAGCTCTAGGTTTCGTCTCATATAGCCTCGTGCTTAAACGGAAGGCTAGACTCCAAACCAACTAAACAACGAAGACATACAGCGCGGTAAATGTTGTAAGCCACGATCAAAGCACAATATGTACGGTTAAAAACTTAATTTGTACCTATGTAACTTAATATTTTGAACCATTCAATCTCGTAATTATAAGAAAAGCGAATTGAATTTGATTTACCCTGTTTCTTGTCTAGGTACTTCCATGAAAGCAGAGTTCTCTTACGAGAGAAATATTGGCTTTCGAAAGTTCACACAGTGTAGAAAATCATAGATAACATAATTATCGTCTTTTAAATATGATTTTTTTAGATTAAAAAAAAAACAATTAAAACGTGATATTTTTTGTTAGATTCATTGGAGCTTAACCACCGAGCTTTTATAAGAGGGACTTACTCTTTAAAATAGGATCCGAACCATTACTCTGGCTTTTACCTGAAGAAAGTGTATCCATCCGAAAATCAACTTGCTACTAACTACGCGCACTTAAAGCAGAAGTGTTATTCAGAATTGCACTGCACTATTGCATGTTCCACTCTGTACTGTTTTAATTTTCTACAAATAATGGAATACGCTGAGCGTTTACGAAGTACTGCAAAATTGCTGTTATTAATAGTGTAAAGACAACAAAACACATAACAGACTTACAAACTAACATTTCAGTACAATAATTAATGATCACTACGACAATCGAAACACGATGTAAACGAACATTTGCATAGATTTGTGTTTGCTACCAAAATGCAGATAAATTTATTTTAAAAAACTACGTAACTGAAGCTTATATTATACGTAGCTTTTACATAAATGTAATATTTTAATTATACGTAAATCGCGATTCTATTTCAATTACGAACCATCTTTTCTATTACAATATGTCAGCAGTATTATATTGGCATTTGATTTTACACAGAAAAGAACTGCATCTCTCACATTTCAGAAACAATTCTAGTTTCAATGAACAATCTGTATTAAAAAAAAAAAAAAAAAAAAAATACAGTTGATATGCTTTAAAACGAAATTTTACGACTAGTTAAACGTATAAAGACTGCAATTATTTTTCGCACAATATTTATTATTCATTACCCCTCTACCTCCCAATAAAAAAAAGCCTAATGACATGGATAATGAAGAGTTATTGAAGTAGCTGCCAGAAGTATCTTACGGATGACATTGCTGAGACGTCAGCTATTTGGAGTATAAAACTGTATGATCTTTTCAACGAGAATTAACTGCGGTCTTATTTTGCCACTTTTTGTCCAAAGGATAAATTTAAAGCTTTGTTTCTCAGAATGAGCAAAGTCGTGCTATCGAACGTATTTCAGTTCATAGTGTAAAAATATGCGTTGTGCTTTAACGATTCTGCGCCAAACAATAACTGCAACAGAAACGCAAACAAGGTTTTAATTGTATTTTTGTTTCTTAACAAATCGAAAAATGTTCCTACCCATTTTATCAATGATATGCTATAAAGTACACTTTTCTGGAGCAGCTATTATAAACTCTTTCGCTTTCACAGACTGACAAAAGATATGACCGAACGAAGGAAACATTATGCAAATGGGATAAAGTAAGAAATTAATTTCATTTGCATATGAAATGGTGTATACTAGAAGAATACACTGTATTGTTCATAGATAATCGACATCACATTTGTCACGTCCTATCTAAAAATTTAATGCTTAGACTGGTGAAAAAAGAAAATGATCCGGAGCAGAGATTTGTTTGTTTGATTTTTACCTATATATTATCATTATTATTCTTACGTCCTTTTACACTAACTGATGAGATTGTATTGCGCTGAACACTGCATGTAACTGTAAAGTGGTTAGAAAACAATGTTCTACATGCGTTGAAAAATGTACTTTAGATTCAATGAAGTAAAAAATGAATTTAGTTAAGAGTTTTCTTATACCGCTTCTGTTTCCACGTGCATAAGGTTAAAAAGTCTGAATTTACATAGAACAAATTTTGGGAACTCCCGACTCTCTGCCAGCTTATGTACATGAAATATAGAGTCATAAAAACATAGTTCTTTCCTTATAAGTAAAGAATGATCACTTCCGACAATATGAACAAAATAGGAAAATAAATATTCTTATATTAGCTGCACGACAGTACTGTACAGGGTGTCCGAAAGTAACTCGGAGTAACTTATAGAAAGAAAGCGTATTTCCTATTTCGACAATTACAAGACGCTGATATTTCAACCATAATTCGTAAAGCAACAATAATACACAAATTTTACTCCAAATGTCGCCATCGCATGTAATACAGACAGACATACCATGCTGTAGAAATAAACACCTAATGTCTATCCAAAAGCATTTCAGTTGGAAGTGTGGTACAGATGGCAATCATAAATGGCATTAACATCCTCGGAAATGTAAAATGTCTTATTAAGTACTGTGCAACAAAAATCAGAGAATTATCAGATTACGTCCAACGACCATTTTTTAGAAATTCAACACAGGAACAAAGAATGGTTTGCCCATGTGCAGTCCTCATTTACTTCACGTTAATCAGTAGGTCGCGTCTCATATAGCCTCGCTGCTGAAGAGGACGTTAAACTCAAAATCAACTAAATTTAAATTTTTCACTCTGGCCTAGTGTAAAACATTTTATATATCTAGAAAAATATATCAGTCTTTAGCATATCTCCGTATTAACTACGAAATACGCCACCCTTTTCATCTACTTTAATAATCATTATTTTTTCTCTGAATCTAATAATCTAATTAACTTCTTTTTTTAATCTAATTTAAATAAAGCTACTTATATTCCAATATGTATTTTTCTTTTTTCTCCGTTTGAATTGTACAAATATGGCTTATTATCGTGTCAATACGGTATGTCATCAAGAACAAATTTCTCTAGATGTCACCAGGAGAACTCCAATTCCATGTAAGGTTGTAAGCAATCCATACGCAATTTTCAGTGTGTTACGCAGCGTCCCAAGAGTTCGCATGTGTGTGCAAGTACCAGCGCTATCATATTTCCTGGCTACGTCCGATACAATCACCCACCAAAGAACAAAGCAGAATCTCTAAAAGGCGCTCTTTCACAGCAATGACCTTAGCCACAAAGTTCATGTGTTATGTTGTAAAGGATGCACTTATTGAATTATGTATAAATGGACTTCAAGAAAGCATTAAAAAAAGTTTCATGACAAGACCAAACTTTATCGGACACCCTGTACAACTAAAATATAATATCGTCCCTGAAACAGAAAGATTCAACAGGCAGAGACTCTCTTCAATTGATATTACACCACATATTCATAGAATTAACAAGTCTGATGGACTAAAGACTTGAGTGCATACCTGGGACGGATGCAAGTTACTTGTGTCATGTTCTGATGGTCCATCCATCTCTTTTCGTACTCAAGACAGAATACACTACAGTGTACTTTACTTCGCTACGGAAAATTAAGCACGGAATCTTATAACAAATCAACTGCACAATAAACACTAAAAATCGAAACAAATAAATAAGAAAACAATTAATATTATTTCCAACAAAAAAAATTAACGTTGGATGTTGACTAACTTAAACTTGCATTAACAACTCACTTTCATCTTGTGCGCTACGTCAAACAAGACTTAGGAAAGTTTTAACTTAAAATAAATTACAAAAGCGCTCTACCAGGCTACTTTTGTACTTGCAATTAGGTTTAGAAAACCCGTATACGTTCGGATCACGTAACATGCTTGTCATGGACCTTAGTTTTCTAATCCCAGTTGCTAATCCAGCCGTGCTCTCTTACTACGAGCTCTCCCGCTCTTCAGATCATGAACTGATGGAGATTCAGACATACCTCCAAGCAGTTCCCGCACAAAACGGAATCTTGACAAGAAAAATCTCCACACCAGGTACCAGCCTGCAACGAAAGGAAAGATTTACTATATTAGTACAAATGGAATGTACTGTATAATACGCAAACAAAATTAACAGTAAAATACGTTAAGTTCGCCTCATATTTACTGAGCTAAGACGATATGATCATATGCTTTCATTAAGAGCCTGACATACTAAAAATAATACAAATTTTACAATTTTTCCTTTGCTTGTTTTTTCTAAGTAAACGGAGATAATGAAATGCACCTTAACACAATCATAGATAATGCTATTCTACAACAGAAAATAAGAACCTGAAGAATTTTCAGTGTTACCATCCATAGAAATTACAGTTTTGCTAGAATAACATTTTCCCTAAAATCTAAGTTAAGGCAGAGACTAGAGGAACGAACTCAACTGTATTTGATTACGTATCATGTTGTCTTGGAATCGTGTTAATTACTTTTTAAATAATAGTTGTATTTAGTTTGTAATAAACAAAATAGTTTTAACATACAGTAATTAAAATTAAATAATAATGTTATTAAAAAAGTAGTTCACAGGATTCCAAAACAACATGATACGTAATCAAATGCAGTTGAGTTCGTTTCTCTAGTTGCTGCCTTAACTTAGATTTTGAGGAAAATGTTATTCTAGCAGCACTGTAATTTCTATGGATGGTAACACTGAAAATTTTTTCAGGTTCTTATTTTCTGTTGTAGAATAACATTATCTATGATTGTATTAAGTTGCATTTCATTATCTCCTTTCACTTATGAAAAACTAGCACATGAAAAATGGAAAATTTTATATTATTTTTAATATGTTACTTTAACGTTTTTTTAAATGTTATATTCCTAATCAAACTGCTGAATTTTCAACGGAATTTCACTCATATCTTTCCTCAGGTCTTAAGCAACATTGGATTAGGCTTTTCTGAGTTTTAGACTTCTTGTAAGGAAGAAAAGTTAAACTCCAAATAGCCAAGTTTTCATATTACTTAGGCAAATTATATATAATAAAGAAAATAAATTATTTAAATTACCTTCATGTAGTTTTATTTATTTTAATTCTAAGAGATTTCGCTTACTTTTGCTTCTGTGAGCTTCTTTGGAGAATTTCACCTTTTCAAACTTCAATTAAGTTGGAATTTACATATTGCTTATTTAATCATCTTCTCATGGATATTCCACTGGAAATAACTTCTTAAAGTTAATTAACAAAAAATTGGTTACTTACCAATAAATCCTCCCATGGGAAAACTAAATATTCTCCAAACGTATTGGAAGAACAGGCTAGTTCCGTCTTCAATGGCAAGGTAACAAGGATAAAAATGGATGAGAGATTTTTAATTTTAATTTTAGAATCTTAATTATCCCACCGGAGGATTTATTGGTAACTTTAAAAAAAAATCTGAATCATCCTCTCACGCACCTACATAATTCTAACTTCTTAAAGTCTGAAAAAAGTAAAGAATTTCAATGATCGGTTATAAAAATGATTTTATAGATTAAATGAAGAAAACATGATTTATCCATTCGCCATTGTAGTTCATAGCAGCCAATCCCTATGGTTAATTCATTGTTCCACTTATTAAAAATTGCTTTAAAAATCTGTCGTTGTAAGGAAAAATTGTATGTACATCTTAATGTTACTCTTTCTTAAACTGAAGTTGGAACTATATTACTTTAACCTAAGAAACACCACAAACATTGTTTAATAAAAAGTAAGTTTAAGAACTACACTAAATTTTCCATATAACAAACAAAAGATTTTTTTCGGCAATTTTTTTGTAACTGTAAGTATAGACCTGGCTGTGAACTACAATGCGAGTATATTAATTGTTACTTCTCTTGATGAGTCTATAAATGCATTTTTTATAAGTGATCGTTGAAGTTCTTTGGAAATTTTGAGAAGTTAATACAGCAAAATATCTGTGAAGGAAAGATTAAATAAAGCAGTATGTGTATTTCAGTTAGATTTAAGTTTCAAAAGATGAAATTCTCTAAAGCAGCTCACATAAGGAAAAGTGAACAAAATCTTAGAATTAAAATAAATAAGTCTACGCAAAGATACCTACAATTATTTATTTTCTAATGGATGAACTTCTTTCTTAAAAGTTAATAGACTGGTATCTACAGAGGAATAAATTACAAATCAAGTAAAAATTATTTTTCTTTTCAAAACTGAGAAAACGAGCTTTGGACATTTGCAAGATGTTCAATAATAAGGTTATGAATAAACGTGGTAAAAAAAAAAAGTTGAATTTCTTTTTTCTTAAATTACATGTCAATGTCAATAATGTGGTAAGTGAACGTAAAAAACTCTTACATTAGTGTCACCAAAAGGAAGTAATAAGAGACTCTAAAGATCAGGATTCTGTGGCTTCAGGCACTTCCAAACTTCTAAGGATGTTCAACCACACGTGGCATTAAGGAAATTAAGGTCATTAGAAAAACTTTATTATATAACGAGAATCTTATAAGAACGAACATACAAGTTAAAAATCATTTTTGTTATTTTATTTCAATCAACTTTTTTTTTTTTTTTTTTTTTTTTTTTTTATTTACATCACTTGAACTTGATTCGTTTTAAAAACAAAATACAACTTACGATATTCCGTTCTTAACTAGTAAACTATTAGGGGTTTCCTCATATTTATATTATGTCTTTTCCAAGCTGTTTCCCACAGATCATAGTTACTCAGTTGCAATACACTATTGTTTTCCTAACATCAGGGGTTGGACAAAAAAATCTAAAACGTTTGCAAAAGTGTGAAAATCATACCTAGTATGTGTGGGGCCTCCTTTTGCGTCCAAAACTGCATGGATCCGACGTGGAATGAACGTATACACCTCCTGAATCGTGGTGTGTGTAATTTTGTACCATTGTTCCTCCAAAACATGCTCCAGTTCCTTAAAGAATGCTGGTGGAGGGTAATGAGACGGAACACGCCTTTCTAACTCAGACCACAATGGCTCAATGATGTTCAGATCTGGTGATTGTGGGACCCAGGAGAGGTGTGATAGCTCCTGGTCATGCTCCTCAAACCATGATTTCACACCTTTTTCAGCGTGACAGAGTGCCAAATCATCTTGGTAGATGCCATCACCATCAGGGAACAATATTTGGGCCATGGGGTAGAACCTGGTCCCCAAAATGGCCTCATACGCATTAGCATTCCATGCAGGGCTATGATGGGACCTGCAGAAATCCACGATATCACTGCCCATACTGTAACAGAACCATCCACATGCTTTACAGTTGGAAGCAGATAGTCTGTATCATAGACCTGCGACGGTGTTCTCCATACGTAAACACGACCGGTTGTTGGAAACAAGGTAAAGGTTGATTCACCAGACCACAATACGTGTTTCCAGTGCTCATGAGTGCACACTTTGTGGTCCTTGCACCACTGGATACGCCTCTTCGCATTTACTGCTGTGACCAGGGTTTTGGCGATAGCGGCCCTGCCATGAAATTTCATTTTATAAAGTTCCCGTCGCACTGTTTTCGATGAAACCGGGTTTTGTAGGTCGGATTGAGTTCAGACGTAATTTTCATTGCAGTGGTCTTCTTTTTAGCTGCTACAATCCGTTATAATGCCCTCCGGTCCCTATCTGACAGGATTGTCTTTCGGCCACTGTTGTGCTTTGCAGACATGACATTCGTTTGCCCATGAATTGTGTATGCCCTCGTGACATTGGACACAGTGCCTTTCGATACCCCGACAATGTTCGCCACTGTTGCCACTGACGCCAACCAGACGGGCACCAACGATCATGCCTCTTTGGAAGTCTGTCAGGTCGCCCATTTTACCGCACCACTTTCACACCACGACACTCACAGGTGAACTGGTTACTGCTGTCAGAAGAGGAAGGTCCACACGACATATTGAAAACAAAAGACGATCGGCAACCGCACCACGCGTTGTACAGTGGAGAGCCAAACTTACGTGTCCTGTATGAAGTGTTTTTAGATTTTTTTGTCTACCCTCTGTATAAGACTGGGCGGTCCAATGATCTTCAAAATTCAACTCACAATAATTGGACGAAAGAAAAATAATTATAGTATCCATTGTATTTCTTTTTAAGGATCTTAATGAGTAAAGAACAAAAGAAAATTGTGAATGTCCTTTTTAATATATAAATTAATAAATTTTTCACCATAATTTTCTCATGTTTTAAAATTGCAAAACTATTCAAGATAAACTTTCATATCAGCATGAATCATTTATGAATATAAATATTTCATTTCAAGTTATCTGCACTCATCATCATACTTATCATCGTAGGTATTGTGCCATTATTGGCAGGTCACTTGCTGCAACTGAGAAGCTTCCATGCTCCACGGTCTGCCGCTAACCTCTTCGTCTTTACGTACGCTTTCTCTGTTTTGATATCGTCTATCAGTTGTAATATCTTTTCGATCGACCCAGTTAATTCTCTCCATTCTTCACCACACCAACATATCAAAAGCTTCTTATCGTGTTTCAACACTTTTACGCAATGTCCATGTTTCTGAACCACAGAGTACAATATTCCACACGAATCATTTTATAGGTCTTTTTCTCAATTCTTTATTCAAGATCCCACAAAATAGTGTTTTCTTCCTCCTAAAGGTTTATTTCGCCATTCCTATCCTTGCTTTTACTTCACGTTCACACTTCATTTCAATACTAATAATACTATCCAGATATCGAAAACTAGTCACCTGTTCTATTTTCTCCCGTCCTACTTCTATATTTGACACCGACCCCTTCGTTCCAATCACCATGGCTTTTGTCTTTCTAACATTTATCTTCATCCCATATTCCTCACAAGCCTTCCTCAAGTTTTCTAACATCTTATTGATGTTCCTTTTCATATTCTGCAACAAGCGCCATATCATCTTCAAACTGTATACATCTAATCATTCTACCTTCTACTGAAATGCCGTCTTTATTTTGTAGGATCTTTTTCAGTATATCTTCTAGATAGATATTCAATAATGTAGGAGAGACAGCATCCCTGTCGAACTCCCGTCTGTACTCTTTGACAAAAACAATACCATAATATGTACGAACTTTTAGTGGTGTGGTGTTTTGTAATCAAAAATACCTTTCTCTTTTAAAAGTATTTTTGTCCCTATTTATATTAACTAGCAGCAATGATCGTTCTTAACGCGGGAAGAATAGATTTATGACAAATATATAAAAGGTACTAGTATTTCAATCGTACTTTTGCCTGTATACAGACTTAAAGACAATAAAAATATTCTATTCTATTAGGATGCGTATTTCAACCAAAATGAAAAGATAGAAATCCAACTCGACCCAAGTATTATGACCTATATTTAAAAAATACTTTCAAGCGATGTGGTCATTACTGTTTGTGAAAAAAAAAAAAAAAATATCTCGTTCTAGGATATGCATTTCAATCTAATGATAAATACTTACTAACCAAAATTATGTTCAAAAATTCCTCTTAAACAATTCAATCGTATTCTTACTTTCACCATTTTATGAAAATAAATTGAAAATTAAAATATTACAGACATGTTCATTTTGTAGAGACAGAATTTTCGAAAACTCTGGAACACTTTTCAATTTATTTTATATCTCGAGTTTCATCCGCCTAAGTTGAAGGGCTAGTGAGATACATATTTTGTCATAAGTTTGAGCCCCTTCTTCTTTACAATATGAATTCTGGTGCTCAAAGTGATAAGATAAAACTTAGGCTCAAGTTAAGTGCTAATTATTCTTAAAAAAAAAAAAAAAAAAGGTTCGAAATGGTTCACCCGTTTTTCCGTCATCAAAAGATAACGTCTTCTTATTTTTATATATTGAGAATAACATGGAAATTGCCTCCCTGCATTAAACCAAAATTTTCTAAAACAACGGCCCACATGGCCATTTATTTATAATAAAAAGGTTATAGATGAAGTTTCCCTTTCTGAACATGAGAGTCTTAGAAGATTCCCTTATTTTTGGAACTCATTTTAAGCCTCCTCTTGAATCCGCTTTAGTATATGCATTTCAATGAATGTAACATAAAAGTTCGCTGCATCCAAGTGCTATGTTCAAAAATTCATTCTAAATAGTTTATCCGTTTTTAAGCGATGATGAGCCAAACAATACCGATTTCCGTATCGTGGGAAAATTATAGAAATTTCTCTTCTTTCCCTTAGAAGCAGAATTAATGAAAACGCTGGTACACGTGCCCTGTTATTTTTACTTTTCCTAACTTGCAAGGCTTCTGAGACACTACTTTTGATATAGCAAGGCTCCTGTGACACTACTTTTGATATAAATTTTGATCCTCCTTAGGATACGCATATTAATTAATATGACATGATACAACGCAGTTTGAGGTAGGTACCAACTATTAAAATTACGTAATCGCATGAGAGGATGATCCAGATTAACAAAAAATACGTTACTTACCAATATATCCTCCCGTGGGAAAAGTAAATGTTCTCCAGACGTATTGGAACAACATGCTAGTTTCGGCTTCAGTGATAAGTAACAGGGATAAAAATGGATGAAAGAAATATGGTATAGGAAAAGGAATACATACCACCAAATAAATATAGCGTAACAGAAGGTACTAAAAACAGTGAGCAGAGTACAGTGAACGAAAGAAAGAAAGAGCTGAGTTGGAAGAAGCGTGTTGTCTATGCTACGTCACTCTTGTCAGATCCAAAATACACATCAAAGCTAGGTACCCGATTTTATTAATGTTACCACAATCTAGATTTAAAGCTGGTTTATATTTATGAGTAAAGAATTGAGTCTTTAATCTCCCATTGTTATTTCTCTTTCTTTCTCTTTCCTGAACCTATCACATTAACTTGTTTTATATTATGTGCATGTTTTAAGTGAAGTACGACATACCCTCTTCTTGTGACTTTTTTTTTATTGTCCAATGTGTTAATTCACGTGTTAATGTTGCGTTTAGTTTGACCTAAATACGAAGAGTCACATTCAAACTGAGCAGAATATCTGACTTATTTAGTGGATCAACAAAGTAAATTTTAAAACTGATGAGATGCTTTTCTACATTTCAGGGGGATACTGGAAGCAGATAAGTTATGCTTTACATGTTTAATGTTTACTCGTGAAATGTCTTGGGCTTTTGTCCTACTTTGGAAAATTAAATTGGGTTTTTAGCCGGTGGGCTGTGTGTGTGTGTGTATCAAATCAATAGTACAATAATAATACTAATCAAAAACATAAAACTCTTACTTATTTCGGTGAAAAATGCTTCTCTTCCTTGTCCTTACCTACCGAAAGCAAGGGTATGGAAATAAATTATGGACACCAACGAGCCCACAGCAAGGGTGAAATGTCTCAAAAATTAGTAAAAATAAAATGACCCCTCTTACATTTGATAAATCAAGGAACCTGCCGATTTTATACAGCAGTACCTCTATAGGTGCGAATACATTGATACACACATATAGTAAAAAAAAAAAAAAAATGTTTATTTTCTCCATTTATTAATATAATACGAAGGGTATACTATGATGATTTACACTCCTTTCTTGTTCCAGGTGTAGTGGACCACTGAAGTTGGGATGGTAGTCATAGGCACCTAGGATCGTCCATCTACTAATTGAGAGCGTCATCGCAACGGGGACGACAGCAGCGCCCTGTGCAGTCCATTTCTTGAACCCATATGACAACATGGGAAGTGATTACAGAGGACACTGTGGTTGTGGTTCCTGTGGAAAGAGGGCCTGGCCGAAGTTAAAATCCTTACGCGATTTGTGGCAGTATGTGAACAACATGCACTGTCGCGGGAAACAGTTTACAACTAGATAGAAGGTTGGAATGTGGGTAGCTCCCCGACGAGAAAGAGAAGCAGTTCTGCGAAGTGACAGTGACAATACTAGCAGTAATCGCCATTGTAGAAAGGACCATTCAAGAGAACAAATGCATTACATTCTTTTTCATGGAAGCTGCTACAGAACTAACCAAAAACACCCTGTAGTATATCGTCCAAACCACTTACAGTTAGTAAGGTCAGTGCGTGAGGGATTTCAAAACCCTTGTCTCAGAGCAAAACCAATGTCGTATGGACGTGTGCAGGGAACTTTTGCAACGCCATGATCATGATTCCGAAGATTTTATGTCTACCTTTGTGACTGGTGATGAGATCTGGCTCCATTACCGTGTGCCGACGACGAAGCAACAATCAATGGAACGGAAACATCACGCTACTCCACCTTCAAAGAAATTTCGAACACCTTCAGTAGTAAGCGTAAGGTTATAGCGTTCTGGGACACGAAAGATATTATCCTCATCGACTTACTGGAAGGTGGAGGAATCACGATTAACAGTGCAGTGTATGTGGAGACCCTCAGACGCTTACGTCATGACATTTTCTGGAAGCGGCAAGGAAAATTAGCGAAAGAAGTACTTCTGCAACATGATAATGCACATTCTCACACCAACCGAGAAACCATTGCTGCCATTGATCAACTCGAGTTTACAGTGTTGCCACATCCTTCCTACTCTCCACACTCGCCTCCCAGAAATTACCACCTGTTCGGGGACAATGCAAAAAGTCTCTGCATGGCCATGGGCTTGCAGATGTTCACGAACTTGATCAATATGTCAAAACACAGGTGCGTGGAAGTCCCAAACAATTAGTTCCAGGAGAGTCCTTTGTAGCTGACACACCGTTGGTAAAAGTGCATAAAGATAACGGGAGATTATATTGAGAAGGTGGACGCATCAATTGCTGTGTAACCTGTATGAATGTCTAAAATAATATATGTACATAATTATAGTACGACCCTCGTATATAATTAAACTGTCAGGGGTGTTCAATGAAGACACTAGGCTGTGCAAGCACAAGTGGAGTCGTAGAACATTCCACGTGGTTTGAGTGGCTAAGCATTGACATCAAGTGAAAGAATGTAGGGTGAGGACGGGGTAGCATAGTGGTTAAGCTGGAGATTGAATTTAAATAATAGTCCAGTATACACTTTTTCTTTCTTAGTATATCGCTGAACTTCATGTTACTTAGCCTACCATTTTGATATGAAAGTTTTAGTCGAACATATTACAAATATTTCCTGTAGTATGACGATGAAACGAGACAATAATGGAAGAATTAATGAAATAAACTGAAAAAAAAAAATCGAGAGAAAACGCACAGAGTATGTACATTTTTAGAAGTAACAATGCTGTTAGTGTTCATTTCCTCATAAAAGACACTCTCACATTAACTTTTTACAATATATTTATGCTGTATTTGAAATACCAAACTGTATTTGAAACTTTCATGGGCTTCATCACTCATGAATACTGGGATATCTGCATCTTCCGTGAGAATAGCGTCCATTATGGCACAAAATTCTCTGCGCTGCAAAAAATCCGTTTCACTTAGCTGCTGGATAATCGTTATTTTGTACGGCTGAAATTTGAGATTATCATATAAGATGCAATGAAACGAATGACATGATATACCCAGAGCAACAACTGCCCTTTTCACTCTGTCTACGTTTTCCGGAGTTTTCGTACTGAACGGTGAAGACCAGGTGTTTTTTTTTTTTTTTTTTTTTTCATCACAGATCTAGTATACTATGCGACAGAACATAACCAATTTTTTCCTCGAAGGTCAAGATCTAAGGGTTCACTTGTCCCTACCATAAATCCTTCTTTGTAACTAGAATCCAGCGTTGCCGCTCGAACTCACATAGAACTTTTTTCAGCTGTCAGTATGGCTAACCCCACTACGGTTATCATAGTAGCATTGTTCTGCGGTTCCTCCGTCTGGCATCCGTAGCTTTTACACTAATATAGGCTAATATTAGCGTGATTGAAGAACGTATATTTCGGTTGTTAGGCTTTGCAATCAGCCCACGTCATGTGAAATAGAATAAATCTATGTTATTCTACTTGTTCAGCTTAAAATACAAATTACTTGGATGTAAATTATGTATGTAAATTACTTGCATGTAAATACTACCGAATAGAGCAAAACTTCTCTACTCCCGATCCAAGCCTTTGCATTATGTTTCCTCCATAAGTGACGTAGAGGCAATGCTCTAAATAGAAGAGGGGGAGTATGCATGATATACTTCTTTAGATCTCCCACTTCGAGCACTACGTAAAGCAATAGCACCCCAGTTTAAAAGCCGAGATCTTCCTATCTCGAATATTTTCAGTGTGTAGCCGATGGTTGTTGTATTGCGCCATTGGTTACGCACAATCCGTCATGGACGTAGCTCTAGGGAGTAAGTTTAGCACTTCCTTATATTTCCTTGCAAAGTTCCTCACTATTTCAATATGCATTTATTATTTTATTACCAACGCCCTAGCTACACTGGAATATCACTACCCGTGAGACCAGCGAAGTTAAGTAGTGTCGGGTCTGGTCAGAGGAAAGATAGGTGTGACCATTCGTAGTCACCAGGTGGTGTTACCGTTGCAGCGTTCACCCAGCGTCGTGAGTACAATTCAGAGGAATAGAAGCAAACCCTGTTAAATCCATTTTTTTTCAATTTTGTCAGGGAACAAAAACAAAGTGACGCCCTTATGTTTCAGAACTGTTGAACATTTTTTTCTTTTAAGTGGTAGATTTGACTCATCTGTGACTATTAAAAACAAAATCAACAATTCTGAAACATAAGGGTATCACTTTTTCTTCGTTTCCTGACAAAATTGGAAAATGGATTTAGCAGATTTTGCTTCTATCCCCTGAATTAGGAAGCCACTTGAAAGAAAAAAAAGTAGCGAACTGCAGTCTATGAAGCCAGCATTAACGGCGACGATAGCCGATGTGCTGACAATACATCATCCCACAGGAATCAGTGCCATAAGTCCAGGCCTACAAGGGCTGTTGCGCCAGGAATTCAGTTATTATTATTATTATTGCTAATAATAATAATAATATTAGGAGTAGGCTTAATAAAGATTCTGATTGTTTGTTTGTTCTGCTCATAAGTACATTATTTCTCACTTTATGATATAGTTAGGCAGGTCAACAATTGATCAGTTTCATTCTAATGTGATGCATTACGTGTATAAAAACTGGACAAACTGCGAAGTAGGACAGTACACACAGGAAATTAGTAATGATAGCTTTATTACTCACATGTTATGCTTTTTTACATCATTTCTTTCTTTTTTTTTTAAAAAAAAAAAAAACTTTAAATTGTCATTATAGTATTATTCACGGGCCTGTTGAATAATAATAATAAGATGACCCAGAATACGTCTCTGGTTTAATTAGTTAAACTAATTAAACTAATATCAACGTAATTGTGAAAGTTTTGTTTTCATGGATATATATATATATATAATGATTAAATGTGACTTCAGTATAATCAAGTATTCCAGTTAGAAACTTAAAATACTTTTAACTTGATGTTTTAGAGAATGGAGTTGGGAATATGCACATAGTACTATAGTTTTCCCGCCTCTTCAAAGACTACACAGAAACACAGATGTCAATTTACGTATGTCGTCTCGTGGGGATATCTGAGAACCCCCGAGGCGTGTCCCTACTTTGGCTCTCTTTAGGTGACGATGTTTGTCTGTGTTTAGCTAGTTTTGGATGCACAAAGTGAGTGTAGTGTGATCTGTCAATATGTCTGAATTTTTTTCGTCCGTGGTTGCAGGAGCATTCCTTGCCAGAACAAGAAAATAATCTTCCAGGTCGCAGCCATCAGAATGAACGAACACCGACCAAGAAAGAATATTCGATCGGGAGCGGTTCGAAAATGAGAAAACAGAGTGTGTGTATTGTGAGAAATGTATGCGAGCATGTGCGTGATATAGTAAAAAGTGGGGGTATTTTGCCAAGTAAAAACATAAATAAAATTACATCAGACGCAACTGGTGTTAATATAACCACAGTGAGGAAAATTTACGCGATTCAGGATGTGTCATCATATAAAACACCAACTAAACAAAATATCAATAAAATTAAGTCGTCCTTCGATAAAATAGATGATTTTACGAGAGACTTAGTCCGACGAACGGTGTACGAATTCTATATGAAAGGGGAATCACCAACAATACGCCGTTTAGGGAAAGCGATGAAAGAAAACACTGCCGAAACGGACTATGAATTCCCATATTCTGACGGGACTTTGCGAAGACTACGGCGAAGTATGAGTTTCTCACATAAAAGAGTTCTCCGTGAAACGGCTAGATCCGAGTCTGTGGAAATAGTTGCGTGGAGATTTCAGTTATTTAGAAGAAATAAATAGACTGCGTGGAGAACGATCTAGTGATGTATATTTGGACGAGTCGTGGTTCGATACGAACACGTGCAAAATGAAAAACTGGAGTGATGACACAGACAATTGCACAGTTGCAACTCCTGCGTTAAAAAGAGAAAGAATTGTAATTGTGCACTGTGGTGGGCGAAATGGGTTTGTTCAAGACGCTCTTCTAGTAACATATCAAAACATGTTAAATGTCCCAGCCGACTACCATGGCACGATGGCCTCCAAGGTTTTCGAGGAATGGTTTGTTAATTCTGTGTTACACCGATTGGAAGAGCCATCAGTTATAGTGATGGACAATGCCAGATACCACTCGCGAATTCTCAACCCAATTCCTAATATGCAGTGGCCAAAAGAAAAAAATAATTCAGTACATGATAAATCATGGAAATAGTGTGCCTCAGCCAGTTCCAATAAAACCTGTTTTAATGAAACTTATTCGGGAGACATCACCTAGAGAACAAAAAAATAAAAGTTAGGAATTTTTAGAAAGTCCAAACATTATTCAGAAAAACCCCTCCCAAATATTTTTCTAAATCCGATACTGATTATTTCTATCAAATGGTATTTAAGGTTGTGTCCGGAAGATTATTGTTAAATCATTGCACAGCTACAGTATAACGGAGTACGCTCTGACAGATATATTGAAAAACGTACGCTCTGATGGATATATTGAAAAATATAAGTTTGATTATGTGCTAGAAGCTAGAGCACTAAGCTACAAGAATTAATTCAGAAGTTAAAATAAAGTTAAATAGCTTCTAAAATTGCCCTCAAATACTACGTACTTTATGTTTACTTTAATTCATAAACCATGTGCTCCATCCATCATGATGGTGAATTCCAGAACGAAATATGGTATTTAGGTCATGAAATCTTATTGAACTCTAAAGTATACTATAAGAAAGCTATTTAAACAGAAAAATCATGAAAATGAAAAAAGCCAAAATTTCCAGAATTCTTTTTTTTTTTTAAAAAAAAGCCGGCTTTTTATGTGCAAAAAACCATCGATTCAAAAAGCCGCCTTCTTTGCATCTCTACTCACGTCTACTTATTATTATTATTATTTATTATCATAGTTAGAAATTTTGTAACCTTCGCATTTTCCGTCCAATCAGTATTCTTATGCAAACACAAAAGAAAGGCACTATTTTAACCATAAAAGAAATTGTATTAGAAAAAGAAGAAAACAAAGCTTTCTTTGTGCGCATACTGAGTTTACCTTAACGGCCTTCCCTCTTCGGACGCACACCCACCCGAGTTCTCCTTCTTCGCCCTGCCCTGACGTAAGGTTGTTGTAACTACCTGGCAGGTGATGGGTGTCTCTCATATAACTGCAGCCAACATACTTTATCTGTAAAGGTACAGCGCCATTTGCCGCATAATACTTTTAAACCACCAAACTTTCCGATTCCCATGAAGACGAACTGCAACATGAGAGGTGTAGTAAGCCAAAATTTTCTTTGTATTTCAGTTTTAATAAAGCTCTTCTTTCATATATATATATATATTAATAGACTTTTGCTTTTTAAGGGTCGGTTAATGCCTTATATTCCTTTATTGAAATCGGTTAATTTTTGTTTTAAGTTTGGTTAATTTTTCAAGTTAAGTTCCAGAGATGGATCTCATAAATTACAAAAATCTACGAATAACTTAGTGAATTAAACGAAATTTAGCCGAGAGATGGAAAAAAAAAAGTAATGAAACTCATCACTGTAGGAGAAAAATTAAGTTCATTATTGGAATATGTAAAGGCGTATAGTGAGGCCATATTGCGTAAACCGACAATAGAGCATAATGTGTTAGTGTTTCAAATCTATTGTCTTAGTCATTAATCTAGGAAGTGTATGATGTAATAGTTATAGAGGTATAATAAGGTATTGCTGCCTTCGATGCTCCACTGTAACGAAACGAAAATGAAATGAAATCTTGAAGTTCCACGTCACACGGTTATGCCAGCGAGACTAAAGATGAGAAATGAAAGAAATAGTGGAATCAAGAAAGTGGGAGGAAACAGGAGAATCCTGAGAAAACACACACACACAGCGTTTGTCCACCACAAAGCTCACTTGGCGCGGGCTAGGATCGAACCCAGGACCGCATGCACCAGAGGAGAACACTATAACATTCAGCCACTGCGGCCCCTCCACTGCAACAAATTAGTTATACTCCTATTTTCTAGTGGCAACCTAGCACAAATTGATTTGTTTATTTTGCACATTAATTTTTATGGAATATGTTCGGAGTTCGCAATAGTGATCCAGTTGCAAGGCACTACTTTAGCGCAGAAACACGGGAGAGTTCTAGAACGTAGCTACCCAAAAAATAGATTAGTAACTAGGTTGGTTCTTTTCTGTACTAAAGTTTAATATTTAATTCACATAGTACTGCCGAGCGAGCGTCAGCGAGTGAAGGCTGGTTAGAGCTCCGCAGGGCACATTGTTTTCTGTCTATATTACAGCTAAATGGTAAGGGAAACCTATGTTTTAGAACCTTACTCGGAAACACAATATAAAGGCATACTTATTTAATGAAGAATAAAGAAAGTACGAAATTAACAAAAATGTCAGAATAACAATTACAACTGAAGCTGGGAAATGAAACAGGAGTAATTGTTAGTAGAGTAAAACATAACCATAAGTAATCAGGAAAATAACGTTCAAAACGAGTTCATGTTCCTGCGATTAGGGAGAGGGAGGGCATCAGCGGAATCAACCAATTTTTCTCCTTTTTCTATTTATCTTGCTACTCCAATAGTTCACACACACACTAATTTCGTATAATATGGATCGGCCTTTAAACCAAAGATGTATACTAGCTTTTGGCTAGCTTAGAACTTCGCCGCCAGACTCCCGCGTTTGTTCTCCCTCCGGCCTCGCACTTTTTATGTCCCTAACATATGTCTATCTTAAGAAATTTCGAGACAGGGCTATCTTATTATAACAATTGCAATTGTCAACGTCCTCTCTTCCATCCTACAGGAAACATCAAAAACGTCTCTACTCTCGAAGGAATTCGAGATATGGGTATGTTATTTTAACAGTTACAACCTCCGCCCTTTTTCTTCCCTTCTAAAAGAAACCCTGGAACACGTCTTTAATTATTTTAAATTAAAAGCCTAAATACCGATTGTCATGCTTCTAAGCTTAAGAGATTTTCATATGGCTATCTTATTTTAATAACCGGAACCCCGAATATTTTTTCTTCACTTCTAGGAAAAATACAAAAGAATAGAAGGCTGAAACACATTTTTAATTATTTTTAATGAGAAGTTTAAATACCAGCATTCAAGCCTCTAACCTTAGCAAATTTCGAGATATGGTCATCTCATTTTAACAATGCAGCCCTGACTCTTTTCTTTTCTACCCGCCTTTTTCTTTCCCTATAGGAGAAATATCAAACAACGCCGAAATATGTCTCTAATTATTTTATTCAAAAATTTAAATATCAAATTTCATGTCACTAAATTTCAGAGATTTTAAGATAATAATTGTCACCTCTCTTCCCCCATATCCCGTAGAATTGCACAAACTTTTCCTCAATGGGACTTTACGTCACAAATCCTATGCGCTGTCCAAATTTCAAGTTTCTAGCTTAAGCTGTTTGGCCTGAGCGTTGATCAGTCAGTCAGGACTTATTTTTATATAATTCGGTCTATTCGTTACAAAATTACACTTGAACATACAACTCTACTACTAAGAAAAGTTTAAAAGGATGCTAGTCACCAACAGATGGTACCACATTTTCCTTTCTTTCCAATGTAACTTGGTAAGCAGAAACTATATTTGCAACAAATCAGTCAAAATCAAGTGATTCACGTCGAAACTTTGCCCAAAAACAAATTGAATTAAGATTTAGATAGTAAGTCGTAACCCGAATTATAATTTTTCACCATTATTTCGAGTGGTGTGCCTAAACTTGACCTGCACAAATTGAGTACCTCTAGTTTTTTTTTTTTTTTTTTTTTTTTTCCTATTACATGCAACCAGATGTGTGTTGAAACCGGGTGTTCGGTGCATTATGTCAGTTACTACACTAGACTATGTAACATTAGATTAAAGGCTGAAGAACGCGTTTGATCCCCAGACGTCTTATTTTACCTTTTCAAACTGCATAATCACAAAGTTGTTAACCATGAATGGACTATGTGGAATTAAAGAGAGCAGGAAAACTTCGCACGAAATCCATAGTAATAGGTTACAGTAACCTCTAATATTTTGTCCATTCGCAAATAACTGATTTCCTAAGGAAATTTTCTTACGGCACTTAACCCAAACAAAGGACTATGTAGCCAAACCTAATCTAATCTAACGTAATTTTGTACATTTTGATACTTGTTTGAATAGCACTTAGTATCTCCCAAAAAGCTGTGCATCATGTAAGCCATACACTTTATGATATATAAAGTGTTTTTCCATTATCCTTGTTTATACGTATTCCCACCGCCACTGACGCGCCTGCTCCCTACGGACGCACCCGCTCGCTAGCTCTCGGGCCCCTGCTGCGCTTCTGCCCTGACTAGATTAGATAGCATTCGTGCTTTTTAGTGGCCGCCTAGCACAATTTCGTTCGTGTTTTATGCACTGTTTTTATGTCGTACATGCACACTGTATTTAGAACAATAATCACTACCTAGTGTGCCAGGGTCAGAACCTAGTATTTTGGGAAAGAAACTAAATAATATTCCCCATTTTTCTCGATTTTCGTGTGGTCCGGCGATACAGCAGTAATGCAGCCAGTTCTACCAAACAGAAAATGTAAACGCCTGTCTGCTCGAGTAATGTCTTGACGATCCGAACCTAACCCAAAAATGTAAGAAAACTGTCTAACTTTGGTAGAATCGTCTGCTCGAGTAATGCCCAAATAAGCTGTATTGTATCTGCTGAATATTTTTCAATGTAGCCATAAAGATTGAACGTAATGTTTTATCCTTACAGAAATTTTGAACAATCATCCTTGCACTTCTGTTTTCCAGTTCCATTTATTTTCTAATTACTACACTTACCGAAGCCAACTAAAATAAGAACAAGCACAAATGAAGAAATTATGGAAAATGCTGCAAGTAGTAACTCCATCATTGTCTTGCTAAATATTTGTTATATTCTTCCTTGAGAAAGAAGACGTCACAAAGGATTATGCGATCTAGTAGAACATGAGAACCTCGTTACTTTCTCTCCTTTTATCTATTGCATAGAAAGTACCTAGTAAATAAACAACAAATAGAAACCACCACTGCTTATCTATCAAGTGTTCACTTTCGAGCATATTTTCGCACAAGCCACAAGTTAGTACTTCTATAATTTTCCCAACAAATTCAAATGTTTTCACTTTCATGCACGCATGCGTTTTGACCATGAATCACTTGCTGAGAAGGTCCAGGGAACTGCATCAGCTGTATCCTTTAACCTGGATCATTGTTAAGCATAAACACAGTATTTGACACAACCATCAAATACAAACGTTCTAACATTTAACACTTGCACCATATGTTCACAGCAATCGCTGTTTATATGTTCTTTATAATTTAATGAGACTATTAATCTAATCTTCCAAAAGTCCATACATTTCCTCAATCATGCTTACTATCAATTTTATCACCCTTCCCCTTCGTTGTTTCGTCTGTCTCGGGCCCGTAAAAATGAATATAAATACAAATCAGAGTAGCCATATCCTGGTCATTTTTTTCTCTGGCTCAGGACTTTGTGGTCCCTTCCTTAATATTTCCTTTTCTTTTCGCTGGGAGGTATATCTCGAAAGTATAAATAAAAGTACAAAAATATGGTAGGTACTTTATAATGACGTTAGTATCCTTTTGTTTGTTTATTTGTCTTTCTAATATCTATTAAAGCATTCAGAAGTTGCATTCGGTCGCCGGATTTGGAATTTTTCTCCCATATGGAAAACAAAAATAGCGGTGCATAATGATTAAGCATGTTGTATACTGGCAAATAATGACTTTGTTATAAAAAAGAACGACTCTTAATGGCTTAAAATCTAGTATTCTATTGTACATTATTTTTACTACACATCCTTGTAATTATGAGGAATTATTTTCGTACCCACCAGATTTAGACAGGGGCGCCGATTTCTCTGTAACTTGGAAGGAGGCATTCAGATGTGTGTTTGATTTTAGACAAGGGTCTAAGAAAGTATATATGAGGATTTTAAGACAAATTGAATTCAAGTTATGCCAAATATCGTGTATTCATAAAAAATACAGATAATAAAAAAATATGTATAAAATGCATATTCATAAACATTCATGAGGCCCACATGAGCATTGGGGTCCGGGCCTCTCCAGGATTGGTGAGGGATCACATTGTCGTTAAGTTATACATTCCCTACATTCAGGCACGTATGCAGGAATTTATTTCGGAAAGAGTCCAAAGCATTGGGGAAGGGTCTAAATTCAATGTGAGGGTTAATTATATCAAAATGTGTAAACACCTCCAACATTAGACTAAATTTACAACAAAAAAAAGTGCGGCATCTTCGTAACTAAAGGTTACTCTTTCTTCGTAATTTACAATATTTGATCCTAAATTTTTCAAATAGTGGCCCCATTTCTAGATCTATACCTAAATAAATACGTAAATAGGTCCCAGTTTAAATTTTCAGTTTCTTTGTTGCAGCTCGATAGGCTATCTGTTGTGCAAGTTTACGAAAGAACTTCATTGCTCGCACAATTTTGGAAGAATTTTATAGGGCTAGAAGAGATTTAATTTTTACAAAAGTTAAAATGTAGTACAAAGCAAATGATGCTTCAGAATAATAATATATAATCTATGGCGAAAGAAAATAGTATTTGTGTATTTTTTGCATATGAAGCATGTCATTTATTGTCTTTGGACAATCAGTGGCGGCTCTAGAGAGAAATCACATCGGTTAATATTAAAGTTTAATCGCCTTAAACTAACGGAAGAAACGTACCTAATATTCAGATTATAGTATACGGGAGTTAATTCATTAGAGTCATCTTTATAGATGACACAAACTCAAAATCCTGTCTTGAGTAAAACAATCTTTGATAAAATTTCCGTCTTCAGACAATTCATATTCATAAACATGTTTTGAGAATTTCTTAGCGAAAACGCATCTTGGTGAAAAGTGCTATTCATGTCTTGTAGAAGGGGCCGCGATGGCTCAGTGGTAGAGCGTTCACCTCTGGTGCATGGAGTCCCTGGTTCCATTCCAGCTCACGCCATGTAAATTTTGTTGTGGACACACACCGTGTGCGTGGGTTTCCTCAGGACTCTCCCGTTTCCTCCCACTTTAATTCCATCATTTCATTCATTTCTCATCGTCACCGTCTCCTCTAGCCTAGCTGGCATAACCGCGGGAAACAAAACTTAAATATTTCATTTCATGTGTTGTAGAAAATATAGGACCATTCCTGCTCTCAACTTTGTTTGACTATGAATAAGCAAGATTAAAAACTCGTCTTGAGAAATGATTATGAATAAAGTCAAAATGTTTTCAGGGAGACCACAGTAAAAAACTTATATCTCAAAATCTTTCCCGAGTGGAATTATGAAACGGAAATTCGATTTTCAAGAACGATTTTGAGAAAAATTTTCATTGAAATCCGTCCATGAATGCGCCTTTAGATAAGTTTTCTTCTCTGTGTTTGAAGTGATAAAAGTTTTAATTTTACTGCTGTGACTACCCTCAAGAGCCGCTACTGGCGTCTAAGCGGGAAACTAGATAAATGGGAAAATAGGAGGAAATGCAAAAAATGTCCAGACTGCTATTTTGAACATTGTTGTTATAAATGTCAATCTTTCATTTTGTTCTTCACGTAGCTCCTTTCAGTAATTGTGAAATCATCCCTTTCAATAACAACACTTCACAAGGCTAGACTTTCTCCTTTTAAAAAGATCATGCAAATATTTTAGTTTTAGTAACGTGAGATGTTGCAACGTTTGAAGAATTTCGAAGTAAACAAAAAGAAAACATTCCAAGCTAAATACTTTTCTTATATTTTGGAAGTAATTAATGTGCAATAACTTTTGTGCATCTTCTCAAATATTCTGGGGGGAGGGGGGCACGGCGGCTCAGTAGTAGAGCGCTTACTCCTGGTTCAATCCCCACCAAGTAAGCTTGTGATGGACAACATCGTGTCCGTGGGTTTTCTCGGGGTACTTCCTTCCACTTTCTCATTCCACCAATTCTTCAATCATCATTTACCTGGCTTAATCATCGTATCCCTTAGCCTACAAGGACGTAATCATGAGATGTTAAACTGAAATAAAATCTCAAATATTCTATTTATAAACGGCAAACGTCTAACTACGTCACAGTAATTGCAAATAATAAAGAGTCAAAGTATATGTCCCTGATGTACGTATCTGATATAAGTAATCGTGGTTCGATCGTTGAACATGTGAATTTGTGGTGGAAAGAGTTCGAATAAACAGTTCGTCAAAATACTTCCTTGTCAGGGAAATATTTCCTTCATTTCGTGTACAGGGTGTTCGACACTGATCTTTCCAACTTTGATCGCGTATAAGTCAGGAATGGGGATAGCTAAAAAAGATACCTGTTTGCGGCATAATATTCACACACACGTAAAGTTTCACTAGTCGTTTTACAGAGTTTAGTGTGTGCTTTATCTGTAGCATGCAGGATATTTAAGCGATATTCCAATTCCCCCCCACGCTCGGCCTAGCATGTCTTCCATAACGTTTTCAAGTGCTGCGACGATACGAGGTCGCACTTCCTGCATTGAAATCTTGTAGACCACATATTTCACAAAGCCTCAAAGAAGAAAATCTAGTGCGGTGATGTCCGGAGACCTTCGGAGCTAGGCAATGGGTCCTCCTCGACTAATCCAAGAGTTCCAAGCCCTATTAACGATCACGGCTCAGTGAGGAGGGAACAGTCCTGCTGCGA
Organism: Thermobia domestica; assembly: GCF_964235325.1. NCBI lineage: Eukaryota > Metazoa > Arthropoda > Insecta > Zygentoma > Lepismatidae > Thermobia > Thermobia domestica. The sequence goes on from NC_137471.1 coordinate 123,319,257, forward strand.
CAGGATGTCAGGTTGCAGGTGTTCGACCTGTGGAAATACAAACTGTTCCAACATACCCAGATAAACATTCGCGGTGATTGACGCCTCTGCAAATAAAAAGGGTCCCACAACAGGGTCATGAACCAGACCACATTATACGTTTACCTTTGGACTATCGTGCACAATTTCCCGGCTTACGTAAGGGCTCTCTGAGCCCATATCCGCACATTTATTGGATTATCATCCCGGACACATGAAAGCACACTTCGTCCGAGAATATCGCCTTTGTCAGGAAGTTTGAGTGCTCCCGATGCAATTCAGAATCCCAATTGCAAATGTTTTGCACTTTGACCTGTCATCAGGTTGAAACGCATGCAGTAGTAGGCATGCAACTGTTGCACTCTGTGCACCGTGATCTATAGTAGCTGCAACTATCAAAACGCTTGACGGACTGATTTGGTTGAACTCCGGAGAAGTGCCTGGTGCACCCGTTCCACATGTGCTTCTCTCGTGCTTGGACGTCCAGAACTCATCCTCTTCATGACACTGCTGGTTTCCTTGAACTTCGGGTATCACCGACGGATGGTAGGACGTGATGTGGGTTTATATGTGTAACTAGTGTCATTTAAAAATTTAATATGTTTATAACTAGCAGCGTTCACCCCGCTTCGCTGCGGTCACCCCGGAACGCAATAAACTTTGTTACTTAGATAATTTTTACTTTTTCGCTTTCAAGTGATATGATAAAAACCATAGAAGATTGCAGTAAATGTTAACATTATATCGCCTGTCATTTATGTTAACCCGCCCCGCTTCGCTGCGGTCACCCCCGAACGCAATAAACTTTGTTACTTAGATAATTTTTACTTTTTCGCTTTCAAGTGATATGATAAAAACCATTATAACGCCTGTCATTTATGTTAACCCGCCGAGTGACACGGTCATGCGGGTTGCATATACATACGTTTATTTTTATACCTATGATGAACTAACAAAGGATTTGTACGTAATGGACACCTGAATGGTCAATTATCTCAAGACACTGGTAATTGAAAATTAAAGTGATATGATAAAAACCATCGAGGGTCCAAATCCTAATAACCCCCCAAAAATAAAAGAAATTGGTTCAGCCGTATTAGCGTGATGAGCGGACAAAGGATTTGTACGTTCTCTTTTATATATATAGATATCAGTAGTAAAGTCAATTTTAGAAAATCCACTTACTTATAAATTTAAACTGGGTAATAGTATACATAAGAACCCCTGATCTGCGTTTCTTCTGTGTTCTATTGCCACTTCTACATGAAATACCATAATTTTTTTACGTAGTGCAATAGTAAGAAGTATCCACGTGCTCAAGACATGCGATATGCGTTAAATTGCAACCCCCCCCCCACACACACACATAGTCATAGATAAAGTACAAGGGCACTACACATGCAAATATAAAGTACAGGTACGTTCTTATTTATTTTCGTATCAGTCGAAAAGTAAATAAAAGTCGCTTTGTTACCCCCTTTTGTAAGTTCGTACATACTCAATGAATAATCCCTAAAAGTATGAGTATCCCTAATACTTAAAAATATATGGTTTTATATTTTGGGGAAATACACACAAGGCCAAAGTCATCTTTACGATACAGAAACGAATAATAAGATTGATGGCAACTGCTAAACCACAAGATCATTGCAAACCAATATTTAAAAAACTTCGTATACTTCCAGTACCCTGTTTGTATATTTTAAATCTATTGATATTTGTAAAGAAACACCTACAAAGTATCCTTACGCGAGTAGAACAGCAACATGATCATGACACAAGAAACAAAGAAAACTTTTCTATTGTAGAACACAGAATAGTATTATATGAAAAAGGATGTAAATACGCGGGTATCATGCTTTACAATAAACTTCCGAAAGAAATAAAAACTCAGGACTCTGTTGCTAAATTTAAAAAAGAACTCCAGAAATATTTATTACAACATTGCTTTACTCGGTAGAGGAATACATGAACTGCTAAGTAAATAGAAACGTTACAGGATGTACAGCAAATCAATGTCATTACTTGCTTTTAGCATTACATATTTGTTGGAGGGTTTCTAAATACACTGCAAGTAATAATTGCTAAGTTTATTTTTAACAATGATGTCATGTAAAATGTATAGTGTAATAAAATGTAAGAAGTAAGGCTTAATTACTAACCTAGTGTATGTAATTTTCACTATTATTGTTTCTTTTACTTTTGTATTCATATATAAATGACGTGTCCGCTTCATATGCATGTACTACAGTGCTAAATGTATGAAAAAAGGACGAAATAAATACAATACAATACAATACAATATGAGCGTCCTGCTCCTTCGGGAACTGATGCAGCTTCATGTGTACTATATCCTTAAACTGTTTAGCGGTGTAAAAATATGTGGACTTACTATACCATTTTTCCACATATTTACTTTCATAGAACATATTGTAAGTAAATATATATTTATGTGTATTCTTTACATATAATAAAATATTAATAAAGTAGCATAGTACCATTCAGAACATAGATTTTAAAGAATTCTCTGGAGCAGTGGCGGCGTAAGGGCGGGGCGAGCGGTGCCTTCGCCCCGGGCCCCGTTTAGTGGGGGCCCCACAGTAGGTAAAAATAATAATTACTAAAGAACCTTGTTAGCATGAGCCGTACAAGGACCGTCAAGTTTATAATTCACATCTTCCCTAAAAGTAAACGCAATTAAGTCAATCAATTATAAACCAAATAACAGATGAAACAACAAAAATATGTCTAATAAAACTAATCAGTGCCGGATTTTCGTATAAGCTAAACAAGCTATGGTTTAGGGCCTCACTGTATTGGAGACCTGCAAAGAAATTTATAGAAAAACTGAATGTAGATTAAAATTAAATAAAATAACAGTTTTATTATCTTGAGGGCCCCAAAGAAATTTAAAGGAAAATGTTGAATATAGGTGAAAAAATAATACAAACATTTCACTCTCGTCGGGGGACCCAAAAATTAAAGAAAAAATGCTGAATGTAGGTGAATATAAATAAAATAAAAGTTTCACCTCTTGGAATCCCCAAAAAATTTAAAGGGAAAAGTGTATGTGGACTAAAATAAGAATAAGTTTAAAAAATCACTCTGTTCAATAATCTCAGAGAAATTTAAAGGAAAAAGCTGAGTGTAGATTAAAATATAGTGAAAGAAAAGTCTAAGTATATTGTGTTGTTTACATTACATGATGATGCATCTTGTGATGCAAATAATGGGACTCCGTCTGCTAGCCTAATTCCTAAACTATCACTGTTTATTTATTTATCAGTTTAAGGAAAGGGTACAAAGAAGGGATCAACGTACATATTGCATTATTACGGTACTAACATTCTGTTGTTAACTAAAAACTCTTTGGTGCGCTGATTTAGTTGTTCTCCTTCTGTCTTTTTCCTTTTGTTCTTTACAAGTCGAATTTTCAGTGAGCTAAACCCTTTTGCTTAGCTAGTTTCCCCTGTTTTACTCTTTTTTTTTCTTTTTCGTATGAATTTACACCTCAGCCCACAAATTTAGTGATGAAAATGTTCAAAAAAAAAAAACTTCAAATATTCAAAAGAAAAAATGATTTACATGAATTATATGTTTATTGCTTCCTTCTAAATTTAGGTGGAAATAAAATCGAACTATCTTTTTACTTTGCCAAATTTGTGCAGAATCTAGATGATGAGAGCGAGGAAAGGCATGTTGCTGTGATTTGGCTTTGTTCTACCCGAATGACCTGGATGGCGTAGAATTAATTCAGGATTATAAGGATATAATCCGTTCACTAAGGTGTGCTCAGAAAGCTAAAGAGCAACTTGACTTTTCCCACAAGGCATACTGAAATAGTTATCTTTAATGGGGATTGAAGCTTACAAAATTTTGGCAATCGCTCTTCAGATTTTGATAACACTAACCATATCTGTCGCGTCGTATGAAAGATCTTTTAGTAACATGAAGCGGATAAAATCATACTTGCACTCCACAATTAGTCAATAAAGACTCATCACGAATCTGGAGAATCTTTCTATCGAAAATGAAATAGCATCTACTTTGGATTTTGATAATATAGTTGAGGCTTTCGCAGCTACCAAAGCAAGGAAGGTAGCATTCTGGATGCTGGTTGCAGTGGCGGATCCAGGGGAGGAAGAAGAGGAAGCTTTCTTATTATATATATATATAACCCATCCCAGAGTTTGAAGCTCTTAAAAATAGTTCTAAGTAGCAGTATGACAACCTCCCCCCAAGAAGTCGGTCCTGGATCCACCCCTGGCTGGTGGAACACAGGCTTTCAACTTTAGAAAATAAAAATACAAAATTATCAAAAGAGTAATTAAAAGCCGTCAAGATCCGTCAACTGACCGATGATGGGTGGTAATGAAACATAGGATGGTGCAAAACGTAGTAGAATTCTGTGCTCACATATTTAATCTATGATATATCTCCAGTCATTTAATACATTCAGGATTTTTTGTTATATTCTAATACTAAGTGTGTTATTAGTAAGGGGTAATGGATACAGTCATAAGTGACAGAATATAAATATGACTAAATTATTGAATACAAAATGTAATCATAAAATAAGTGTGAAATCTTGAAACAATAACAAAAAAGAAAAGCAGGAGAAATACCTTCTAGTGCTTAACTATTCAGTGATATTTCGGGGAAAAAAAAAGTGGGACTAAATAGATCATATATTATCACTGAAGATAAATCTAGTAAGATATAAATGAAGATGACACGCAGGAGAGAAATATATTCTGGCCATTATTTACTGATATTTCGGTTTAAAAAAGTGTTTAAATATCGTGTATGATCAGAGGAGTCAGACCGAACGTTAAAGTAAATACGACTAATTGTAGGAGAAAAAAATAATCAAATAAAACCCATGTAACGTAAATTCAGACAGGTAAGAAACCATGAATAAACTTAACCACATGAGAAATTGCACCGGAGAAACACCAAAGGCGAGAACCGAACGAGAAAAAAATTAGAAAACTTAGAGCTTACATTTGAAATTGCATCGGTTATATTATTATTTGCAATTATTTTAATATCAGCTCATTGTTACACTTTGTGTGTAAATTTGACTCTAAATATGTTATTAGGAGCTCTTCCACTATTCCATCTAATTACAGTACGGCGAGTACGCGTTCAAATTAGGATAGTATAACTTAGGTGTAGGATAAATTCTGGATTCTTTGTTGTTGTTATGTTATGTTTGTTCTTTAGATTATGTATTTTTGTCGTGAGTTGTAGTTTCCTTTACACTTGTATCCCTAATCCTTTTTTCTATCATGCCCCTTGTTTAAAAATGAAAAAAAAAAAAGAAAAAATATGCAATAGTAGCCCTCGTCCGGTTTAATTTTCAGATACCAGCCTCAAGGCGGGTTTGAGCATTAAAAAAATAGACATGGATGTTGAATGTCACCCCTATTTATTTAATATACCCCAAATTAAAATGGTTTAAACACACACACCACCAGGAAAGGGGGGAGGAGGAGTAAACAGAAAGAATGGTTATGGAAATGAATGTCAGAAATAGCAGTGTATAAATGATGATTGTTAGAAAAGGGGCCCTAATCTACTTCACTGGCCCCGGGCCCCAGTTTTCCTTACGCCGCCACTGCTCTGGAGACAACTGTAATGATATACCTAGGTACTGAGATTTAAAAAAAACGAATTTAACTTTGAAATCATAATATAGTAACAGAATGCAATTTTCTTTGTGATTGTACATAAATTCCCGGAAAAATTCCCATTTTGGGAATATTCCAGAAAAATATCTTCCCGGCACTATGTGTAACGCTTCTGGAAGTTCCGCTGGACCACACACTGTGCCTTCTCCTGGAGTGGCCATTTTTGTCAATGCCTCACCTGCAAAAACAAACACAAAAGAAATTACAGAAGAGTGATTTGTTGGAAGTGTTAGTATAGAGCAAAACTTTGGATGTGTGTGAACATTATGCCGCAAACCTCACATTTCTATCTATCCTCGTGTCTGACTTACACGCAAACAAAGATGGAAAGATCATTTTGAAACACCTGGTATATATCACTGTGTAAACTGGACAAGTCCTCTTTCCTCCACATAAAGAGCTTGATTCGAATCCCGGTGATGAACAATATCGTATCTGTTGATTTTGCCTGCAGTATCACATTTTCTCCCAAATTATTATGCCTCTAATTCAATCATAATCATTCCCCTTAATTAGTCATTATTCCCCTTTAGCCAAAAGGTCATAATCATAGGACTAAAAACTGAAAATATTTTGTTATTTACAGCATAGATTTCTCAAGAATTTCACGTTGAATCTTAGCAAGAAGATATATTGATTGGCAACAGTGTCGAGGCCGGCCACGAAATATGGATACGAAGAAAATTTGAAGGGGAAAAGAGTGACCAACAGGGTAACCAACCTTGACCAGTTGTTTCTTATTTAGATGTGTATTGTTAAGAGGGTATATGTAAATGGCATATACTTAAAACATGCTTGACGAAATAATTACGTCATGTCTGAGTATAGCATCCGCATTGATATTGCAGACTTGTCTCTGATTATCTTATAGTTACTGAAGATAAAGAATTAAATACCACTGAGATTGCACAAAGATCAAGAGTATCAAGTAAACTGTGTAAATATTTTACGCGAAGCCCCATTGGAAAGTTGAAGTACTTTCAAATATAAATACTACATTATTCTCATTATCAGAAGAAAAGATCTGTAAGGTCTAAATAAATAAATATTGTAGGTTGAAATTCACAATACTTGCGATGACTGGTACGAAATAAGGTTCCAAAAGATGCTTTCTGCGAATATTTATATGATTGGTGAATCAACAAAGATCTGATGCAGTTCGGATCCACGTGTCATATAGCTTTGATGCGGAAAAGTACGAGGGACCTACAAATAGTAATTGGATATTTTGTATAATCTTCTTCTAAAGATGTTTTAACCGCTTAAATAAGATTGTTAGGAACAGAAACTTCATTCTATATCGATTTTCTGAAAATTTGTGGATTGCAACTCGATGCATTTTTCCTTTTTTAATGTAACAAGCAATTATAGCCGCTATGACTATTATCTTAACTGACATAAATTATTGAGCACTTCCTGTAGGGCTACAATGATTAAATTTGGCATGATTGTAGGCAGTGGCGTAGCACACTTTTGCGTCCCCCCCCCCGCAAAGTATAGAGAAGGGGCCCTAGTTGTAAAGCCGATAGAAGTAAGGTTGGAGTTCTACTTCTTTAAATCTTTATTCATCACAAGACTTCGAGGGCCCTCTATACCTCAGGGCCCCCCGCACTGCGGGGGTTGCGGGGGCAGCTGCTACGCCACTGATTGTAGGTTTCTGGATCTAACCGATAGGAAAATTGCCAAAAGTTAATATTTTTAATTTTTAGGGGGTCTAAAGAGGGGATGAAAAATTTCCCCATGTTATTTAAAAGAGACTTTTTTCGGACCTATAATATCAGTTTTAGATACTTAGAATTGGAATAAAAACTTCAAATTCGGTATGCTTGTACGTTTTCTTAGCAGTACCTAAGAAAATCAATGAAAATTTAAAAATCCAACTTTAGAGTGGTTTTATAGGGAACTGAAAAATTTTTTCCCATGTTATTTATATGGGACACCTTTTACACCCCCAAATTATTGAGCACTTCCTGTAGGGATACAATGGTTAAATTTGACATGACAGTAGCTTTTCGGGACAAACCCACAGGAAAATTACCAAAATTGAATATTTTTAATTTTGAGGAGATCTAAAGATTGGATGAAGAATTTCCCCATGTTCTTTAAATGGGCTTTTTTTTTTTTTTTTTTTTTTTTTTGGACTTATATAATCTCATGTTTTAGGTACTTAGAATTGGAATAAAACCTTGAAATTCGAGTATGCTTGTACGTTTTCGTAAGCGTTATTTAAGTAAATTATCAGAAATAAAAATTTCCAATCTTAGGGTGGTTTTATGGGAAACTGAAAAATCTTTCCCATGTTATTTATATGGGACGTCTTCTACACCCCAAAATGTTTAGGCACTTCCGGCATGATTAGAATGATGAAATTTCGCATGATTATAGCTAGAGGTCTGCGTGGATACAATATATAGCATCCGCATCCGCAACATTCTATCCGCATCCGCAGATAATGAAGTAGCAAATATATACAACTTACATATTCTATAATACACTTAGTTTTCTGAGTCAAACGAAACAATATATTATATCAGTTTCCTCGTGATCAAATACCAACTACGATAAATAAAATGCAATATAAACCGTGCAGATACAAATTAGAAATTAATGAACGATTTATATACTTACCCAAGATCTTCAAATCCAGATATCGGACCAAAATAGTCCCACGTAGGTAATATCCCCTCAATCGACTAATTTTAGAGCACGTCACTAAGTTTTTAAACTTCATCATTACTCATAAAAAAGGGGCATTTGTTCTAAACACAAAAGCGAAATGGAAATAATCGTTATTAAGAAATAAATAATTAATCACGGGACCGCAAACACATCCACATATCCCGAACTGACACTAGCACGAGTAATTGCACTAAATTAAAAAAAATAAATGACGAAACTAACAACGCAATACAATGCATGCTTTCACGACCAAGCTCCTTCGTGGCAAAGGGTTAGCGTACGCGCCTTTATCGTGGGAGACCCGGATTCAATTCCCGGCGGGAGCGCATGTGGTTCGGATTCCACGTTAATCAGTAGGTCCACGTCTCATATAGCCTCACTGTTGAACGGGACAAACTCAAAATCAACTCAAGCTTTCACGACTACACTTTTACTGAAACTAGAAGTGAAAATAACTTCGAATACAAATAGGAAGTCTGTACCGTTGTGGACAAACACCGTGTGCGTGGGTTTTCTCGGGGTTCTACCGTTTCCTCCCACTTTCTTCATTCCACCATGTTCATTCATTACTCACTATCACCGTCTCCTTTAGCCTAACCGGCATAACCGTGGGACGTAAAACTCAAAATTTCATTTCATTTTGGGAAGAGGCAATAGAGGAAGTTTAGAATTTACTGCTTTTCTTTGCAGCTTCCACTCATTGTTGGACACATTTAGGGTAGGAGAAACAACACATTGGTTGTTCTTTCTTTCTTTACCAGAGGCCCAGAACATACACACATATATACACATACACACATTTAGAAAGAGAGAGAGAGAGAAACAATTGCTGTTATAAAACTCCAAACGCTCGGAATGTTCATTGAGGTCCGTGGCACCTCTCCGAAGAGAGAAATCTGTGGGGTCGCAAATGTGCATTCAGTATCTGCTGTACTTCAAAGGAAAAAGTGAAGATTTTTTTAAGAGAGAGGGAGAGAGAAAGATGAGCGTATGATGTGATTTGTTTACTATTTCGGTGACCTACGCGCTTCTCCAGTTTGTCACAAAAGGCAAAGATAATTCTGCTGACCAGTTTACAGTTTATGGAAGGGGATGCGGAGTTTTAAATTAGGGTTTTGGTTCCTGGCCTCTCAGGCTAGAAAAACTTTATTTGAAGATATTTCTTCCTCTTCAAGGCGAATGGTCTGAAAATTTTCAGCTTTATCAAAGGGGCTTTGGCGGCAATTATTTTTCCTTTTTTACTGCAAATAGCGGTTCTTGAGGAGTAGCGATGGGGCCTGTCGTTTCTTCCTGTTTAGGTCAGAGATGTCATTTACCTACAAAACGGCTGCTAAAAATATTGAAAACAGCAATAAAAGGACAACTCTCTCGTGTCTTTTTTTGTCCCTTTGCTGTCATTTAGTCACAAGCTTCAAACGCACTTGTATTTTGATTTTAGTATTTTTCAACAAGCTTTAAAACTTTTAATTCAAAACGAACGTTCTAGTGCTCTTTCCACCATTATCAGAAAATTCACAGCATTTTTTTAGGTATCCGCAAATGCCCATTTTGATGCGGATATCCGCATCCGCTCAGACCTCTAATTATAGCATTTCAGGACTAACCTACAGGAAAATTGCCAAAAGTGAATATTTTTAATTTTTTAGGGGTCTAAAGGGAGATGAAGAAATTCCTATGTTATTTAAATGGGCGTTGTGTTGGGATACAAAATCTTAATCTTTTAGATAGTTGAAATAGGAAAAGAAACAATAGAATTGTGGGTTCAAGAGATGAGAGGCCGTAGGCCGAGCAAAGACAGTGTGTGTGTGGGGGGGGGGGAAGCCCCGGGATGGGCATTCAGGAAATATGAAGAACAAGTTCACGAAATTCACTGTACATGCAAAGGGCGATAGATAAGAAATGCGAGGCCGTAGGCCGAGCAAACTCGGGCGTCTGGGGGCAGAGCCCCCAGCTAGCCAAAGGCTAGTCACAAATAAAACTCAAACTTTGTGTTGCATAGACGCAAACCGCTACGAAATGAGCCCTCGGTTAAAGCTTTGCTTATTAAGAAAACAGATAACGCAATGGAAGAGTAAATAAAAGTGGCTAACGCACAGAAACCAACCACACGGTATCCAGGTTTCGATTCTTACAGGATATACCTTCCCCGAGTACAGAAGTGTATGTTGGTCAGCCAATAATTTACCGTCATTTATCCAAAAGTATCGATCTCAAACTCCCATTTAATTTCATTTCTTTCTAGCTACGTTGGCTATTAACGTCCGTATTTATAAACATCCCTTAATGTTAAAGGAGGCATTTAAGAAGTCCCTATGGAATAACAGGTAATCTAATCTTCACAGTGGCAACCCCCGAGATGTATTCAAAACCTGAGGGCATGTAGATTCTCACCCAGCAGAATAAGGGAACAATTTGTGCGATCTTTTTATTAGTAATACCATATCACTAATGAAGACGAAAACAGGTACGGGCCAATTCAGGCCCATATCCACGGGGGGTTAGGAAGGCCGCCCCCCCCTAAACTTTGGCTGGCACCCTAAACGTTTCACGGTAGGCTTGCAAATGAACTATAATATGGTGACGAAGTATAATATGATTGGGTCGGGCCCCCCTAACTTCTACCGAGCCCCCCTTGAATTTTGGGGCTGGCTACGGGCCTGGGCCAATCCCCCGAAATCCTCATTCTCTTTGGGTACAAAACGACGTGCACTCTAAGCAGGGGCGGATCCAGGGGGGCGATCTCCCCCAGAAGAGGAAACTTTCTTATTTTATATATATAAATAAAAGCCATCCCAAAGTTTGGAGCCCTTCAAATTAGCAGTATGCCAACCCACCGCCCCCTCCGAGAAGTCGGTCCTGGATCCGCCTCTGACTCTAAGGGCCCACAAACAACTGCAGTTCATATGTCATGATTTCTTCAGTATCAACATTTGAAAATTTTAGTGTAAATGTGCGAATACAAATAGTTGTTTGTATGTGAAGGAAATTATGCAGTAATTGATTGTCATAGCTTATAATACCTCACTGAACTAAATAAAATTTTATTTAACATTTCTAAACTGTTTATTAGTTTTGTAACATTAAGCAGAAAATATTGTTACGTTCGTCAGTCTTCACACCGAGTAAAAAAGTGTTGTCACATCTCAATTCTGTAATCTTCTAAGGTAAGGAGTAGGGGTGTGATATGCGCGGTTAATTAATGTCGTTTATAAGTGAAGTTCTACATGTCCCCCGGTTAAGTAATATCTAGGGAAGGAATTTAGGAGAAATGGGCCTAAGTTGGTTAGTAAATGCTCGGTGAAAGTGTCGAATCACAACGTAGGACCAACGTTGTGAATTGGCTAGCCACTGCTGATCCTAGTGTCTAAGCGGATAGAGTAGGATTTTTAAATTTTAGAGTCCTCCTGCTTAGGGGAATAAAATAGTAGGTCCTACAGTTTCACTTAGCATATTGTAACTTTTTGTCAAGAAGAAAATTCACGAGTCTCAGCACTTTCGATGGCCATCTCTAAGTTCATAAATAGTAGGATTAGAAATTTTGAACTCGTATATTAAGCTAATTGTTATACAGGATTGGCAACATTGATGTAGTTGAGCATGCGCAGAAGCATGCTCTAGCATTCTGTGCTTGCAACAAAGATAGAACCGTCCGAGTTGAGTTGAATACATATGAGTAGCAGTAAGGTGAAATTGCTACCGTAATACAAAATCCAGCCAAATCTGAAGCGAGATCGGCCATATGGTTTTTGAGCGCGAAAAGATAGAAAGCACCTGACCAAGGGCGCCCATCACGGGGGGCAAGGTGGGGCGCTTGCCTCCCCTAGAGAAAATTGTACTTCAGAATATCGAAAATCCAATAGAATTTTTACATTAGTTACAGCAAAATTTGAAACTATTTTTGAAACGTCGATTATACTTGTCCCCCCTTGGAAACCACAACATGGGCGCTCTTGCACCTGCCATTAATCGGAAATTATGTGCCATTTATGGACCGACAGTTCCGGGAAGTCTTCATTCAAATATTCATGACGATGAGCGTAGCGGAAAGCCAAGTTTTCAAACGCATGATCTGCTGGAACGAGTTAACAAGAAAGTGCGATCCCTTCGCCGGTTCAATATAACTGAACTCGCCAAAGAGTTTCCAGAAGTGTCTACCAAAACAACCCTAGAAGCAGAGACAACTTGGAAACCGCTTGCTGTAAGCTTGAATTGCAAGTTGGCCAAGCTTCCATCCAGCTTAATTCGAAAACGTGGAAGCATGTCGCAAGCTGGACTCCAGTAACGAAGTTACATGGAGGCTACCTTACATTCAGTGTTCCACTCAAGCTTAACGCAAGCGTTTTACAAGTGAAGTCAAGTCAATAGCTAATGAACGGCCAGTGATGCTATGACGGTCTGCGAAGGATCTAAAGCATCGGTTGCAGGTACAACAAAAGGCAAGCGTAAAAGCCAAGTAGTTTTTTTTTTTTTTTTTTTTTTGTATCTATTGTAAGTTATCCTTAGTGTTTTGCAACAAACATCCTGAATTGAATTCTGGAACACTTTTGTATCACTCTAAAAATTGGTCAGAACTTTAAGAATTTATTGACGAAAATTTCAATTTTGTGTGCTAATCTCAACTATTAAGTGGATAACTATGGTAGCCGGTAGGTAGTCTGGGTCAGCCTCATTTGAAATAGAATTAAGTCAGAAACAAAAACTACAGTGCTTCGCATTTATATCCACTGTTTTCTGATGATAACTGCTGAAGCTTATATTTATTATATGGAGTGTTCAGAGCACAATGGAATCAAGCCATAAAGTTGTAAGAAAAATAGACAAAATTTGTACTGTAAGCTTAATTACATGGAAGTTTTAAGTTTTTACGGTATGCTTAATTATATGGAAAACTTTACACTTTTTTTCTCCTTTTCGTGCTCTACTATACCTTGATTTGAGCCTTTCAAATTTCATACCATTTTCCACTGAAAGGTATCTTAATTCAACAAGGAAATAATTATATATACGATAGTTAAATTGAAATTTATCGTAGTACGAGGGTCACTACGAAAGTTTTGAGATACGCATTGTTGTGGCACGGTATTTGAATTCCAACAATTGCGTTCGGTAGTAATATCTAGAGCGAAGAAGCGAAGCAAGTTTCAACTCTCCTCGCTAATCGGCGTGGCCGTATCACCTTCACTTCTTTGTTGATGTGAGCAGTATTCGGCTGTCTAGAATGGAGCCCGAAAGGGAACATTTTTGGGCAATGATCCTTTACGATTTCAAAAGTGGCTTGAAGGAGACACAAAGCCTTGACCGTTTGCAGGGGGCATTTGGGGACCTTGCTCCTTCCCGTGCTACAATTTTTCGGTGGTTTGGTGAATTCAGAAGAGGCCGGATATTGCTTAAAGATGAAGAGAGAGCTGGACGTCCGGCAACAGCTGTGTCAGATGAAAACATTGCCGCTGTGGAACAAATGATTCGAGAAAATCCTCGAACAACTTTCAACGACATTGAATCTACAGTGAACATTGGATCGCCAGCAGTAACAAAAATTGTCCATGATCATCTTCGCCTCAGGAAGGTTTCATCTCGTTGGGTGCCTATCACTTTGACTGAACAGCAGAAGCGCATGCGCGTGGAATGGTGTGAAGAAATGCTTGCAAGATTTGATGGAGGCAATTCTCGACGCGTCTCTGACATTGTTACTGGTGATGAGACTTGGATCTATCAATTTGACCCTGAAAATAAACGCCAGTTTACAGTTTGGATCTTTCCAGACGAAAATCCACCCACGAAAGTGAAGCTACCGCGAAGTGTGGGGAAGAAGATGGTCACAACTTTCTTCTCCAAATCTGGCCATGTTGCAACTGTTCCACTTGAAGAATAAAGGACTGTTACTGCACAGTGGTACACCACTGTTTGCCTAACAAAAGTGTTCCAGAAGCTTCGGGAACGGCGTCCGAGAACTGGATTGCGTGGGATCCTGCTTCATCATGACAACGCGTCCACACACACGTCCAACATCACAATTCAGTTTTTAGAATCTACGAAGGTCAAACTTATGACTCATCCGCCGTATAGCCCTGACCTGGCCCCGTGTGATTTTTTCAGCCAATTGTTCTCATATTTCACAGCAACAATAGTAGTGAAGAATCTTATGATTGTGAAATATTACTACTACTACTACTACTACTACTACTACTACTACTAATAATAATAATAATAATAATAATAATAATAATAATAATAATAATAATAATAATAATAATAATAATAATAATAATATCGAAATTGCGATTCAGTGGTTTACGCGTTGCACTATCTTTAAGGAACTCAAATGCGGTTTCTCATTATTATTATTATTATTATTATTATTATTATTATTATTATTATTATTATTATTATTATTATTATTATTATTATTATTATTATTATTATTATTATTATCTGCATGTTTTCTTTCCTATAGAGAGGTCCTAGACCATCTGTTCAATGTAGCGAGACCAAATTTTGAAATTTTTTGGTAAGATTCTCCAGGATATAATCATGTTTCAAATTTTCCTCCTACAACCTGCTGTTGTTAGAGTTAGAACTAGGCTTCAGGAACCTGCACAACTTGGTGATCATCATTAGGCTAATGTGCCGTGGAGTGAATCTTCCAGTCGACTTCGCACGTTATTTCCTCGCTCGTAGTTATCGATTTCGGTCTCAATCTTTCCCTTTGAATGTGTGTATGCGTGTTAAACCACAAATTATGTATTTTCCTTGCGCGGTGCCAGTGAACGTGTTGTCAACTTGCATGCAAAAGTTGAAAGATGTCTCATTGATAACAAAGTCGTATTATTATAGACGAAAGTTTCTACGTTTCGGGTCTAATTGATAATTAATGACACTCATGCCTTTATCTTCGCAGAAATGCGTACGGTATTTCGTTAAAAAAAAAAAAAAAAATACTTCGTTTGTTTTTGGAGTCCATTTGGCATGGAATGAAAGTAAATATTAAGGAAACAAAAGCATTGGTCTGAAATTTGGAAATTAAGCAACAATCCTTGTATTATCAATGTACTAACTTTCAGCAAAAAGATGTTCAAGAAATCGCAGTATCCATATTTTAAAATCCATTTTATTTAATTTAATTTCTAGAAAAGCTATAATTATTTATTATCGCTGTCGGGTATTTTAAGCTTGAAAAAACTGTAATTGAATGAATAAATGATTGATTGATTGAATAAATGAATTGATTTTTTTTAAATCATAGGTCCCTCGACATTTATTTGTTTATCGACACAACATGCATTACTGCCTAATTACAGTGTCTACATATAATATATAATTTTAAATTACAATGATACGTATTAAGACGATATGAAATAATACAGTTTCCTTGATTTTTTTTTTAATTCGCAGTATTACTCTTTTGAACAACATTTCAGAACTATTAAATATATTTACATCTTTACAATCCTTACCGATTGTATGTGGCACAAATTCTCCATGTAGGTGACATATGCAGTGCATTTATACGTGCCATCCTGCAGTAGAACAGGCCACTATTTCCCTTGCGTGTTTTGAGGGTTGGAAACTGTATTATTATGTTTGAAATTATGTCTGTACAGTCTATTTTGTTGTGCAAAACTGTGTAAGAAAATGAGATCGTTCAACGTCCGTCTTTGTTCAAGTGTCTGAAGTGTAAAATTGTCAAGTAAATTATCATATGATTCATATTTTGGATACAATCCGGTCCTTTTGTATGTGAGAAAACCTATGAATTTGTTTTGTATGTGCTCAATTTTTAGACTGTATGTTTTCACGGAAGTGTTTCAAATGAGTGAGGCATATTTAAGTTTCGATCTTACGTAAGAAAAGTAAAGCGTTTTAAAAGAGTTAACATTCGTAAATTGTTTGGTTGTTCTAATAAGAAACCCAAGATTTCTATATGCATCCTTAGTAATATTTGCCACATGATGCGAAAAAGTCAAAAAAAAGTCTATTGTTAGTACAGCATTTAAGTATATTAGTCAGATCTTGTTTCAAGAGTAGACAGTCATCTATAATTTCACATCTACGAATATTTTCAAATCATCTGCAAAGGGTATTTTATGAGACTTGAATATAACGGGGCAGATGATTAATAAATAATAAACACAAAAGAGGCCCAAGTTTAGACCCCTGAGGGACTCCAGAATTTACGCAACAGCTTGTGGTTTTATATTCTTTATACAAAATGGATATTCTACGTTCACGAAAGATTTTATAAATTTACATTGGGGGACTAAAATTGAACGTGGCAAGTTTTTGAATTAATAAACCATGATCCACAGTATCAAATGCTTTATTAAAATCCGTATATATGACGTCTACTTGTCCATTATTACCAAGGAGGAACTTATGAACTTATAGTTAAGTTAGTTACCGTGTATGTTTTCTGTAGGAAGCTATGTTGATACATTGAAATTGCAGGTTTAACATGATGCATCACCTGATCATAAATGACACTTTCAAATGCCTTTGCAATTGTTGGCAATATAGCTACTGGACGATAGTTTTCTATATTACTTTTATTTCCGGTTTTCGGGACTGGGCATATGATTGATTCTTTCTATATATCAGGAAAAACATTTGCCCTTATTGAGAGATTAAATAAGATATATAGGCGTTGTTTTAAAATATTACTACAACCCTTCACAATATAAGGTGTATATTATCAAGCCCAGTTGCTTTATTCGGTTTCAGTTTCTTTATTGCATTTTCAATGTACTTTATACTAATCTCCGTGATATGGAATAAGTTAAGGTATTCCTTATGTTAATATTTTTTTGTTATGTGAGTTAATACAATTTTTAGTTAAGGAGGAGGATTGATTGTAAATGGACTGGAAGTGTTGAGCAAAAGCTTTCGCAATTTCATCATTCTTAGTCAGATTCTGTCCGTCATAGGTCATGGGCTCAGTAGAAAGATGTCGGTATTTATTTTTAATGTAGGCCCAGAAATGTTGTGGGTCTTGGCTTATATTATTTTCACCATTGAAGATAAAGCCACTATGTGCTATAGCTATTTTACGTTTTACGTCTCTACGTAGCCTGCAGTACTCGTTATAATGATATTGGTGATTAGTCGTTCCCCTCCCCCTGAGAGGATTGTCCCTCTTATGGATGACTCCAACTACAAATAACGACTCGTTAGGTAGTGTGAGCGAGAAATAATAGAACTGAGGAGAGAACTGAAACCCCTTCCAATCTCGTCTAGTTACTAAAGTTAGTGCCTCATGGTGCACTAGGTCTCGGGTTCGAATTCCGGTGGAAGAGCACGAGCGATTGCTTTAAACCGATACAGACAAAATACAAATCTATATAAATAAAAATGAAAGTGACTATGTTTGTGACAATAATCCTTAAACCACCCGACCGATCTCGATCAAATTTTCACCAAAGATGAGGTTAGGACATGGGATGATTTTTGTCATTTCACTTTGACAGTGCAACTTCAGGGAGAGGGAGATATACAAACAATCGAAAATGACTGGTATTAGTGACGAATCCATAGTTTTCGTTGTCGTTGAGACGAACAATGACACTTCCGATACCGTTCAAATCCAAATTAGCCCTTTATATCCAAAATGAAACGTATTCTCTCCTGCGAAGAACGGGTATTCTGCTTAGATGAAAATAAAATGAAATAACTCCCTTTAGCCTAAAGCAGTGGTTCTCAACTTAATTCCCATCGCGACCCTATTTTATCACATCCTCTTGCCACCGACCTTATAATTTCTGGTTTGTAATAACGAGCTTGTGTCGAAGTTTTAGTATTGCGGAGATCTCGCGATATCCATCTATTTCTATAATAGTAGAATCCATTTCTTGTATATAGTGGATACAGTAACTTCCCTAAAAGCGAATGAATTAAAACCAAATTTGCTTTAATTCATCCTCAGCTTATTCATAGTACAAATATCGAATCCGATCCGTCATGCTGTTTCAAAATGAATGTTTAAGCTTCATAACTTCCTTAATTTTGGGTCATATGATTAAAAAGATAAAGTAACTTCTAATTTTTGTTTTAAAGAACTTGGACAGTTGTTTAAAAAGTTATTGAGTATTTTAATTTTCGAGAGGCCGCCACTTTGAGTTACCTCATATTGTTGGGCATGTCCATGGTAACTCACGTTACGTAATGACGTATATTTTGAAGAATACTAACCACAAATAAACTTAAAAGCTCCGCTTTTTTTTTTTAAAAAAAAAAAAAAAAGGAAGCTGTCATATTTATACAGATAATTACCAAATATCGTAATTTATATGATACAGCAAACCTAGGAGAAAAGAAAATACTATAGTAACTCACGTTACAAATTTTTTCCCTACATTCAGAACCTGTGATTTTTCAGTACATTTTCTTTTGTGCTGGCATAGCTATGTGCATGAAATTACTATGTAAGATAGGGACACACATAATTTAACTATGGCAAAAATATTAAATTTTTATTTACATTTTATGACTATTTATTTTAGTGGAATACGCACAGAGTCGGGTAACCCACGTTACGGTAACTCACGTTACATTTGTCAACGATCTTTCATTATTAAGTATAAGCAACATACATTTATAATGACTTGAAATAAGCACAGTTTAATTAAGTTGAACATTGAACTTTACTTTAAGAAAAGGTTTCATCAGTTATATGAAATTTTATTTGGGATACCGACAGAAAAAAATAAGAGCTATGTAATAATAAATAAAGCTTGTATAGCATAATCAACATTAAAACTTAGTAGATTAAAAATAACCTACGGAAAAAATAAGAAAATAGTAATTCTCTAATAATAATAATAATAATAATAATAATAATAATAATAATAATAATAATAATAATAATAATAATAATAATAATAATAATAATAATAATAATAATAATAATGATAATAATTCCAGCAACATACAACTATATTTTTATCAAAAGAACAACTTGACTAAAAATTATAACTATATTTCTTTCATGAATTTTTGTCCCTGTTAGGAAACAAATGAAACTGCGCGCCAAAAATATACCTTCGTTGTGGCCAGCTTGCTGGAAAAAAGACTATTCGCTCACACACACACGTAGTATCTCATTAGTTTTCAATTCTAATTGTATTTCAATATGCAGGTTTCGTTACTTTTGTATTTTTACGGTATTTCAATATGCAGTTCTCATTAGTTTCATATCGTACCTCTTTCATTTAACTTGCTTTTTAAACAACTCTGCACCTGTTGAAAATGTTTAGTAGATCTACAGTATTTTTTGTTGTCCTTAACAGTATGTTTAAAAATAATAAAATATGCCTATCAAAGCAAAATTAAAAATAATATTTCAAAATATTTTCCGGTATTAGATTCTAATTACATTTATCTTCGCGACCCCATAAAAGCCTCTCTAATACGTGACCCCAAGGTTGAGAAACCCTGGTCTAAACATACAGATGATTAATGAAAGGGTATGAATATGAAATAATTTATGAAATGAGAATGTGGGAGAACTTCTCAAAAATAAATGGCCACAATGTTGTCTACCACAAACTCATATAGGTTGAGATCGAACCACAAATCTCTCACACAAGAGACGAGCGCTCTAGCACTGAGCCACCGTGCTTTCCTAAGTACAAATCAATCATAGTAAATATGAAGAGAGGTTAGTCGTAGTCTAAATATATCTAAACACTTCATTATAAACGGAAAGAATCTCAGTTATGTTGAAAGGGAAATAACATCACATTCCCTTAAATATCCAGTAGCCAAGCGATAGCCGCAGACATGCGTGGATACATAACGGTACGCTAACCTACTTAGGATTCACATTCACACAGTACGTTGTCACTTACGTCCATACTTCTCCCTTATATACCATAGCAGCTTGTTTCTCTATGTATCGTATCTAGATAATTTATGCTGTTTTAGCACAAATAACGGACAGTACACCAAAACCGTAATCAAATTTCCTTTTAAAATGTTTGACAAATTATATTTAAGAGCAAATTTATATTCCGTTGGAGTTTTCTTTTCCGTTCCCATTAAAGTCGATTCATTTTTTTCTGGGTTGGGGAAGGTAAGAGGTTATATTTAACAGCAGCCCCTAGCAGGTTAGGAAGCACTCTCTAACTGAAAACAATATGGGTTGCCTGCACAATAGGGGAAATTTTTAACTTTAATTCATATCATTGAAGGGGTTCAAATACTTTCTATAAACTTAGGCCTATTCTCCTCCTGCGAAGAAGAGGTTTTTCACACAGGGGCAACGCCCGACATTATTTATTCTACTTTTTTATTTCAAAATATTTTCCCTAAACATTGTTCTTCTCGTGCTTAGAACGGACACTTCAACTGGTCCTGTGGGATTCGAAGTTGATTATTCTGCATTCTCAATGACCTTTTATCTCCATTTCATTTTGGTGTTATGCCGTATAAGTAATGAGATTTTTTTTAAAAATTAAAAAAATATGGATATCCTCTAAAATTACTTGATATATGTATACCGTACTACCAACTTGGTAATTTTCCTACTATAAAGGTAACCAAGAAAGTTCTGTCGGTTTCTACCATCACTTTTGAAGTTCGAACATCGATATATCACCTAACACGTACCTGAAAGATCAAAAATAGTCTCCATCAGCATCGACGACCTTCTTCCAACGTTCAGGATTTCATCGTGGTACGCGTAGAACTTGGTGGGCCGTGAAGCGAAGAAAGTATAAAGTGCATTTTGCACCTCTACTAGGGATTTGAACTGGCGTCCTCTAAGTTGATTATCCAATGAATGGAACAGATTGATTGATTGATTTTGAGTTTTACGTCCCGTTCAGCAGCGAGGCTATATGAGACGTGGACCTACTGATTAACGTGGAATCCGAACCACATGAGCTCCCGCCGGGAATCGAACCCGGGTCTATGAATGGAACAGATGATAATCCGGGGAGTATGGCGGATGCAATAGTGTTTCGCATCCAAGGCGTAGAATTGTCTCCCGCGTCATCCTAGCCACATGGGTCTTAGCGTTGTCCTGTAACAGGAGGACCACTTGGCGATTCAGAAGTGCTGGCTCCAGAGTTTTGAGTTTTTCTTGAACACGGCTCAACTGTTGACAGTACACAGTTGCATTGATAGTCTATCCAGCCGGTAGCAGTTCCTGATGCATGATCCCGCGAGCAGTCCACCAAATACACAGGAGGGCCCTTTTTTGGTGCAGTGCTGGTTTGGAACCGGTTCATGGGATGCTAACCAATGATGACGGCGTCGTGGAGCTTCGTACAGAACCCACTTCTCATCACATATCAACACCCTGTCCAGAAATGGCTTCTTCCTCAGACGAGACAGCAAGGAATCACAGGTGTCTGCTCGCGTTCTCTTCTGGCCGGGAGTCAAATCATGTGGGACCCATCGACCCAACTTGTAGTGTTCCCAAGTTGATGGAGGTGCTGCCGACTGGTTTCTCTACTTACACTGAATATTATTTCTCACAAGGAAGGGTCATGCAGTGGCTCCACTGAGATCCGAACGAAACAATTGTGTTTGCGTTTGATATGTTATAACTAGACGAATCCCAAAGTTATATGTGCCACCGGGCGGAATGTCGTGAGTTACAACATATTTTGTAATATAAAAGCTACAAAGCTGGCAGAATAGTTTGAACCGAGTCATTTGTTCAGAAACGGTTGGGTAAATGGAAAACTTGGACAATACGTATCCATCATTTTCAAGGACACACTTTTTCGGATAAAAAAAAGTTTGCTCCAGGTTACTCGAAGGGTCCCAGACGGGGTCCAACTCAAACTTTTTAAATGACAAGGGGGTTAAGTAGCACATCGTTTGAAAGCTGTTGTAAAATAAAAAAAAAATGCAGCAAGTCTCGACTCTCTACGACAACCCTGTGCAAAGTGGCGGAGGGTCAAAATGTAAACAAAAACTTAATTGAAAAGTCCATGGTCACCCCTATAAATCGGAGACGGTGAGACAAATATGAAAATAGGAAAGGAAGTGTGGCATTATTTTCAAAGTACAACAATGTAAGTTAAAGCGTCTTGTCCCAGGGTGCCCACAGTGTCCCAGGTGGGGTCCAACTAAAAAGTTTCAAATGCCAAGAGAGGTTAAGAAGCTCATCGTTTGCAAGATCTTGTTAAATGAAAGTGGATGGAGCAAGTTTTGACTTTCTACGACAACCCTGTCCAAAATTGCGGTTGGTCAAAATGTAAACAAAAGCTTAATTGAAAGCTTAATTATGGTCACCTTGAATCCAAGATGGCCGCTTAAAACCTATGTCATTCATAACAGTACAAATCTAAATCTATTTTTCTCTATTACGTATCTAGAAATAATAGGAAGACTAAAGAACAATTGAATTTCGATTCACTTCAACGTATCTAGAAATAATAGGAAGACTAAAGAACAATTGAATTTCGATTCACTTCAACGTATCTAGAAATAATAGGAAGACTAAAGAACAATTGAATTTAGGTTCTCTTCAACTATTATTTCATTTGGTAACAACACAGATATGTTTTCTTCTTAATGCATGTTCGTCACGGTTCTCTCGACATTTTTACTTGAATATAACGAATATGCGATGAACACACAACTCTGACTTCCTACTCATACTGCTAAACAAAAGTTGAATACCTTCGGGTATTTTTCTAATTTTGTCATATGTAGTTCATACAGAAAGAACTTGCTGCACCAGTAGGTTGAAGGCTCTATTGTAACGTATTCGTGATGGTTACATTTGTAAGCCATTCGTTGGTTTGATCGCAATACTTCAAGCAATACAAATATACAATAAATAAATAAAATAAAATTGCAAGATTGGCGAGTACTACCAACCATGTGTAAGTCATTTCAGTACATCCAGCTGCGTCAAACTTTGTTGATTTGGTCACAGTATTCCAAGAAATAACATATTTATATACAAACTCATTTTTCACGCTGGCAGCCATATTGGATTACAGATTATACTCTTTGATATTTTGTGGATATCTGCTACTAACCATAAACGTTCGCTTCTCCAACACCAGTGGTGTGAGCTGGATATCCGTTCGATACATAGTGCGGCAGTTTGAACTCAAGATGTCGCGTCTTTGAACATTTTCATTATTTTAGTCACTTACTAATCAACAATAATGCCAAATTTGTTTTCCTAGCTTCAGCAGTTTGGTATGCTCATCCTTTCGATATAGGTTTTAAGCGGCCATCTTGGATTCAAGGTGGCCATAGTTTTTCAATTAAGCTTTTGTTTACATTTTGACCAACCGCAATTTTGAACAGGGTTGTCGTAGAAAGTCGAGACGTGCTCCATCTTCTTTCACTTAACAAGAGCTTTCAAACGATGTTCTACCTCTCTTGCCATTTGAAACGTTTTAGTTGGACCCCACCTGGCACCATGTGGGACCCTAGGACAAGATGTTTTTACTTAAATCGTTGTACTTTGAAAATAATGCCACACTTCCTTTCCTGTTTTCACATTTGTCTCACCGTTTCCGATTTATAGGGGTGACCATGGACTTTTCAATTAAGTTTTTGTTTACGCTTTGACCAGTTGCCATTTTGCACAGGGTTGTTGTAGAGAGTCGAGGCTTGCTGCATTTTCTTTCATTTTACATCTTTCAAATGATGTGCCACTTAACCCCCTTTCGATTTAAACATTTTGAGTTGGACCCCGTCTGGGACCCTGCGGGGGACCCTGGGACAAAGTTTTTTACCCCAAAAAGTTTGTCGTTGAAAATGATGGGATACGTGTTGGCCGGGTTTTCCACTTACCCAACCGTTTCCGAACAAATGACTCGATTCAAACTATTCTGCCAGGTATTTTTTTTTTTTTTTTTTCTTACATTACAAAATATGTTGTGACTCACGATATTCCGCCCGGTGGCACGTATAACTTTGGGATTCATCTAGTTATGACGTTGCAAATGCTATCAAATGCAAACACAATTGTCTCGTTCGGATCTCAGCGGAGCCACTGCGTGTCCCTTCCTTGTCAGTTTCTCACATGTCTGGCCACTGTTCTCTTTCATTTCTGAATGAAGATCTGTATTTTGTACATATGTTGGTCTTCCGGCACGTGGTGCGTCTTCGAGTGTTTCGCCACCGTCTGTACACTTTTTAAACCACAGCTGCACTGTCCGCGTAGTCACGACACCCTCACTGAAACCCTGGTATATCTTCCGTCCCGCTGCAGCGGCGTTTGACTCCAGTTTGAACTCTTATAACCTACACGCCCTTATGACGCTCTGTCGAGGTCCCATGTTCACTTTGTCCTTACGCAAGTTCATGGTGTAACTGAATTGCCACAAGCAGGTAGTATGTTCGATATACCTACACCAACAACTGTCCTTCGCCTTATCTCCATTCGCATTCAACTCACGGTGTGAGGGCCAATTGAACACAGATATCCACAAAAAGTGACAGAACTTTCATGCTTACCTTTATAGAAATCTGCGTTTGGGACAATCTTAACTCTCTCCTTCTGCATGTACCTTGGTTGGACACATATCTTTTTGCGGGGCACGTGTACCACCCGTGGTACATGCATAAATTAGCCTCCTAAGCTGCATACTTCGCCAGCAGACGTGAATTCAATGCAATAAAATACAATATATATACAGAAAAACCTGTCTTCAAGGGATCCTTTATTAAACGGAAAACTGTCTTAAACGGAAATATTTCACGGTCCCATGAACTTTGGAGAACAAAACGTGTAAAACTCCCTTCATTAAGCGGAAACTGTGTTACACGCACAACGGAAAGAAAAATAAACATTTAACGGAAAATTCTGAGTTCCGGACTACAGCGTTTAGAAGATGTTTTGACATTTTGTGAGACATATATATTACACTGTCTGCGATAAAATGTTCGTTCTTTTGTTAAATATTTCTGGACAGTGTTGACCTTCCCCAACCACTACTCATATTCACCCCCACAAATTGTCTTTAATCTCCGCAACTTAATCAAGAATCATACGAAATGTCGGAAAGAAGTAAACGAGATAGAGGAATACGATACCGAGTTCCAAGAAGAGTGTAGAATAAATACATATCAAGTTTCTTTCAGAACTTTCAAGGAACTGCAAAAATTTGCCTTACGAAAAATTTATTCTGATTCACTTAGTATAATTTCTCAGACTAAAGTGTATGCAGAAAGTCAAGCAGCCAAGCAGCCAAGCAGCCAAGCAGCCAAGCAGCCAAGCAGCCAAGCAGCAATGTACACAGAAAACCCTGCTTGGCTATTAGAAAAATAAAGAAAACGTGTGCATATCATATTTTGTATTCATTTTAGTTTCTTTTGTGTGTATTTATTCATAGAAGAAAGAAGTACTGTAATCGAACAATGTACGTACAGCAATATATTTTCTCAGTATGTCCCTTTATAAGCATGTATTTTTTAAGAAAGGAAAGGTCTACCTAAACTAAGCGGAAACCTGACTTTAACGGAAATTTTTGTAAGTCCCGCTCGATTCCGCTAAAGACAGGTTTCACTGTATAATATTGTATACTACAAACTTACTTGACCGGGGATCCAACCATGGACTTTAAGCACCAGAGATGAGCGCTCTACCACTGAGTCACCATGACCCCTTCTGCGGGGTTGAAATGAAAAATGAGTGTAAAAATAATCGATGTATTGTCGAATTCATAATTTTCGGGGTCGCTGAGATGATTAGTAACACTCCTAGTGACATTTAATCCCACATTGAAGCAAGAAATCCCTAGTGCTCTTATGGGGTAGAAATGGAGGTACGTACAAAATAATCGAAAACGACTGATATTAATGTCGAATCCATAGTTTTCGGGGCCGCTGAGATGGTTGGTGGTTCCCGATAAAGTTTAAGACCAGGTTTAGACAAGAAGGGGCACGTCATGTAGCCTGGGAGTCGCGAGGGGTAACGCGAAAGACGTTGCTCATTGTTATTTATTCGGATCATTTTTTTATTATTATTATTTTCGATAGAGGCAACGCTCAGGGCACTACTTTTTGTTATTTATTTCATTATTTTAATTATTTTCAAAGGGGCAATGCCAAAACCGGTGCTCTTCATTATTGATGTCTTTGGTGTTCCCGTGAGAGGGACATCTCAGCACATGTGGTTAAGGTGATCTTTATTTTTCAACTTTCGAATTTATTGCGTCTCATCCCGAAAGTGATTCCATATCAGACCAAAATAACCCATGAGAAGAATTAGCTCAATTGAGTAACATTAAACGGTGGTCCAGGCGACCTCAAGTTCTCAATGGATTTACAGTACAAAAATTAGACAAAGGTATCTTGTGAATTTGGAACGGCTAAGAGGGAGTGATACCAAATCTTGGATAAGGGTTATTGATTTAGAACTGCATCTAATATTGCATAGTACCATCGTTGCAGTTATCTTGAAGTCCGTCATCTTGTTCTCTGTCTTAAACCTACCCTACATGACTTAACAATGGATAATTCTTTACTTATTTGTACTCTTTATTTATTTATTTTAAAAATTTGAATTACTAATGTAACAGTTATTTGTATATATTTGTATGTAGCTTTTCTGTATATATCTATATATAACAGTTATCTGTATATACTTGCGTTCACAGTAACATTTCTGAGATGATTCAATTTAAAATGTAGTTCAAAAATATTCATACGTTTCTTAAATGCTTGCGCAAACAATGGTTTGAAAATGTACTGCGGAATTTTCTCGACCTTGAAACAATATAAATATTTTTTTCTGTGTGTGCGAGAAGAGTCATCAATCAATATAGGGACCGCGATAATTATGGATTAGACACTACTATCGGGCATTCTCGATTATTTTTACATATCACCCACTTCCTACCCACCATGACAATGAAGGATGAATATTGGTTAAACAGCATCCAGAGTGTCACTATTCATCTGACCTCGAAAACTATTGATTTGATACTAATAATGGCCTCTTTCAACTACTTTTACATGTCACCACCTTCCCACACTCCACTTCTTAATCTCTATGCCAATTATGAGACAAAAACATGTTAGGTCATGATCCATTAGTGAATAAAAAATAATCAAATTCGGTTCAGTGGTCTACGAGGAGTCAGCCATCAAACGTTCTTACTTTTCATCTTTATTTACAGGAAATACCCCTTAAAATGGAAATTTTTAAAAATGCTGTTAGGAACATGAAACTTTACTGCTTCCCCTTAATTTTAATATAGAGTACAGTTTCGTGTTCCTAACTTGACGTGTTTGTGAGATCATGGATGTCTCTGGTATGCAAAAATTGAAGGGGGGGGGGGACTAAAACAAAGAATTCCTTTAGGTTCCAACTAATTTTACGTCAAAATCGTGAAGTAAATGGGAAGCTTCTTGAATTAGAAGCTATCGGTTTTCACGTCTACAAGTATAATTTAATTATAATTTTCTCCTATCACTGGTAACTTACATGCTACATAATTAGAAGTGTTCATACACTGTGATCTACATTGGGCAAAACATGCTCAGAACGCGGGGTCTGGGGCAGTTACCCGTTGGCCAACCCCAAAATCTGCTTCTGCCTTTAATTAGCTTTGTCTTGCTGTAAGAATTACACCATTAATACAGGAAATATACAATTAATACCGACCTATTTGAACCATAACTGATTGTATGGTACCTCTATAGTTTGAAATTCTATTGTAGTTTCAGAATATAAACCGATCGGTTGGTAAAATTGATTACAAAATACATACACATAACTTCGTTGTTAAGAAGAATTAGTGTTTGGTGTAAAAGTTTGTTGATAATTTTATACTGAATCTGGAGTAATAATTGTCCATTTAACATGATTGGTTACATTTGAAAGTTGCTCATCATCATCATAGGTATTCTGCCATAATTGGCAGGTCACTTGCTGCAGCTGAAAAGCTTCCGTGCTCCACGGTGTTCCGCTAATGTCTTTGTTTTCGCATGCAATTTCTCTGTTTCTTATCGTCCATTAAATGTAGTCTCAGGGTGTCTATCGGTCACGAAAGTCACGAATGTCACGAAAAAGTCACGAAATCAGAAAACGGTCATCAAAGTCACGAAATTTAGCTTTTGGGTCACGATTTTTTTTTAATTGTACAAATGTAAGTACAGATTGGAAAATTTTGTTCTATAAAACATCAGAATTCAACACCAAAAATGTCTATGGTCAGCTTTAGACGCTACCAAATCGCAAGCAAAGTCCGTTTGTATCGCATGGATGAAAATTCGGCCTAATTCGCTCTTGAAAATCTTAGGAAATTTTATGATTTGGTAAAGAAAAGGTCACGAAAAAGTCACGAAACTTCATTTTGGAATTTTAGTAGACACCCTGAGTCTCCTTCGCCTCTTCCCTCTCTTTCCTGCCTCCATACCCTGTAAAATGTTCCTCAAGATACAGTTCCTTCTTAGCCAATGGCTCAACTAGTTTCTCTTCCTCCTGTTAAGAATATCTAAAAAATTTTTTTTTATCCTCACTATTTCTAACACCCTCTGATTCGTTTTCCGCTAGACCCAGCTAATTCTCTCCATTCTTTTCCACACTTACATTTCGAAAGCTTCCGGTCGTTGTTTATAATTTTTGTGTAATGCCCATGTTTCTGACCCATACAGCACAATACTCCACACGAAGCACTTTATGAGTCTTTTTCTCAACTCTTTACCCAAGGTCCCAACAAAATAGTATTTTCTTCCTTCTAAAGGCTTCTTTTGTTATTTCTATCCTTGCTTTTATTTCACGTTCACACTAATAATACTACTCATGTTTTTATTCCTACAAGTAATTAATTAAAATTTTCTCCCATCACTGGTAATTCACATGCTGCATAATTAGAAGTTTACATACACTATGACCTTTAGGGAACTTCGTCTTGCTGTAAGAATTATACCCAAGTACAGTAGTTGAAATTTATGATATAGAATTGGTGTCTATTCTATATGCAAAATAATATAATAAATAAAAGCTGTAAAAATGGAGTTAATTCTATGAGTAGTACCGAGTGAGTACCTTAACCTAGTATTAGGCCTAACCAGTAGCGTACGCAGGAATTCATTTCGGGGGGTCCAAACTCAATATGAGGGTATTTTATATTAAAATTCCTAAAATTGCCTCTAAAATTAGGCTAAATTTACACAAAAATCGAAATTTTGGAGGGGTTCGGACCCCCAGGACCCACCCCCTGCGTACGTCCCTGGGCCTAACTATATGTTTATAGATGATTGAGTCTCTGCAGTTTATATAACAGCTAAGGGTATAGATTAAGTTTAAGAAATCTATTATCAAATGAAGGGGTAATTTGGATAAGGGCGTATCGACCTATTTCCGGTAAAATGAGATATACGTATTTTCTGCAAATTTGAGCATGTCTGCATGTGTCTAGGTGGTGTTAAGGTAATATCTCTGTTCCGTAGCGAACGCCTGTCTCCAAAAATAGTGTGTGAATACGTTGATTAATTAGATAAGGGCGTTTGTTTTTCTGCTCTCCTGAAAAATTTAAGAATTGCTAGTTACGCCCTTGTCCAAATTTACCCCTCAAATTACAATAACATTGGAAAGTACCTATCCAAGTTTGCAAATAACAATGGCGCAGGTGATTTTGAGCGAGGCTTTCTAGTTCAGATAGCTATCGTAGCTTTTTCGACTTTGGAAAAATGTCAGATCCAGGGTGTATTGATGAATAACCCAGAAATTACTTGTAACAAATTGGCAGATCGCTTTAAATTTCATTTTCTGAAGCAGCAAGATAGTCGAAATGTCATGCTGCATATAAACCAACTTCAGAACGAATTCTTGGCATGTGTGATGAACATCAGGAGACCAAATTATAACAACATTGGGAAGTACCTAGTCCAATTTTGACAAATAACAGAAACGAAACTCACTATGCAATATATTATAAGAAAAAAAAAAAAATAAAACTTTTCGCTTCCGACAGACAATGAAGTAAGTGTAGTGGCAGTGCATTGAGGAGATAAATATTGTGCTCAATTATCGTCTTGTGTCTGGAGGCCACTGAAAAGTAAAAGGAAACAAAACATTTAACGCCGTTGGTTGTTTAATTGTAACAAGCGCATACTTCTAGTGTCATTTACATTACGCACCAACATTCAAATTAAATTAACACTCACCGTGTAAACGGGCTATTCACGCTTAGGTAATATGAAGTGCATGTGATTTAGCATACTACTGCACATGAGACGAATATTATTGAATGATAAATGCACGTATAATCTTTTTCAAAAAAAATCTTGGCCAACCATTTTCCTTTAAAAGGAAATCCTGATACTTTGATTCTAAATAAGATCTTAATTGGCCAAAGAAAATCTACAGATGTTTAATTCCAAATATGGGTTAGAGTATAGGGCGAGATTCACCGAGAAAATTGTTCGCTTGCTAAATGAGGGTTAAATGAAACCTTAGTTGCTAGTAAGGGCGCCCATCAGGGGGGGGGCAAGATGGGTCGCTCGCTTCCCCCTAGAGGAAATTGTACTTCGGAATATCGAAAACCCAATAGATTTTTTAGAATCGTTACAGCAAAATTTGAAAGTATATTTGAAATGTCGCTTTTTCTTGCCCCTCTTTGGAAACCACAACATGGTCGCCCTTGGTTGCTAGTAGCCGAATTTCTGTTAAAAATTCCCTTTGAAGAAATCCTCTAAGTTACCAGTAAACAAGCAGTACTGGCTTAAGCCATACTTTGCTCTTTTAATCTAATTTTGGGTTACTAGTTACGGAGAAAATTGGCAAAAATACTTTAAGAGATTCACTGGGTTAATTAAACTCCTTTGAAACGATGGGCTTTGGGTCGAATCTGTGAAAAGCTCTCAAGTAACACGAAAGGCAACTACGTACCGAGATTCAGCCAAATTGGTCCGTTTGAGAGGCCTCTAGCTGTGTTGAAATGATCGAAGTGTTTCCATTATTAGTACATTCTTTGTTAAAGAAGCAAGAAATGGCATCATTTTACGCAAAGCATAACGATAACTGTCTCGCTAGCTGAGCGTATTAAGGCATTATCCTATTTGATCCGTGGATCGCTGTTTCGAACTTTCTTTGTTATTTTTCTTAATGATCTGTAAGTGCTCGATCAGCTAATCCCTTCGGCTGAGTTAGTATATAAGCGGTTAAATGTCCGAAGATTGACTAACTGAGTAGTATTCGGTTCAAGTACCTGAAAGCTTGGTGTGTTAGGTATTGATAAAGCAACTCGCTTACTAACAATCGAATTTTGGCTAATTTAACTTTGCAAATTTTCTCAATGTAGATAGCCAGTTGCTTTGAACAAGAGTATCGTTAGTCAACTTCCTTCTGGATAAATAGTGAGCGCTTTAGTTTTCTGAGTAACAGACACGCTTCGATTCCCGGTGGGGGTTCATGTGGTTCAGATACCAAATAAAACTCTACAGATTCCACTTGTCATGTGGTCATATAGACTTAATGCTGAAAAGAGACATTAAATCACATCCGACCAATGCAAATTAATATGATAAATGAACTATAGACATAATGGTCTGGAAAGTAATTTGTATTAGCTTAATTCCGTTCATTGTCAAGGCATTGAAAGCGGGCGTGTGCTAGAGGTCTGCACGGACCGGAATTTTTAGCCCGCACCCGGCCCGGCCCGTGAACTTATAATGTAAGGCCCGACCTGTGTTCGAAACATGTTTTAGCATTTAGGCCCGAGCACATATGATAATCAAATTAGCCCAAACTACAGAAACTTAATAATTAACGTAAAATTGTATTTTTATTCACACAGTTGGAAGTTTGATTTTGCAGTTGTGCTTTAAAAGTTCTCCAGAAAGAACGGTACAATAACTATTGTTGTACAGTATATTTACAAAGTTAGGCCCGAAAAAGCCCGAGAAATATGGTTGTATATTTAAAAATTTACGGCCCGAGCCCGAAGTGATACATACTTTGTAGGCCCGAATTCAGCCCGCGGGCTCGGCCCGAGCCTGTGCAGACCTCTAGCGTGTGTTACTATCCTCCTATATGTCGTGTACAAAATACAAATTGTGACAGGAAAAGAGCAGCGTTCTGCTCCTTGTTCATTGTTTCATCAGTGTTTAACGTACCTCAATGCAGTACGCTTGCCGCTGTTCCTGATTATAACTTTACAGTACGTACAGTAGTGTATTCGTAAATTATTCTTGGGATATGCTTAATGAGCTTATAGAACTCTGGCCTATCCGGCTCTTTTTGTTATCCGACGTACTCTTCGGCCACATTAGGCGGGATTTTTGGGAGTCTGTTATATATATAACATATTTATTATCTTGTTATGTAAGCCCGCACAACAAATATGTATTGTTGGTTACATATATTCGAAGCGTTCTTTAAAAAAACTCTTAAAAGTGCATAAATTTTGACCTTCTCCTCGAACTGAAAACCGAGAAAATGACTTCGTACGCGATTAGATCTGGTGAAATTCTATCTGTACAGAAATGTACACACAGGGTTGGGTACTGGGGGTCACTATTTGTCGTACGCAGGAAAAAATCTTACATGTACGCCAGACATTGGGAACAGTCAAATGAAAACAATGAACGACGTAGATTCAATAGCAAGGGGGATAAAATTTCTGAAGCTCGTACCACTCTCTACTCTCCTTGTATATTTGTCGTCTACCTTCACGTTGCGTTGTCTAGCAGAACTAGCAACGCCCCTATTAGTTACAGGACCTTAAACTACACCTCGTTGGAAAGCTTATAGAACACAGATTCAAACTAGGTAACTTTTGTGTCCCTATGTCCAACCGGTAAAAGAAGAAGAAAAAGAACATTTAAAAATGAAAGAAAAAACAATTTTAAGTTTGTGGAACTCTGGCAACACTGTTGGTTGTCTCACGCAGAGTGAGCACAAAAGTTACCTCCCTGAAATATGTGTTCCTTATGCTTTTGAAAGAGGTATAGTTCATGACCCTGTCACAATTAAGGGCGTAGCTAGGGCTTCCAACGTGTCGACAGTCCATCGAAAAATATGTACAGAGTGACCATCGGAGGTAGGAAGTTCCGAAATTTTATCTCTCTTGCTATTGTATCTACGCCCTTTATTTTATTATATGATTGTTGCCTATGTATGGCGTACTTGTGAGATTATTTTTTTCCTGCGTACGACAAACAACAATGTTGCCAGCGTCCCACAAATTTTATAAAAATTAGTTTTTCTTCCTACTTTTTATTTTCTTCATCTTCTTTTACGTTTTGGGCACTGGGGGCACAAAAGTTACTTCGTCGGAATTTGCGTTCCATATGCTTTCCAACGAGGTATGGTTCATGTCCCTGTGACAATTAGGAGGGATACTAGGACCGCCAACATGAAGGTCTACGATTTTCATGCCCCACCCCTTTCCCCCCTCCTCCAAGTTGTCGACCACGCTGGGGGGGGGGGGGCGACGACATCGGTTTTCACGATCACTATAGTGCCTATAAAAATATTCAAAAATAAAATTGCATTAGGCTTTCCATGCATGCTCAACCCCCCTCAGATCCCGGCTTAATTAGGCGCTAGGAATAATATTTAGTCGTATAGCTTTGAGATTTGTCAATATTGTCCCCTTAATTAACTTGTTATGTATGGAACGGGCTCAGGGGAGTAACTAACGGCCCCACACACCTTGCTGTGCGGTAGGGTCCATATAATCCGGGGGTCCATAAAGAGTAAGAGAAAGATGGAAAGATGGGGCTCAAGAATTAGAGTAACAAGTGTTTCTAGAGGGCCCAAATAGCACATTAATGCTTGCCCCTCCACAAATAAATCTAAGTTTCGGCGCTGCTTGAAGTAGTACTATACAACTACTGATTGCAAAGATAATAAATAGAACATATTTCTCGGACGCTGAATCGATATTAAAATCGATATCATGTACTCGCAATCACTTACTATTTTTGTTTAATGGCTATTAATATTGAAACTGGAAAATTGATAATTCGAATCACTTTCGGTTTCAAATGAGGGCAAGTCTTTACTTTAGGCAAGGCAGTGACAATAAGCGATTCATCTGAACCGGTTCCCGCAAATACAGTTACAGTTCCCAAGCACGAAAGACAGAAAATAACGTGCCCTGCGGGGCTCTAACCCGCCTTCACTCGCTGACGGTCGCTCGCCAATACCAATAGGAATGGCAACGACATTAGTGAGAAAATATCTATGTGAATAAGAAACAGCAAAGAATTAGTGACAACCTGCGAATAATATTAACAGTGACAGAATATCACTGCCTTGCCCAAAGTACAGAGTTACCCAAATGAGGATTAATGGAGGAAATGGAACCTTTTGTTGAGACGCTGAATCGATTGCAAAACGCCGCTTCTTGATACATCTTACCATGTTTTGCTCTCTAACCTGTCGATAGACTAACTGACGGATGAATCGACGGACGAACATATGCATTCTATTTTATAAGATTTGCGAATTTATGCATAGCATAGTTTGGAACTCTTAAAAATAGTGGAATCTTGAATTCATTGTTTTATATTTTCCACATATTTTTAGCTATGTCTAACTTTCTTATGAAACTCTCTTCCATGCGATCATATAATAGCCTGTATACAATATGTTTTCAAAGCTAAACAAACATATTGATAACAATTGTACAGTACAAAAAACATTCATATTACTTCTCTCGTCTGTCCACTGAGCATTTGAAACATTCAACTTACAAGAATTGAGATTTCAGAAGATTTATCCTGAAGGGACTTTCAATATGCGGGTGTGTAAGCAGTATTACAATAAATCTAGCAACCCATATTAAGCACGATATAAAAAAACCCCGGGAAAATTCCCTCAAACCACCATTTAAATTATCACTGCTTACAAATCCTTTTGATCTTGCATTTTCAATTTTCTTACGCTAGGATTATCATATTTCTCCTAATCTTCTTGTGCGTTTCTGCATCAGGAAAAGAGTTATGTTCGTCCAACCCTTTCGGACCTATCAAAATAAAAATAGTACTTCATACTTATATGTTTATTAGTTTAATAAATTTTGCAAGGCTCGGTGAGGCTGCGATGCGTTGTTACATCCTTTAAAAATTAAGTAAAACAGGCATTGTGAAAAATGAAATAAGATGAAATGAAAGAACACCCATAAATAAATAAACTATGGTCTTTTATTGTTAATAATGTTCAAAAATTACGAAAGAATTCAAGTTTTTTTTAAAAGTAAAATTTCAAATTAAGTCGTCCATTAGAAGTGTGAAGTTACGCCAAATATTACATTAAAAAAAAAATCTGAACTTGTATTGAACGCTAAGACCATTGAAAGTTCTTTTAAGCAGAAACGGGAAGTTTCAATTAATCGCGTGCCAAGAGTTATCAGGCTACTGCTCTTGAATTTGTTGAGTACGTTTATTAATACAATTTCATAACAATCGGTTCGAAATATTTGTATGGTTCTAAATCTTCCATTGCTCCACAACTATTGTTAAGTATTTGGCCATAAAATAATACAATTTAAATATTAATATAGATACTTAAATATAAAATGAAGAATTTATGGGAATTCTATTGTTGACGAACTTAACAATACATTTGATTTAAAATTATATGTATATTTTAAAAATCAGTCATGGGCTAATATTTATTTATTTCTGTATTTAAAGTAAAGTGTAAAATATTTTCATTTTCAGTTTTACAATAAATTGTATATTAAATAATGTTTTTACATGTTGGGCAAGCTTATGAAATTCAAAATAGAATTATATAAAGACAAGAGTTCAAGTGAACTTGCTAACCATAAACGCAATATTTCAATGAGTCGTCATGAATATCGAATTATGCAATGAACAAGGGATCCAATGAACGTGTTCAAGTTAAAGCAATATTTCAATTAGTCGTCTCAAGCAACTAAAATACTGCATATAGTTTACGTCAATGGATTTCTTGTTTTTTATCTGGAACATTTGATGCCTTTCTGAAACAATATAACTGAAGACTAGCGTATTGAGGATTATTTCAAGTTGTGTCCGAAGACATTAAGAAATCATGTATCGGATAAAGTCATGTGTCCAGTTGACAAAATGGAGATCCGAAAGACAACTATCTGAAATATATGTTTCCTCCCCTCCCACATGCAATGGTGAAAAACTTTCAGAACAAACTTTTATCGCAAAATCAGCATCTGACAGCTTCCTGTGTTTACCAACTAAGAGGAATTTGGAGTTTTGGCAAACTTTTAAACGGGAGGCCGGCTGTGAACTGGAAAACAGTATGAAAGAAACACAACAACAGTTGTTGATTCACTCACATACTCTGAAGGTAGCCAAAGAAGAGGAAAATGTTTCCCAGAATCTAGCGTCAAAGCACAACATAACAGAACCTACTTACGAAAGCGAAATCAGTTCTGACATAAAAAGTTCTCTCTGCGAAGATGAAAAATCTAAGTCATCGGATACTTGTTTTGAAACAATGAATGAAGCACCAACTTGTAGGGATGCCAACAAAAGTTGTTTGAGTGCATCTAATTTATCCTCTACCCTTCGTTCCTGCACAGACGAAAAAGGTACGTTATTGAGTAATATTTTTACCAAAGCAACGCAAACAGAAGAACCTAAATTAAAAAACAGAAAGATCCAAAAAATACCAGACACAAACTCAAAGAACATTCAGAAGGGGAGGAGTTATGTAGATTATGATTATGATATTCATGTAAAAAAAAAAGACAAAATATTCAAATTAAACCACAAACAAAGGATAAAAAGATCCAGAAAGGAAAAATAGGAAAACCCAAATCAACTCAAGTCGATATGAGTGATCTCTATGATGAGCCGATTGAAATAGAAGAGGAATTTAACTCACAGCGTAGAAGGAGTCCAATATTTTTAGTATCATAGAAAATTGAATTAAAATTAGAGAAGAAAGAAGAAAAGCTGAAGGAAGATCTAATGAAAATTATCGACAAGATGGATAGAAAATTCCAAAAACACAATTAAAATGAAGAACACTGTCTTTGTGTTGACTTAAGAAGTGAAGTCCTAAATATGTTTAGCAATGGAATTTATGAAATTAGAACAAGAAATCCATTGACGTAACATAAATGCAGTATTTCAGTTGCTCGTCTCCAAAATAGAATGTTTCAGATAAAAAACAAGAAATCCATTGACGTAACATAAATGCAGTATTTCAGTTGCTCGTCTCCAAAATAGAATGTTCCAGGTAAAAACAAGAAATCCATTGACGTAACATAAATGCAGTATTTCAGTTGCTCGTCTCCAAAATAGAGTGTTCTAGATAAAAACAAGAAATCCATTGACGTAACATAAATGCAGTATTTCTGTTGCTCGTCTCCATAATAGAATGTTCCAGGTAAAAACAAGAAATCCATTGACGTAACATAAATGCAGTATTTCAGTTGCTCGTCTCCATAATAGAATGTTCCAGGTAAAAACAAGAAATCCATTGACGTAACATAAATGCAGTATTTCAGTTGCTCGTCTCCATAATAGAATGTTCCAGGTAAAAACAAGAAATCCATTGACGTAACATAAATGCAGTACTTTAGTTGCTCGTCTCCAAAATAGAATATTCCAGATAAAAGCAAGAAATCCAATGACGTAACACAAATACAGTATTTCTGTTGCTCGTCTCCAAAATAGAATGATAGAGGAAAACAATAAATCCATTGAAATGTATTTGAATCCATTCATAATGATAGTATTTGAATAAGTCGTCGTGGCTAGTCCTAATTCAAATGCAATTTCATTTTCATCTTTCTTCTAACACTTTCTGTAGCTTCTTTGATTCATATATTTCTTGTTGTAAGAAGTTAATTCCAAAAGTTTATCCAGCAAAAATTAATGTACATAAGATATCACATGAGACCGTAAGTTGGAGTTCATTGTCAAACACTTACTCAAATTAACAGTTCACACGATTTCACTGGAAAAATTTCTTAGCTGAAATAATATTGGGCGTAGTAGTCCAAAACGAAACAATTCCGCGCTCAACCTCTATTTTAACAGAGGGAGCATTTCTCGAAAATATTATGCAAAAATTAGCACAATCCCCGCGACGGAGATTGTACTTACGATGCACCACCAGCACGTCGTCAAGATGCGGTCCATACGGTTGCTAAAGTTTTCAATATTGTCAGTTTTGAAGTTTTCCAACTGGGCAGTGATGTAATTTTTTAAGTTCCATATGAGGATCCCGTAGTTTTTGTTTTACGATAAGTTCCAAGATTCGAATTTGAATTCCTTTTTTTTCTAGCTGGGCTGTTAAACTTTTAATTTCATAAATTCCATTGCTAAACATATTTAGGACTTCACTTCTTAACACAAAGACAGTGTTCTTCATTTTAATTGTGTTTTTGGAATTTTCTATCCATCTTGTCGATAATTTTCATTAGATCTTCCTTCAGCTTTTCTTCTTTCTTCTCTAATTTTAATTCAATTTTCTATGATACTAAAAATATTGGACTCCTTCTACGCTGTGAGTTAAATTCCTCTTCTATTTCAATGGGCTCATCATAGAGATCACTCATATCGACTTCAGTTGATTTAGGTTTTCCTATTTTTC
Organism: Thermobia domestica; assembly: GCF_964235325.1. Lineage (NCBI taxonomy): Eukaryota > Metazoa > Arthropoda > Insecta > Zygentoma > Lepismatidae > Thermobia > Thermobia domestica. The sequence goes on from NC_137471.1 coordinate 123,358,128, forward strand.
CTTTCTGGATCTTTTTATCCTTTGTTTGTGGTTTAATTTGAATATTTTGTCTTTTTTTTTTTTTACATGAATATCATAATCATAATCTACATAACTCCTCCCCTTCTGAATGTTCTTTGAGTTTGTGTCTGGTATTTTTTGGATCTTTCTGTTTTTTAATTTAGGTTCTTCTGTTTGCGTTGCTTTGGTAAAAATATTACTCAATAACGTACTTTTTTCGTCTGTGCAGGAACGAAGGGTAGAGGATAAATTAGATGCACTCAAACAACTTTTGTTGGCATCCCTACAAGTTGGTGCTTCATTCATTGTTTCAAAACAAGTATCCGATGACTTAGATTTTTCATCTTCGCAGAGAGAACTTTTTATGTCAGAACTGATTTCGCTTTCGTAAGTAGGTTCTGTTATGTTGTGCTTTGACGCTAGATTCTGGGAAACATTTTCCTCTTCTTTGGCTACCTTCAGAGTATGTGAGTGAATCAACAACTGTTGTTGTGTTTCTTTCATACTGTTTTCCAGTTCACAGCCGGCCTCCCGTTTAAAAGTTTGCCGAAACTCCAAATTCCTCTTAGTTGGTAAACACAGGAAGCTGTCAGATGCTGATTTTGCGATAAAAGTTTGTTCTGAAAGTTTTTCACCATTGCATGTGGGAGGGGAGGAAACATATATTTCAGATAGTTGTCTTTCGGATCTCCATTTTGTCAACTGGACACATGACTTTATCCGATACATGATTTCTTAATGTCTTCGGACATAACTTGAAATAATCCTCAATACGCTAGTCTTCAGTTATATTGTTTCAGAAAGGCATCAAATGACTGAGTTGATTAGGTCAACATCACTGTGAAAATTCAAAAAATATTTGTTTTAATATTGGCAATGTGTTAACCTTGGAAACATTTATACATGTATTGTTTAAACGTGTAAAACAATTGTTCGTTAGAAATTATTTAAAAATATATATATCATAATACCAGTTAGTTTCTAAACATGCAAAAAACAAATATTACAAGAAACTTAATAAATCTATCTATAAATAAATAAATATTCCATAACTAAGATCATAAAATTACTAATGAATATATTAGGTTCCTTTTCCTATCCTAAGTTCTTAATATTAAAACACATATGGAAACACTATTTCATAATATACAGAGTGTTTCAAAAGTTCCTTGATATAGGGTAACTGTTATTATCAGAGTTATAACAAAATGTAAGAGGAAAAATCGTCTCCAAATATGTTTTCAATCTAAAGTGAAATAAATTTTTAAATTGGATGAGCCGTTTGGGCTGTACTCTCTTTATGCGCCTGATGTTAAACGAAAATGCAACGTCACCATTTACCTGGACTCACAACATGAATGAATTAAGATACTGCCTTTTACGCTAACGTGTTCATGGCCAGCCCCCATTTCAAACAGAAACTTCATTCACTTATGTTGTGCATTGGACCCATAAAGAATGTACAGCCCAAACGACTCATCCGATTAAAAAAAAAAAAAAAAAAACTTTCAATTTAGATTGAAAACATTATATTTGGAGACAGCATGGAAAACATCATCCAAATAATCCGATGTGAAATGTGATTTTTGATGAGAAATGTGATGCTTTGTTTCCGATTGCCACAAATGAAAGTGAGATGGAATTGATATCCCTCCAGAATAAGGCTCAAATCTACCCGCCTCCCAATGTTGAAGACAACTCTGCTCCCCTTATCCTCCACTGCATTATTTTTCAACTTGATAAATATTTTGAACATCGCGTAAAAAAAAAAAAAGATTATGGGAACCCCCCCCCCCCGAAGGTTGAAGACAGATTTGCGCCACTGCTCTTTGTTTGGAGTTTCAATTGGAAGTTACAAATCGCTGCTAGGTCGAAATTTACTTAATATTTTGTCATTGGGTTGGTATTCGTTCATCTTTCGAGATTTAAAAGCATCTTCTTATTGTGACGTTAGAGAGTAGCCAATTAGGGATTTTCTCTATGTTATCTCCAGTGGCGAAGCGTACTATGAGGCTCTGAGGCCCCTACCCTGTTTTCTAGGGTATATTTTTTTTATCATTGGTTTCGTATAAAATAAAGTCAATACTTCAACGTTTCGTTTGTTTCAGTACCAAAATAGTAGGTTGCAAACACTTGAAAACCCTTCCGTCCGACCCTCATCAGATCGCTAGACAGGCTTACGGGTTATGCTGCTAAGGGAATTGCACGCACTGTTAGGGAGCTGCGAAGGCTCACCTCTGGGAGTTTGGTTCTAGCGTTGAAGGTATCTTTCAATGCTAATATGTTATAAAATGATTTTCTTAACACAGAGTAAAAAGTTTCTGTGTAGAATTCTGTATTTCCAGTGGTGCCCACCCCCCCTTATGTCCATGACGCACCCCCCCCCCCAATTGTCTATCCGTAGGTGTTCTTCCATGAAAAAATCTTCTTTTCGATTAATTTTACCCCCCCCATCAAACATATTTATATAGATTTTTAACCCCCCCCAAATATTTCAATGACGCAGTTTGCGTCATAGCCCCCCCTTGTGGGCACCCCTGGTATTTCTATTAGTAAAACTTGTTTAACCCATTTGAACCCGTTGTTCCAAAATTGGAACATTTTTTACTTTACTTTTATTTTTCATATTACGTGAATAAAGGTAACAATTTTTGTATGGACCTCTTCATTTGACACCAATGGTTTAGCGAATGGCGTATCTTTGTCTTGAATTGGCGGGAACGATGTGTACTGTCCACATTAGTTGCGTTGAATAAGAACAAATTATGGCGTCTCAAAGGAGGTAAGTGAATTTTATGTTCGTTTATGAATTTTCCACCTATATAATACTATTTGGGTAGGAGAAGTATCAAGTTTTCAGTGCATGTGAAATGCAATAATTGATTATGATTGTTATTAACAAAAGCGTTTTATAATTTTGAATGTTCCAATATTGGAACAGCGGGCTCGAACGGGTACGTGAAGTTTGCGTTTTGTTTGTTCCATTATTGGAACAACGGGCGTAAATGTATCCATAAAGTTATGGAATATGGCAATTTTATTGCATGAATTAGTAATTGTTTCGTACATTTTATGAGCGTATTTTTATTTGATGCTATTTGTACCGCTTTTGAGGGCAATTTGCGCTTACATTCGGAATTTATTGGTCCCATGCAGGAGGGGAAATTTATACTCAAAAATTGATTTAATTGTTACACCCACGCAGTACGCTTTTCAGTTGAGTTGAGTTGATTGTGAATTTAACGTTCCTTTCAGCAGCGAGGCTATATGAGAATTGGCCTATTCATTAAAGTGGAATCCGAACCACATGATCTTCCGCCGGGATCGAACCCGGTCTCCCATGCCAAAGGCGTGTACGCTAACCGATTAGCCACGAAGCAGATCTTTTTCAGTTGAAACATGACAGCCAAATAGAGTTGCAGGTGTCTTGATCGCTCATTCACTGGATCGTACATTTATTTACCAATATGTAGGAGTTGTTAGGAATGCCTGATTACATTTTGTAACATTTATTATTGATTTCACTTTACTGCAGTGAAATAAAAACAGTAAATTTTGGACATAGATAAAGGCATATTATATAGTTATATTTTATAGGTACTGTAGGGGAATCATTAGGAGCCTACACAATTTTACAGGCCGTGGCCGCCTTCCTTTCACTTTTTCCCCAATGTTATCATTATGTTGATCACTCCAGTGTAAAATGGCCTTTGAGCTGTATCTGGTAGCTTGTAAATAAATAAATATTTTGTTGTTTTATATTTTAAATGTGTATTTCACAACTTCATATGGATTTTATTTATTTCTAGAAATACTGTTTTATTTCAGATAGAGTGCGAGCGGTTCTGGGTTCGATTCACGGTGCGGGTTCTCGGTCGTAAAAATGTAAGAAGCTTTTCAGACCAGCCATCCTGAATGAGATTTTCCTGGGTTTTCCTCGCTCACACCAAGCTAGTGCCGGGGTGGTACCTAACATATATGTCACAGGCCGCTTCCTTCCTTCCCCAACACTTGCTTCCTTTCCTTTCCCTGGAGAGTGTTCTCGCCGAGTGTCAAACGTGACGGGCTAACATGGCCATAGATGCCCAGAAATGTAAATCCTCCCTTTCTATTTCAGATTGACTGTTGACGAAATTATCAATATACTTGCTAACGGAGAAGATAGTCTTGCTGCAGATATTGTCATTACACCACCAGAAAATGAAGAGTTCTCGGAAGAAGAAAAACAGATATAGAGAGGCTATCTAAAAATTAGTTGCCCGTTAAGGGAGAAGCTTCTTTTACAGTAATGCAAAGCGGCCAGCTGAGAAATGAATTTATAGGTGAGTTTGTTTGATGATGAAGCTCCGAAAACTAGTACATGTAATGAAAGTCAGCCTTCTGCAAAGTCGCATAACAAAAGTAATCCCAACAACCAGCAATTGTTGGGAGACATATTGCGACCAGTCAACAAAGAAGCAATAAATGAAGTGGGAAATGACAAAGAAGGGCATTTCATTGTAAAATCAGAAAGACAATCAAGATGTGGACAGTGTCAAAGTAACACAACAAGGAAGTGTTTCTTTATCTTCCATCAGTAGTAAGAATGTGATGTATTGGAAAATAATTATAATGAAAAAAATCTGTTATTATGTGGATATGCATAATATTAACATGTTTCAATATTTGTATACTTTGTATCTAATGAATATTGCTAATTATTGTAAAATCTGTATCCTAAAATTTTAACGAAATAATACTTTAACCTGGCTAAATTGAAATATTTTCTTTCGGAAACCTGTACCCTTTCAGGCCCGTTGTTCCAAAAATGGAACATTACCGAATTAGGGGTCCATGACATTTTCGTGAACCATAATGTATTTAAATATGTAATTTACCTTTATTTCTACCAATCTGAGGGGAACCAAAATTCAATTCGATAAAAAAATAATTTGGGTTCAAATGGGTTAATTTAGGTATATACTCTCAGGAGTAATTCATAGTGGCTGTTTTTTTTTCCTACATGGTGCCTGGTTCATAATAGCTTCTAGAATGTAAGTCTGGTACATAAAACACATGTATAAATTTACCAAAAGCTACCGTACAGAATAAAATAATAATATTTGTGTGTAATTTTAGTGAGTTTTCCATTTCATAGAATCAGTGGAGTATTTACGATTTTGTTTCGGGGACTTTGCTTTTTTTCTGGAGATACTTTTCTAACTGTATTCCTGGAAATGTGAAAATTCTGTAATACATATAAAACAATAAGAAGTTGCGATAAAATTTCGGTGAAAGCTTAACCCCGGAAGCCACCCCGTTAAATATGCCACTGCATACAATACAATGTTCAATATCTTGTGTTGATTCAAATGAAGTTCCTTCTGAGCATTGACATTTCTAATGAAGTCATTATCACGTGATGCATTAATTAAATGCAGTATTGTACCTTTTTTAAAGTAGGAGATACAAGTAACAAAGGCTTATCAAAGAAATTTCACAGCTAACTGTAAAAATGTACTTCGTTTTTATCTCCCTTCATTCTCAAATATGCAGGAAATGAAAACAGGAAGTGAAGAGGAAATTCCCCTCAACCCCGCTGCAAATCCCAGACAGAAGAAAATATGAACTGCACTTCAAATATTTGTAGTAGAGCTAAATGGGAATATTTCATTAACCCTGCGTTACCCGCGCTCAAAATGTTACACCAATGCCTGCGCACGGACTCAGAGACCGTGTTTTCTTTCTATTGCTAAAATTGGCTGATAATGAAAAACAAATATTGATATTTTTGGCAACTTTAATATTAAATGAAAGAGCAAGTATGCTAGTGGTGATTACATGCCTGCAATAACTGGTGTAGATCTACTTATGAAAAAAAATACTAAAAACTTGTAACTAACTCTAACTAGAAGATTTTTTTAGTGGAAAAATTTATCAAACATTGCTTTTGAAAATCACATCTTAGAAAACTTGAACGTAAAGAATTCTGTTTGGTTGGCATAATGTCAACTTATAAACAAGGACACTTTTAGTCGGAATCTGATTCTTCATGAAGATCCACGTTGCCAATAAGGCATTCTTGGCAGAGTTTTGGGCCAGTGTGCTCTCCACAGATGTATCTCTTGCATCTGGCACAAGTAAATCTAGTTTTTCTGTTCTGCTTCCATGAACAAAACGAACATCTTCCAGGGTTCCCTTCGACAGTTGAAGGTTGGTGACGATCTGGTACTCCAGCGGCTCTCCGAACACTCATTTGCAGGTTATGAGGAAGGTTTGTCTTCGCTGCTCGGACTTGCAACTGATCTGTGCACACCTCTTTGCTGAGCGATTTCAGGAAATCCCTTCTATTTGAATCAGATTGGTTGTTTGCTTGGTAGACAATGAAACTATTAATTCCACTAATGTTGAGCATAGAAAAGAAAATCACTAAAGGTCATCTTCGGGACATTCTAGCTACCGAATATGTGCCTTTCAAACTATTCAGAGTGTCGACACCACCTTTTGTGATATTATATAGGGTGAGTATCTCTGGCTTCATTGCCTCTCCTGATGTTTCATCAATTTTGTCATCATTGTGCACTGATGATAAAAGAAGCACATTTCGGTACTTTTAAGGCACATACGATACTAAAGTTACATGCTCGGAAAACGCAAAAAGGCTGCTATGGAGTGGCCTGGATCTTGTTTGTGTGAATACCTCTGGAATTTCTCGTTTGTTTTTCCTTAACGTACCAACTGCAGTCAAGTTATGATGAGTTTTCAATTCTATTACCAAGGGGACCGACATAAACCAATTATCCATCGTAATATTACGACCAGATCCAGATATCGGTGAAATCAATCGGAGTACAACTTGGTGAGGTCTGTTATCCACTGCAAACTTAATTGGGGGTTGAGTTCCTGCGTATATTTCCATATTTAATGCATAACAAACTCGAGCGTCTGTTAGGGCGAAAATCATAATACCATACTTCGCCGGCTTAGATTTAATATATCGTCGGAACGGACACCTTCCCCTAAAGGCCTCTAGCATTTCGTCGTTTTGTTGTATATTCCTTAATACTATAATGGACCTTACAAAGGTCATTGAACTGCTGAAAAATATCTCTGATGGGCGCAACGTTGTCATAAGCCTTTCGCTCTCGTCTTGCGTTCCGATCATCAAACCTTAGCACTTGAAGTAGAAATCTAAATCTTTTTTTTGACATAACAGTTCTAAACAATTCTATACCAGTACAATCCGTTGCATATAGATTGTCTAAATGTTGATGTGACGAACGTAGAACTCCACTCAAGCACAGTAGGCCAAGAGGGTTTTAATTTCTGCCAAATTTGTCAAACAAGCATCTCTCCCACGACTGTAATTAGATTTATGTGCTTCAATCCAAGCATTAGTGTTGTTGACGATAGACTGCACCATGTCCACAGAAAAAAAAAAGCATCCATGCTTCAACTGGGGTTTTTGCATTGCGAACCATTCCTTTTACACCTGGTAGATCGTTGACTATGTTGTGTCGCTGCGTTCTAACATGGAGATTGGAATTTTGATGAACATACCATATAGTTGATTGATCCTTCCCCGTCTCCTGGTCTGGCGGTGTGGGTCTTTGTGGCCGCTGAGGTGCTATTCCAGGATGCGATATGTTCGTTGCTTCGGCTTCATCTGCTAATATCTCAGTATTTGAATCATGTTCACTTTCTTCAACGACATCATCTCCTGAGTTAGACGAATCATCCTTTGTATCAGGTTCACTCGGCACTTCACTTAGTAGACGAAGAATCCGATTCTGCTCATTAGGATTCATTTGGATTATGAATTAATATATTTTAACATAACAGTTCAAAACATAATGTTCGCAAAGCACAGACACGTTTACTCACGCACGGAATCAGAGTCCGGACTTTTGTTATGGGAAAACTCGCGCACGGAATCACAGATCGGGTTTGGACAAAAACACGCATTTCCACCGCAAGGCCACGCCTCAGACTGAACGAAACAGGCCGGATGGGGAGGGAGGGGTAGAAACGGAAGCTATACGGACTGGTTGCAAGTGTTGCCAACTCAAAGCGAAGTAATAACAAGAAAAACCTACTCCCGGAATCTGAGACCGTGCGCGAGTAACGCAGGGTTAATACATATTGCGACATATTATGTTTTTTCCTCATGTAAATATTTGTTCAATAATAATAATAATAATAATAATAATAATAATAAATATAATAGTTAATAATAGAATAATAATAATCATATAATAGCAATAGTAATAAATTATAGTCAGGAAAATAGAATTCTTACTATAATTTTAAACATTTTATGATATATTAAATGTTATTTGTGTTATTAGTTTATCAGGCCCACCGTACTTGTGGGATTACGCTTCGCCACTGGTCATTTCATGCCTTTTTCATTGTAAACAGTAGGAAATGAAGTCAACATAGAACTGTTGTCATCAAAATTATCTAAATTCTATAAAATTCACTATCTCATCGGCCAAATTGTTCTATGAACTGGAGTATTTAGCATTCAACGTGGCAATCGAAGTGGATTTCGGTTATTGCTCCTAATGAGGAAATAACTTTCCTAACAATGGAGGGTTGAGGCAGAGTATGTCAGTTTGTCACTGTGCTGGGGTCATTGTGCCGTTGAGTTCATGGGGCCGCGGTGGCTCAGTGGTAGAGCGTTCACCTCTGGTGCGTGGGTCCCAGATTCAAACCCTGCTCTCGCCAAGTGAACTTTGTGGTGGACAAACACCGTGTGCGTGGGTTTTCTCGGGGTTCTCCCGTTTCCTCCCACTTTCTTAATTCCACCATTGAATGTATTTCTCATAATTACCGTCTCCTTTAGCCTAACCGGCATAACCGTGGGACGTAAAACTCAACGATTTCATTTCATTTTTCCGTTGAGTTCATTTCCGAGAGACGTCTACCTTGCCATGATTTAAGTTTATCTTTACATTCGAAACAGCACACTGGTTCAGAGATATACCAGCAGGAGTTTACTGCACTGTTAGAACAGTAACCCGATTTTAATATGTTCTTTACGGACGGTTCTAAGGATGAGGATTCTGTTGGGTGCCTTTGTCACCATCAATTACAGCAACAGGGTAGTGTCGTCGTTGTCTGCTGAGTGCCGGGTCATGTCGGCATCCGGGGAAACATACGTGCTGACACTGCTGCCACGAACGCCGCCTTAGTCGAAGTTGCACTGGAGCATAGCCTTCTTAGCTCCGATCTTTGCCGCCATTTTTCCAGCTTGATGCGCACTCACTGGCAAGCAGTTTAGGACAGGAAAATGACAATAAACTTCACACGTAGTTAAGCCAATTCTAGGGATTGGCCAACGTCTTCACGCCTCAGTCGTAGAGATGAAGTGCTCCTAACGCGTTTGCGTATCGGACAATCTTATCTAACGCATAGTTATCTGCTGCGTGGTACGGAGCGTCCGTATTGTGAGGAGTGGATTGTCCCCCTGAGTATTCAACACATTCTTCTTGAATGTCCTGAATAATCAGATCTAAGAGAACGTTATGGACTGATTTCTCATCTTACCCGTGCCTTGAAGGATGCCAGTGATATAGTTAACCGGGTACTTGGGTTCATTCGTGATTCTGGGGTTGCTCAAGTTCTCCGAGCTCTTTTAGTCTGTTGTTACTATTTTAGTGCTGCTAAATTTTTATATTTCTGTCGCCTTTTATTGTTTTTCAATATATTGTTATTGTTATATATTTGATCTTAATTATTTTTTTATTCTCTACCTTTGCTTATGCTTTTCTTTCTTATCATTTAGCAGCGCTTTCGTTCATTCAACTCTATTCGTTTTAGCCTGTTCTTTGGTAATCTTACAGTTCTGAGCAACCATGTTCATCGTCACGAGGACATATAGCCTAAATGCTGACGTCCCTTTAATCTTCCTATTCATTCATTCATTTCCGAGAGAAGTGGAAGATCATAGGCAAGAGATCTGGTTCTAAAAAATGAAAAAAAAAACATTTAGTTTAACGTTCCACGATTATGCACCGAGGCCAAGGGAGACGGTGATAATGAGAAATGAATGAAATGGTGGAATGAAGAAAGTGGGAGGAAATGGGAGAACCGCGAGAAAACACAAGCACGCGGTTTGTCCATCACAAAGCTCACTTTGCGTGACCTGGGATCGAACCAAGAACTCCCATCACCAGAGGTGAACATTCTTACAATAAGCTCGAACGATCTACATACATACATATACATAAGTCTTCACTCCTTTCAAGTAGTGATGAGCGCAAGAGTTTTGGTCTTGCAGTTCTTGCAAGAGTCTTGCATGCAAGACCAAGACCAAGACCAAGACCAGGAATCCCGATGTAAGACCAAGACTCTTGCGCAAGAGTCTTGCACAAGTACCGGCACTACTTGATTTTTTTATAGAATGTAAAAATGAAGGGGATGAATTTCTTGGCTTCAGTAAAAATGCTGCAGGAGTGAATGTGGTCCCAGTAGTTTATGCAATCCGTGTGAGTCGATCTGCCCCTGTAGCATATAGCTACAGTGTCGTTTTCTGAATTGGTTGTTCGCGTTTTCTGTAGATATTGCTTATTTTCAAGGCACACGGGTGTCATCTTGCGCCATGTGAGCTGTTTTGGTAGACAAAGACCGTGTGCGTGGACTTTCTCGGCTCTTTTCCGTTTCTCCTACTTTCTTCATTCCACCATTTCAGTCATTTCTCATCATGCCTTAGCCTTGGTGCATAATCATGGGGCGTTAAACTAGATACTTCATTTCATTTCAAAGTATATTAGTGGTGTTCTTCTTCCAAAACCAAAGAGAAATGTAATATTGAACATCGGTAATTCCGTACACCGTAGGTGTCGACTGCAGGGTATAGCCTTGGCTCCGAGACTCAAGCATCCGTTGGAAATTTTTAATGTGTACTCATAAACTTAATATCGAAATAACATTTTCATGACATTGACAAAAAAATTTAGTGCATGTGACCGCAAGATTTATTTCATGGACGGATGCTTATGCGTTGAATAATTGTTTATCAATATAACTTTTAGCCTTCTTAGGTATACGGCACATCGAGAATTGAGCGATATAACATTATACTACAACAATAAATCTATATTATAAAATTGAATGTGACTATGTTTGTGACTCCTAATCTCTCGAACCACCCGACCAAGCTCGATGAAATTTTCCACATAGATGAGGTTTGGACCTGGGAGTGTTTTCATCATTTCACTTTGACGGTAAAACTTAGGGGAAGGAAGAAGGGGGGTTATAAAATAATAAATAAAACTTAAGAACTCTTGAACCAAACACGACCAATCTCGATCAAATTTTAAACACAAATGAGATTCAAGCCTGGAATGTTATCTGTCAGTTCACTTTGACGGAGAAACGTAGGGGTGGAGGAGGAGGGGGAGATGAACAAAAATCAATATAAATAAAAACAAAAGTGACTAAGTTTGTGACTTAATAACTCTTGAACCACCCAACCGATCTCAATCAAATTTTTAACATGTATGAGGTTCGGGACATATTTTTAGACTTTCACTTTGATGGTAGATCCTAGGGGCGGAGGAGGGGAGGGGAGTTTTATATTATATAAATAAAACTTAATAACTCTTGAAACACCCGACCGATCTCGATCAAATTTTCAACGTAGATGAAGTTCAGGCCTGGAACGATTTTTATTATTTTACTTTGGCGCTACAACGTCACTTCTGTGCACGCATCACAAAAAACACAATACTGAATTGATCAACACCATTTTTAATATGGTTCTACCTTATGGTTCATAGAAGTAGTAGTGGCCCCCGTTCGCCCGAATGACTCATCCTCACTCTCTTTTATGACCGGGGTGAAAGGTCAATGACCTGGCCCGGGGTCTATGACCTAGGGGTACCATGGCCCACCCCCAATTTAAACATTGGGTATTATAGTATAGGACCCTAATATGTATTATAATAAATTTGGGTGGTCCACCTCGTTCCCTTTTAGGGGTACAAAATTGCCAAAAATATAAACGTAAGCAATACGTTATACCACGTGTTTGGTTTTTGGTCGATTTTATCCCCTTTGATGAGGTGTTATTATCCTATATAGTTATATGGTCATGTATAGGGGTCCATTCCCATTCATAAGATATGGGTATATTTGTGCACCCCGGGAGGGGTACCTTGGCCCACCCCTTAAATTTTGGAAATTGCCCAATTTCAACATTTGGTATTATAGTACTGGACCATAACATGTATTATGATAAATTTGGGTGGTCCACCTCATTCCCTTTTAGGGGTACAAAATTGCCAAAATATAAACGTAAGCAATACGTTGTACCACGTGTTTGGTATTTGGTACATTTTATCCCCCCTTTGATGAGGTCCTATTACCTTATATGGTTATATGGTCATGTATAGGGGTTCATTATCTATCATAAGACATGGGTACATTGATGCACCCCGGGAGGGGTACCTTGGCCCACCCCTTCATTTTTGGAAAATGCCCAATTTAAACATTTGGTATTATAGTACAGGACCTCAATATGTATCATGATAAATTTGGATGGTCCACATCGTTCCCTTTTATGGGGGTTACAAAATTGCCAAAATTGTACCACGTGTTTGGTTTTTGGTCCATTTTATCCCCTTTGATGAGATTCTATGATTACAGGAGTCCATGTCCTATCATAAGACATGGGTATATTGTTGCACCCTTCTTAAATTTTGGCAATGGGGGTCCACTGAAATTGTCCAATTGAAGCATAGTACAGGACCTCAATATGTTTCGGTGGTCCTATTGTCAAAATTTTAAGTACAATCACGTGTTCGGTTACTGACTCAATTTATCCTATTTGATAAGGTATGGATGGGTATCCCCTTTCAATTGGTAGGACCCTTCGGGTGTAGTACAGTCACGTGATCGATGATTTGGTTTTGATGCGCGACGAAGTCCCTGGTCAAAGTTCTCTAGGAATTAGGTGGAAACTTTGAACAAGATTCTTGGCATTTAAAACTTTTTTTTAACTTTTTAAACTAAAAAAATCAAAACAAAAATTGAAACGAAAACTTTTAAACAAAAATCTTGAAACTAAAAATTTTTCAAAACAAAAATTTGAAACGAAAAAATTTGAAACAAAAATTTTGAAACGTAAAATTTTCAACAAAAAAATTTGAAACGAAAAATTTTCAAACAAAAAATTTTGAAACAATAAATTTACAAACAAAAATTTCAAACAAAAAATTTGAAAAAAATTTGAAACCAAAAATTTTCAAAAAAAATTTTTGAAACAAAAATTTCAAAACATATTTGAAACGAAAAATTTTTCAAATAGAATTTAAATCAAACAGTGATCAGCTTTCACGGTTAACCGTTAAACTTTATCCGGTTTGTAACTATTCGATTAACAAATAAACGGTTTTCAACTATTCGATTAACAAACAAACGGTTTTCAACTACTCGATAAACAGATGAACGGTTTTTCCTTTTCACGTCAGTGAGTGCAAGAATTTACAAACTAAAACAAAAAAAATTGTACTCGCTTTAAATACGCATCATTTTTGAAACAAGGTGTTAGTGTTCATCATGGATACACAGTGGAAACATCCATTTACCTGTATTCTCGCAGGGCCTAGTGGGTGTGGAAAAACGTATTTTGTGAAGCGATTACTGTCACATCTCCCAACCATGATCAATGCAAAATTTCGTAAGATATTCTGGTATTATGCAGAATGGCAAGACGTGTATGCAACAATGCCGGTTCCAGTAGAATTTCACGAAGGATTCCACGAATGAAAGATTTTCAGCCTCAAGATGGACCACATTTGATTATTATTGATGACCATATGCGAGAAGTGAATAGTGATATTGTTGATATGTTCACAAAAGGATCACATCATCGAAATATTAGTGTTATTTTTATAACACAAAATGTATTTCATCAAAGTAAAGCAAATAGAAATATGAGTTTAAATTGTTCGTATTTGGTGTTGTTTAAAAATCCACGTGACAAGTCACAAATCAAGCATATGAGTTATCAAATCATGCCTGAACATCCACTGTTTCTACAAGAAAGTTATGCAGACGCAACAAGAAATCCACATGGTTATTTACTGATGGATCTTAAACAAGATACACCCGATGAAATGCAATTTCGTACAAATATTTTTCCCGACGATTTGCATCATTATGTTTACGTACCAACAAAACATGTTTAAATTATTGTGCATGTGAAAAGAATGACTTAGTCTGTCACGATGTCTCCTACAGTGAAACACGCTGATCTGCTACGTGCTCTGCACAAAGCTAAACCAAGATTGCGTAAAGCTATTATTGCCAATGCAGACGCTTCATTAATTCATAGTATTTGTGAATGTTGTTATAATGTCTTAAAAGGCAATGTTCCACTGACAAGTGCGCAGAAGTCAAGATTAAAGCGTTACAAAAACACGCTCCGCTATCTCGTAGACAATACAAAATCATTGGATAAAAAGAAAAAACATTTAGCCGTACAACAAGGAGGATTCTTACCTGCATTACTTGCACCTATTGTAGGAAGTGTGTTATCCAGTATTTTGTTTAAACAATAAACATCATGGAACATAGCAAGAAGATGGTTTTAGTGCCACCAGAAATGCTTCAACGAATGCATGCATCATCATCCCGTGTGAGTGAAAATCGAGAATCTAATCTCGATCGTGAAATGCAATCTATACTGAATACATCGTATCCAAGTGATGAAGAAAAATGGAATCAGTACAATAGAATATTACAGAAATATCTTTATGTGATACGTAAACAAGAAGAACCAATACCACTCACAATTACATCAATGAAACCTGAAGGTGACGTCCCAAATGTTGACGATAGCACGAAACAAGAAATTTTAGCCGCAATCCCACAAATGTATCGTAAGAAAGCCGAACTACTATTCCGTCGTTTAAAACAAGATGACGCAATTACGTGGGATCATAAAGGAACAGTGTACATCAACGATAATAAACTACATGGATCCAATATTGTAGATTTAATGTGTGATGTGACTCGACCGAGGAAACATTCTAATCCTCAAGGCTGGGAATTGTTTTGCAAGTACCTTGCATCGTCAAACACACCTCAAGAATTGATTGGTAATCCACGGAGATTAAACTATATTGTCAAGCATAATAGTACAACAGCATCTGAAGGATCTGCACCACCAAAACCGGCACCTGAATTATTTTCTTCCGGAGAAGAAGAAGAAGAAGAAGATGATGATGATGATGTTTTAGAAGTCCGACCAAAAAGAAAACGTATCATTCCACAATGGTCAACGTACAAACCATGAACAAAAAGTTGAAATCCATTTATTACAATCCAGCACATCCTGCATCGTTTTCTACTGCAAAGAAATTATGGCAAGCCACAGGAAAATCTATACCTCTAGCCAAAATAAAACTTTGGTTAAACAAACAACCTACCTACACGTTACATCGTCCTGTACGTCGTCGTTTCCGAAGAGATTTTTATCTTGTCAACAATATTGATGATCAATGGGAATGTGATTTAAATGATTTACAATCACTTCAAAACTATAATGACAATTACCGCTATATTCTTAGTGTGATTGATGTGTTTAGTCGGTACGGGTGGGCTGTACCACTAAAATCAAAAAGTGCCGAGGATATAGTGAATGCATTTGAAATGATTTTCCAGGAGAAGAAACCAATTGTGCTACGTAGTGATCAAGGAACTGAATTTACCAACAAGACAGTACAAAAGTTTCTCAGGAAACACAACGTGCAACATGTTACAACAAAGGATCCAGATATTAAAGCCAGCATCGCAGAAAGATTTAATCAGACATTGAAACATCGTATGTGGAAATACTTTACCAAATATCAAACATACAATTACATCAAAGTATTGCCTTTACTTGTAAAAGCATACAATGAAAGTCGGCATTCCAGTATTAAAATGGCACCTGCAAACGTTTCTCAGGACAATTTACTGGAGGTGTGGCATAACTTATACGACAAAAAGCTACAACGTTCAAAACAAGATACGGATTTATCTGTTGGTGATACTGTTCGTATAAGTAAAACAAAACGTATCTTTGACAAGGGTTACCTCGAGAACTGGACTTGGGAAATATTCAGAGTAAAAGCCATTGTACCAAGAAACCCACCAGTGTATCGACTAGAGGATTCAAATCATCAACTCATCGATGGTGTTTTCTACAGAGAAGAATTACAACCAGTACCGCTCCCTTCGACGTTCCTCATCGATAACATATTACGTACAAGAACAAAAGGTCGCAGAAAGGAGTATCTCGTCCAGTGGAAAGGATATCCTTCCTCATTCAATTCGTGGATCCCTGCAACTTCATTGAAGAAGAAGAAGAATGGAACCTGATCAAGATTTTTACGTTACACTTCCCTGTAATAGTTCCATGGATTATTTTCCAGAAAATACATTGACTTCATATATTACGAAATTACAACGACGTGTAGAGTTTCGCCAGAAATGGGATGTGGCAATTGTAGAGATTCATTATCCACATTCTTTGCTGAACATTAACAGTGAAAATAAAATATATTACAAATCATCAAGTAGTAGTGATCAAGAACCGTGGAAGGTTGTAACGATCCCTGTACGCTATTATAACAATATACGGGATCTTATTCATGCAATTAATATACATCATAAAGAAACCAATTTATTTATATCTCATGACGCAACTAATAATATATGCCTCATAAGACATCCCAAAAAGGAAATCCATACTTCTGTACAATTCTCACCAAGTGTTTGTTTAATGCTTGGATTTGAACCGAAAAGTGATTTAAAAGATATGGAAAAGGGACAATATACACCGGATGTACGATTAGGCTTACCATCACAAATGTACGTCTACTGTGACATTATTGAATCTGTCATTGTTGGAGATACAATGGTACCCTTGCTACGAATTGCCAACATGGATCCTGTGAATCATACTTTTGGAAGTCATGCAGTACAAATCTTTAATCCTGCACATTATGTTCCGGTGGAAAAATGAATTTTGAGCAAATACAAATCGATATAAGGGATAGCACAGGTCATCGTATGCCATTCACCTTTGGAACGGTGTGTACAAAACTACATTTCCGTCGTCGTCGTCATGACTGATCCGTATTTGCAATACTACCAAAAACAAGCGTTATCCGGTATCGGCAACGTCTATGTGGGAAGTCCCTATCAAGCAGGACATGGCATTGGAAGTTTCCTTGGTGGCTTATTTCGTTCAATGTTACCACTTGTGAAGCAAGGCGCTAAAACTGTGGGAAAAGAATTATTAAAATCAGGTGCCAATATGATTAATGATGTTGTGATCTCGAATCAACCGCTGGAAGAATCGTTTCATCAACGTATGCAAGAGGCAAAAACAAATTTACAAGAAAAAGCTAAAAATAAGTTGAAAACTATGCTGGGAAGTGGATATCATAAACGAAAATGGGATGACTGCTCTCAGTTTGAGGTTGACCTTCCAACGATCAACAACACCATCAATCCTACGAAGAGACGTAAATTATCACATAAGAAGAAGAAGAGATCATTGGCATCGTCACCAGATATTTTTGATTAATTCAACGATGGCTTTCTTACATCATCAATCCTGTGAATGTGTAAAAAGTGAATTGGACATTTTTTCAACGTTACCCACGCAAACCAGTGTTCTGGACAATCGTATTATTGGCTACAAACCAATTAGTTCAATAGCTGAAAATTCACCAATAGAATTTGTAGTGAGTGGTAGCAGTGATGAATATATTGATTTGCCACAAACCTTATTATACATCCAAGCACAAATTGTGAAACCAGATGGTTCCTCCTTCACCGAAACGGATAAAGCAATTGCACCTGTCAATGATTTTCTAAATGCTATGTTTAGTGAAGTACAAATCTACTTGAACAATAAACTGATTTCATTTCCGTCACATAATCATCCATATCGTTCGTACCTGGAAAAACTGCTCAATTATAGTGATGGAGCTAAAAATACACATTTACAAACAGCAATGTGGTTTCAAGATACGGCTGGTCATATGAACGCAACCACAAGTGAGAACAAAGGATTTCAACAACGCTATGAACTGACAAAACAAAGTATGAAATTCGATATGATTGGACATCTTCATTGTGACATTTTTAATCAAGATAAATTTTTAATTCATGGAGTGGAATTACGTGTGAAACTTATTCCTGCAAAACCAAACTTTTGTCTTATGGCCAGTGAAAGTGGTGTCAATGCAAAAATCAATATTCTAGATGCATCGTTGCAGGTGAAAAAAGTCAGCATCAGCCCTAGTGTCAATTGGCACACAATAAAATTTTACAATCTACACCGGCAAAGTATCCTCTGACAAGGGTTCAAATGAAATCATTTACCATCCCGAAGGATATACAATCCAAAACTATTGATAACCTGTTTATGGGAACATTGCCAAATCGTATTATTGTAGGATTTACATCGAATGAAGCATCCAATGGAACTATTACCACCAATCCATTTGAATTTCAACATCTAAACATTAATTTCTTTACATTGTACGTGGATGGAAAAGCTGTACCTTCAAAACCATTGCAACCCAACTTTGAAGAAAATCTCTACATTTCATCGTACCACACATTGTTCTCAGGCTCTGGCATACATTTTACCAATACTGGAAATACAATTTCAAGAGCCGACTACAAGAATGGATATACACTGTTTGTATTTGACCTAACTCCCGATTCTTCTGCTGGAGATTGTCACTATTGGAATTTAAAACGACTTGAAGCCATCCGATTGGAAGTTCATTTCCAAGAGAAATTAGCAGCACCTGCAAACTGTATTGTGTATGGAGAGTTTTCCTCACTCCTAGAGATCGACCACCAGCGCAACATTATCCTGGACTTTTAAATTACAAGGTACGTATAGGTTATGTCTCATTTTCATTCACGATGTTGAATACATTACAATTAGCTAGTGCTTTAAACAGTAGTCCATTATTCAGAAATCATTTTACCGGGGTATTTGCAAGTGATGAGTTGCCCTCACGGATTTCTCTTCCTCTGGCAATCATTGTAAATACAGATCCATCTACAAAACTAGGAAGCCATTGGATTGCAATTTATATTGATAATCGCGGTGTTGGAGAATATTTTGACAGCTATGGCCTTCCTCCTTATGTACCACACCATGTTGCATTCTTAAAACTCCATTGTATGTACTATAAATATAATAATAGCCAAATGCAAAGTCTTGGTTCATCCGTATGTGGCTATTATGCTTATTTTTATTTGTGCTGTAAAGCCCAAGGAAAATCTCTGCGTGAAATTCAATATTTGTTCACAACAGTACCCACGGTTAATGATCGTAGACTGCTGCAATATACATTCCAGGTAATTTTATCATATTTATCATTGTAAGTGTATTTGTTTTATCATCATCTATTTCTATACTAATCATCTTTTTCCTCGTTCTTTTTTACAGAATTCACAATACAAAGCTTTGCAAACGGGTGCTATGCTGCAAAACATGGAAACAAATCATTACAATCAAGAAGAGGAGGCGGTCTAATGAAGAAACCCAGCTCAATATACAAACATTGTCAATAAGAAAGAAAAAGAAGAAACCAAAAATATGAATAAAATACAATTTATGCCTATCTATGTGTTTTTATTGTCCATTCCACATACAACGTTATCAGATTCTCCTAAAGAACTGTGCGATATAAGACGAGAATCTTGTTCAAAGTTTCCACCTAATTCCTAGAGAACTTTGACCAGGGACCTCGTCGCGCATCAAAACCAAATCATCGATCACGTGACTGTACTACACCCGAAGGGTCCTACCAATTGAAAGGGGATACCCGTCCATACCTTATCAAATAGGATAAATTGAGTCAGTAACCGAACACGTGGTTGTACTTAAAATTTTGACAATAGGACCACCGAAACATATTGAGGTCCTGTACTATGCTTCAATTGGACAATTTCAGTGGACCCCCATTGCCAAAATTTAAGAAGGGTGCAACAATATACCCATGTCTTATGATAGGACATGGACTCCTGCAATCATAGAATCTCATCAAAGGGGATAAAATGGACCAAAAACCAAACACGTGGTACAATTTTGGTAATTTTGTAACCCCCATAAAAGGGAACGATGTGGACCATCCAAATTTATCATGATACATATTGAGGTCCTGTACTATAATACCAAATGTTTAAATTGGGCATTTTCCAAAAATGAAGGGGTGGGCCAAGGTACCCCTCCCGGGGTGCATCAATGTACCCATGTCTTATGATAGATAATGAACCCCTATACATGACCATATAACCATATAAGGTAATAGGACCTCATCAAAGGGGGATAAAATGTACCAAATACCAAACACGTGGTACAACGTATTGCTTACGTTTATATTTTGGCAATTTTGTACCCCTAAAAGGGAATGAGGTGGACCACCCAAATTTATCATAATACATGTTATGGTCCAGTACTATAATACCAAATGTTGAAATTGGGCAATTTCCAAAATTTAAGGGGTGGGCCAAGGTACCCCTCCCGGGGTGCACAAATATACCCATATCTTATGAATGGGAATGGACCCCTATACATGACCATATAACTATATAGGATAATAACACCTCATCAAAGGGGATAAAATCGACCAAAAACCAAACACGTGGTATAACGTATTGCTTACGTTTATATTTTTGGCAATTTTGTACCCCTAAAAGGGAACGAGGTGGACCACCCAAATTAATCATAATACATATTAGGGTCCTATACTATAATACCCAATGTTTAAATTGGTCAATTTCCAAAATTTAAGGAGTGGGCCAAGGTACCCCTCCCAAATTTTTCAAGGGGTGCATTAATATCCCTATGTCTTATGAAAGGTAATGGACCCCTATATACACCCATATAACCATATAAGGTAATAACACCTCATCAAAGGGGATAAATTAGGTCAAAACCCCCCGAAATTTGAATTTTTGGCAATTTTTTACCCATGAAAGGGAACGACATAGACACCCAATACTGATAGAGGTACATGCTGTGGTCCTAGGCTACCATACCAAATTTTTAGATTTGGCAATTTCCAAAATTTAAGGGGGGTGGTCCTACGTACCCCTGCCAAAATTTAGGGGGTGGGCCATGGTACCCCTACCAAAATTTAGAGGGGGTGGTCCTAGGTACCCCTAGGTCATTGACCCCGGGCCAGGTCATTGACCTTTGACCCCGGTCATAAAAGAGAGTGAGGATGAGTCATTCGGGCATAACGGGACCACTACTACTATAGATTGTTTAGCATTGGCGTTTCAAAATGTCGCCACCATAAATCAAATATGTTTGACTAGAGTTTAGTTCTGTTGGTGAATGCCAGAGAAGTACCGTATGACTAGATGTTGGAAACAAGATGGGCCCTGGGGGCGAAATTCCCAGAATCGATCTATATTCAACTTTGTCACTGTGTGCATGGGGATCACACGTCTAATAACCTAACACTTGCTCTCACATTCATCCCAGCTCAATTCAAAAGCAGCATTGCATCCAGAATGCCGTTTTCCTCAAACATTTTCATGTTCAATATTTCCCAAAAGTACAAATATGTGCAGGTTTTCTCTTTGCATACAGTAAGAACAATGTTTCCGCTACGACATATTAAAACATCACAGACATATGCCATATTTTCTACTAAAGTGCCATTCTATCGTTTGACTATAGTTTATATGCTTTCTGTACCACAGCATTTTCCAAATATGACATTAAGAAGGGGATTATCATCGGGATATGATAATGACATTAGCATCATTCCAAATATGATTATTGACTAAAAATCACATCAACATTCTAAATATACAAAGCGATACATACATGTCGGTCGTGTCACCATGTTTACCAGCCACTGAATATCTACACAATGTAGGAATAGTCGCATTCAAAGTCAATTTCCTATCTTCTCTCCGGTTCGGCAAAAAGCAAATTTACACGTCCCATGCGTTCATTGTAAGCTGCTATCACTTCTTTTCCTGCACACTATCTTATGTGCACACTATTGAAGTTTCATTATAACAAATTGTATCAAGTCAATCTTTTATTTCATTCTTCTAGTTTTTGCTAAGAATTGCCTGGTTTGGCCACACTGTGCGACGGTGAGAATGAAGGTATGAAAGTGAGAAGAGTGAAGAGACACATTCAAGCTGCTGTTTGCGCGGGAATATTAAAAATAAAGGTAAACGTGGGGAACGATAACATTTTCAAACTTCAAGCAGTTGTAAAATAGGGGCTTAAGGGATCAGAACTTAGCCCAACGAAGTTCGACTTTTTCAGACACTAATCACTACCAATGATTTACTTTTAAATTCCATTGACATATCAAATGCTTCCGATTTGGAGGGATTTATTGTTGTTTTTTTTTCATGAACTTTTTGTATCGCCAGCATATTATTTTCTGCATACGTGTCTAGTTGTGTGATGATTTTATCTGTCTACATACATACAAAACATATGTATACACAATCTTTATATATGTGCGTGTTAGTGTATTTTAATATGTTAATTAATAATAAGTACCTTAAATTTGGAACTTTCATTAAATTAAGAAATAAAGTAAGTTACTATAACATGTAGCAGACAAAGTATATTTTGGAATTTGTGTGTAAACATTGAACATATTCTTCACCTCCATCGATCAATATTTAGAAATTCACAAAGAAGGCTCCTTCTGAATTTCCATTACATTTCACAATTTTTTTTTAACCGTAAAAAGATCGAAATTAAAATGCTATTGATGTTGTCACATACAGAATAAAATTAAAATGTTTACAATTATTACTGGCAATTAATACTGTCACCAATTTCGAACAATTTAGAAGCACATAGTTTTTAATGTATTGAAATTTAATTTCTTATCGATAGTATGAAACGCTGTAAATAGTAGTAACTTTCCAGAACTGCTCTCCTGGTGAATCTGTATACAACCAAAGGTAGTTTTGTCAAGCTTAACAAAAAGTCCAAAATAAGACTTGAAAACAGCTCTTATTTTATTTTTTTTTTTAAAAAAAGATACGTAATGATCGTTTTTAGTTGTTGCAATTGTCTTTCCAAAATCAATAAAAACTAATCTAGCATAACAAAAGCAGCTTTTCTTATATATATATATATATATATATATATATATATATATATATATATATATATATATATATATATATATATATATAATGATTGGTAATTTGAGAGTAGGGGTGCCGACCCGCCCCTACTCTACTTCGCCCCGGGCGACGAAATCTCTAGCTACGGCTCTGGTCACCAAGGATCGAACCAGGGACCCCTTGCACTAGATATTAGCCCTCTACCACTGTACCAACATGGTTCCCTCTCCTTCACACACATATTTTTTATTTATAAAAAGGTAAAATACTCATTTCTCAGTTTCCATATACGAGGGAACCCTGATCCTAATTTCTAAGCTATCCCTTGACTTCGAAGTCACTAACTTCTACTTTCTCGTAGAATCATATCACTGAGGAACAAACTGACAACGTTAGCCATTCTGTATTTCTCTAATACTCCGCCTGACCCGCTCGGCAATAGTTATAAAATTTTCCCTCGAGCAGAACACTCATACACAAATGTTGTATTGATCTGGCTTCAATATGTAAATATTGTTAGTTTATTCTTTATGTTATATCTAATATAGGATATTGTAAAGCATTGTTTATAGAATTAGAGTTTCAATTCTTGTGCTTACTGTTATCGTTACTAAGAGCCTGAAAATTCAGTGCAGTGATATTGATCTTTGTAGCAGACGTACGTTGACTCTTGTCTCTAAAAAGAAAGCGATGACTGATTGGAAGAAAACTTCTTTTCTTGCAAAATTCGAACAATCATTTCCTTATATTGACGACGCGCCCTTAACAATCAGCTGCGAGCGAAGATGTAGAGAATACCAAAGTTACGACAGCAACGGCAACTTAATATATACCTATCGCTTTGATGAAGAAGTTGTAAGACCATCGTTCATATATTCTGTAACTGGTTTCGCTGTTTTCTGGTTCTCGCTTGAAGAGATGAAGTTTAAGGGAATCCTTCCATACGTTAGTGTGAGAACCTATTTTCGTAGATTTCGTGAGCTACATAAGGATCCCTCAATGCAGAGAATAGATTCCGATCTGTCTTCCTGCTCATTGAGCGACACACAGAGTGACTCCTCTTGGTATTTAAAGATACAAAATAATGAAGGAGAGGAACAGAAATTTGACATTTTTCAGTTTCCGAAGCTTGTGTTTGCAGACATTCATACACACAATTCCCTTACTACCATTGGATCAGATGATCACATTAACGAACTATGGGAAGATGATTTGAGCGACATCCCGGAATCTGAATTTGACGGAATAACCTTCAACTCCAACACAGAGAGCTTAAGTTCACACCAGAAGAGACCATGGTGGAAAAGACTGTTATGTTGCTGTAGTGGTGGTTGTCGTTAAGGAAACGCTTGTTATACGATGAGAGCCGTCCAGAAGAACTAGAGACGCCTCCAATAGGGGAGAATCTTTGGCAATTGTTAACTTCGCCGACAGCAGTAATAATAGAACCCCCTATATCAAAGATCAAATTGCACTGTTAATCATTTTGGAAGATGGAAAAAAAAAAGAAGAAAATTATGAATATAGCTGCCGTGCCTTGGCTCACATTAGGAGAAATGGAAAATATTTACAAAGCTTTTCGGCTACTTGTACAACAATAATGCAGCTCAGTATGTATAAGAATTAGGACAGGGAAGTTAACTTGATGAGAATGGATTCAACAGTTCTCTTAGAATTTGTTGAACCAACCGAATATCCGGCTTAATATGAAATACTACTTTCTTTACTAATGAGGCTACCACAAGTGGACCATAATATGTGTTGTGTTAGGTTTTAATTGTATAGCAGCTTTCTTGTATAATATTGTTGTGTAAAGAAGTGTTACAACTTCTGTCATTGTTTGTTGTATTTAAGGAAGACTTTGTAAATCCATATCCAGATGTTTCAAATGAATTGTAAACACATGTGGATGCCCAGGAAATGAAGAAAGTTCTTTAGTTTTGGAAAAGAAAACGGCATTTCGAAGAACAATCTGAAAGAGGGCCAAGAATAGGATGAGAACTGGTTGAAAATACGAGAATCGTAAAAGCGTTGAAACGAATGAAGCTGGGAGAGTATGCTGAGAAAAGTTTAAAAGATTTATTGAAGTACCATTATATTTTCTTTCGTATGTTTAGATAAATACTCAAACGAAAAACGAAGACAACAAATTAATAATTGTTTTCCGTAACTGCAGCCATGTTAGATGAAATAATCTCCGATAAATTTGTCATTTTTATTTTGTATTGTAAAAAGTATTAAAAAACCATACGTTGCATTAACCTGACTTATTATTCATAATGCTTTTGAAATTATGAAACACATTACCAACTCATTGTATAACAGTGGTTCCCAACCGAGGGTTCTCAATCTTTGTTTAGGGGCCGCGGTGGCTCAGTGGTATAGCGTTCATCTCTGGTGCATGGGGTCCTTGGTTCGATCCCAGTTCACGCCAAGTGGACTTTGAGGTGCACAAACACCGTGTGCACCTCGGGATTCTCCTGTTTCCTTCCACTTTCTTCATTCCACCATTTCGTTCATTTCTCATCATAACCGTCTCCTTTAGCCTAGCCGGCATACCTGTGGAACGTAATATTCAAAGATTTCATTTCAATCTGTATTTACAATGTTAACAAGATGTCAGTAAAAGTTGATAAAATTTTTAATGACGAATGGCGGACAAAGGTTTTGATATGCAGCCAGCCCTCACTTAAATAGATCGTTCAAGGGCTTTGCGCAATTCGAAATTTACGTAAATCTAATTTCTTTTACCATAACCATTTTCGTAAACAAGTATGAAAAATCGACAAATTACGCCAAATTAGCAGTTGTTCCTCTTTCACTCACTAGATTGCTCACAAGATAGAATTTAGAAATTTAATTCTATTTTTTATTTCAGATGTAAGTGCCATTCGTAAGTTTTACTTATATTGGCAACTTCTTACGTAACTGAATTTGCATATATCGAATTGACAACTCGTGGACTGACTGTACATGTCGGTGAGTGGTATACACAAGAATAGGTATCTTCTTTACAAAGATTTATTGGCTACAGTATGGTGCACAATCGACAGATACAGTGCGCCGCAAGTGCTCACAGTGTGGGCTTCACACAGGCTCCTAAACATGTACTCCAGCTATTAATGGCACCAGTTACACTTCTAAAGGAAACGCTGCTCCTGCTTGCACAAGGGATCGCTTCAGAGACGGAATATCATGTGTTACCTCGAGCATATCTTGGCCTCCAATTTTGATCACGGATCATAGTCCAAGAGATTGAGACATGGATCGACTTAAGAAACGGAGATGAATCCTGTTGTAAGACTCAGTGGATTTGGCAAAGGAAGTGTGACTGAGAGGTTAAACAACAGGCATCAGAACATTAGACTGATGGTTCACAGCATACATTTTCACTCCAGTTTTCATGAAGTGGAGTTTCATGATTCCATGATATGACATATTCAAGAACACCATCTCCATGCCGGGATGCACTTTGGGAACTACCATAGCGGCTTCTTTAGATGATATCGTATGTACACTGGGTCATTTTGGACGTTCAAGAATTCCTCAATGATAAATATATTTCCGTCCGTGGTATGAATCACCTATGAACTAAAATATGCTTTCATAACCCTGTTCCGGCGTACCTACAGAGTTGGGAAATGCCCTTCATGCGTTTGCACTTGTAGATCAAGACTCGTAGTTTCTCACGCAGTGTCTGACAATGCACCATGAATGCAATCTCGTTTCTTTCACCATGACACTTTTGATTCCGTACCGGATATTATTGCAGTCCAATGTGCATATATATTGGCCAGTGGAGTCTTTCAGCACGTGTGCGTAATTTGTATGATTTATGACTGTGGATGTCGGCAGTTTCAACTCCATAGTAAAGGTGACAAACACATTGATAAACTTGATTCGCTGCAGGAGGTTGATTATATCAATTGTAATCTTAAGCGCCATATGCAAAACCACAACAATTAACCTATTTTCATTTGTACCCCACCACATCTAAAATAAACAAATAAAAAGGGCTGAAATATTCTGATTACAAACCATCATACGCTATATTACCTCCACCTAACATGCGTCCTGACAGCTTTTACTTGGCTATTTATGATCACGTTAAGTTTGTGTCAATACCAGCGCATGCTGAAAAGTAATGTGAAAACAGTTACATGTATCCGTATAAAACAATACATATACACTAGTAGCACATCTACTTTATCTACAGAGCTCAGTCATTATTTTTCTACATCACCACCCTGGCAATCAACATATATATGCCAACTTCCGATCAGTTTCATTAACTCATTGTAAAATTATTAATTTTGGTGACGAAACCACAGCCTGACTTCTTGCTTCACTGTATAATCAACATCAAAACGAAGTCTTCTTAGGTGTCCTTAAGCTTCAGACAAAGATGAAAATCTGATGGAGCCACATCTGAACTATATGCAGGATGAGGAATGACAATAAAACCAAAGCGCTATAAGTTTTTATTATCGTTGTATTAGTGTCAGGGAAAGCATTCATGTACTGAATTAGAAGCACTATTCGTGAACGAACTCGTCGTATCCATGCTTCCAGTTTCTAATATTTCACTTATAAAATATCGCATCTAAACTTTAAATTATGGAACATTTATTTGTTTCATTGATTGTTCATTATTCTGTTAAATACTGCAGATTCCATGTTTGAGTATAGTTATATATATATATCGATAATGAAAAATATGGAAGATGTTCCAAGATCGCAGACGAGAAAGATCTAACGTAAGTCTTCGCCATAAAAGGAAAGGATGAGACATCAGCTGACATTTATGAACTTTTTACCCCAAAACTTGAATCAATACAGAGACAGAAAAGGGCGTGCTGATCTACTCCCGTGTTTTCACTACTTATATAATTTCCGAATATTGATCTGAGATCTACCGTTTTGAAAGTCCAAATGCTGTAAAATGTCGAAGGACACATTACTTTTTTTGTCGTCAATTGTACGGCCAGGTTTTCAGTAGTATGGCGTCTAGTTCATAGTGGATGTGTATGCATTATTGAGAAGCAAAGAGGTAGCTAAACACAAGTCGAGTTTTCAAAGAGGAATTTATCACAGCTGTTTGAGGTCAAAAGAGAAACATTCTATCATTAAGGAAGGGGCCCACGGACAACAGAATGCTATTCTTCAAGTCAAAATAAAACGAAAATGCTATATAATGGTATATCCTACGGAGCATGCTTCAACCCCTAACGGAATCAAAATTTCACTATGTACACTCATGTCCAAAATTATTGTCGCATGTCTATAATTATGTCATTGTAGGAATATAATTTGATAACGAATTCGCCCGGAATTTCTTATAATGTTAGTGTATAATCGGCAAAGACATGTATGTATGTGGCAAATTTCATGTCAAAAGAGCAGTAAATAAGAACAATAAAACGAAAATAAAACTTTCTTGTCCATTTATCAACGTTTTAATATTTATCCGTATGCAATATAGGCACTGCCCTTAGATGTTATATCATGCCGTTGCAGGATGTATGGCATCTAACAGTTTTCCGTATATCACATGCTTATACTTATGTTACCTTCGCCAGCTATATGTTATATACATCCATTTGTATGAGAGATCCTGACCGCCTGTATTGTTTCATATGGAAAGTACGTATAAATGGAACACTTATACGGAAAGTATTATAAAACATGCGGTTTCAGTTATACGTCTGTTGTACGTTAAGTCCAAAAACTACAGGAATGTAACCTATCTTTTTAAGTACGCCACCTACAATTTTTTTTCTCAGTGTAGTGAACAGTGTTGCCATTCCAGTATAAAGTTGTTTTTTTTTTTTTAAATGGCACTACGCCAAATTATTCCTTATTTCAAATCAGCATGTGAAACGAAAACTTAAATTACCATTTTTATTAATCAGTATTGCAAAATAAGAATATTGTAGTATCACAAACATCCAAAGTTTGGAAGCTTCTATTACACATACAACACAACGGAGATGGACAAGATAATGCACATCGGAAGTACCTTAGCGTTGGATACTATGGTCATGGTCAGTGATGTAAATTTTCCGATTGATAAAAACATACTCCACTTATTCCAACGTCGTTATTTAGTTGTAAAATTTATTTGTAATAAATAGTGTCTGAAAAAAGTTTCATGAAGTGAAAATCTAACGATTCTTTATTTCTGCAAAAAATATTTCAAAACTTCAATGCATTCTTCAGACAAAATTAACCTTTGATCTCACAAAATCATATTTCGTCAGTTTAATACGCGAAGTCGAAGTTTTCTCATAGCTTTAAACACAATAAATAATTTCTTCTTATATTCTATTACAAAAATAATCTTCATAAGAAACTGAAAATTTTACGCAGTTATTTCATTACATAGGCAGGCGTGTATGTAAAGAAATTGTGGAATTTTCTGTTTTTGAAATAACTGATAAATTCATAAAGGTTTATTTTCGCTTTCTCCTTACATTTTAAACAGTGGAATGGGATACGTGTACTCTACGAACTCGATTTATGTTCCCTATACTTTACACACACACACACACAGAAAGAGAGAGAGAGAGAGAGAGAGAGAGAAAGAGAGAGAGAGAGAGAGAGAGAGAATATGTAAGTTTTAACTTGCCAACTTGAACTATTAGAAAATTTTAAGGTTCTCGAAAGCTAATTGGAAAATTCTAATTTGTTGCTGTCTAACTTTCACTATAGGAATTCAATTTTATAGCTCAATTTGCAGTTAAATATAGTGGAAAATTTTCCACCTAACATCATTACATAATATTCAAAATTGCCCGGGTTATGAAAAGTTTTTCCACTTGTTTCCACATCATAATGAAAATTTTCCAATCCATGAAAATTCCTTTCACTTGTTTCTACAGATAAATAAAACATTCTGATTAATTTTTGCTTCAAAATGATGAAAATTTTCCTACTTATAAAAAGTTTTTTTTTTTTCAAATTTTTCCATAAACGACAGATTTTTTTTTTCGATTCATGAAAATTGTTTCATTTGTTCCTACTTAGTACTGGAAATTTTCTGAGCCATGAAAATTGTCAGACTCCTTAAACAATCTTCCATTTTTAACATTTCTATATATGAAGTTAATCAATTTTATGGTTAATGAGGAATTGTCACCTGATCACTAATATTTGTTTAGAAAAATTTTCCGAAAAAACATAGGGGAAAATTTTCCACCTCACATCATTAGTCATGGTGTGACTTGTTTTGAATGAATAGCAAGGAAGTTACACGGGTTTGAAAATTTAATTTTTTTCGAAAGGTTTTATTTCGAAAATATGCTTAGGTAAGTATCATACCTAAATATTTGTGTGATTAGTAATTCTCAAACAAACCATTTTACCGTTTACGGCACTTCGATATCTGAAACCGTTCCGGACTTTCGTTCTAAAAATATAATTTATTACATTTTTTACAAAATTCTTTCAGTCTCCTTCAAAGTACTCTCCATTAAATGCGATTCATTTCTTCCATGTTCTTTCCCATTGTTTGAAGCACCTCTGGAACTCTGGAAATTTTATATCATCCAATGCGCTCTGCGAAGTTCTTTTTACAGCCTCTACACCATCAAAACATTTTCCTTGTAGATTTTGTTTAATTCTCGGAAAATATCATTATATTGGTCAAACAGTTTGGATCACTTCAACCTGATTTTTCAAGTCTTGGCTCAAATTCAGATGAATGATTTGATCCTGTGTGAGCAGGCGAGAAACAAACTTAGAGGCAACATGTCTCATTTGCAAAACCTCACGCTGGCACGAGCTCCAACTCACTCCTGCCTGTTTTGAAATATCATCGATCATGAAACGACGATCCTCGGTGATTTTGGGGCAGAATTGGTCGATGTTTTCGTCGTTTCGAAATGATTAAAAGCACCCAGAACGCGCATGATCTTCAACACTCATCTCATC
Source organism: Thermobia domestica (assembly GCF_964235325.1). Lineage (NCBI taxonomy): Eukaryota > Metazoa > Arthropoda > Insecta > Zygentoma > Lepismatidae > Thermobia > Thermobia domestica. The sequence goes on from NC_137471.1 coordinate 123,389,190, forward strand.
ACACTCAAAGCGCCCAAACCTCTCAAAAAATTGTGTGCAGTTCATAGTATCTTTCTTGAAAGCCTGTTGAAGCATTTGGTAAATTTTCGTTTCCGATTTTCCAAGTAGGAAGCAAACACACTCCTTGTTCCTTTGAATCTGCCATAACGATTTCGTAAGTGGCAAACGAGAACAGTTGAGAAAAACAATAATACGATCAAACGTTAACCTCCTACGCAGACGCTGCTTGGCAACTGATCTGGGAAGGTCTACTAGACCCACCTAACATGAGAACTCTCTACTACGCCTAGGAACGGCAGCGCTCTTTCAATTCCGGTAGAATTTTCGTTTTGACCTGAAGAATAGCGTTCTCTTGTTCGTGGGCGCTATTTTTTAGAACACCCGATATATATATAATCTGAGATAGTCGATGGATAGGTAGATAGATAGATATAATTCTCTTAGAAAACAAAGCATACGAGGTAGATACAAGAGTTCTTACGTTCTAGAACGCGACGCAAATTTTACCAACTTGAGTTCGAACTAAGAACTGTTTTTATTGTATTTTGCTAGCTCCGCCTTCAAACAAAACTGACTTTAGGAGGGGAAACATATGACAGAATATACAATAGTGTATTTTTGTTAGTGAGATTTAGTCAAAACTTTAAGAAAACCAGTCTTTGCTATTTGAAAATTTCAAACTTTTGTTCTCACCAATACAAATATGAAGCACTCAAAAGAATTAACAATTAAGACCTGGAAACCTTTTGTTGACATGACTGGAAAACTCTTTATCAGTCGCATCAGATAAATATATTGACGCCTGCTCATTCAAATTTTTGTCTGCTCATAATACCGCATTTCCCATTAGGCCAACTAGGCCTTTGCCTATGGCGCAAAATTTAAAAATTAAATAATATTTTAAAATTATTTCACGTGAAAAAGTTAAAAAATCAAGAGCAAGTGCTATTTCATGAATAATCCTTTTTTACTATTCTAATATGTTTAATGATAGTGTAAGAAATCTAAAAATAATTCATAATATATTTTCCATTTGATAATCTTTGTTAGTTGTAGCTAGGGTATTAACTATAATAAATTGTTAATTTACTGATTAAGCATAATTTTGTTTTATTTTTTTTAGGCTAGGGATGAAGGAATGGAGAAACATGTAATTATTGGGGGTGCCAACAGCAAAAGTGCCTAGGGTCGCCGAGCTCCTAAATGCGGCACACTACTCGTTGAACTGAAACAATTCAAAGTTGATTGTTTTCACAACAATGCTCCCGAGCGGGAAAAATACAAAGGTGTTTTCACAAATTTATTTGGCTTCTTCCTTTCACTCTTGGTTGGGGCATGCGTTATGCATGTGTGCGTGTGTTTATGTCTGGGTACAACAAACGGTTCTGCGAACCCGAAATATTTTAACAACCGGTTCTGGCGAACCGGTTAAATAGCACCACTGAGCAGAGTTGCCACAATCCTAACTCTGGAGTAGGCTGAAAAATAGTACCAAATTGAAAAAAAAAAAGCTGAATTCATTATTTTATACCAGTGTAATACATGGCTCTATAGCACGAAACTAAAAGAGATAAAGTTCTAGAACACTTCGCCCCCCCCCCTCTAGCAAGAGTCCAAATCAAGAAAGTGCTCTTTTTAAAAATTAGTTTTTTAAAAACATCCAAATAGGAGGACCCAGTGGCGTAACAATGGTCTTTGGCACCCCTAGGCAAAATCTCTAGTGGTGCCCCCTCACCCATTTAATAGGCCAATGTATGACCATCTGTAACTTACGCGTACGCGCTACATCCCACATTTGGCTAGTTTTGGGCAGTGTTGCCAACATGAGATTTTTCTTTCCGCTAAAACAGGGCTAAAAATTCGCTAACTGCAAAAAAAAAAAAAAAGTTATCACGTTTACAAAAATACTGTAAGTACAGTGGCGTAGGGAAGGGGGGCCCGGAGGGGCCGGGACCCCCCAAAGAGGTCCGACAATGTACTTTAGTACTTTGATGTATGTAATTTTTTATATATTTTTATGTTTATCTATTTTTTTGTTTGTAATTTTTCTATATGTACCTATAACAGCACTTGGGCCCCCCCCCCAAACACACCTCCTGGCTACGCTACTGTGTAAGTAATATTGCAATCGATATTTAAGAAGATCAGCTAATTATTACTCTCCAATAATGTTGAGATTAGAGCCTAAATACGTCTGTATTAGTGATGAGCGCAAGAGTCTTGGTCTTGCAGTTTTTGCAAGAGTCTTGCATGCAAGACCAAGACCAAGACCAAGACCAAGACCAGGTATCCCGATGCAAGACCAAGACCAAGACTAAGGGGTGCAAGACCAAGACCAAGACCAAGACTCTTGCGCAAGAGTCTTGCACATGTACCGGCTCGGTGGTAGAGCAGTCACATGTGGTTATAAGGGTCCCTGGTTGGATTCTAGCTTGCGCCATGGGAACTTTTTGTTGGGCAAAAACCGTGTGCGTGGTTTTTCTCGGGATTTTGATGTTTCCTCCTACTTTCTTCATTCCACCATTTCATTCATTTCTCATCATTACCGTCTCCTTTAGCCTCGATGCATAATCGTGGGACGTTAAACTAGATATTTCGTTTCGTTTCAAAACATATTAGTGTTGTTTTTCTTCCAAAACTAAAGAGAAATGTAGTATTGAACATTGGCAATACCGTACACTATAGGTGTCGACTACATGGGTATGGTCTTGGCTCCGAGACTCAAGCATCCGTTGGAAATTTTTAATGTATGCTCATAAAATTAATATCGAAATAACATTTTCATGACATTGACAAAAACTTATTGTTAGTAGTACATGTGACCGCAAGTTTGATTTCATGGGCAGATGCTTATATGTTGATTAATTGTTTTTGAATATAACTTTTAGCCTCCTTAAGTATACGACACATCGAGGATTGAACGATATAACATTATACTACAACAATAAATCTATATTATATAATTGAAAGTGACTATTTTTGTGACTGCTAATCTCTTGAACCACCCTACCGATCTCGATCAAATTTTCAACATAGATGGTGTTATGCCTGGGAGTATTTCGAGAACTCGATCTTTTTTTCAATATAGATAAGGATGGGACCTGAGAAGGTTTCTGTCATATCACTTTGACGGTGCAGTTTAGGGGAGAGGGAGAATAAAGATATTTCAAGTGATCGAAAATGACCGACATTAAAATGGAATCTATAATTTTGGGGATCGCTGAGATAAACCATGATACTTCCGGTGCTGTTTAAATCAAAATTCAGCCCCGTAGCTTGGCGGAGGGGAGGGGAAATATATAAAAATGATCGAAAATGACGAATATTAGTTCGAATCCATAGTATTCGAGGTTGCTGAGTTGAATACTGAGACTTGCTATACCGTTTACGACCAAATTCAGCCTCGTAACTTGGGAGAGAGGGAGATACATAATAATGATAAAAAATGACCAAATATTAGTGCCGAATCCATAGTTTTCGGAATTTCTGACACGAACAGTGACACTTGTGATGCCGTTTAAATCCAAATTCAGCCCCGCAACTTGTGTAAGAGGAGGAGAGAGAAACATAAAAATAATCGAAAATGACCGATATTAGAGAGGGCTTTATTAATAGTAAAAAAGTGATTGACTAACAAAATATTATTATTATTATTATTATTATTATTATTATTATTATTATTATTATTATTATTATTATTATTATTATTATTATTATTATTATTATTATTTAAGTTTAACCCAACGAAGTGGGTACTTGATGCTAGTAATCCATATTCACAAGTGAGACTTCAAATAACTTGGAGTTTGATGCCGTTATTTTGTATTTCTAATACAAATCAACAGTATTTATATAAATTGAGTTTACACAAAAGACATAGACAGTTGAGTCGTTTTCAGTTTTCACTCAAATTATTCTAAAATATTAAGAGGTTTGATTATAATAATTATTATTTTAATTATCTCTCTTTTTTGGTCAATATTGCTAAACATATCATCATCACAATAGCTATTCTGCCATTATTGGCAGGTTATTTGCTTCAACAGACAAGATTCGACGTTCTGTGTGGTCCTCAGCTAGTCTCTTCGTCTTGACGTAGTAATTTTCTGTTTTAATATCTTCCTTCAACTAGTCTGCTTCGCTCCCTCCCTCTCTTTCCTTCCACAATACTCTCTAGCACGTTCTTCATAATACAGTTCCTTCTAAGCCAATATCCTAACCAGTTCCTCCTTTTTTTTCTCCTGCTGCTAATATTTCTAACACCTCATTCGTTTTCGTTCAACACAGCTAATTCTCCTTTTTTTTTCTTCATACCCATGTTTCGAAAGTCTGCAATTTTTTCATCACTTTTGCGTAATGTCAATGTTTTTGCCTCATAGAGCATATTGGAATCAGTAAAACAAAATCTCAATATTTAATTGGAAGTTTGTTTAATACAAGGATTAGCTAATCGTGGTTGAAAAGAAAACTCTGACGCCTTTAGAGTGTAAAAATAAATTTTGCAATTCATGGTATTTCAATAATCTGTGCCGTCTGATTTTTTTTCATGCATCTCAGAGGTAGCCTTCCCAGTTTGGGAACCAGTGGAGTGTTGGATCTGTTAAAAAAATATAAACATTACGAAACGTTGTGATTTAGGAATATCTTATAATTAGTGAAGCGTGGTCACCCATTAAGAAAAAATAAAGGTCATCAGCTATGTTGTACACTATCATCATACACCCTCCATTCCAAAAGAAACCGAACGTTTTGAAAAAACAAAAAAGCAATGTACATTTTGGAACAAATCATTTTTATTAATCAATGTATTCCCCTTCTGCATCGATACACATATTTGCACGCCCCAACAAGTTGTCAAACGACTTCTCCATGTCCTTTATTGGAATGGTCTTTAGGACGGCGGTCGTCGCCTTCTCAATGGCATCAATCGATGCGTGCCACTTTCCTTTCATCGCCAAATGCAGTTTCGGGAACAGATAGAAATCGCACGGAGCGAAATCTGGTGAATAGGGCGGATGATGCAACCGAATAATGTGTTTTTTGACCAAAAATTCAGTTACAAGTCGCGAACGATGTGATGGTGCATTATCGTCCAAAAGAGTCCAACTGCCGATTTCGCGATATTCGGGCCGAATACGACGAATTCTTGCCAGCAAACGCTTCATGACGCCTAAGTAAAACTCTCCAGTGACTGTCTGGCCGGGCTGAACAAATTCTTTGTGGATAATTCCTTTTGAATCGTAAAAACAAATCAGCATCACCTTAACTTTTGACTTCACCAAGCGACTTTTTTTTGGATGTTCCTTCATCCGGCGCTCTCCATTCAGCACTTTGCTTCTTTGTTTCGGGCTCATATTCAAAACACCACGTCTCGTCACCAGTTACAATCGATTTCAAGAAGTTTCGATCCTGCCGAGCACTTTTAACGATGTCTTTGCAATGCGCAATTCGATCAACTTTTTGGTCTTCGGTGAGTTTGTGTGGTACAAACCGCGAACTAACCTTCTTAAGGCCCAAAACTTCGGTCAAAATGCGGTATGCGGTTGTTTGAGGAATGCCTAATTCCATTTCAATAACTTCCACCGACGATTTTTTTGTTATGTTTGATGAATTCACGCACTTTTTCGATGTTTTCTTCCGATAATCCGGTTCTGGGACGGCCTGATCTTTCGTCATCATCCAGCGTCTCTCTACCCGATTTGAATCGCCTGAACCACTCGTAAATTTGCGTACGGGATAGACACTCATCACCATATGCATTTTGTAGCATTTGGTGCGTTTCACTAAAAGTTTTACCCAGTTTAACACAAAACTCAATTGCAGCTCGTTGTTTGAAACTCATTTTCCGACCGATGTACACAACACACTGACAGTTGAAACGCAATAACTTTGTTGCCGTGCATCCAAATGTCATGACATTTATACCAGTTGTCAATGAGGGACTACGCTATCTACCGGTAAAATATTACAACAGATGGCACTAGTGGTACTATTTGTTTTCAAAAGTTCGGTTTCTTTTGGAATGGAGGGTGTACTTACACGACGTTAAATTATATTACATTTAGAAACATAATTGTATTTCCGTTACTACTGGTGCATTGTAGAGTTTATTATCCCTTATATCCATAGTAAAATTTACCTATGAAAAGCTTGAGATTTCTTAAATGCAAGACTTGCAAGACTCTTGCGTGCAAGACCAAGACCAAGACCAAGACCAAGGGTTCCAGTGCAAGACCAAGACCAAGACTGGATGTGCAAGACCAAGACCACCCCGGTCTTGGTCTTGGTCTTGCATTTGCTCATCACTAGTCTGTATCGTCCTCATCCATTTAACACTATGTCATCTGTCAACGTCAGGAGCAGACGAAGGCAAAATTTTCACCCTGCCAATGAGTCTTTGCCCGCTCACCTAGTCCTACCCTATACTTTACATTTTATTACAGTGATGTTAGAAAATACGTTGGAAAATTTATTTTGGAATGCTCGTTTGGGCGCCTTCAGACGTTAGCGCCCCGGGCAGTTGCCCGGTTTTCCCAACCTTTGGTGTTTGTGCTTGGTTCTGTGTAGGCGCAGTACGTGGCAATTGTGCTGTGCTTCATGATAACACTTTTTAACTCGTTTTACTTCAGATCTTATAGGTCATAGAATTTATTATTATTGTGGAAAGCCTGTTGCGCAGAGGAATTTTATTTATAGTTAGTAAGATTAGTACATGTAATATAGAACTCAGGCACGTAGCCAGGATTGCGTGAAGGGGAGGGGGTCCGTGACATGAAATACTGTGGTCATCACATCAGGGGCTCGATCATTCTAAACAATTTTACTGAAACATATATTGGTTCGTTAAGCCAGGATTTCGTAACGGGGGGAGACATGAAATTCTGAAGGCCAAGGAGCTCGATCAATCTAAAATACTTTACTATCAACATATATTGGTTTGTGAGGATATGTTGGTAAGTATTTTGATAAACTATGAAGAAATCTCGAGTAAAATTTAAAAAAAAGAAAGTATTGAAAAAGATTATACAATATTTACATCCTTCCTCTGTTTATTCAAATATAACAATTTTCCTTTCATTATGACCTTAACTATTATAAAAAGTACATACTCAATAATGTTTGTAAAATATTTTGCAACATCTGCTTTCCTTTTTCTGTCGAATCAAATGTTAACAGAACTTTCTTTCCACATATATTTTTGTCTTTATTATTCCGTCAACTACCGTCTATTTCAAATGACAGGTTAAAGGAGCAGCATAAAATTGTTTTTGAAATAATATATATGCTTGATATTGCAAGGATGCGATGACGAAAAATTATGATAAAAAATGTCCACGCTGTTACACAATGGCACCATGCTTTCGGAAGCTCAAAATCTCCCTGGCTAGTAGCAGTAATTCTGAGAATTCCGCAACTTTTCTAGAAATTTCAAATTCCCTGACTCTTCCGGGATATATCGTCCACCTCGCAACCATGTATTGCAAGTAATACAAATTTCCTCATAAGAAAGAGTAACCAAAAGCTTCCTGTAGTTTTTTTTTTAAATTTTAACGCTGATTTTTCTTTTTCTCATTTTATTTCATCCATCCCTATTTTTTTCATTTCTGGTCTCGAAGGGGGGGGGGGTCCGGACCCCCCTCTTGGCTACTTGCCTGATAGGACTGGTATCGTATTAATACAGGAGGATTAATTTTTAATCATAGAGTGCTATAACCTCGACGAGTTAACAGTAATGCCAATAATTTGATACCAAATGTAATAAACTGCGAGCGAAGTGAGCAGGAATTTTTATTCTTGCCATGTTTGGAAATGAAGACCACGAAAACTTGGGGCTCCATTTATATAATTTGCTTCTCTTTTACTAAAAACCTGGGGCGCCCCCTAATATACCGAAACGTCCTGCGCCCGTAGGCAATGCCTACCCTGTCCACGCTAGTGCTACGCCACTGGGAGGACCCCAAACAACCTGTATTCATTTGAATTTACACAATTATCCACCTTTCGAGTTATTTAGAGAGGTATTACGTTTCCGAACAGTACTCAATACAAGTCATTATTCTTGTTAGTCAGTATGGATGTTTCTAAATTTATATTGGCTACATTGATACATATTATTTTCATTCCTTTGTTTCAGGATTGATATTATAGAACTTATTATGAAAGGGAGGGATATATTTCCCTCCCTTTCACAATATTTGTATCAAATGTGTTATGAAACACAGTGACAATCTTCACAATCACTTCACACACTTTCAGCACAAACAATTAGTCAATAAATTCTTTTTCATGCTTCAGTTATGCACTTCTACTTGTCTGTGACAGCAATACTGAAACAAAGGAATGAAAATAACATATATCATTGTAGCCAATATAAATTTATAAACATCCATACTGACTAACAAGAATAATGACCTGTATTGAGTACTGTTCGGAAACGTAATACCTCTTTAAATAACTCGAAAGGTGGATAATTGTGTAAATTCAAATAAATACATCAAGAAACAAATGAAATTGAATATAAATTCCTTTGATGCTGCAGATAAATAGCTCCAGGCAAATGGTTATCGATCTGAACCCAGATATTCACATGGTCAATATCGTGCAATGCTTGGTTTACGTTGAATTTTGAATCGGATCCCGTTGAGTGCCCAAAATGCAACTTTGTGATGTTTTAGTACATATATGAGACTACAATCTGGATAATTTTGAACAAATTCATAGGGACTTTCTATGCGAAATTCAAAATTCAAATTAATTTGAATTTTTGAAGTGTTATTTTTTATTTTACAGGTTTCTTTTTTTAATATAGTACAACTTATAGAGCAATTTTTAAGCTTTCCAATGGCGTTTATTCCACGTCTCTAGTGCACATATTAACAATTTTTAATAATCACTGTAACTGAAAAAATGCCGATTTTTGACATTTTTGAACACCCTGTATAGAGACACTTTCAGGAGGAGAGAGAGGTAATATTTGGGATTTTTTCATCTCCCACTGTAATAAAGCTGTGCACCAATTTTTACAAAAATCTGAGATGGTCAAGTCTGAATGACTTGTTGATTTGACATGGAATGTTCCATACATGGTGTCCGACTTCCGTGGAAGCATATCAGCAACTTGCAGAATCCATGTCACACTGTGTGCAGGCCATCCTTCGAGTAAAAGATGGATCAACAAAGTATTAGATGGGTGGTCGCAATTCAGTGAGCACTCAACGTACAAAGTTTAACAATTGAAAGTAGTCATAAACAACATTTATTTTCATCATCTACAGACACTCTGTAATTTAGTGTTTTTTTTTCATTCGTCAGATAACAACTCTATCTATAGCGCTTTGCTATCGTTTCGCTCGTTACAACTTAGAGCAATGATACCCAGAAAATAGTTTTTTTTTTCTTTTCTAGAGGCGGAGAGCTTTATGTTCAAATAAAACACAGAAAAATGTTTTTAATATCCATAAAATTGACTATATTTGACAGATCATTTTATGGCATTAATGTTTGAATATGACTTGAGGCATGCTACCACCACGGCTGGAGCGTAGATAGCGTAATCTGGAGGTCCAATTTTGGTTTTCAAGTGCTCAACTGTTTCTGGTTTCTCGGCGTATGCGAATTTACATACCCCCAGAGAAAATAATATAATGGCGTCAAGTCGCACCAACGATGTGGCCAGTTAACAGATCCATTTCGTGAAATTAATCGTTCGTCAAAGGGTTCTTTCAGTAAATTAATTGTGGTGCGCAGTGTGGCATGTGGCGCCGTCGTGTTGAAATCACATGTCTGTCAATTGAGGCACGAAAAAGTTAGTAATCATGTTTCTGTATCGCTCAGCGTTGACTGTAACGTTCTGACCAGCACCAGTTTTAAAGACATATGGACCAATGATTACACCGGGTGCTTATTATCGTTTAGAGTAAATGTATTACAAACATGATCCATAGTTTCTCAAATTCATCGTCCTGATGGACAATATGAGCACCGTAAAATGCATGTAATGCCTGACGAGTTTGTCGAAAAATGAAATGAAATTTTTGAGTTTTACGTCCCACGGTTATGCTGGTTAGGCTAAAATAGATTGAGAAATGAATGAAATGATGGAATGAAGAAAGTGAAAGAACTGAATTACTGTTTTTAAAATAAATGTGCACAATATGCAAACGTTGGTCCGGCGTGAGTCTATTCATGATGAATTGCCAAACCAAACTAACTTCAAAACAACCTAGAACTGTAATATCAGCAGTCACATAAAACAGTGTTGCTAGTTTATTCTTTTTTTTTTTTTTTTTTTTTTTTTTTTTTAATGCAGTGAAGTTTGTTGGTTTGTGCTGTAGACTATTCTTTTGGCATGAGATGTTTCTTGATATACATTACATTATTATGAAATGTTTTCTTTTCTAACATGGGGTTTATCATTTTTTTATATTTTCCACACAGCTTACCGTCCGGCTATCTTACCTGAGCGCTTTTTCTTCTTGCTTGTTCATGCTGAAGGACCGGAATGAAGTGTGCACTTCGCGTTTTTTAAAGCTATCTCCAAAGGTTTACTTCATAAATATGTAAATCCATGTTATGATATTATTAGAATACTGCACTATTGTGTCTAAGATAATTTCATGGCAGAAAAAGAATGTTAAAGAATTTATAAAATAATGTTAAAATGTTAAGTTTGGATGATTCCAGAGTTGGAAATTATATTTTGTATTTATACAGGATTATGCATTCGATTAAGTTGTGCAACATAAAGAAAATATGATGTAGATACTGAGCCACCTGTAAATGGCCAGGTTTTCTGATAACATAGCACTGATAGCGGGAAACGAAAAGGATTTGCAGGAAGCACTTTCAAATTTTAACGATCAATTAGAAAAAAAACATCAAAATCAAGATAAATAAGACGACGACCAAAGTCATAAAATACGCAAGAGCAGAACAGGAAAGGGCAAACATATGGCTAGATGGAGAGAAAACTGAAGACGTTCCCCTATTTAGGAAGTCTAATATCCTCGGACAGAAGTGAAAGAGATGCAAGTTCAGGAATAGCGCAGGCTAAGCAAGCATTCAATAGGAAAAGAGGATTGCTAACATCAAGAAATGTGTCGTTGGACGTTCGAAAACGGTTAATTAAGACACTGGTATATGGAGCTGGCGCTTTACGGATCAGAGACGTAGACATTGAGAAAAGCTGAAATATCCAAGCTAGAAGCATTTGGAATGTGGTGTTGGCGCAGAAAGCTGCGCGCATCGTGGACCGAAAGAAAAAAGAATGAAGACGTACTAAAGGAAGCTTATGAAGGACGACAGATCTTGAAGATAATAGGAAAAAGAAGAAACAGCATGCTTGACCATCTTATTCGGCACTCCAATTGGATCAGTGTTGATACAGGGAAAGGTAGAAGGGAAACCAGAAAGAGGAAGACCAACGCTAGAATATCTAGATGCAGTTACGAAGGACAGACATTATCAAGTATAAAGCAGCTCTCGCAAGGGAGAGAAAAGTTTTAAAATTTCCACGTTGCCCACTGACCTATGGTTGAGGAGATAAAAAGATGTAGATACACCAATTTGAGACAATTCAACACACACAGGTAGTTGATAAGTTAAACATGAAATCAATTGTGGATTTTAGTTTAACATTAATTTACCTCAGAAAAGCAAACGAACAAGAAGCAAATGCAAAATTTATAATTTATTTTCATCAGCGTAAGTGGGATTATTATTAGTGAGAAATTACGTAAAAATATATAAATATAAGCTATTGATCTTCTAATAAGGAATGATGTTATAAGAATCCTATATTCTTTCAGTCTTCGAATAATATTGATTTAACATGCGTTAAAGATTATTTCATCAACATAATGAAAAAACAGCATTATTCTTGCATTTTAAAATATTCCAATTTAGCTTCCTGGCAGAAGATAGAATCGCCATGAAATTTAGCTTAGAATAGTGTCTTTTGGCATCTAATTCAAAAATAGAGGATTTTTTTTTTTTTTTAAATTTAGTTTAACGTCCCATATTTATGCATCGAGGCTAAAGGACACTGTGATAATGAGATGAAAGATAGTGGTAGAATGAAGAAAGTGAGAAGAAACGACAAAACTTCGAAAACACCCACGCTCTTGGTGTTTGTCAACCACAAAGTCCAGGGGAGATCCGCAGCAGATAAAACTAACAAACAAATCATTATGATTTCCAAAGATTCACAATTTAAAAGATTTTAAAGATTATTTTCATTGTGTCTGTATGCTTATTTTGAATACTAATTAATTTCAGAGTTACATGCTGAAGGACTTTACAGAAAATAAATTACAGAAGTCTTTGTTTGCTTGACAAAAATACCGTTCTAAGAGCCCAGCTTTAAAACGGAACGAGAAGTAACTCTTCTTATGCGCAGCAAAAATTTATTCAGGTTTCAGTCTATTTTCTGTTAGGTTGTAATACGGACGTTCAAAGTAAATGGGATTTTACTTTGTCTTCATATATAAGTTATACCAGAAAACAGCAGAATATTTTCCAATATTCTTGCTTTTACCTGCTGACTTCAATGAGTTTTCCATAAATCACTCCTTAGTTTTGGCTCCAAGGCAGATAACTGGACAAAGATATGTTTTCGGGACACTTGAATTGGCAGTGAAACAATTAACAAATCGCGTGAAGTAGATGGTTAATATCATTGAAGTCTGTCTGTAGTTGCGATATTTTCCCTACTTCCATCACTTATTGAATCGTTCTAGATTAAAAATAGAAATAATTGCGACTTTACCATAGTTTTCTAAATTGTAGGTATTTGGTTTGCCTACAAAGAAATAATCACATGTATACTGCAATACTATCGTTCAATGCAAAACTGACTGTTGCGAAAATGCAAGGAGAAAAAGCCAGACCTCACGGGAACTCGTAAGGATCTAGGGCAATTTTCGGACTTAATCTCTAAAAAGCAGTCCCACTTTTTGTGATCAGAACTGTACCATGACGTTACCTAGTCAGTCAAGTGTACTATTCGGGAGCGTTGCGAAGATTGTGTAAGGAGGTGAGACGCAAATGACCACTTTTCAGGAGAAATTTATGACTTCTCAACATTGACAATGCACCTGTCCATATGCCACTGTTCATACGGGAGTTTCTGACCAGAAAGCAAACAACTGTGGTAGACCATCTGCTGTACTCTCCTGATCAGCCACCAATGACTTTTTCTTAACTCAAGGATAAAAACAGCGTTGAAACGAAAGGGGTTTTGATAACACTAAGGCTAACACAACGGCAACTCTTAAGGCCATTCCAGAAATAGAGTTCCAAAAAATGCTTCGAAGGGTGAAGTAGGAGCTGACATCAATGTATAAGTTCGCGAAGAGTACTTTGAAGATAAAGGTTGTATTTACTCACCTGTAAAAATATAAATCATCTCCTCCTACAGAAATATCAGGGCGGAAAACCAAAGTATCATAAAAAAGAACAATTTATTTTGATTAATGCGATTGATGAAGCTCGACAAACTTTTCTGAACACAGTCGAAAAGCAGGAATCTTTGTAAAACAGTTTTGTGAAGCGAAAAATACAAAAATATGATCAGTAGCACCTGCTGATATACAGAACTGAATCGTTTTGGTTACTAATTTATACTTAGTTTTAATTAATATTTAGAATTAGTAAAATGTATATTGTAAGAAAATACAGTTAACCAGTAATAATTATTGTCCTTTTCATAAATACTACTACACACTTCTTACTCTTTTTCCTACATGGTTTCCACATAGTTAAAATGCTTCACAATATTTCACAAATCTGACAGTTTAATTCATGATTACGAAAATTTTGAATTACGTAAAAGGAATGGAAAATACAACAAATCTGTATTTACTAATTTATTTTATTTATTTGTTTATTTATTAAATAACACAATTATTTACACTATTGACTTCAATTTATGATGGAGGCATATGCAGGACGAAGGCCACTTTTAACAATGCCAATAACGCAGAAATAAAAATTTGATATGTCCTATGTTCATCGTGACAAGAACAAAAAAATATTCTACCAACAGTAATTAGACATAACCATTGGTCGAGTTTCTTTTTTAAAATTAAAAACACTAGATAACCATTACGTATTATATTATTTGTGAAAGGAATGGAGCTGATGCCAATGGAAGTGTCGAAAACGTGAACAAGAACTTAGTGAAAAAATAATAAAATCAATTGAATTAATCCATTATAGAGTATCAACATGATTATTGACGCTCAGGAACTGAAAACAGCAAGAAGCTTTTTGATTCAGTAATTCCTGTAGACAACAATATTCTAGCTTCTAAATATACTTTAAAACCACGAGAGAGCATTGAAAAATGCCTTATGAACTATTGGTGCACCAAAGAAATTGTTAATATCAAGGCGTTTTGTAATTGAAATGGGCAAGAGAAAACTGAATAACAGAATTAACAAATTCTAAATTGTTTACCAATGTCTGGCGTATTGAAACATTTCAAGGAGGCAATTCATAGTACTTCTTTTAAACTAAATAAGGGCGTTAAATTTGGACAAGAATTTGTTGGATGACACTGGGGTAACGTTTTCATTTACTAATAATTTAAATAAGGAAACAACTTCCTGTTTCATTAAAAAAAAAGAAAAAGAAAAAACAGCACGCAAACATGTGTGTGCTAATTCTCTGCTGTATTAAAAAAATTCGTAATAATTTATAAATTTCTCCATTTTTGTTACTTATTTTCATCACCACTAAGTTCATATTTCTTCCTTCCTGAATAATAAAAAGTACAGAAATAATACGAAGTTGGAATCTAGAATATTCTAGATATCTATATGAATCACTGAACCAAATTAAGTATGAAAAATGAATTAATCCAATCAAAAAATTATTTTTAAAAGTTGACGTTTTCAGGTATCCTTTAATGATTCATAATATTTATACACAAACGGTAAAATTCATGGTAAAATATACAGCCATTACTTTAAAGCTGATTATCACTAACAAATCTTTTTATTCTTTTTTTTTTTAAAAAAAAATCATCAGTTTGAAGTAGAATCTTCGGTCAAAATAAAATCTGATTGTATGTAAACTATGAACTTGCTCTGTAGAAAAGAAATTACAAGTATAATCTTCCTTGCCATAAAAAGAAGAGTACATTTTGTAAATCTATATACATTTTCATCTCTGACAATAACAAAATAATAAAGATGCATAATCCTGAAGATGTTTATGCTCTTCAAGAAAACTCGCTCAACAATTCTCAATAGATTCCCAGGTAATATTTAGCAAATGTGACAGAATATTGTTACTTTCACTTCAAGCAGTATTAACTGAAACAGTTCCTGAAATGTAACTAAACTGCATATTGCATACGCACCTCAACACTTTAAAAAGAAATCACGCTTGTTTACAATCATACAATTCATTCTACTTATCGCTATCTGATACAAATTTCTATTGTTCAACTTTTTCCTTACTAAATGAAATTCATTTTAAAAGCAATGCATATTTCTTTCACACTTTATATTTAATATAAAATTTATTAAATAAATAATTACTACATTAAAACTGCGTTTATGGGAATAACAGTTTGGAATAAATTATTTACTAAAAAGCATCGGAATTTTCACTGAAGCATAACCAGACTGATTGAAACAGAAAATTATAGAAATTAAAAATATATCAACTGAAGAATTCATTTTCAATACCGTTTGGCACACTAACAGATTGCAATAGTACGACCGAAATGACTTAATCGATGTGGCGTTGCACTCGTTCAAACGTAGTAGTATTTCATTTATCTTTTATTTATTATCATCATATTATTTACGTCGTTTTCTGTTCATTTTAAGCTTTAGTTTTCATTTTCGGCAACCAACTTATTCTGATCGACGAAAAATGTAGTAAGACATGTTTCTACCCTTTTTTTGTGTCTATCTATCCAGAGACTAACAGAAACTCTTTAAACAACATCGCTAGAAGCAAACTTGAGCCTTCTTAACAATCCAATGCATTATGAACTTACACATTACTAAACGCGAAAAAATACAACAAAAAAAGCTTTCTTAATGACGTATAAAGTTCATCGTATGAATAACAAGACGTAATGTCTTCATTAATGAGTAATTCAAAAATATACTAGAATATTTTCAAATTTACAACCAAAAACATGCTCATCTAACAACGTTTAGAATTACACGATGTAACTGCTCTGTTTCAATTCATGATTCATCTCTAAAATAAAAGAAGACTTTCGACAAAAAATTGCTCTTCCCACTTCAGCTATCAAATGATATGCCGAACATAATACCAGTGCGAGTTTTAAATTATTTAATTTTTTTGTTTTTACAAGTCTGCGAAGGAATCCTAAAAACTAATAATACAAAAGAATATATTTTTCACTAAATGTGTTTTGATAAAGGAATCTGTTCTGCGTTTTCTTTCTGTAACTTACATTAAAGTGCTGTTAACACTTACAACTGTACCAGCAAGTGGAAGGTTGAGTTCTAATGTAAAGATGTGTCTGCTACCATAACACTTATCTGAGAAACTGGTATCATTTTATATCCTGTTGCTATTTTTGTTTATGCTATACTGAACACTGGCTTTATACTATTCACCATTATTTTGAGGAACTGAATTTTCTTATTACCAGTTGTTTGAAAGCCTATTAATGTGTCTTTGTTTAGGAGCAGAACGTGGTCATTGCCACAAGTGACAGGAACAGAAGCACTATTTTCCTTTGCACTTTCTTGCAACTGTGTCAGTGTCCTTGTACATAACACAATGGCAAGTGAATCATGGATTCTTCCTTCACTACAACAAGATGTAAACAGGCTCTGCGAGTCGATAATTGGTCTTAGTTCAACTATCGAAACAAAGCATCAACCTATCTATGTAGCATTCTCCTCTATGCAACGACACTGACTACAAATTTATGAAGTCAACTATCACAATAAATTTCAGTTGAGACATTGATCATCATTTCTGATATCATGCAGAAGAACACTTCGGCCACTTCTATGAATGACTAACAGCTGTTATTTACGGGTCACAGTTTGATTTTCTACGATTTCATCTGCTGATACATAGAGAGAACCATTTAGCTTTTTGCAGCCTTCGAGACATTAGTGGCATGAAAAACGAACAAATTGAAACTGTTTTTAGCTCACTTGTTTAGTGAAAGGCTTGGTCTGACTTGTTTCAAAGTACAATAAAATGTGTCACTCTGCTTGCCACTTATGAATAATGTATAAAAAATGTTGAGACTATTTCAAAAAAAGATTTTTAAAAATCTTGAGATGTTAAACCATTTTAGGTGTGAGTGTTTAATTACAAGTTCTAAGGCTTGTGAAAATATGAATTTGAAGCAATGGTGTGCAGAATTATGGTTCTTGTATTATTATTGTTATAACAACATAAAACAATCACAGCTCGTAATGTTTTAGTTTACTAGATTATACTTCAATGTTCTCCATTTTGCATGGATTCTGCAGTTAGCAAACACATCGAGTGAAATTGCAATACATGTACGCATAGAACCTTGTCGTTGTCAACCAAATGCATAATACTGTTCCACTGGAGTTATATCGACAAGATTTACCTCGATTTTCCACTTGCTGACACAGTTCCTAGTGTTGTGGCAACTTTTATGTTACGCTTTAGGGTACTTTGTATACTTGTTTTGAACGTACTGGTATAACAATGCTGTTATTAACGTTTTCATGATTAATTACAAGAAAATAAAATCATTAATGTGTTCTAGAAAAGACGGTATTTTGAACTGCTGTTTTTAAAAGTAGCGTAACTTCATCAATTACCTGCATATACATATGGTATGACAAACGGGGAAGACTACACAGATTAAAATAAATAGTGTGTACTTGATAAAATAATGTAGTATAACAAATCTGAAATAGTCCTTCACTGAAAACGTCTTTAGATTTGCTGCTATTGCAACTACAATAATAGAAACTTTTTTTTATAAAAAAAACTAATTAAATAAATATAGACAAAACAAGAATGAAAGGCGAACTTACACGACTGGCAAGTAATTATTCGCCAGTTCACACTGTATGGAGAAAGTTATAGGAGAGCTCCACTTCAAAAAGTAGAAGGGCACTCGGAAACAAAATACACCTATAAAGCATTATATTTGGATGGTGAGGCGAAACATATGCTATTATTCAGTAGCCTTGATCACACAATTCTTGTTAATTGTTTTTCTTTGCAATGTAACTTTACTAGAATAAAAATATTCCTAAAATATATGTACAGTTACACACACACGTTATTCCATCGGAGAAAATATCCATAACGAAGCACCACAAGTCAGTAAACCGGACTGACGCAACAGCAATCATTTCAATCCCTAAAACACACGCGTTTACTTGCATTTCTCGTTCGTTTAACAGAACAAAAGTACACTGTCTTTCATTAAGGTCACTCTATCAAAACTCTAGGCACCTCCTTTTCACAGTACGAAACAATTGACTTTGCCATTCATGGTCTCAATACACAACCCACTACAAAAACTGACAAGTTCCTAATCCACACTTCTTACTAAATTAGTTCAAACAGGAGCAGTATGTATGCACAACACTCACTCATTCACATCACACAATGTACAAGGTTGCATAAAACAACCAATACTTGAGTCTTAGCCATCACAGTTAACAAGTTACATAAACTAGAACCAAAGCTACTTGCTTCTGAAACCTCGAAATCAGGAGCTGGACACGGAAACAAAGCACCAGGTGCACCATTGACTATGTCAGGCATCCAACCTCTGTCGCTGCAGTGCCATGTCTTCAGTCTCTAGTAAACGTTTAAAGTTCCGTTGGCATTCCGAACTGCACCAATGTTGGACCAGTAAATGTGACTCACTTTCGAGGGCAGCATCCAATTTAGCGCGTAAGCTGTGCCTTAGTAAAGCTTTGGTTGCCTCCATTGCCTGAAAAGAATAAAATTAAGTTGAAATAAGTACTTTCAATATCTAATATAATAAGAACTAACTGTATAAGACGCTTAAATATTACAAACCACTTCAAAGGGTGCTAACCTCTTCGTTTTACTGGTCAGTGTATATATGGACGAATGAGAGCTAAAGTAATGTAACTAACTTTGAAGAAAAAGCGAAATAAAGAGGAAACCAGATCTTTATAAGCCATCGTGTTAAGAGACAATGCGGAATAAATCAGAGATTTATTCTGAAATATGGGAGATTTTAACAGATGGCTGTGAAAGTTCTAGTGAAATAAAGGAAATAACTGTTTCATTCATCAGAAAAATGTATTGGTTACACAAGAAAATTATCACTTATGCAGTTTTAACTTTCATCCTTCCTTCTATATTATATATATATATATATATATATATATATATATATATATATATATATATATATATATATATATATATATAAGCTCAACTTCTTCCCAAGTTATATTTATTGGACCGAAAAGTTTCAAGTTTTTGCTTATGTAGCGTATGAAATTCAATGCAGTAAAACTAAATAAAATGAAATTTATTATTATTTTAAATCCCCTTTCCAATATAACTGTTTACCACAGAACATCCAACTGGAATGCGGATACGTTCTCACTGAACTAAATGATTTCTGTAGATTCGAGATTGATTTGACAAGTGTTAACGGATCAAATATTTGTTTTCTTCCGGTCGGAGTTCTGTCAATATTCCACTGTTATGTAGATTGAACCTAGGACTATAAAAATAATCTACTAGCAACTACGTCAGAGATTTTTAAATACATAATCCAGACTGAAGATAAGAATTTAACGCAAGTGATCCACCTTGTTTTTCTCATGCTAATTATCGTATCTGAATTTCTTTGAGACAAGTAGCTTCGGAATTTTCTTCAATAACGACAAATTTGGACACTGACAACCTGAGGCTAGAAAAAGATAAGATGTAATTTAAACAGAAAAAACACGCAATTTAAAACTATCAAAACTTCATAAAAAAAAGATTCATTTCTCTCTTAATCCTTTATTTAATAAAATCGGTTTCCTAATTTTTATTTCATTTTTGGCAAAAGGGACCTAAAATGCTGATAAAATGCACTATAACTCTAGCGGGACTATACATACAGGGTGGTTCAAAAGTAGGTATACACCCCCGCATTGATCAAGTTTAACATTCTAGTACGTGGGTTTGTTTGCTTCGACTGTTCTGAGATTAAGGTATAAGTAATAGGCTTTAACAACAAATAATAAATAAACTAAACAAGAACATTAAGAAATGATATAAAATGCAATGAGCTAATCAGTACGGTACTGTATACCTACTTTTGGGCCATCTTGTATTATATCTATCTATCTATATAATTTCCATTTCTATTGCGGTAAAGGAGTCATAATTTTGTTACTTCCTCGTATTGTGCAATGTAAGACTATGCACATAAAATCTTCCAAGAAGTTGGAGCTATGCATTTGTTAGAATATTTCTTACGATATTTCGAAGTCTCGCTCGCCAGATGAATGGTCGAGCGGTGTAACACGTTAGGCTGGCGAAGAGCATGTTCATGGTTTCGAATCCTGCTTCAGTCATCAGTATCCACGCAAACACTACCCTTTCGTTACTCATTTCTCACAGTCTCCTTTACCCTAAAGGTCATACTGCAGGACGTAAGGAGATAAAAGTGAAATCCCGTTACATACCAGGAGTACTGAATGAGGCTTAAAAGTTATATTACTAACTTATAATGTCAGTTCTATGCTTTCTTAATGAGTTTTATCTTCCACGTAAATCTTTAATTTGTACGTTTAATTAAGAATAAAGAAGGACGCCGAAAGGATTTTCCTTAGATAAGGGAAATTTCGAAGCAACTACTCCATTATGTTCCTTCTTGCAAAACATTTTATCTTGAGCTTATTTACAAGTCATTCATGGCTTTTTTCCATAACAAACTTATAGAAGAAAGCTTTCTTATTCTATGCGGAAATGAAAGAAAGAACTGATATTTTGGAATACCACGAGATACTCTAAATAACCAAGAGTCCTGTCGGAGATACTAAGGTTTAGTATTGGAGTCCTGAAAAAATCTTTCAATAATTCCTAAATTTTATAAATTTCAAAAAATTATTTTTCAAAACAGTTTAATAGCACTAAGACCTTGTGTTCGCTCTAATAAAAGTAATTAAGGTATTAATACTTCCCTATAGAACCATTACTCGTCAGAGTTGATTAAATACTTTTTTCTAATCTTATACATAAAAGCTGCATGAGTGTCCGTCTGGTATACAAACCCATACCCCTGGCTTGACACACTTTTAGGCAACTGAAGAGACCACAGACTAGGAAGCAGGGTTCCCAAATGTCCCGGAATTTAAGGGTCATTCCTTTATTTTATGATTTTGTAACACGTCCCGGGGAGCTTCGATACGGGACGGCAAAAGTCCCGTATTTTGCACAAAATGACAAATTTACCTCAGTCCGCAATTTTTAATCAGTCGTCATGAGTGTGGGCAGTAAATGGCAAATGCTATTTCAGAAAAGCTCTGAGTTGCCAAATTTATTAAGGTTGTCTCCTTTTCCCAAAGCATCCCACCATCAAATTCATTTGTGGAAAGAGTTTTCTCACACATGAATTTGAAATGGAAAGTGTTCTGTTCAGTTGACGAAAGCTGAGTTTTTCGACAGCCTAAAGAAAAATCCAAACTTGAAAAAGGTAAGTGCAGTTAAGCCAAGCGTGAAATACGATTTTTTGAACTTTAAGTACTCGAAATCCAATGTTTTAAAAGTAAGATTTACCTAATTTTTCTTATAATAACTCTTTGAATTAGTTCATACTTTTGTATTTCTTTCAGTCCTAATTCTTTGTCTAATCGTGGAAAATTTGAAAAAATCCTCAATTTTTTTTTAAAAAAAATTTGTGCGAGGATAGGGAAGAAGAAGAGTATAGTGATCGTAAAAAAAAACAAACAAACAAAAAAAAACTGAATTTGGGATTTAGATTGTGATGATATGTTGTTTTGAGAACCTCAATCAACCGTGGCAAACAGCTTGTCGATATCTATTACCATTTCTGTTCTATGGTGATACATTTTGAAACCGGAAACGGTTAATTTGAACAACTTCCGATCTGAACAGAAGATTAGTGGAGAGCACAGTATTTATTCTAGTTAAGCTGAATCGATTCAAAAAATCATTATTTCGCTTTCTCTTACCCTTTTTTGCTCTATAGAAAACTATATTGAAACAGGAACTATATTTCAACCATTTCCTCTTTTGGTAGACTATTGTCGATAGTCGTGTTATGCTGTCTTGAGACGCTAAAACGTTTCTAGAAGAAGTTAGCTTCTTGCTATGTTATTGTTTTCGTTCTATAGCGATAAACGCTGAAACCAGAAATGGCTAATTTGAACCACTTCCGGTTTGAATAGAAGGTTAACGGAAAAGACTAAGCCTATTCTTTCGATACTGAACTGACTGAAAAAAGCTTCTTAGTATCTCTTATTGTTTGTGCTCTGATACCTGTCGACAGACGGACAAAGCCGTTTTATAAGACTTCCAACACTTTCGAATAGCATAGTTTGGAAGTTTAATAAAAGTCAACGTATGTATTACTGTATATTAAGAATAACAAGGCGATTTATTTTTTTACTTAATTCAATATTACAACTGCGAAACGAACCCACTACTCCGTAAAATGAAGACCGTACTCAGTAATTATGAAGCTCCTACGTGTTCAATTTACGTTTCATTCAATGTTTCTAATTTGAGAATCGAACTGAGAAACTTATTGATATCCAAATTGTGCTCAGTGTGGCTGGACGATAAGGTTTATGTATAAGAACATTTCTGAGTATTGTTATTCTTCAGGGTAGTTGCCGGAGATTGCAGTGCATAGGCAACCACAAATACAGGCGTGTATTTGGGTTGTATAAGTTTGGGAATTGACAGACGTTAACCCTTTATTTGGCACTGTTGCTCTCAAGCAATATCGCATTCTATTAAGTTATCCGCATGAATTATAATCAGTGATCATTTAATTGGCATTACTGCTTTCATAAAATATTCATATCCATGATTTGCAGGTCGCTTCTTTAGATACTTCTAATCTTTGTCAACAGGGGACAGTCAAATTTAGTATTGTAGAAGCTTTATCTCCTACGTTCCGTGAAAGTTTATATATAAATAGGACAATGCTGCTCAGTAGCTACACATTAAGACCTATTTCATGGCAGTGTTGCTTTGAAATAAACATCCTGTACCGAAGTACAAAAGTACTTTAAAAATTACGAAATTATAATCAGGAAGACATGGTTCAACCATAAAAGCAAACTAAATATTTTAATGGTAATGCTATCGATGTTTGCCAATTAAAGGATTAAGCATGATCGATAATCAATTGTTTCTTCTGAAATGCAATCTACAGTCACTAAGCAGTAAATCGGAGTTCGAGTTCTCACCACCGGCCATATATTTGTGTTACTCCCTCGTTGTTTTGGACATCCTGGTATTGAAACGGATTTGAAAGAAATATATAAAATAAGAATCGTGTATAGAGCAGAATGAGCTCAACGGAAATGTCCATACTCGCTGAATTTCTGCTGCAAATTGACTGCAGATTGCTGATTCATTGGGGTTTGAAGAATAAGAGCCAAAGCACCAGTCGGATACCGGTACTCTCTATCCCCAAAACGAAATCGGATCTCCAACACTAAGTAAATTTTGCATCTTGAAACCATTAAATTTCCTTTTATCACCCCCTTTTTTAATTTAACTAAGTCAAGGAACAGAAAAACATGCAATGTTATAGTTTTTTTTTCTAAAGCGTTATGTGTAGTCCTTTAACAGAACCTTTCTCAGAGCCATCCGAACCGACCTCCCTTAACAGAATCATCCCGAAACTTAAAGAAGATACATTCCCTTATGTACAATTCGGAGATCTTTTCTTTTGCACACCTGTGGAGGGGCAAAGCACCTGTAAACGATAACAGTTGTAAGAAATGGAAGTGAGAAAGACAGACCACCCCACAAGTAAGAATACTCTGAGGAAGGTCCTGTTACGAAACTAAAACGTTAAACAAGGTGTTTATTACAATTGCAAGTATTTTTAAGTTTTGACATAGTAAGATTTACGAACTCAAATATCATTACCTCGTAAAATATTATGTTCACAACTGATTCTACGGTTTATAGTTTCATTTTCTGTAGTACACCCATTTGTTTCACAACTCTGAAGCTTTTGCCCAAAATATCTTCCCAACATGAAGCATTATTTCAACTCGTGCATTATTTTTTTTTTGTTTACCTAGTTATATCATAAACATTGTCACAAAGTTTGGAGTGGCGCTGTAGGCATCCGGAGTGGCACAGTGCTGCCATCTGTGTATAAAGCGGAAGATGCATGTAGTGTGTGTTTGACTGTTCATGATATACGTTGATATTGTACTGAGTTCTGATGGAGTGGGGCGATTACGAAAATCGTGTAGCAGTAATTGCACTATACAAGGTTGGGAAAACAGCAGGTGAGATTTTCAACCTCCTGAAAACCCTACAAATCAGCAAAAGATTCATGTATCGCGCCATACAGCGATACACCGAGACTGGAACGGCAGCTGACCGCGCAAGGAGTGGCAGACCACGAACGGTACGAACCCCGCAGGTCCAGAAAGCAGTCGCAACAAGAATTCGAAGAAATCCTGTTCGAACACAAAGTGTGATGGCTGCTGAGATGAACATCAGCAGAAATTTCATGTCTCGTATGCTCACGTGTGACCTACATCTACGGGCGTATAAGAGGCGCACTGGTCACCTTCTGACACCAACATTAATGTTGCAGAGGGTCCTTAAATCAAACAGACTGTTGCGGCGTTACTCCAACAATCTGCACAGAAAGATTCTGTTCACTGACGAAAAGGTGTTACAATTGAGCAGGCCTACAACGCCCAAAATGACCGTGTGTATGCCACGTCATCTACTGCAGCTACTGAGGCAGCTCCAAGCGTTCAGAGGACACATCATCTCGCCTCAGTGATGGTTTGATGGGGAGTGAGCTACTCAGGCACAACTCAGCTGCATTTCTGCGAACAAGGTGTTAAAACATCTGCCAGGGTGTACCAGGACACAGTGCTAACACCTATAGTGAAACCACTGTCTGGTACCATGTTCCCTGGAGAAAGGTGGACCTTCCAGCAGGATTCCGCTCCAGGCCACAAAGCGAAAACAACTCAGGACTGGCTGGCACGAAACGTTCCCGACTTCATTTCTCCTGCTGATTGGCCTTCTAGCAGCCCGGACCTTAATCTGCTGGACTAGAAACTTTGAACAGTCCTTCAGGCAAAGGTCTGTCATAAACGGCATCCATCTGTCGACAATCTAAAACAATCCTTGACCCGAGCAGTGAACAATTTTCCCATGGACGTGGTGCGTAATGCCATTGACCAGACAGACTTCGTGCCTGTATCATGGCCAAGGGGGGACATTTCGAAAAATGATTCGTGCGTCTGGTGTAGAACACCCAATGTAAAATATGACCAAAATAAATTGCCGTGGTGTTAATACTCTCTGTGTTATTCATATTAAAACTTGTGACAGGTTTATGATATAACTAGGTAATTTGTTGTCGGAGATCTTAGCACTAAATTCTGATTTATTGTTAAAAGTCATAATCAGAACTAGTCTTTCACTTTTCTGGTGATACACTTCTGGCGGCGGTTTTTTTTTTTTTATAAAGGTATCTCCAAATCAATTCTGCAGCCTTTAAAAAAAATGTATACATACCACGAAGTTTTCAACTTAACTCGACTTGAAGAGTGGAAAAAAGTATATTATATGATTTGAAAAAAGTATTACGACCACTAGAAGACAGAGAGTGAGTACCGGCACCTATTCCTCCAGAAAATTAAGCACTAGATGGAACACATGTTTGAAAAGGTCTTTATTCCGTGGAATGTATTGGAAGTAAGTATTTAACGTCCCTCAGAACGCCCAGTAAGTTCAAGCAGATGGAAATTAATGCCAGTAAGTGATGATGGAAGGACTGGAAGAATTAATAAGTGGGATGAAACTATTTACTTTCATGTCTAACAGCGAACCTCGGCTACTTCGCACTTGAGTTGAATGTACAGGGTGGTCTGGGAGTGGGCGTTCTCCCCCTTTAGTTCCAACACTATAATGTTAGTTATGGTAGAATGTCTGTACACAGTTATCTTGAAGTCTTAAGAGTTTTAAAGAGTCATAAACATCGGTATGATCACCATCCATGTCGTAACACAGCTGAATTCTGCGCCAAGTTCTCGCAGATGTTCGGAGGAGATACTTCGAAGTCACGAGGGTGAATGGGTGTTCCACAGATGCTCATAATCCCTGCGTTGTGTGATATCGTGTGTTCCTTACTTTTTTTTTTTTTAAATGAAACCCCAGAGAGCATTGTCTGGTGTTGTCAGATCGGGACATTTTGGAGGACAGACAAAGGAAGCTGGTGAATATGCACAACCTCTTCCAATCCAGCGGCCAGGAAACGTCTGATTCAGCTAATTGCGTACGTAAATCGAATTCAGAAAACAAATGAACATGGATAGCAATGTTGCCAGACAATGCCAAGCAATGTTACCAAACAAATATGGGTAAAACCTAAAACCGCAAGAAAACACCAATTAGGGGTACGACCATTTCCGGACCACCTTATAGATTAGAAAAAATAAGGCTCTTTTGAGAAAAAAGGAAACTTTCGCCTTTTTTTTTGGGGGGGGAGGGGCAGTGATCTTTTCCTATACTAGTTTCTACAATTAAAAAAAAAAACTTTAAAACATTCAGAACTTTTGAATTTATGTTCGGTCTGGGACTGACTATCTTGACTGTTTTTCAAACTGCCGATGTTTTGATTGCTAGCAAATTATGTAAGCTAACATATCACAGGTGTCGTTTTGGTTGTCTAAATTTAGACTATCAGGAAATAAGAGACTACTATCAAGTAACAAACAGATATAAAACTTTTTTTTCTTTTGGTGTAACATTTTGCTTATATTTCGTTTTCCGTTAGGGAAACATATTATATATATATATATATATATATATATATATATATATATATATATATATATATATATATATATATATATATATATATATATGGTTTCGCAGTGATAGACGTAATGCAATATCGGAACGACCTGGCAAAGTGTACTTGCGGAAATACAGGAGAGGATTTACTACTGCAAGAGCAGCTAGAGAATGAAACAACTCTTGTACCAATTGCTAGAATCTGAGATTTTGCAAGATGGTGGAAGAAGCTGTCTAACGTTAATGGAAGAAAAGCTTTAAGAACTAATGCTGATAGAATTCTAGAGTATTCTGTTCTTAATTTATGTTCGAAGGGTGCTGAATATTCAAGATATAAAGAAGAGAGTGTGTTGGCTAGAAGGGCTTAAATATTGGTGCTATCGTTTGTGGTTGGTTACAGATATTATTGTATGTAATCAAACATTAAATTGTAATACGGATAAATAACACTGGTTTGCATTGTTGTAGTGATCGGTGCGTGATTTATATAATTATAGTTATTGGCGCGTGTACGCTGATTAAGTATTATACTCTGTAATTCTTAGGTTGGAAATAAATGCATATTTGGTTCGGTCAAGGTATCTGTTATACATAAATTCTGTTTTCCAAACAGGGACAATTGGGTTGAATGTTCTTGGCTGCTATTCAGTATAACTGGAGGAACAATAAACATAAATATCCTAAAAGATTTTGTCACAATATTAATAACTACGAACAATTCGATGGAACTATAGAACCCACCATCGACAAGTCGAAAGTCATGCGCCATTACGGGTCAGAGTAGAACAAAGAGAACTTGAAGAGGTTGACAATTTCAAGTATCTGGGAAATATTTTGACGAAAGACGCGTACTGCACCAGAGAGATCAGGTTGAGAATTACCATAGCCAAAGAAGCATTCAACAAGAAAAGATCACTCTTCACTAGCAGACTCAATATTAGACTCAGGAAGAAGTTAGTCAAGTACTATATATGGACCATTGGATTATATGGTTCAGAGACTTGGACATTACGGAAGTTAGAGAAGAAATATTCAGAGAGTTTCGAAATTTATTGTTGGAGGTAAATGGGGAAGATAAAATGAACAGAGAGAGTAACAAATGAGGATGTTTTGAAACGGGCAGGAGAGAAGAGGGCGCTTTTAGTTAGGAACCTTCGTAGGAAGGCCAATTGGATTGGACACATCTTGCGAAAAAATAGCCTTATACCGCCATAGAAGGAAAAATGGAAGGAAAGCGAGGAATAGGAAGAAGAAGAACACACTGATCGATGATTCGATAAATAGAAGAAAATATTGAGAGTTAAAAGAGGAAGCTGAAGATCGAGACACGTGGAAGAAACATTTCCAGGTCTAAATCTAAAATAATAATAATAATAATAATAAAGTAATTAGTCCCAAGACCTGCCGAAAGGTGGAATACTTAATAAAAACCCACTGCATTCACCGATTTGTTTTTTTCTTTTCCGTCAAATGTCGGATTTTCTTTGATTCTTTAATGTTCACGTTTTCTTTTGCCTTTAAAATACAATCAATTAAAACTTGTGTATGTTACAATGGAAAAAAGAAGTGGAACATTTTTATTAAAACTTAAATGTTTAAAGAAGCACTTGCATCTCTAGTTGAACGCTATACCACTGAGCCACAGTATCACGAAAAAAAAAAAAGAAAGAAAAATGTTTATGGAGAGCGTAGCATAAAATCCCCAAAATAATTTAAACCATCTAATTAACCCTTTATTTACTAACGATACTTTAAAGTACCACCGGAAAGAAACCGTTATGGGAAAGGACTCGTACGTTGTGTTCGAACGGTACTTCTCAATAACAATGTTCTCTTCTTTGCAAATCAACTAATGGCTGGCAGCACGATGTAGAAGAAAAATAGTTCCCGCTCAAGCCATTTTGTTTCAGATAGTCAAAAGGGCTGCGTTGCTATTTTCACTAACCAGTGTTTGGGAGACCCGCTAACTTAATCTAATAAAGGTAGTTTTTTTTTTTTTTTTTTTTTAATCAACACGTTTGGTAGTCATGTATTAATTGCTAAGTTTCGGAATCCTTTGTTGTGTGTGAGAGAACCATTTTTTTTTTGTACTTAGAAATACCATCCGGGTTGAAAAGGTATAATTTATGTTTGTTTTTACTTTATTATTATTATTATTATTATTATTACTATTATTTTATTTTTAGGAAGAATTTCGTGTATCCTTCTCCATGCAATATGAATTGTGTTTGAAACTTCTTTGAATAATTGACTGATTGAATCAGGACGTCAGCACCGGGACTATTTATCCCCGTCACGATAGAGGCGAGTGCTCAGGCACGGACTGCCAGACAGAAACAGTGAACTCAGCAAAGTCAAAGATTAAAAAAAAAAAAAAAAAAACTGCTAAGAAGAAAAACGAGTTAAATTAATAAATATGCGAAATAAAATATATAACAATAAATATAAAAAAAGGTAAAGGAGAAAAGGAAAAGCTAAAAGTGTTGCAGGAACACGGTTAACACAATGTCATCCGAAAGCACACAGTCCAATCTAGAAGACAGTCCGTGACGTTCTTTGAGGTCTGAGTATTCAGAACATTCGACAAGAATGTGCCGAATACTCAGTCGGATAATACAACTTTCACAACACGGACGGCGTAAATGACTATGCATCAGATGAAAGTGTCCGACACGCAGACGCGCTAGGAGCTCTTCATCTCGACGACGAGAGCGCGAAGGTGTCTGTCAATCACCAAGGAGCGCCTTAACTGCGTGAAGTTTATTGGCAGGTGCCTGGTCCCAATCCGCTTGCCAATGAGAGTGCATCAAGCTGAAAAAATGACGACAAAGATCAGAGCATGGAAGACTATGCTCCAACGCAGCATCTGCCAAGGCGGCGTTCTTGGCAGTTATGTCAGCACTCTCATTTCCCCGAACACCAACTTAGCCCCGCACCTAGGAGACGACGACACAACCTGTTGCTGTTGATGGCATCTCAATAGAATGTCTTGAACGAAATACAAGAGTACGATACAGATTATCGTTCAGTATAGAGAGTTTCATAAAACTTGTATAAATATTAGCATGCTTTAATGTTTCTATATTGAACGGTTGAGTATAAGTATAGCCTAAGTACAAACGGAAATATGGTCGGCTACTTTGGCATTCAATCATTCAATTGTGTTGATGCCCAAATTTATTTCTGAGTGCTAATAAATGTCAAAAGCTCATTTACGTCATAATTTATTGAACAAATACAATAATAATAATAAATTATAACCATTTCCTCATATGCTTTGCATTTTGGAAAATTGATATTACTGATCTGACGGTACTTTTGAGTCAAAGGGATCCCACAAAATGCAGAAATTACTTTTTTTTTTCAATTGCGGCGAAAAAATATTTTATTGTAGCCCAATTCAAGCGAAAACAACTTACAAGTTCATGTCTTACAAGTTCACTGTTTCATAATGCCGTAAATAAAGGGTTAAGTAACGAACTAAGTAAACACAAATAAGGCTTCTCGAGATGACATCTTACAAGTGAAGATAACATCCGATTGAATTGTGGCAGCCAGAGCGAATGAAGTATCAACGTCCTTCACCCTAAAAACGTCTCTGTGCCAGCCTTCGTCTTCCTTCCACGAGAGCAAGCCATGAAGGAAAAGATCGCCTCGGCCTGCTCAGTGTCGTAAGCGCAATGTCGACAGTCAGCGTGCTTCTCTTCCTCAGCATCTTACGTTCAGCTACTTCCTACTTCTCGGGATTCTCTTCGCAGCTGCCCGAGGCCGTGTTCATATATCCCGGAGAGGTAAGTAACACGCTCTTACATACACATCTTAAGAAGCTCCAGTGTATCTTCAATACAGACAAAGCTGTATTGAAGGCTCTTTTTGCTACAGTTGTTAATAAACAGTAATTGGTATTGCTCTTCCCACCAATAGGCGAAACCAACAAATGCTAGGCAGGAGCTGAATGCCTACAACTTCATTCTATATATGTGATTCCGGGTTCGATCCCAGAGTACAGTAAATATCATTTTAATTATACACTAAAACATACACAAAATCCTCGAATAAGAAGTCGAATATCAGTTTCCTGTTTGTCGAATACTCTTGAAGTGGCTTATAAATAACGTGGTCAGTTTCCTCAATTTTCTAATTATTTCTCTGATTTCGACTAACAGTACTAGGTTCCGAAAATAATAATATAGAAGTAATCATTAACTTTTCTAGGAATGCTATAGGATTTTGCTTTTCTCAACGAGCTGTCAACACTAATTTCATCAATAACATTCTGTACGAGAAAAAATTATGATGTTACGACTCCATAAGAAATGTAGCCTGTCAATTATCTTTGCACGGTATTTTAGTTCACTAATGAGGGTCGGAGCATCAGCTTCCATCGTTGTTATTCTGGATTCGAACTTGGAGCACGAGTGTTAACTAAATGTTTATCTTCCGCTAGTATCGCGGTTTTGATGCACGCGGTCCAGGGTTCGATTCCTGAAATCTGAACGTATTTCAACTGAAACTGCAGATTCACGTCTCATATGGCCTCAGTGCTGAACTTCAACCAACCAATTGAGCAAAGCAAGCAATTGTGTAATTATGTATGCGACAGCACTGGAGCATGAAACATTTTTCCCCTGTGTTTTCAACCACTGCCTTATTGTGCATGTAACTGTGTTATGAAACTACATAGCTGAACTGGTGGGACCCAAATCCTACTCCCTCATTTGCATAGCACAGCGGGTGTAATATAAGTGACATGATCGGTTTTCTCTACGTTTGGACCTCAACGAACCATATCGTTCATGATATACTGCAGAAGTAATTCGCTATTGCATGCATAGTTTGCAATATGTATACTAGCAGAATACCTGCTCTTCGCACGCGGAGAATACGTTTCATTTTGGACACAAAGAGCTGAATTTCGATTTAAACGTCATCGGAAGAGTCACTGTTAATCTCAGCGACCCCGAAAACTATGGATTCGACATTAATATCGGTCATTTTCGATCATTTTTAAATATCTTACCCTCCCCTCTCCACCCCTTAGTTGTACCGTCAAAGTGAAGTGACAGAAAACATCCCAGTCCCGAACCTCATCTATGTTGAAAATTTGATCGAAATCATTCGGGTGGTTAATGAGTTACGAACATACTAACTTTCATTTACACTAGGTATATACATATATACAAATAAATGTATATATGTTCCAGTACACCCTCGAACGCCTGCAGTAATTTTAACCCAACTTGACACGCATATTACTTAAAATATGGACTGGGGGTGGGTAAAACCCCTTCGCATACCTAGGAAGACGTGGGATGGTGACAAAAATGATCGAAAACAACCGATAAGACAGAAGGATGGGAGTTGGAAGGGGTAATATGTAAAAATAATTAAAAACGACCGATGTTAGTGTGCAGCCTATAGTTTTCGGCGTCACTAGAATAATTATGCTGCTTAAGTTGAAGTTCAGCCCCCGTCCCACGGTTATGTCGGTTAGGCTAAAGGAGACGGTGATTATGAGAAATAAGTGAAATGGTAGAAGAAAGAGGGAGGAAACGGGAGAACCCCGGAAAAACCCACGAGCACGTTTGTCCACCATAAAGTCCACACGGCGCGAGCTGGGATCGAACCAGGGACCCCAGGCGCCGGAGGTGAACGCTCTACCACTGAGCCACTGCGCCCCCTACAGCCCCATTAACAGAAGAGTGGAAGAATAAGATTAGACATTACATTTCTGGCTTTCGATAGCTATGTTAGCTCATCAGGTACGAGGGTTGACGTCCTCTGCGATCACACTACCCGGGGAATTGGGGAGGGACCATTATGTTAGATACCATCCCAGCATTTACCTGGTGTAAATGAGGAAGAGTTCAGTCAAGATGGCTGGCCTGAGAAAGCGTTTACTCTTTCGACCGAGTGTTCCCACCGGGAATCGAACCTGGGACCAGAAGGGAGGAAGAGGTGGAAAGTGTGATACGACACTTCACAATTATTTGAAGTACTTGACTCAAACTGATCGACTAAATGACACCGACTCTCTTTTAGATAACTTTATCCTTTATCGTACAGCAGATAAGAAAAAAAAATTCGAGGGTCCCAAAATTTGGGAGTTCTAATACTACAAAATGTTACGTCTATGTAGCAGTGCACCTGTAAATTTAATATTTTGAAAATGAAATAAATTGAAATAACGTCCCACGATTAATGCCCTTTAGGATAAGAGAGACGATGATTAAAGTAAGTAAATGATGGAATAATTGGTGGAATGAAAGTGGGAGGAAACGAGAGTACCCCGAGAAAATCCACGGATACGATGTTGTCTATCAGAAACTTACTTGGTCGGGAATCAAATCAGGGACTCTATGCACAAGAGGTAAACGCTCTACCACTGAGCCACCATGACCCTCCCTTTATTATTTTGAATCCGCAAAGACGATAACTGTCAAGTGCTGCCAACTATATTTTAGAAAAAAAAAACGTAAATACACATGAAATATAAGATCAAGTTTATAATATCCACCACTTTTCTGCTAAACAAATCCAGTTTTATTTATAAATGTATAAATAAAATCTGTAAATGTATGTCGACTTAGGAAGTTTTTTTTTTTTTTTTTTTTTTTTAAATGAAGGCAAGGAGTCTGGTTTCAGCAGAGGTGACCACTTTGACCTAACCTCACTCAACCTCACGTTCACAAACTCATTTCGACCTCACGCTCACCTCACCGGTCTGATCTCACACTCACTCAACCTCACGCTCACTTTGTGAGGCTGAGGTCGAGTAAGCGAGAGTTCCGAACTTGTGAGCGCCGACCTCATGAGTTTGGACACCTTTGTGTTTCAGTGGAGTTCCCACGTGAGTGCGCCCCTTTGGTCCAGTATAAATTCGCAATGCCAATTTTTAATCGTATTTTATTCCTGGAATGATGGTGTTAACCTACGCCTGATCTGCTTATTAGATACATTTTATATTTCTTAAGATATTGTGCTCTAAACTTAAGAGGATATATTAGAGCTGATACTACTACTAAATGTAAGGTGATTTCGTATTTTTAAAATTTTGGGATGTTGATTCGTATTTTCTTATTTTTTCCTTCACCGTCTCTTTTTAATTATCACATTATGTCTTAATGCTCTTACACACATATACAAAAGAGAGCGAGAGAGAGAGAAACAGTACGGTCAAAGCACACACTACAAGCCAGGGGTAGCCCATTCATACAATAGGATGCTTGGTTACAGACATATTCTCAGAAAGAAAGGATGCTTTTAGGCGTGTTCGCGCTCCGTTCTCGAAGCGTCTCTCATTGGTTAAAAGCTCTGTTGAAGTGGGTTGTCATGGCAACGATTAGTCAACACTGTAAGCTGCTTTCGTAGAAAAACCTGACCATGAGTTGTTGCTTGTATGTATATCGGCCTCGATGTAAAGTGACTCACAAACTTGATCTACACTTGACGCTGAGGGACAAATGGATAGAAATAACCTTTTTTACATATCTTATATTACAAGAAATTGAAATATATTATGTCAAGGGATCTTATAAACAAAATATATTTTATTCATTCCTTTACACAAAATCAGACTTTGAACGTAGAAACAAAACACTTTCATTTACAAATTTAGAAAGTTCAGTAGCGAGTTGCGAACCCGTTTCTTATCATCTCGGCTAGTCTGTTTGGCATTGATTGTATCAACTTCTTTGTAACATTAGGGATAATCTTGAACGATTCTTCTTTCAGGAACGTCTTCAGTTCTGTCACGTTATTCGGTTGACGCTGCTGCACATTCCTCTCTAATTCCCACCATAGAATTTCTATTGGATTGAGATCTGGTGATTGAGGAGGGGTTGCAAGAGTCTTTGGTGTATTGTACAATAGCCATGAGCGCACAATGTAAGCGGTATGCTTGGGGTCGTTGTCCTGCTGAAATATGTAGAACTGTCCAAGTCCTATTTTTTCTGCACTAGACTTCAATATGTTGAGATATGTTGTCTTTAATATGTTGAGATATGCAAATTTATCCATTGTTCCCTCAATAAAGTGTAGATTTCCTACGTCAGACGCTCCCATGCAGCCCCAAATCATGACTGATCCTCCTCCATGTTTTACTGTTGGTTAGTGTGTTCCTTCTTAAATTCTTGTATTAGGTTTTCGCCAAATAATTTTGTGCCTGTCGGATCCATACAGGTTAAATTTACTCTCATCACTAAATATTACGCTATTCCAAAAGTCTTCGGAGTACTGTTTGTGTTCCAGAGCAAATTGAAGCCTTTTGCGTTGATTCGTCTTGTTAATATAGGGCTTTCTCCTAGCAACCCCTGCCATTGAATCCTGCTTTTTTTGAGGATTCTTCACACTGTTTCTGTGGAAATGGGTTCCCGATGGATGATGCCACTTCTGCTGTCAGTTTGGGTACACTCTGACGAGAATCCTTTTTAATTTTTAAAATTATTCTTCGTTCGTCTCTTTCACTCAATATACGTTTTCTTCCTCGACCAACTTTATTTCTTATCCTGCCCTCGCACTTGAATCTGTTGACAACTGCATGAATAGTTGAATGTGTTCTGCCTGCTACTTTTGCTATAGTTCTTAAAGATTTGCCCTCCATAGCTAGTTTAATAATTTACGTTCAGAGTATGTAGTTTCACTTTCTGGTACCAATGTACTGCAATTTGTTCGTATTTCACTCACCTCAAATACGTAGAAGGACATGGATAACCTACTAGTACTCCTTCAGCTTTGTTTCTACCCCCTCCTTCAACACGAGCTAAATGTAAAGTGTACGATCAATTCTGTGATCTTTTGTACACTCATGTCCAAAATGACTGTCGCATAACTGTCTCCCTGTAAGAATATAATTTGATAATGATTTTGCAGGCTACTTTTAATACTGATACTATATGTATAATCGGTAAACATATATATGTGGCAAATTTCATAGGAAAAGAATTATAAATACGAAAATTAGAACGAGTAAAACAAAATGTAGCTATATGGACAAGACAATTTTATTTTCGTTTTATCGTTCTTATTTACTGCCCTTTTGACATGAAATTTGCCACATACATGTCTTTGCCGATTATATAAGAAATACCGGGCGAATTCGTTATCAAATTATATTCCTAGGACAACATATTTATAGACATGCGACAATAATTTTGGACATGAGTGTACCTGGAGAATCCACCAACAATTGTAGATACGGTGGACAAGAAGGTGCGATACTTATACAAATGGATCCCATTAACATCAATTCCGCCTCAATAACTGCAAACATGTAGACTTTGTAACGAGTAATGACTTTACGCGTTAATATTTAGAAATTAGTAGGGTGTACGATCAATTTTGTGAGCCACTGTAAGTCATCTATGGTTTGTATTGTATCTGTGGCTATGGCCTGTTGCCGCGGAGAGATGTGCACTCGAGCCGATCGTGAGATAGGATACAGATTTAGAAATACTTCAGGATTCCACTATTAAATAAATGAAAAATTTAAGCATGAATTATAATCGTAGTTTTTATAAGCTTGAATATAGGAAATGACATTTTCAAGGCGATATTATTTAATTTCTTTTAATCAAGCAATGCCCAGTAGCTGCTTGGTTTGCTTGGGTGGGCTGCACGTTACTGATGACAGCACTGGTGGAAATACATAATTCTGACCCATTAATTAATGGCAATGTGCTACTCTTCAGCTATGTAACGTTGTCACATTATACTCAGTGGAAACTATTTTTTTTTTTTTATGTTTCTTCATGTATTTCTGTTGAGGAAACCATGGACACCGATCCTGAGGGACAGAGAGCACTCGCCCCAGAAGTTAGCTTGGCCCCCTCTAAATCTGACTGTATTGGATCTTTACTTGGATATTTGACAACGAGACACGTATATCTGAACGTCCCTTCCCCATTATACAGAAATTTAGGAAACCAACAACCAAATTAGCAGGAGCTGCTTTCTGATTTTAATTTTGGGTAGGACCACTCCCTCGCTTATGGATACACATACATATTTGATTGATTAATGCCAGTAGGAAATTACTTTTGCAGTAGTGGTTGACAAGGGCGCCCATCAGGGGGGGAAAGGTGGGGCGCTCGCCACCCTTGAGGAAATTGTACTTCAGAATATCGAAAATCCAATAGAATTTTTACACTAGTTACAGCAAAATTTAAAACTTATTTTTCAAACGTTGCTTATACTTGCCCCCTCTTGGAAACCACAACATGGGCGCCCTTGGTGGTTGATGCTATTTGTTAAATAATTATCTACCATTAATATAAATAGTGGAAAATATGTTTACATATTTTTTAAAATTTTTGGGAAGGCC
The DNA here is from genome assembly GCF_964235325.1 of Thermobia domestica. Lineage (NCBI taxonomy): Eukaryota > Metazoa > Arthropoda > Insecta > Zygentoma > Lepismatidae > Thermobia > Thermobia domestica. The sequence continues at coordinate 123,426,529 of NC_137471.1, forward strand.
CGTGCCTACCTGGGCTACCTGCCACTGCAAATCAGATTATCACTAAAATTACGATTATTTTGAAACTAGCAAATTTTAAAGATCCATAATATGTACAAATTCTAGAACTCTCGACGTAAAGTCTCGTCACACGTTGCCGATTGGCAAAGCAGAGGTTACGAATCAAATGGTGGGGGCAAACAATTCTTAGCACGTACAGGTCGTACCTTGCTAACTTCTTAATTTGACAGCAAACTTCATGAATGTACTACACTCAATTGTATGAATATAATCTGATAAAGAATTCGCCCGGTACTTCTTACAACGTTAGTATGTGTATAATCGGCAAATACATGTATGTGACAAATTTCGTGTCAAAAGAGCAGTAAATAAGAATAAAACTTTCTTCTCCATTTATCAATATTTTGTTTTACTCATTCTAATTGTCGTATTTATAATCTTTTCCTATGAAATTTACCACAAATATACATTTCCCGATTATACACATAGTATCAGTATTAAAAATACTCTGCAAAATCATTATCAAGTTACATTCCTACAAGAAGACAGTTATTGATATGCGACAATCATCTGTGCATATGCAGTCAAACTTTGAACACTGGCAGAGAAAAAAAAATGAAATCTTTAAGTTTTACGTCCCACGGTTATGCCGGTTAGGCTAAAGAAGACGGTGATGATGAAAGATGAGTGAAATGGTGGAATGAAGAGAGTGGGAGGAAACGGGAGAACCCCGAGAAAACCCACGAGCACGGTGTTTGTCCACCACAAAGTTCACTTGGCGGAGGCTGGGGTCGAGCCCGGGACCCCAAACACCAGAGGTGAACGCTCTACCACTGAGCCACCGCGCCCCCACTGGCAGAGAAAAGTCAAATAATAATAATAATCATCGATGACTAACCTATGTTTTGGCTGTGCGTACGAGACAAGAACCTCACCAGAGATCGAACTACGCACAGCTACTTTTATTCACTATGAAATTGAATTAGAAGTTCACAACCATCTGCTAAAGAAAGTAGAATCCGTAAATCATAATACAATATATCGAAGCTAAAATTAAACCGGCCTGGAACTGTTCCATCGTCCGTCGTATAGTGTCTGATTATATGTTCAGCTACTCTTAATGAAGCCCTAGGTTTCCAAGTTACAGAATATTTCTGTTGTTCTGTAAACTAAAGGAAAAGTCACTTTTGAAGCTTCTTGATGTTATGTTTTCCCCGTGGCTTTCACCATTGTGTTCAAATTTAAATTTATGATGAAAGATACATTTTACATTTCTTAACATACAGTGCTCTAAATTAAGATGATAAATTAGAACTGATACTTATATTTTGCGTAAGAAACGACCTGTTTCTCTGAACTGTCATCTTGCATTAATCAAACACCGAACTTCAGCAGAAGAAAACAACTTCGGCAAAGAAACGTGTTGCAATTTAATATGCGGAACGGCACCTCAAAAGCTGAATCATGTCACACAGCACAGAGTAACGTAAAGAAGCGACAGGTGTAGGCAGCGAATCCTTGACATAAAGACCAACGTGGCAACTGAATTTGTGTCATAGTTCTTCAAGGTTTGATATAAATAGATTGGCAGACACATGGCCCTGTCAACTGTTAGAGGAAAAGAATTCCAAAGCATTGGCCAGCAGAGGAAGGAGCTAAGGAGATTAATTACACCAATTTCAGTTGTTGTAGATGATAAAATGTCTTTGCATTGTACCTTCAGATTAGGAAGTTTATTGTGTAATAGTGTATTCCGAAAGAGGTATCAATGACAAACTAGGTTGTATACGAGACCAAGGATTTTAGAACAAAGGATACGCATCTAACACAATTTTGTAGGGTGACATCCACTCAATGAAATGGTATTTGTTTCCCTGATAATACCAAGTCTCATTGGCTACAACCGCAATTTGCATCATTTAGCGTATTGCACAGCTGACCATGACCATTCTTTTAACTGCTAAACACATATTTTATTGCAAATACGAGGTTCACTTGATGCTCCATTGAACTTCAAACATTTTGCAATACAAACTATGAAACTCCTTTTCTAGTAAACACTCGAAGCATTCACCAATAATCAGGGCCGGTTCTAGACATTTATTAAGTGTAAGCAAACGATATTTCGGCGCCCCCACCTAAACGACAATAAAAGAGTGGAAAGCTGCAATGACAAAAAATTTTCAAATAATTGCTACAACTGCAAATTTCTTTAATATCTGTAGTCTTCCTTTCCAATTTTTAATAATTAATAGCATTTTTATTAAATAAGCAGAAGACACAAAAAAGATACATACCTAAGATGTATTTTGACAAGTAAAATTAAAACATAAAAGTGGGAACAGAATAAAACTTATGAGCTATAAGTCTAATATTAACACAGGTTTGATTTTCACAGAGATGTATCTTCCTATGCTTCATTAAAAGCTTGTTCACGTAGTATTTTCTAGTGATATGATCGTTAATTAATTTCTCTTGCTTTCAATTTGACAAAATCCCCCCCCCCCCCGAATTCTAGACCAATGGACAACAAAAGCTTAGTCGCTTAACTTCGATAATGTGCATTTCATTTACGTTGACCTTTCCCAACCCTTAACTGTGGTCATTGAACCGAACAACTATGCAGGGACACTGTCTATGACAAGGCAGAGCATCTTTGAAGACATTTCTTTCTACTCTGATGATGATACCAAATCCATAAGCAACACGTGCAGTTGACTTCCTTTCGTGTGTTTATTCATGTTCTTTTCAGACATATTTAGCAATATTTTCTAGCAAGGTCGCGGAAGAATTGTTGGGAGAGGAATGAAGAATCTATTACATTTGTATTTTGTACGGTGGTATTGTGGAAAGAACCCTGCTGTCTTTTGTCATACTTCCGTAATGTTTAATATAACATCTACTGAAAAGCTAAGTTTCCTTACATTTTATCTCATACTCGTAAAATCTCCCTGCGCCGTGGTAATTTTTTCTCAAAATAGCATCACTCGTGAGTACGACACTGACACCAACTGATGTACGAGTCCATTTCAATTGTAAAGCTGGGGGTGGAGGTTATATCCAACAATGGGAAGATTCAACTTTATTGTCCTTGTGATGTATTTTATCTGTACTTCAGTCTATCCAATATTTATTTGAAGCTATTCGGAAAATTTCTCATAACATTTTCAATAATAAAAATGTATATTTAAAACACAAAATTTCTTTTCCAGTTTGGCGCCTCCTGCGAAAGCGTAGTTCGCAGGATTCAACATCTGGCCCTGTCAGTAATGTACTTGTGTTGCCTGTATCTCGACAAGCTCAAAGTCAAAGCGCCTTTTTTTATCTGAGAATTCTGCTGAAAAATTGTGTTATTACATTTTCGTCTTCTCGTGAAAACAAAAGGAAATGTTTCAGATTAACGTTCCATGATTATGCCTTTTTAGGCTAACAGAGACTGATTAAAGCAAGTGAATAATGATGAAAGAATCGGTGGAATACGAAAGTGGGATGAGACGGGAGTACCCTGAGAAAACCCACGGACACGATTTCCACCACCAACTTACTTGGATGGGGATCGAACCAGAGACCGCACGCACCAGAGGTAACGGCTCTACCACTGAGCCATCGTGCTCCCTCATCTTCTCGCGGATTTGTCATCTGAAACGCTTAGTCAAAAACAACTAAGCTACGCGGTCAACAGATGTGTGTGTGTGAGAGAGAGAGAGAGAGAGAGAGAGAGAGAGAGAGAGAGAGAGAGAGAGGGAGGGAGAGAGAAAGAAAGAGAGACAGAGAGAGAGGGAGAAAGAGAAAAAGAGAGGGAGGGAAGGAGAGAGAAAGAAAGAGACAAAGAGAAAAAGAGAGAGAGGGAGGGAGAGAGAGAGAAAAGAGAGATGGAGGGAGAGAGAGAGAAACCTGCGAGAGATAACAAGAAATGTGTTAATAATATAAACTAGAAATTTCAAGAACAGGGACTATGGAATTTCACGCTATTCTTCGAGACATGCCTTGCAGGAATAATTATTACATGAGACTGCAAAGAATATACTATAAAATTTAGGAAGATGAGATATTGGAAGCTAAACATCTCGTCTTAGTTAGGCTACTATACACGCTTAAGGTCTTCACTATGCATCCTACCACTTCTCTGAAATAATAATAATAATAATAATTTCATGTGGCACACTTATGCACTTTGGGCTACATGTGATGATTAAAGAAAATGACTGACGAAAGAATTGGTGTGTGAGAGAGAAAATGCTGTCCATCATTAATTCTCATGATCTGAGATCGAACCAGGAACTGTTGGTACTACAAGTGAACATTCTACCACTGGGCAACCATGCTTCCTGACTACTTTTGACTTTTAGTGGATAACTTAAAACACAATAAAATCTGTAGAAATTCAAAAATTAAGCCATATAGTATCTAGTTAAGGCTATCAAATTGACTAGTAAAAATTTCGAGGTCTTTTCTTATGAATGAAATATAGGAACGCGCAGTTTATAACCCTCAAATTGTAGGATACTCAAATTCCTGCATTATACGATTTAAAAAAAAATAATAATAAAACTACTACTTTGGAAGAATTAAATGGCCTATTTTCGAATGTTTTCTATTGTTTCCCGGTATTACTTACGTAATAATAATAATACTTCATTTAATGTTCTTGAGTATGTCTCAATATTGCAATTACAGATCGCTTTTGGAGAGATGTCATTCACATTTTATTCCACATGTGTTCCTATGATGGATGAGGCACACCTGCAAGTATAAGTCGTCGGCGCTGGTAAAGCATTTGACGATGGTCTAATTTCCAACACAACACCCAATGGAGTATTTTCCACTAAAAAAAAGTCTGTTTAGTTTGCTCAATCATACAGAATAATTTCTCAGCCCGTCCATTTGTATCAAGGAGCACACTCATTTCTTTTCAGAAATGAACACGCAACGCGTATGTCCGTCCATCTATCGACAGGTTTCAAAGATCAGGTATCAAAGGTGATTAGTTATTTTAAACGAAAAGTCTGTCATATTTAATGTCTGTAACTTCAAGGAATTCCCAGACAGGACATATTATAATCACTGTAAATCGCATTCCCACCCATCCCATTCTTTCCATGTCGTTTCCAAAAATTCTTCCTTACTGGTACGATACGTCACAAATCCTATGTACTGTCAAAACTTCAAGCTCTTAGGTTAAGAGATTGACCTGAGCGTTGGTCAGTCAGTCAATCAGGTTTCTTCTTTTGTCTAGACTACTGAGATTTCTGCAATATCTTCAAAAAGAACTGAAGCGAGGGAAATGTTCTAACTTGAATACTCTTTGGAATATTGACGAAGTCATGGTTACCATTTGTCTTCTTTTGGTTCAACATGTCTTTTTTTTTTTTTTTAAGTAAAATAAGAGCCCGGGCGGATTTTCTCCCACAATGAAATTGTCCGCGTTTTGTATTAATTAGAGAAAATAAAATTCCTAGTTTAACGTCCCACAATTACGCATCGAGACTAAAGAAGATGATGATACTGAATGAAATGGTGGAATAAAGAAAGTGAGAGGAAACGGGGAGATCCCCGAGAAAAAATCATCCACGGTGTTTGTTCATTTGGCGTAACCTGTGACCGAACTTCGGACCGATGCACCAGAAATCAGCGCTCTACCACGAGACACTGCAGACCCACTCAAAAATAAAATGAAATCTTTCAGTTGAATGTCCCATGATTATGTCCCTTATGCTGAGGGAGACGGGTGATTAAGACAAATGAATGATGGAAGAAATGGTAAAATGAGAATGTGAGAGGAAACGAGAAAACTCTCAGACACGATGTTGTCCACTACAAACTTACTTGAGTGAAGATCGAACCCGAGACCCCACGCATCAGAGAAAAGCGTTCTACCACTTTTTTCACAAATATTTAAGTATCAATTACAACCAAATTTGTTTAGGAAGTTTGGGCACAAGAGAACAAGAGTCAAAAAAGAAAATGATAAAAAATAAATAATAGAAAAAGTCATATGAATATTGGTTAAGATTTAAGAAAACAAAGTATTGGCTATAAAAGATGCAAAATTCTTATTATCTACATCCGCCGACAATTTTGAGTAATGATGTAAATGTGATGTACGCTATCTTCTGGGATCCCCAGGGAGTGATATTGTCCCACCTTGTACCGAAAGGTCATACGTACAATTCCGGGCGTGTATTTTCGTACATTTTTGGATACAGAACTTTTACCAAAACTGATGGAGAAACGACCACAAACAGGAATTTTATCCTTCATATGGGCGATTCACCGCCACATCGCGCTAACATTGTGACCATTATTAGTTGACCCTGGTGCTGAACTTCCGCCACATCCACCCTACCAGCAGACTTAGACCCGACTGAACTCTGGTTGTTGCCAAACCTGAAGGATTCTCTTTGTGGACACCATTTTGCCAGCAGATCATTCCTGAGAAGTGCTATTTTCAAGTATCTGAAACACTCCCCTTTCCCCCCAAAGATGACTATGCCACATGCTACACAAAACGAACGGAGCGACGGCAACTGTGTATCAATACAAAGAGACAGAGTCTGTTGAGAAATTGACAAAAGTTGGTTCCTTGTATTTCCTTGTTCTTGGAAATTAGAACGAAAAGGAATGTACATCTGGTTGTCACCTCGTATATCTTAATATAGTAAATATTTATTTTCCATATTTCTTGTCCAAGGGAAGTTTAAACTTGGGATGGACAAAACCGGTTTATAAAAACCGGAAACCGGTTTATAGAAAAATCGAAATCCGAAAAACCGACATTTCGGTTTTCTCCAAACCCGGCTTTGTTGAAAAACCAGTTTTTGTGCCCATCACTAGTTTAAACTCCAAAACCCCAATGCATACGCCACTGCATAGGCTTACTATAAATATGAGGACTAAGAAGAATATAAAGCACCAGAAAATGTTTAATATAATGGATGTTAATGTCAACTTCCAGCTGAAAGTTAAAAGATCTAATAGTATTTGATGAACGAAACTTATCTTAATCTGGCAAAACAGTGAAACATAAAATTGAATTCAATTTTACTAAAACGTAAATATTAAATTCTAATCGAACATTGTGCGTGAATATCAAATGAAAAGTGTAAATAACATCCGTTTAGAAAGGATCATAAAATACTTGTCAAATAGGGTAAAGGACATAAGCATTTTACACAATCAGTTTTTAAATAAAATTATAAAAAAATAGGTCTTTTGGATCCACCATGCTTCACTGAACTCACTAGATTTAGTCTATTGAAACTCTTCATCAGCGAAAGAATTCCGCAATGTTTATCAAGAGTGGAGACGGAAACACAATTGGTCTCTCCGCGAACCTCCTATCTTTCATCTGAAACTGAGTGGTTATACCTGTTGCTCGCGCTGAGAAACTGCGGCTGGAGTTGTCTCGTCTAGCAGATCGTAAAAGGGAAGATGATTGTTCTCGAGTGCCAAGGCCAACAAAACATATGGCCTATTATCGAATTAAGACAACCCTTCTCCCTACAACAGCATCTCATCTACAAAGAGAGCAGCACTAAAAGGCTGCAGGGGATGTCAACAAGAATACTACGATCTTCCTCATGGAAAGTTAACATTTGATAAATGTTAATATTGATTATTCTGATATCTTGAATTCTAGTAGAGTTAGACAAAATGAAAGGAACTTTTCAACGTTCCTCGATTATACCCTTTAAGCTGATAAAACACAAAACCATTGAACATCTCAAATCACTTTATTATTAATACCACAGCCTGACTAACCAAACATATAATATTGTTTCTATTACACAACGCTAATCAGATATAACCATGGGCGGAGTTAGGAATTGTCTTCTGGGGAGGCACACCTTTTGGTCGGTTTCGGACCTATGTTCACAGGTCTTGGTAGCTGGCCATTTTATAGGTGGCATTTTTTACTTTTTTGTCGAAAAGTTGGAGGAGAAAGCCCCCTATAGCTCCGCCCATCGATATAACTCTTTCATAGTTCATACATGTATTCGAGCCACAGTACACTTAACCATGCATGCTTACTTATTCATCGACATTGCTATAGAAATATAGAACACTTTAAGACTTCAATCACAAGTTCGGTAACCTTTACTCCCATACATATTACAACTACACTACATAGACTACAAGAGATGGCAAATAGAATATGGGGAAAATATTTGGTGGGTGGAAAGAAGCATCAAAACATTATGAACACGATATTGTGTATCACAAATTCACGTGGCCAAGAATAGAATCCGGATCCTTCGCAGCTGAGGTGATTACGATATCATTAGCAATGATTGCACCTCTTAAATCTAACAAACCAAGAGGCACTAATAGACTGGTATTTCATAATGACGAATGAGACAATATGACGCATTATATACGAAATTTTACAGTTTCCTCCAAATGACAGAAACGTTTATGATATCTGCAAGAACGTGCTGCACATAATGATGTTAGCACTTGTAGAATATGAATGCTGAGTAATTTCGTACGTTGTAATCGGTTTCGTTAACAGTATATTATACACAAAGGAGGGGGCATATGTTAAATCTGGTTTCCTATTATCAAGACTATCCAGCATAAAGTTTGTAATCGCACTTTATAGTCAAGTGACAACACACAATTCCACTTTCCTGGTATAAGTATGCAAAACGCTCATTAATTCACTAACAAGCCAGTTTGGTTTCATAGTGGAAAACTACGCTATTATACGCAACACCACCCACGATAAGCCCATTTCTAGAGACGTTGTCAACGTTATATAATCGACATCGACGTGCCGTACATCTGTGTTTAGTGTGACTCGTGAGATCACTGATTCACAGTAAACGTCAATTCGGCTGCCACGTAGTGGACCTGAAACTACTGGGATACAACATTGAAAGCAGAGTTTTTAACAGAGAAAGGATAGAGGAGGAGATGGAACCTATTCTTGGGACGCTAAAAACATTGCTAGCTATTTTACCGTTTACAATAGCCTACTTGTCGATACATTGAAGGACAGAGTTGTTCTATACGACTTCCTTCTCTATTTACGCAAGCATAGTTCGCAAGCGAAAATTATTGTAACTTTGTTATATATACAGTACCATAAAACTACCATTAAACTTTACAACACAAGAGACTACTGAAAGAAAATTTATCCCTCATCTATGAACTACGAAGACAATTTACCCAAACTCTCCATCATCTGCTCATGTATTCGCCCGAGAGACAAAACAATCTCAGAAATTACTTGATGGATCACCATCAATTTTGACCAGAATGTACAGGATCAGAAGTTGCTACTACAGTTCGTTGACGTGATATTCTAACTGGAAACAGAAATAAACTATTTTTAATTTCAATGTTGATCACTTATGGAGGAAGAAATGATAAAAAATATATAGCGAGAAGCGATTTTCTGCACCTTCATCCCTAGCTCTGTACTAAAACCGAAAGTAATTCACTACAACTTTCGGTTTTAACATTGATCTACATAGAGCAAAAGCGATGAGATAGAAGGAAGCGGTTTTCTGGAACCGATTTAGCGTTCTAAGAATTAGTACTATCTTCTCTCCTAACCGTGGATTCAAACTGAAAGTTGCAGAAATCAACCCCTTCCGGTTTTAGGTTGGTCGTTATGAAGTAAAAACGGTAAGAGCGACAAGTTATTGTTTTGCGCAATCAAGATTTTTCAATCTCTAATATCTCCATTAAAACTGGAAGTGGCATAATCTGCTAGCAATTTCGGTTTCAATAATAGTTGACAAAATATAGTGCCATAAAAACCAAACTTCTCGTGGTGTACACGTGAGTTCCTTTTTGCTTAAAAGGAAATAATTTTTTAAAAGAACACGAAACTATCAATTATTTCTCTATTATCACCTAGCTTTTCTACTGTAGGCTATTTATTCTTTCCGTTGATCTCAGCGTTCTGAGAAATCCATTTTCCTTGACACGAGGTGACAGAATTTTCGTGACGAGATACAAGACCAGAGAAAAACTCTTGCAATAAAAACAGATATACATTTTCCGAGACAAGGCATGGTTTCGGGTTCGATTTCTGGTGGGAGAACACAACAATTTAATTCCAATTATTCACTTTCATTAATAATACTGGAGGACATGGTGGCTCACTGGTAGAAAACTTATCTCTGGTGTGTGGGGTCCCTGGTTCGATCCCCAGCTAAGTAAGTTTGTGATGGACAACATGGTGTCCGCGGGTTTTCTAGTAGTAGTCCCATTTTCTCCCACATTTCATTCCACCAATTCTTCCATTATCATTCACTTGTAAATTATTCATTGTAGCTTTGGAAAATTCAAGACTATTAATAAAACTCCAACTGACCAAACCAGTATATATATATTTTTAAGATTATATATTTGTATTACAGTTTCGGCCATGTAACAAGTATATAATCTTAAAATATACAGGGTGGTAGGTAACTCCACCGCCAAACTTTGGGAGGCGATTCCTTATGCGAAATGAAAGAAAAAAGTTCTAATAAACATGGGCCGAAAAATGCCTCCTTTCAGAGTTATGATGCATTGAAAATTCGAAAAATCATTTTTCAAAACTCCCTAACTTAGAAATTATAGGACCTATCCCAAGCGGTTTAAGGAATTACACAGGAACTGGTATGTTCTCTATCTAAATATCGATGTTTCAGAATTCACCGGTACCAGCGAAACAAACGCACCACTAGTACTTAAAGGAGTATCCCTATACTTCAACTCCCTTTTTACAGTTCCTTTCACCGATAACGGAGGATGGTAAAAACATAGATATTTAGATAGAGCAAATACTAGTTCCTGCGTAATTCCTTAAACCGCTTGGGATAGGTCCTATAATTTCTAAGTTAGAGAGTTTTGAAAAGTGATTTTTCGAATTTTCAATGGATCATAACTCTGAACGGAGAAGTTTTACGGCCCATGTTTATTAGAACTTTTTTCTTTCATTTCGTATAACGAATCGCCTCCCAAAGTTTGGCGGTGGAGTTACCTACCACCCTGTATATACTGCTTTGGTTAGTTGGAGTTTTATTAGTAATCTTAAATTTTCCAAAGCTACAATGTATAAGTTACAAGTTGAAGTACCTCCGATGCTGAACAGAAGAATAGACAAGTGCAAGGACAGAAGGAGGAAGGAGATATCCAAGAGACAGCAGATAGTGTTCTTAAGAAAGTGTGTAGAGGAGAACACCACACCGAAAGGACCTCGGATAATCAAGAAAGGATTGATGTATCAATCAGTGAGATACAAAAAGTTGACTGAGAAAGCAAAAAAGCAGCTCAGATAATGTGTCTGAGGAAGGCTATGTAACATAGTCGAAACTGTAATACAAATATATAATCTTAAAATACATATACTGCTTTGGCCAGTTGGAGTTTTATTAGTTATTATTCATTTGCCTACATCATCGTCTCGCTTAACCTAAAGGGCATAATCATGGGTAACTGTAAACTGAAAGATTTTATTCATTAGTAATTCGCCTCCTTTAGCCTAAAGAACATAATCATAGGACGTTAAACTTTAAAAAAAAAAAAAAAAAAAAAAAAAAAAAAGTGTTGTGAGCAAATCCAACAGCTAATAATTAGCTGACACAGGTACACCTTCTGCAATTCGAAAGAGAAGCTGTTCGGAGTTTGAAATACATTACCAATAGTCTTCAAGTTTCCTAAACACTGAGTCGGAACAGTTGTGTCTAAGTTCAACAAGACGCATTTTTTAAAATGTAAACAAAACCTTTATGTCCCGTAACACCAGAGCCGGATTAAGGGGGGCTTAGGAGGCTGTAGACCCAGGCATAAACGGGGATGGGGGCCACCACTCTGATCAAATATCAGCTGACTGTCTAAAAAGAATCACACACACTCATTTTTTATTTATTACATGTATATAATAGGGGTAAATTCATGTGTTTTCATGCATTTCGAAAGTTCCATTAGGTAGCTATATCATCAACTAATGTATGGCATGGTTGATATCGTAGAGCTATGTGTATTCTCTTAACTTTTTTCATTGTACTTTCATAGGAATGTCTTCGGCAAAGTCAGCAGGGGCCACATATTTTCTTGTAGCCCCGGGCCTCCAGATCGGTTAATCCGGACCTGGATAACACACACACAATCTCGTATGCTTACCAAAGGTAACGCATTAAGAACTATGTTCATGAATATAAACGAAACACCACAACATTAAAAAAAATGAATACATGCATTTATAATTCTTGAATCACCCTCACCCTTACATTCTTGCTATTCGTCTTCTGATTTACTATACGATGCTACAAAAAGTGAATATTTCTCTTTCTCCCAGCCACTGTACTATAATATGTGACAACGAACATTGGGATATTTAAAGAACGGCTAAAATAACACATTTTCTGTTTTGACTGCTACTAAGTACGCAATATTCTTATGTCAACTACATGTACTGAATCATATTCTCCTAGAAAAATATGAACATATGTGAGCATGGAGGTGGAGTACTCCCGTTCTTTACCTAACAATCCTTCCATTATGTTTATCCCACAGCCTTATTTGCCTTTGGTGTAACCTTTGTTTATCCACTGAGATGCATTTTAAAATTTATTCATAAACGCACACCCAGACTTGGTCATACTGAAAACACCCATTAATAAGCTACATGAGTGGGTCTCTTGTATTTACTCATTCAGCAGCATAAGCAGAAAGCAGAATATGAGATTAACTGAGAAGATACAGCAAAAACAACGTTAATTTATCAACGATGAAGGTTGGCCCATATGATTTCAAGGATTTATTTTATTATTTTTAATTAATGGAGTATATCAGTCTGGCACTGAAGGGCCAATAAATCACAATTGCCAGAAAAGTACAGAAAATAAACTCTGGTAAAGACAGTAAAGAGGATCAAGGAAAACAACAGGCTAATTAACAGCAAAAAAAAAAAAAAAAAAGCTACACACACTTTGTTACACGCAACCAACAATGGTTTTCTGTTGTACGGGTTGCATATAAGTTAGAGAATATAATCCTAGTTTTTCAGGACTAACGTCTCAGGGGCTGAGCCAGCAGTTTAAACCTCCGTAGCTGGGCTCCTAATTAACTAGAGAGATCACTTAGGTGGCTATCTCTTCAGGAAGGATGAGACTTTCCAACAGTGTGCATTTCATCTACATCGGGGGTCTCGCAGCGGAAGGGTAAGGAGCAAAATTGGAATGTTTTTAGTTCCTCTCCCCCCAAAGGAGCTACAAGCATAAAAAGTGGTACCAACAAAGATAAATAAACATAGCTCTACTAACTAGTGATATCTGGGGTATATGTGAGAACTTTTTTCTTGCGTATGACAAATAACAGTGTTGTCAGTCCCACTTTTTTTTTCAATATTTTTGAACTTCATCTCTTGCAGGTTGGACACAAGGACAAAAGCTATCTCGTTGGAATCTGTGGAGATAAGCTTCCAACGAGGTATGGCTTATATCTCTGTGACAATTAGGGGCGTCGCTAGGACTGCCAACGACAGGGTAGACCAAAATATTTCGAAAAATACGTATATGATGATTCTCGTAGGAAACATGTTCGGGTTTTTCTTCTCACTTAGCATTGAACTTTCGCCCTTGGCATACACGAAGTAACGGCGTTGCCAGCCTCTTACAAATTTAAAAAAAAACTTTTTTAAAAAATAATCTTCTATAGCTTTGACACAGTGGGTACAAAAGTTAGCTAGTTGGAACCTCTGTTCCATAAGCTTTACAACGAGGTACTGTTTATGCCCCTGTGACAATTAGAAGGGGAACTAGGGCTGCCAACGTAAAGGATTACGGTTTTCTTGTAACATTGTTGGTCCTGAAAAGGTTAAATTATACAGTACGTTAAAGTCATCCTACTCCTCTAGCTATCTATTGCAAAAGGAAAACGAGAAGTATTTACAAATTCCCTTTCGTTTAACAGTTGTTGTATGGAGTAAAGGACGGATGGAGGAATACAGCTGTAATAACATTACGATCTTCTGAGGCTCATTTAGCGTGGAAAATACTATTACAGGACTAGCAGGACTGTTGCAGGACTAGCGCATTGAATAGCGCGCAGTTGCTATTACAATAAATTATATAGCTGATTGATTGTCTTTTACACACATCCACACCATTGGCTTTGCTTACTTCTAGGTAACCGTATTCTGTTTAGAATTTTTAAAATGCGTAACTAAAAGATGGAAGAAGGTTGAATATGCACAGAGTATCTCAGAAGCCCTCAAGGGTTAAGACTGTTAATGTTTGGTTTCAATAGATTAAATTTTAGTCCTAAAATCAGTTCAACTTATCCTTGATATATATGAGAGAAGGAAATTCTTTCATAAAGAGAAGCAACAGAATATAGTTAACAACACACTGACAGAAGTTGTGTGTAGCGCCTAGCAGGTGCTCGCGTCTATCACTACCTATGAAATCATAATTAGGCGATGTAATACAAGATATAGGGGCAGCTTCTTCGTGGCTAAGCGGTTAGCGTACGCGCCTTTGGTGTGGGAGACCCAGGTTTGATCCCCGGCGGGAGCTGCTGTGGTTCGGATTCCACGTTAATCAGTAGGTCCACGTCTCATATAGCCTCGCTGCTGAACGGGACGTTAAATTCAAAATCAACTCAACTCAACATGATATAGAGATGAGTGAAAAGCTGGGTCAAACCAATCGAAAGACTGCTGACCTCAGAAGAACAAGTAGTATACAAAGTGCCACCTGCGAGGTTAAAACGGAGCAACGAAAGTGTTATATCGGTGAACCTCTATGAAACCGTTATGATTCTACCTCGAAATTTGCGTTTCAACCATACGTCGTTAAGAGTCTCATTTTGAATATGACATGATTCTGTATCACTACGACATATCGATTCATTACCTCATTTAGGTAATTCTATGAAGTTGCTGGATTCACATTGGAAGAAAGCATTTATGAACTTCAGTACAATACGCATGAAAACTATTAATTAATCTGTTTTAAGTTTACTAATCCTGTTAAAATTATTCCAAAACAAATTATTTCATTCGTTGATGAAAATGAAGAAAATAAAGGAAGTTATCTTCTATATAAACAATGAAACTTATCTATATTGAAATAAACGAAGGAAAACTAAACACAGGATTTCTTAGAACGAGTAATCGATCCCGGGTCAATACATCACATATCAACTGAAAAAAAAAAGCACTGTCACACGCAGTCAAAAAACAGACTTTTAACAGACCTTCCCTCACAATTTGCTCCTGTTACATGCGATCAGCCTGTACTTTTTCTTTCTTTCTTTTTTAACAGCCGGAATGAAAGGAACGTTACGTAGTAAATAATAGGGACACTACGTTATACACCTGTAAATACATATATTCCCAGTGATTATTTCCTTCATTACAGAGAATTTTATGCTGTACTTCATCCCCTACGCTACGTCGTACCTTCTATAAAACTTAGAAGTTATAATTTTCCTCATTTTGGAAAGTGTACACATGGGAAGGAAGTGCTGCGTAGGAGAAAAATAAACAAATTCAAGATTTAACCATGTTTTATACCGACTTCCTAGTTTTTTCTACTGTAAAAGCACTTTACTTCTATTTGGACTATTTAGGTTGGTGCGAATGAGATGTGCTAATTAACATCTACTCGCAAACTCAACGCAGCAAAACAACACATGGGATGGATTGTCTCACACGTCTAACATCAGAAACCTTATACACGTCCAACAAACAGTCAGAATGCACTGTGATCTATGCAAATAAAACATCACAATTGAGTTTTTCTTCTTCTTCTTTTTTTAATGAAAGTGAACTGGGACATTCTGCGCAGCAACCCGCAAAAGACATTAATGGTGCATTTGGGTCAGAAGTAGCGACTGAACACGGTACTCGCCGTTGTTTTGTCAAATTTTGTTCCGGTGACAACACTGGAAAATCCCCCTCCCCTTGGGCACTGACCAACATCATGTTTGCACGAGTTTCTCAAGAACATCGCGGATACAAACCCTCTGAAAAGTGTTTGTGTCAATGCAGAAGAGTTAGGTACGCAGCATGAACTGTCCTTCGGTGGATTTGTGCACTAAATAAGGTGAAAAAGTTCATACCGACTATAGTGATCGCGAAAACTCGTGAAGCCTGGGCTCTACATCAATCACAAAGCTGCTTTGCTTCATGTCTGATGCATAGGAGGAATTTGTTAAGTATCGTGGAAAAATGAAATGAAATTTTTGAGTTTTACGTCCCACGGTTATGCCGGTTAGGCTAAAGGAGACGATGATGATGAGTAATGAATGAAATGGTGGAATAAAGAAAGTGGGAGGAAACGGGAGAACCCCGAGAAAACCCACGCACACGGCGTTTGTCCACCACAAAGTTTACTTGGAAGGGGCTGGGATCGAACCCGGGACCCCTAGCACCAGAGGTGGTAAGTATCGTGGAATTGCCTCCCGACCTCACACTTGAGAAAACGTCAAACAACACAAGCGTACCAACAATGTTGTCGAACTTAGAAGATATGGTGAACGATCGACAAAGAAACAGAACTTAAAGAACTATAACAATTATTCAAATTAAACTGAGCAATACTAATAGGAAAAATATAAAACAACAACAACAGTAAACAAAACGAAACCTCGTGGCAATCCGACAACATCACCCTTAGGAATGTTCTCCGTATAACATGAGATACGACCGGGACATCCCTTGCATTCTATTGGGTGCTGAAGTTGGTAGATCTAGGTCAAGCTTCATGACCCCTTGCGACCACTATAACAAGAGTTGTCATCTGGTGGTGTGCAATTCTCTGGGTGCAAGGCATACTCTGGAAAGTGTGCTGGAACTGACTGTAGCTTTTGATGAAAAATCGAACTTCTATGACAATCGTTGAGGATAATGGCTGGATCGTGAGCAACATCCACAACAATATCCTAAGTTATTTTTGTATCCACAGAAGGTCTGTTACGGTGGGTATGACCCATCATATCTTTGATGAGCGCTTGATGAATTAGATGAAACGTAGACGAAACTTGTTCGTAAGCATTCATCAATAGTCAACAGAATGGGCGGAGTTAGGAATTGTCTGCTGGGAGGGCAGACCTTTTGGTCGGTCTAATACAACTCGCCTTCTTTCATTTCATATAGGTGGCATTTTTATTTTTTTGTCAAAAACTGGGGGGCAATACCCCCATAACTCCGCCCATAGTCAACAGACATGGTGTCTTCATGTTGCACGATAATTCATGTCCACATGCCGCTCAAAGGGCGGTGGACACGCTCCATCACTTACTATGAAACCCTTCTTCACCCACCATATTCTGGAGATGTCTCTTCCTGCGACTAGCACCTCTTCCCACATCTCCATCACTTCTTGGTGGGAGACTTTTCCTGATGATTAGGCAGTGCAACTTGCAGTCGAGAATTTCGTACCGCACACAGCGACTGTTTTGAATAACCAAGTATTGTAGTTTTCATTTCTTTGCACTTTTGAAATGACTCCCTGCGACGGACATTTTACTCGCACCAATTTAATAAACAAAGAGAAAAACTGAGGGTCACGATGCTCACTGCTAAAGTGCTCAATTCTAATATGCGAATTCAATCCCAGTTCGCGCGAAGTGGGTTTTGTAATGGACAAACACCATATGCGTTGGTTTTCTCGTTGATCTCCCATTTCCTCCCACTTTCTTCCAGTATCGTCGTTTCACGTTTTGCTTTGGGGGAAGATTACTACGATTTAAGTCATTTTCACGTTTTTCACTTTCATATTGATTAAAATTTATACTTATATCAAACTCAAGGGAGGACAACTTGCCCCTACTGAAAGCCTAAATGACACCACTGCTTTTTTCATTTCACCATTTTGTTTATTGTTATCAACACCGTATCCCATAGCTTCAAACCACAATTGATAGATGTTAATAAATAAAGAAAAAGAAATGGAATGGAATCTTTAAGTTTTACGTCCCACCGTTATGCCGGTTAGGCTAAAGGAGACGGTGGTGATGAGAAATGAAATATATGGTGAAATGAAGAAAGTGGGAGGAAATGGGAGAACCCCGATAAAGCCCACGAGCAAGGTGTTTTTCCGCCACAAAGTCCACACGGCGCGAAAAGAAAAAGAAAGGAAAGGATAGAGAGAGAAAGGGGAGATAAAATTGTGATACAGAAAATACACTAGTTTCGTTCACAATTTGGTTTGAATTCTACAAGTAGCAATGAAGTTAACTGAACACAAGGATTTTCCGTTACTGGGTAAATCTGTTAACAGTGTTGGGCTAAGTTTTGGCATTTATATGTATTAAGCTCAAAAAGTTCATATGCAGAAGGAAAAGAATTGCTACGAGAACTACACTTAAAGTTAAGTGGAGAAAAATTAAAGACCCAAATCTAAGATGAAAGTTCAAAGATTATAATCCGCAAAAGGAACCCACAAACGGGAAGTTATAAACACTATAGGCATTAAACAGAGAGATGAAGAGGGGTGCTCCAGCAGATCACGACAGATGGCGGTGGGAAAAAAAAAATGAAATGAAATCTGAGTTTAACGTTCCACGATCATGCCTGTTAGGCTAAGAGAGACGATGATTAAAACAAATGAATAATGATGTAAGAATTGGTAAAATGAGAAAGTGGGAGGAAACGGAAGTACCTGAGAAAACTCACGAACATGATTATGTCCACCACAGGGGATCGACCCCACGCAATACCCTCGAGATAAGCGGCACAGGTAAGCGCACTACCACTGCGGCACCGTGTACCTGGTGGTAAAATAAAGACGTATAGAAAGCAACAAAAGAGAAAAGAAGGTCGAAAGTAAAATATAATAAATCAGCAACTGGTGAGAATCGAAAACGATACCGGAAAGAGAACATGCCAACTGAAACAGAAGTAGAAAATGAAAAATCTGAGGACTGGGGAGAAGTATATATATAAAAAACTGAAACTAGCAAAAATGAGATAAATCTAATACGGACAGTCAAGGCAGGAGACAAAACAATAAAAATTTCTCTCATATTATACACATAAACAACGAAAAAGTACTCTAGGAAGAACATAAGATCAAAAGATGATGGGAAGACTATTACAGAAATCTGTTAAATGAAGAAAACTCGAGAATAATCTTGGAGGTCGTTGTACCAAACTAAGGGCTGATAGATAACGTAAGGAAATAATTAAGATTTACGCTAAGGAAAATGCATACGGCAGATCAACTGGTCCGGAGGAAATATGTGGGAAAGTATGGAAATGGCTCGGCAAAGAGGGAAAAGATTTATTGTTAAATTTGATGCAGGAAGAATTTGCTGAAGGAATAGTCAAGAATGGATAGATATAAAATATCGTAATAATTATAGAAGGACTACAGTGTTGTTCTATACAATGGAAATTTAGGAAAGATTGTTGAGGGGCGATTTCGCAAGAAGTCATCACAGAGAGGAACAACTCGGATTCATGCCAAGTCGGGGAACTACAACGATATTGTATATCTATGCGATAAATTACTTCCATTTTCTTGTAGTTATTTTGGACAACGGTGCTTAAAAGTGCACAATTGTTTCGATAAGAAGAAGAAATGTAGAATGTATGTTGATTTTATATTGATAATCAGGTAATGTGAGTTGTTAAAAAGATAGCTATTTTGCTTGGTTGCTATGACAACATAATAATTTTCAAGAAGGTTTTAAGAATAAAAAGTTAATGGTGTTCTGCATTTGATGTATCTAATTCTCAATGCATGCAATTAGTAGTTTTTACAAGTACAGGTAAATAAAATTAAGGTGGAAGCCGTGTTGACTTATATTGCAATTCGGACTGTGGGCATATATAACGAAATATAAAATATAAACGTCATTTATCGTTATATATAGATGTATATATAGAGAAATCAAGAAGACGCGAGAGAAGAAACTACACGTGGATTAAATTAAAATGTTCAGATGGATGTGTGGTGTTATCAGGTTGAATAAAATCAGAAACGAAAGAATAAGATGCAGAGTTAAAGTGACTGAGACGTCGAAGAAAGTACAAGAGAGAAGATTACTATGGAATGGTGACTATACGAGAAGAAATGATTATGTTGGCAAGAGAGTGAGGAAGGTTGAAATAGAATACAAAAGAGGGAGAGGAAGACCATAAGGAAGACGGATAGATTGTGTGACTACGGACTTAGAAGAAAAAGGTTAATATTGGATGATGTTTAGTACCGAACAAGATGAAAGCGAATCATCAAAAATATCGGCCCTGCGTACGCAGGTAAAGACAGGGTAAAAGAAGTAAAACATTTCTTATTTTGGACTCCCAATTAGCATCGAAAGAAGTGTCAAACCTTTCCAATATAGAGTGGCAAGAATATTAAATTAGTGTTGATACAGGAACTCCAATAACGAACATTTAACTACATATCGCTAATCTCAGTGAATACTCAACTATGTATGAAAAATAAATTTTACAATAATCAATTTTAAGTTTGCAGTAATATCCCTAAATCCAAAAATTATTGCTCTTCAATAGTTAGCGTACACATTTTTGGCACGGGAGATCCATGTTCGATTCTCGGAAGCTCATACGTTCGCATCTTACGTTAATCTGATGCAGAAAGGGACATTAAACCTCAATTCCATCCATCAATCAATAAATTATTCCTAATTAACTGTAACTTTCGTTTTAACAGGATTGTTTTAAAATTCGCTATATACACACTATGTCGGAAAACTAACGTAACTTTGTCTTCTACAGATAACCACTAGCTCTATCTGTTAAAGCAACATACCATCGGAAAGCTGGGACGCGATTCCGGAACGGTCGTGAGTCCTTGGAAGATCACCCAAAGCCAGGCAAACCGAAAAACAAAAATCGTGATGAGTTCGTGGAACAAGTTATGCGAATTCGACTGTGAGATGGATGGCGGAGAAATTAAGTACGACGAAAGACATGATTCACGAAATTTTGACAAAGGATTTAAAGAAACAGAAAGTCTGAACCCTATTCGTTCCGCACACCTTAATTGACGACCAAAATCTTGCTCGCGTTGAACATTGCAAGGACCTGATTAAAACAGCCAGTTTTTTAATGTTAACTTTTAAGTATTAACAAGCATAAAATACTTAATTCCATATTTTGATGCTAATATATCGATCTGAAATAATTTTTAGTACGCCTGCAATAAACTTGATTTGAACCTGATTTGGTTTATATTCAGTAGCTTGTTTATTAAGTACTAGCCGCGACTACATGTACCAAAGGAGCGTGCTAGTTATTAGACCACCGGTGAAGGCTTATATGATGTAAACTAGTTTAAGTTAATTTGATTCCTTCAGAGGATTAAAAAAACCTTTGATACCATGGATTTTAGTTTCTTAAATACGTTCTGTGGTATTTAAAAGAGGTTGAGAAAATTAGTGTAAATGCTTGCTGGTTTGAATGAAATATTTCTCACGACATTTGTTACTCTGAATTAATAGTTCTCAATTAACTTCTTTTTTTTCTTCCATTCTTTTCCAGGCTAAAAGTGAACGAGACCTTGGGATCTGTCCTCCAATGGGGGCCTGCAGCGTAATTCATAAAAGATTTTGGATGCCACCTGTTGTGATGCGCATATGCCGTTGCTCAGAGAGGAATGAATGTCCTTTAAATTGGAGTGACTCGAGAAATAGAGACCATTACACGATGCCTTTAGACAATCGCTCCCAACTCAAGGTGAAGTCTTTAATAAATTACTCCCAAGGGAATTTCACTGTAAGTTGTGTATGAGGAAGGCATATTCCCCAGTTATAGCCTCAACTCCTATCTAGTAACTGTTCGGAATATCTTGATTTTCTAGTATAACACCAAATTCAATTTATTAACTACAAAAACAACTACCGCTCAAGGTAATGATAGAAACGCCCACGCTTAGATGCATTTCTAAATGCGCTTTTTATACATAGTTACTTGAGGACGCAGAATCTAATGGAACATATCAGTCCATAATGTCACGAGGAAAATGATCTCAAAGTTGGAATACAAATTTGTCACGTTACAAACGTTACTTAATCACGTACGAACACTTTAAATGAACTTCCGGTTCCTTACAATGATGATTAATTTTAAAACATTAAATACCGCTTTCATGCAGAGCCGTAACTAAGGCGAGCGGGCTGGTCGCCCCGGGCACTGATATCAAGGGGGCGCCGAACGAGCAGGCAGAACGAATAATGTTGGAAAAGAGTAAACGATGCGGCGACCCTAAAAGTATTGGCGCCCTATTAAATCAATATTGTTGTCGGTTTGCAAAGAAGTAATTTGTTAAAAGTTTTCTTGCTCGCTCCGCTCTCAATTCAAACATTTCAATAAGAGCCACAAGTTTTTATTTATTACTTAAAGAAAGTTATTATATATGATGATTTAATGACGACGTGATATATAAGGTGACAAGTAATGATTTATAGTGTATCCAGGAGAGTTTTCAAAATCAGAAATAAGTGTTTGGCGTTTTGATGGTGCTAAATCAATTATTACTTGGAGACTGTTTGATTTCAATTATTATTATTATTAAACCTTTGCACTTTTTTTCGTCTTGCTTATTAAATTTTCGTTCAAAATGCGCCCCTAGACTCGGGCCTAGTGGCCTACTGATAAATCCAACGCTGCCTAGTCGTGTATTATGTTTTGTTCTTTGGGTATTAGTCATTTATATTAATCATCAGATTTTCAGCCACCCCTTATGCCAAATGAATTATTTCCGGATGTACGTTTATAAACTATTATTATTATCATGTAATCGTTATAATCTTGTACTCTTAGTACGTCCGTCCGTTACTCCCACGATAACTCTTGGACAAATGCCAAATTTTTATATTCTGTTCCTACACTATATATCTGGAGCGATTATGGTATCTCGTCCGAATTCGTTAATGGAGACGATTGACAACCGGACGTAGTAAAAATCAACAATTTCCGGTTTTAACGTTGCCACTATAGAGCGAAAACCGTAATAGATAGCAAGAAGGGGTTTTCTCAAATCGATTAAGCGTTCCAAGAATAACTTCCATGTCCATCCTTAATACTGTATTAAAACTGGAAGTGGTAGAAATCCAGCACGACTTTCGGTTTAATATTAATCTACATAGAAGAAAATCGATAAGAGCGAGTTCGATTTCCATGGAATCGACTTAGCGTTCTAAGAATAGTTCGCATCTTCTCTCTTAACACTTTACTCAAATCAGTAGTGGCAGAAATCAACCATTTCGACAGAATCAACTAGATATCAACGATACAAAGTATGATACAGGCCAGTTTGCAATCTCGTTCATAAAATAGGATGTACAGACATTATTTTTTTCCCTCTACGTTTCTTCTTTTTGAGCAGCAAAATAAGAAGAAATGTGTTCTTACTGTTGACAGACATTTCTCAAATAACTTGAGACGGTGGAAATGCTTCTACGAACCATATGAACCGGTTAGTCACCGAATGGACACTGAAATCTCGAACCATGAATGGCTATGAATGTGTGTTTCTGCGTGTTCCATGTATTCCTATGTGTCCTGGCAACATCATCCATAATTTGGGCAATAAAAGGGGGAGGGGGGAGAAACAGAAAAGAACAAGAACCCACGGTATCTGCTGTCGGTTGCCTGTCTTTTCACAAGTAGTGACGCAACTAAGTCACGTCACGCGGTGACAGCGTACGAAGGCGACCTTATTTGCAAAAAAAAAAAAAAAAAAAAAAAAAAAAAAAAAAAAAAAAAAAAAAAAACCGTGATGATCGCTTTTGACTGTTACAATGGTCTGTAAAAGCAGCTTGATAAAAATTCAGCGTAGCATAACGACAAAAATGGCTTCTCTTATATAGGAAAAGCTTGGTATGGTGACTGTAGGGGGCGCAAAATTCTTCGCCACGTGCGCCGAAATATCTAGCTATGGCTCTGCTTTCATGCAAAAATTTAGAATTTAGATTTCTGGACTTTCGGCATCTAAGGCCACTCAGCCCGTCACGTATGAGGGATGACGTTCCTCAGCGAGCACACAATCCAGGGAAAGGGAAGGAACAAAGGAAGCGGCCTGGACCTATAAGTTCGGTACCACTCCGGCATTTGCCTGGTACGAATGAGGAAAACTCAGGAAAACCTTATTCAGGGTGACTGACTTGAAAAAGCGTTTTACACTTCTTCGACCGAGTTCCCGCGCTTTCATGCAAAAGATTTAAGTACATAAAAGACGAGATTTATCAATAGGTACACAAAAAAATAAGGCAAATAAAGAAATATTCCGTTTAACCAAGAGAAGTATTATAGAGGTAAACTGTAGTGTTCAGTTGATAGTCAAATGTATAAGATTATTCCTGTTGAGCAGGAGTTTTTAGATCTTATAGTTGAGTTGATTTTGAGTTTAACGTTCCGTTCAGCAGCGAAGCTATATGCGACGTGGACCTACTGCTTAATGTGGAATCCAAACCACATGCGTTCCCGGCGGGAATCGAACCCGGGTCTCTTCACCACATGCGTTCCCGTACGCTAACCGCTTAGCCACGAAGCAGCTCATCTATACAAAAATTATCAACTTTAAGGTAACTAAGCAATTTCAAGCTATTTACTTTTTTAAAAAAGTGATTAAGGATAATTATACGCATATCAACACGTTTCCAGTCTGAATCATATATGCAATATCTCGTTTACTTTTCAAGTTTTTTAAAATTACTTTCTTGCTAATTATTTCTTAGCTATCATGCCTGTATCTTTTTTTTTTTAAAAAAAAATTAAACTCTATAGGAATTGTAATTAGTTGTTCAGAAGATACTTTTTCTTTACAAATATTAGCATGTTATCAATGTCTGAAATACAAATATAAGCAAATTTATATCCCAATTTTAAGCTAATTTTGTTCGTGAACGCATAGATGGATATGTTTAACAATACTTCCGTTTTATTTTGTCCTCAAATTAGTATAAAATGCGCAATTAGAAGTTTATCCAAGCGTGGGTATGAGCGGTAGTTCTTTCTTTAAGTTTAGATAATAAACCCTACAACAGAAAGAAACCCACATACAAAAGTAAACTTTCTTTCTAACGAACCATCTCGAAAAGGAAAAAAAAAAAAAAAAAAAAAAACAGTTTGTAGCTTGTTTAGGCGTAGTAATGTCTACTGCAGCCAGGGGGCGGATCCAGGGCGGCGATCGGGGTGATCGCCCCCCCCCCAGAAGAGGAAACTTTTTTATTTTATATATATAAATAAAACCCATCCCAAAGTTTGGAGCCCTTAAAAGTAGCAGTATGACAACCCACCGCCCCCCAGAAGTCGGTCCTGGATTCGCCCCTGACTGCAGCAGGGGAGGAAATTGGTTATTTTTTGTTCTTTTTTTGTGAATTTTAATTCTGACTGACAGAGATTTCTAATCAGCGTTTAGAAACAGTCTCAGGGATTTTGTTATATTTAGAAGCAACTCTATTGTATTGTACTGTCTGCTGAAGTCAAGATGTTTAGTTGGCGAATCTGTTACACAAATTATTATCTTTATTTTTAATTAAAACCTGCTTTGTTCAGAGAATTTTTTTTTTTTCATTTCTCAGTATCATAGACTCCAGGCTTCTTTTGCCACGCAATACAATTGCTGACACAGCGGCATCAAATGGCAAAAGTGTATAATTGTAGACGGTGAACATTTTTAATAAAAACATATTGTAGTTATTTACTCTTCCTCTGAAAATGACGCATCTGGGTGAACATTTCATTAGCAGCAACCTAATATAGTAGACAAAATGGTACGGCTCTGATAATTATGCAAGCAAAAAAAAAAAAAAAAAAGTGTGTTTTATATTACTCGTACCTATTCATTACAAGAATATTTTTTTTTTTTTTTTTTGTTTTTTGTCGCGAACTCTACCCGTCTATTATCATATTATATACGTACATATTTTACATGCTATCATTACTTTATTTATTTCTTTTTCTAGTTTTGTGAAAGTGTTCGAAGTTTGCAACCCTGTACAAGTCGCAAAGCGGCTCTCGTAGAAACGAATCGTACTGAACCTCTTCCGACTCCGGGACCCAATGGCTCTATCCGATATTCAATACGGACTGCAATCACAGTGTCCTGCTACTGCAACAAGAATCGCTACTGGAAGCACATACGATCGCTCGACAACGACTTCAACAATGGTACACTCGAAAGGAGTGACATCTACAGCTGTAGTAAGGTAAGATCGCGATATTATTTTCTGAATAACTGCGTCATTTGAGATAACCTTCTTAGTTACATACACCGTTCGTCACCGAGCACCCCTCAAAACATGCTTGGGGTCGTCTGTACACGTCATACAACTTATAAAAGGCATTGCTGGTTGAGAACACATTCATATCAACTAACATGGACAGACGACTAGTGATGAGTAAATTCCCGGGAAAATATTTTCGGGAATATTCCCTGGGAAGATTCCCGAAAATGGGAATATTCCGGGAATTTATGCACAAACACAAGGAAAATTGCATTCTATTACTATAATGATTTCAAAATAAAATTCGTTTTTATCGCACTATACTTATTACTGTTGTCTCCAGAGGACTCTTTAAAAGGTATATTCTAAACGACATTATGTTATTTTATTATTATTTTATGTTATTTAGAGACTACGCATAAATGTATGTTTACTTACAATATGTTTTATGCGAGTAAATATGTAGGAAAAACAGTTGGTATAGAAAGTCCACATACCTTTACATCGCTAAAATAGTTTAAATTTATGTGTAAGTGGGTGTTTTAAACTTGACTCTACTACTTACTAAATTTTTAAAAGTTATAAACAAATTAGGTTGGTAACTGCCAGAAAACATATCTAGTCTGTTGAAAACTTCGTAAAGTTGTCAATGTATGGAATGACATATATACAGAATGTTGATTTGAGGAACACTGTGCTTTGTTGCTGTTTTCTTACTGTGTACTATTAAATCTCTAATTTAAGAAAATAAGCTATTTCGAACAATATACATGGGAGTTACAAAAATTCGCCAACAACACTTGGTACATGAATACACACCTAAAAGAAAGCAAACAAATCCTAATTAGCACAGGTCGGAAACATCGGTACTAATAAAACGCCCTGAGAAGCAACCCTAATTTTGATATGTAAACATTACATTTTGAAAGTATATGTATTTACGAGTACAGAGATTTCTTTATTCAATATCTGATTCTTTCTCAGAAAGCGAAATTCGAATTAGAGACAGCAGACAGACCGACATCTATTACCGTACTATTACTGACGGTGGTTCTGGGCGTATTGACAGTACTTCATCTCTATCTGTACAGAATGACTAGATTACTTAAAAACTGGTTCCTTTTCATCATTTATAAATTAGTACTTTGCTACTTTCTAGTGCAAATGGAAATGGAAATTAAAAAAATATTTAATTAGTTATATAAAGTACAGTCAACGAATTCCAATTTTTTAACCTCCAAATTACTTAAAACCTAGAAGTAAATCATAATAAATGAAAATAAAGTAATTAATCATATTTTTCTTATAATTTAGATAACCAAGTAAAGAAATGGAAATAAATTCCTTCCCGGGAATTTATATGCCAAGGGGAAAAAACCGGGAATATTTCCATTTTTTATTTTCCTTCCCACCGGGAATATTTCCACTGCCCATCACTACAGACGACGCGTACTCAGTGAGGCGGAAAGAGGGATGGCATTGAAGCCCACAGGTATGGACATTCGAGCCGTAAGCTTTTTAACAAATTTCAGATACGCCGGTCGACAGTGAGTGATGTTACCTAAAATTGAAGTGAAAGGGGGCTGTAACATGCCGGACCACGCTCATTAAAGTGAAAATATTAACACATCGCGATCATTGATGCTTGAAATGTGTGGTGAAGTCAAACTGGAAAGCGTCGTTAGAGATGGCGGCACAGGAATTTCGATCGGCTTCCAATAGTGCTGCAAGTGATTGTACTGTACGCCGGGAGACTGCCGCACTTGGTTTTCATGATCGACCAGTAGCTGTCAAGCCACATAGCCCACAATGCGGCCCATTGTTTAGTGATGCAAGGAACGCCGCCATTGGACTTTCGAACAATGGAAATCCGTCCCATAGAATGATGAATCGCGCTACCAGATAAGGCGATCCGATGGACGTGTGTTGATATGATGTATGCCCGGAGAACGCTGTTTACGTGACTATTGTTCCCACAGTGAAATTTCACGGATGTGGTGTCATGGTGTGTTATGTTTTTTGTGGTCCTATCTTGGTCCTCTTGTTTTAGTATGGGGAAACATGCCACATAAATTTTAGATATTTGATTTCACTGACTTGACGAAATGATATGGGAGAGTTAAATCCTCATGCATAGTTTTTGAGAAAGTGTTTTTTTTTTCTTTTTCTTGATGATCGTAAAATTTGATGCTGTACGATAACCACGCAAAATATCAAGTTGGAACTGATCCTGAAGAAGAGTCTCACTTTTTAGTATGACACTAGCAAGACAGCAGTATACAGTACGGTTACTGAGACAATGCCAAAAGTTAGGACTGGTTGATTCGTGGATTTCAATTTTTAAGTTTAATATTATTTAAAGATAAAGACATATTAATGGATAGATCACAAAGTCGAAGTAAATGACGTGCTTGAGGGCGAATTTTTATGCGTAGTTTTAGAGAAAAAAATATGTTTATATCATTAAAAAGTATGTCATTTGTTGCCAATAGACATTGGTAGTTTTTAATTCTACTGGATTATTTATTTATATTATATTATGTAAGTAAACAAAATACTGCTAAGTGACAGATGGTATTATTTTTTTCTTTTCAATGTCACACACGGGCTGCCAGCAGTAACAAAATACTCCGAACTACAGATGCAAAGTCTCGGAAAAAAGATAATATCCTTTTTGGGAAAAAAAGAAAAAGAAAAGAAAAGAATGTTTTCCTCGGCTTTTTCCTAGAAAAAAATTGGGTTTTTAAAAAATATTTCAATTTTAGTGGAGAAGTAACAGTATGTTCAACTTTTCCCATTACAACGAAAAAACATTTAATTACTGCATTCTGAAGGCACAATTCTAAAACGATTTAAGAATTAAGGAAAATCGGTGTTCGATCGGTAAGATGTATTAGATTTCTTGCACTACCTAGGTATACTGAAAACGCTAAAATGTTTAGAACGCTATTCACAAGTTTCTTATTTCAAAATTTTTCACACGATATAACAGTAGAGAGAGAAAGAATTCTATGAACAATGATGTTAAACTAACTCTAACGCAAAATTGCAGTTTATGACTAATTTTATAATCTGAACTCTCTGAACCTCAGGATAAATAAAATGTTTCCCGCACCCAAAAAAGGATGTAAACAAAATTGTATACAAAAACATAAATGTTTTTTTTTTTTTTTTATCTGTTTCTTGGTTTATAGTACTTTTCTCTTGCCTGCCAGATCATCCTAAAACCTGTATCAAGATGTATAACTTCAGGTAGTTCCTAATATGTTTAGGCAACGAAAACGACATCTAAGACATGGTGGTTCGTTGCATAACGTACGCTTACTGCCAATAATTGCAATACCAATTTGAAAACCAATCAGGACAGTCACCTCCGAACTTAACACAGGATTCACAAGTATTGAAGTTATAAACTCACATTGTTGTCTGTAGAATTCAATACAGGAAATAAAAAACCCGGCTTTCTTTTTTTTTTACCTCAACCCCTAACAATGACACACATACTCTGTAACAGTAATGTTGTTACTATTGTAAAATGTGCTAAAATCAATAAATAACGATTGTTTTTATTTTATTTATTTATTTATTTTTTATTTTTATTTTATTTTATTTTATTTTTTGGAGCAAGGTAACTAACTAGTTTTATGCCTCTCTCTTACAGCTGGATAAATGTCAAACTGAAGAATTCTGTGGTCATATCCGTGGAGACTATTACTCTACATACTACAGGTGTTCCTGCCCAACAGGTCACTATTGCATCTTTCAAGATCGGAAACTTCACTATGTCAATGAGCTACTGTTCCGAGGGAAGGCTTACAAAGGAGCCTGTCTTCCACGATGATCAACAGCCTTGCAGCAAATGGCAGAAGACTTAACCTCCAGCCTAATGTTAAATAACATAGCTGTTCGCTGTTCACACAAAACAGCCCTACACTTTACAACAGCTCTCTCCGTTTTAATATCGAAACGAATGCTGACACGCTACATTTCATTAATATGCATATAACACTAGTTTTCACGAATGGCTGTTAACAGTGTAATTTTATAAATATTAAAACGTTTAATAAAAACTGAATGATGAGATAAGAATACTTGTTTGACATTAAAACTGAAGTATTAAAGACTACACAATATATTACGTTCACAGTAGAATATATAATATTCGATACATATAGATAAATGTTACCTTTTTTTTAATACCATTACACAATGTCTATCATTATCAGTTGTCATTACTTAACAAAATTCTATCAATAAAGACATACTGCACAGTTGTTCGCATTCTTATTCACCAGAAACTGATATCTATCTTTTCTCTTTAAAGGAACGTAAAACTTATGTGAAAATAAAAGTATTGTTTCATGTACGAAATGAATATTTCTTTATGAGGATAGCAGATGATACGTACACCTACTATAATTTTACAGAAAAGAAAATTAAACTATTTTTAAATAAAATAAAAATACTTTCAGTTCACTCGTAAAAACAGGATTTCCAATTGTAAATAGTTTTTTTTTTTTTTTTTTTTTTTTTTTTTAATAATTAATCCATTCTAAACTTATCTTAGGTAAGTTACAACTTTAAATGCTGGAATGAAAATGCATTAGACTCAGTAGAAGTTCTTTTGAATCCTACATTGCTGTTTTACTTTCATTGTATTGACAGTAATTTACAAACATTCTTCTCGATTCTACCTAACACTTCAACAAATCCTTCCAAACCCGTCTCGCCGTACTACCTCTCATCCAGTTTCTTTTGCTTTGTCCACCTACTCTGCCAACTTCTGCCACTACCTTGCTCTAAAAAACCTCCTTTTTCTTCTCTTCGATATTTCGTTTGATAGCTAGCATTATCCTCGCATCATTGACAGAGCCACTAATGAATCTCAACTCTACGGCTCCTTCAGCTGATCTAACAGCACACAGCTAAATCGACTTGTATGACTCCAAGTTGTGTACTTCGACTAGCTTCATCACTAATTCACCATTCAGGTACATGTACGCAAAATGATCAAACTTCAGGTCATCAAACATTGTTTTCAGGTCATCAGATGGGATTGGAAAGTCCAGCGTACCGTAAGTTCTCTACTTTTCTTTTTCGGTCAAGTACAGTGATAGCTGAATAAATACAGCATAGTTATAGTTCTTTCTGTAACTATAATACGTTTGTTTGGTAATTCCAGCTGTTACAACAATCGTAATTTCTGCGTCAATAGGACAATAAGTGCACCAACTTCATTGCGAGTATGAAGAAAAATACAACTCTACCTTCAAGAAAGTAAAATGTTTCTCCAATCCATCTTTAGCACAAAATTTCTGGAAATAACGATGGAACTTACTCATTTATTTTCAAAGAAAAGGATTTCTATGGAAGAAAGGGGCCAACATATTTGTTTTACCAGTCTCGAAGCACAGTTGAAGACATTGAAAAAGACGTCAGAGTGCGTTGAAACTGTAAACGCGCAGTTTCGGATTTCACGTGAGTTGTTCAGTGAATCTGTGAACAAAAGTTTTTGGTTGCCCCCCTCCCCCCCAACATTATATGCAGAATGTCAGGAGGCTGTCGCTCTCACGCCCTTTATTTCCTTGTGCTCAGCATTTGTCTTTATAAATTTAATTTTCGGTCATGCATAGCAAGCAGTAATGATTGATTGAGTTGATTTTTTAGTTTAGCGTCCCGTTCAGCAGCGAGGCTATGAGAGACGTGGACCTACTGATTAACGTGGAATCCGAACCACATGAGCTCCCGCCGGGAAGCAAGCAGTAATGGTAAGTGAAAGGCAATATAACTGTTCTTTACTTCACAATCGTACGAGGAAAACTACGAAAGTTGGGCCTAATGCCCAGTAAGATGGCACATTGCTTCTCCCAGAACCTTCACTACTACTTGTAGTAGTAGAACCGTTTAACATCTCTTGTGATGAATAACTGTTCAAACCACTCTGCCATGTCTTCTTCTACAGCTAGTTGTATCATGTTTTTTCGCAGGATCTATGTAAACTGCACCAGTTGTTAAGACATATTTTAAACAATCTAAGACAGGTCGAAAGGTTTCCAATTACAAGTTACCATCTACGGACTCTGCTGTAATACGAAATTCCACTATCTAAATTGTAAATCACAATAGGCATTTACTTTTTGAAATAGATGCTATATGTCGCCTTTTTACAACGAAAAAGGGTGAACCGTTTCAAATTGACTGTTGAATATAGTTAGCACCAGATGTACTTTTATCATTTCACTTTCATAATCAACTGTTCGTAAGTGGCTGGTGACTGCGCACATGCATCGATTTTAATTTCTAACTTGCACTACCACAGGATACTCAAATCTGTTCAAATATTTCACTGTCCTACTATTTACAATTCTTTTTATTTCACCTTATTTACTGTGTTTTCTACTTTACATTAATTTTCATTCTTTATCCTTTTTATTTTTTCATAACTTTTAGCTGTATTTTACTTTCTTTCGCTAATCCCCGCGAAGTAGATTGAACGAAGCTAGTCAGTAATACACTCCGTTGAAGACAATAGAGAGAATCAGGCGAAATATATATAGGAAGCTGATAGTCACCGTTATCAGTTAAGATTTTAACGGATTGATTCCATTAACGAACTCGGCCGAGTTAATGACTCTAGTTATCTATTCAATAAATAAATAAATAAATAAATCGCTTACATGTATGAGATATGGGCTATAGACAACCACTATTAAAGTCGCCAGCATCCGTTAATACGTCTAACGGATTGACTTCATTAACGAATTCGGTCGATATAATCGCTCTAGCTGTTTGTTCAGAAAATAATTAAAAACTAGTTTACATTTATGCGATATAGATAGTCACCGTTAAAAAGTAATGTTACACGTTAAGTTTTAACGAATTCACTCCATTAACGAACTCGGACGAGATAATCACTCTACCTGTCGATTGGAAAATAATTCAAAAACTCGTTTATGAGATATAGATAGTCACTGTTAAAATCGCCGTTACCCGTTAAGTTTTAACGGATTGACTTTACTAACGAATTCGGTCGATATAATCACTCTAGCTGTTTGTTGCAAAAAAGAATTCAAAAACTAGTTTACATCTATGCGATATACATAAGTCACCGTTAAAATTGATGTTACCCGTTAAGTTACTAACGGATTGACTACATTAGCGAATTCGGCCGAACTGATATCTCTTGCTATCTACTGCAGAAAAAGAGGGATTGAAATATTAGCTTCCGTTGAAGTTATCGTGCGGAGTACCGGACGGACGTACTAACAACACTGCGTGATTTTAATAAATAAACTTTCAACATAGATCATAATTACTTTCGAAATTCGCATTTACAACGTATACAAGATTAACTTCTACCATTTTGCACTATTTTTAATTAACGCCTTTAGGGATCTCTCACTCCTACAAGTAAAACAAGTTCATTCTATTAATTTACTAATAAATGCCACAGGATGCATAAACTAAGACGTTTTTGTCTTTTTTTTTTGCTATGATTATCCTTCACACAGTTATAATTAACTAACAGTAACTTCGTTGCTACATCAAGAAACAATAATAATAATAATAATAATAATAATAATAATAAAGTAATTTCTTTGTCATGAAACTCTCCAACATGTACAATGCTCAGTTTAAACAAGAAAACTGTGATTTTACAACTAGTAATGACTTTTCATACAGCAGGATATGTTTCTAACAATTGAGGAACAAGGCTTTTTGAACAGCGACCAACTCAAATTTGAAATCTTGAGAGACTTACTGTAAAACTGTAAATAATGACGTATTAATTTGAACGTTCGTACAGCACAAAGTTTCCTTCATTTAATAAAGGAATAGGATTAAAGTAATCGTTTTCTACGGATGAAAACGTTTATTTGTTAACGGCACAGATTTAAAATTTGTCTGTCTGAAGATACCCAAGTTTTCAATGCACAGTTTTAAAATATGTCAGTTTTCTTAACTCACGTCCAATTATGACTGAAACGAAAATGGAATATAGGTGATATAAGTGAGACTAGAAATCAATGTTTCAATAATTACACAGCCACACACACAGAAAAAAAAATAATCTGTGCAAGGTACACCAGCTTATTGATTCGATGTATTTTGTTACACAGATTCTAAATTTCGACTCCCAAAACGACTGACCGTGTCAATTTTGCTTTATCGGCGAAAAACGTTTACGCTCCCTTATATGTATTCTCCCTATCCAAAATCGCTAAAAATTTTCGCCCATAAAATTGAGACCGTAGTCGGTAACGCTCTCGCCTTCGGTGCGAGCGGTCCCGGATTCGATTCCCAGTGGGGGCACTCGATCGAAAAAGTGTAAAACCCTTTTTCAGGCCAGCCATCCTGAATGAGGTTTTCCTCATTCACACCAGGCAAATGCCGGGATGGTATCTAACTTATGGGTCCCAGGCCGCTTCCTTCCTTTCCTTTCGCCGGATAGTGTGGTTGCCGAGGGACGTCATCCCTCAAAACTTGACGGGCTAAATGGACATAGATGCCGAAAGCCCAGAAATCTAAATCCTAAATCGATCCTCTTCGGGTTTCGAAATTTGGATTCTGTATAAGAAAATACATCGAATCCATACCCTGAGGTCCACTGCACAGAACTTTTATTTGTTTGTGTATGGCTGTGTTATTAATCGTAAGATTTACAGGAAGTACGTAGATCCGTTCTTAGGATGTAGGAGTTACACGGAGAATTACTTTTAGGAAAGGTAATTTTCTGGAAGGATCTGTGCTGAAGGAGGCAATAACTCTTCACCGAAACGTTAACAAAGATATCTGCCATCTGAGTTAGTAAATAACCCTTACATTCAACGTCTTCTAGTTATCTTCTTAATATATCGACATCCTTCCAGATTGGGGGACAGATATGAATCAAATGTATTTCAAAACTTACTAACGAAGGTCTCACCCGCTTTTTAAGATCAGCCTAGTTTTCTTAAAGCCAATTTCAAACTACTATACACCAAAGAAAACGTCGTATTGTGAAGGGATGATGATAATAATGAGTTGAGTTGATTTTGAGTTTAACGCCCCGTTCAGCAACGAAGCTATAGGAGACGTGGACCTACTGATTAACGTAGAATACGAACCACATGAGCTCTTCCCGGCAATTGAACCCGGGTCTCCCACGCCAAAGGCGCGTACGCTAACCACTTAGCCACGAATGAGCTCATGATGGTGATAAATTTCACATTTCGATGGATTTGCATACCGACAAAGGAATTTGGGGATGACTGTCGGATAGACTACCTGTCACCCAGTTAAAAGGATCAAAATCTTTTTCGGCTTTTAATTACCTTTGGATATTCCAACTTCTGGAAATTCCTAAGTTTAAATTTTTAAATCCAAATAAGAATAATTTATTTAAGAAAAGAAATATAAAACAGCGATTTTCTCAAGAGAAGTTTAGCAATTTTCTTCATTGCTTGCATTGAATACAGTTTCTTCTCAGTGGACTGCAGCATCACATGTACAGACAATCGAACCTGAGTTTCCCACGAAAGACGAGAATAATAATAATTAGGTTATATAACTAAATTTTGTTGGTATTGTAGAGATATTAGGTGAGGTCTCGATATCGAATCGATGGCCAGCCAACTCGTTATGCGAAACAAACAACAGCGGAGTTTCTTCGTCTTCCTGTTTCCTTTTATTGGCCAGTCTAAAAATCTGCTAGATTAGTCTGTACGTAACACGAAAACAAACCGCAATAAAATACTGGAAATTTCTTTTTCCCATCTCTCAACAATTTTCTATTCTCATTCCCCCATTTATCAGCACTTGACTGACAAATAACGACCAGGAAGCCCTATGAGGTATACATACTCAAGACACAAAGGTAACGACTCCTCCTCTTCTCCATTCTATGTTCTACTTGATTCCTGTTTGTGCATTGTCTTCGCATCGCCATGCTGAAGTGGTTTACTTCGTACGGCAAGTGTCGAATATTTAGAAAATGTACTATAAGAATTACCCAATGATCACGTACTTCCAAGCTAGTAACGTGTTGGAAGTTATCAACCTCAAAAAGAGAATCTGCAAACTCGTGGCAGCTGTCAGGGTTTTCACGCAAATCTCCTTACTTCTGCCTACCCTCTACTCTTTGTAAACTATATTTTCACGTTTCTACCTTTTCAATTAACGGAATTAGCTTGTTTTATTTCTGAATTGTTTCTTATCACTCTTGAGTTGTTAAATTATGTAACGTATTTTTTATAGCCAGTTCTACACGTCTCTTAAGACAGTTTTGTACGCTTTTTTAAGGGCTGTCTTTAGTCTTTTATAAATCAAGTTACCTAGTGTATAATGACCCAAAGGGCTGAATCCATATCCAAAGACTGCTTCTTGTTATCTCTCACAACTATTATTATATAGGAATCAATATTGAAATCGAAAATGAACTGAAATGACATCTTTCAGTTTTACGTCCCACTGTATGCAGTGAAGGCTAAAGGAGACTATGATTATGAGAAATGAATAAAATTGTGGAATGAATGAAGTCGCAGAAGAACCTCAAGAAAGCCCACGTACATGGTGTTTCTTCACACAAAGTGCAACTGACGCGAGCTGAGATTGAACCAAGGACTCCATGCACCACAGGTGAACGCTCTATCACTGAGCCATTACGGCCCATCTGTTCCACTGGTCAATACAATATTTAATATAACCTTACGCGACTTATTTATTGCGAACTTTCCAGTTTTAGTTATTTATACTTGAGTAGATCACAATAGTTTCTCTTTCTTCGTCATACATAATTTGGCTAAAATTATACACGTTTGAAATTCTCTTTACTACTCCAAGTTTCATTACATGTTCAATGATACATTAACCATTTCCCAGTATTTACTGCATGAATATAATTCACAAAATCGTGTATTTATACTGCATTAGAAGTGTTTATAACTTATTCAAAGTCATTCCTTATCTCTAGTACATGGAGTTTCTGGGTAAATCCCTGCCCGCGCCAAGTGAGCTTTGTGGTGAACAAACACCATGTGCGTGGGTTCCTTCGGGGTTCTCTCGTTTCCTCCAACTTTCTTCTTACCACCAGAATCATCCTCCCTCATCGTCATCGTTTCTCTTAAATCTCGGTGCATAATCCTGGGACATTATAGTAATTTAAAAAGAAAAAAAGGATAAGAAGCAGACGTTTGGTTCTTACTTTGCTGATCTAAAATTTACTTCTTTACAATCGGACTTAACTTCACTAGAATTTAATGTCTTATTTTCAGCCGGAATTTTTGTGAATACAACGATAATGTTCTACAAGTTGGATCTAGCACTAAAAATAATCTGCTGTAAGACCATGCTTATAGAATACGGCACGTTATTCAATCTTGTGAGTCACGGAAATGTTAAATTTTCAATTTCCTTATTCTCTTAATAAAGATGACTTTCAGCAAGAAATTTGAAAACAAAGATTTCAGGAAGATAGCCTCGGTACTGAAAAGGGATGAGCTTTGGAAAATGGACGAAGAAATTTATAAAAAAAAAAGTTTATACATACAGTCTTATTCAAAAAAAACTTGACCATATTTTGGCAACTGTACGTAGGAAATTCTAATAAACTACGTACTAAATAAACAACTAAACTGGCCGAAGAAAATCCACACTTGTGTGATTTAATTCTAATTGTGGATAAGAATAGAGAGCTCTTCACAAGAGAGGTGAGTGGCCAGTTCTTTTTGAAGAAGACTGTACATGTAACGGAGAATCATATGGATAAAAAAAATAGCATTTTTACGACTGCCAAGACACGTCGCTCAAACAGGAAAATACAGAGAAGGCGAATATCAAGGTTCAGGTGCGAACGTAACCTTTCACAGATCAAAAATATGTTACTTATCAGCATCTTAACGAAAAGGGTTGACAATACTGGATTGGGCTTGTTAGGCAGAGATCAAGCTTCCAGTTTCATTATGTGCTTCTTCGACTTTTTGAACCATAAAGTAAAGTTAATTTGAATAAGAGTAAGTTACATGCATAAATCAGAGAAATTTTTTGTCACACCTGGGGACAAGGGAAGACGAAGAAAGAAGGAGAAAAAAAAAACCCTCCTTTATGAGATAACATTTTTTTCAAACCTGTAAGGCTAGGAAACTGAAAAGCAACCTCTTTAGGATGCGCATTCTGAGTTATTTATATTTATGAGTATGCTTGATTATTCGCTTCTAGATTTGTATAACGTAATAATACAGCTGAAAACAATAGCTGTCTCTCTTCGAGGACAACAGATACACTAAGATTCACGCCAAGATATCCTCGTTACATGTTGGAAGAAAATCACTATGATCCACTTTTAGATATTACAGGGCTCATAGTGGTCTGGCCTCTTGTAAATAGTTGAAAAGTGACCAAAAGCAAACGAAAAAGTGACCAAAATCTCATCATGCCCCTTTTTTTCCTTTGTCAATTTCTCCATCACCTTTCTCTTTGTTTGCTGTTTTGTTTCATCTTTTCTTTTTTTACTTCTTTTTCAGTTTCCTTTCTTAGGTTTTCTAAGTATGCTTTGTAGTTACGGTAAGCAGACTTAGCAGATGTAGGAAGCTTCTGAGTAAGTGGAACCAGTTCTGGCCTATTTCCGAATTTCTTCATCTCAAGACATTATATTTAACTTAGCATTGGAAGTTCTCAAAGCCATGAAATATTCAAATTCATCACCTACTCTTAAGAACATACAAGAAGCATAACACAAGACGAACATGATGAACCACACAAACACACACACACACAACGTTGAGCGGAGCGTTAACTATTACGAGAGAAAACTAAAAGACTATTATGACAAAAGAAAGAATAGACACAGAAAGGTTCTCAACCCCACCTTGAGAGCTTAAGCATCCAGCAACCATCATCCACTGTGCTTTAGAAAGAATAAAAGCTGAAGTGAGAACAAAGCTGACTGTTCCAAGTGTGGCAGCAAGTACTGAAGTTTTCAGAAGAGTAATGAGTGATAAGTTTCTGCCTTTTTCCATTTATTTTTATACTATTTTGCTTAGAAACTGCCAATGCAAAACATAGATCATACGAAAAAGTCACTTTACCTCTCAAAAAAAGTAACTTTTAGCGACAAATTTGGAAAAAGGTAACTTTTAATGACCAACTTGAAAAAAAGTAACTTTCAGTTAAAAAAAGTGACTCACTATGAGCCCTGATATTAATAAAAACTGTAGTCTTGAAAAACTACTGATGTGAAAGAAAAAAGCGGACACATTTTTTAAAATAAACATGTTAACATGTATACGTACGTACTGTCAACACCGTAAGTAACACGTATCAAATATTTTAACACACAATGATGTTATTCGGTTCAAACTAAAGCTTCCTTACGTACAAATACTTATGGAGACACACTAAATATATCAGCATAATTTGGCATTAGGGAATTATTCGTCAGAGGGAAATAATAATTAACGAAGAAATAAGATTTATTGTGTATTTATTGTTACTATAAGACAGTAAAGTAGTCTCCTGAAGCACATTGTCGACTGCCTATGATGTATATTTTGAGTAAATATTGTAGAGGAAAAATTAACAGTGTAGATTTTTCTTCTTTTTTTTTGGGGGGGGGGGTTGTTGATTACGTACAAGTAAATAATAACGTATCTTTTGCAGTATGTATTAAACTCTCCATACAAATAAATCAAACGGAAAATACAATAAACTGGATGTCATACTTTTACCAAAGACTGAATAACAAACAAGCAACCAGTTACAAGCTATATCAATGGGCTGTTTCTCTCAATTTATACGAAACAAAATGTACACTAATCTAGCAAAAAAAAAAAAAAAAAAAAATCAAGGTAGTACATAAAATACGTTACCTGAGATGAGTGGGTGGCCATATTCCTGACTGTTGGTATCAATTCTTCTTGAAAGCGTGCTGGCCATAGTATTCTGGTCACTAAACCAACCTGAAGAGCTTCACTTGCGGTAAGCTTCCGGCAGCCAAACAGAAGCTCACTGGTCTAGAAATTACAAGAACGGTTATTGTAAGGTTAGAATTAATGAATTCGAAGTGTACAGTGAAAACTGTATAGTGCGACATAAAAAAAACTAATTAATTGAAAATACAGGGTTTCTACTAAAATTCCAAAATGAAATTTCATGACCTTTTCGTGACCTTTTCTTTACCAAACCACAAAATTTTGCAATATTCTCAAGAGCGAATTTGGATTCGAATTAAGCTGAATTTTCATGCATGCAATAGAAGCGTGCTTTGCTTGTGATTTGGTAGCGTTTAAAGCCGATCATCAACATTTTTGGTGGTGAATTTTGACGTCTTATACAACAAAATTTTCCAGTCTGTACTTATATTTGTACAAATTTAGAAAGTCGTGACCCAAAAGCTAAATTTCGTGACTTTTTCTTGACTTTCATGACCGTTTTCTGATTTCGTGACCGATAGACACCCTGAAATAAAAGATATATCGCAATCTCATTTAGACAAGAGAACAACAGTTATGATAATGGATAACAAATTGAAATACTTGTAATTAATGGAAATTTGGTAAATAGAAATTAAAAAGTAACTACCGCTATCAAGGTGTAAACACAAGTAACTGCATAATAATGTAGTATTATGGAAGCAAGTAATAAATATAAGTGTCACCGTTTTCTGAGTATTAATTGATGTTACTTGTGCACTTATACAACAGAAGTTTACCTGCAACAGACCAGAATCTTTCAAAGGGCACATCGTTTAAAATAAAAATTATGCTTGGGTACCAAACCTGATTTTGACGATAGATACATCTGTGTTTGCTACATAAAAGATGTTAAGTCTAAAACTGTACTTTTGAGAAATGAGATTTTAAAATTTCAGATTATTATTATTTATATTTATTAACCGTCTTACACTGTTGGCGAACATCTTATTGTTTTAAATTATGCATCAGACTCATTCCTACAGGTTATCAGTTCAAACGTTTCATATACAAAATATTTTAAATCCTGTTTTGACTGATCTCATCCTCTTTTACACACACACACACACACACATTTTTGGCTAGGACAAACAATTCAAAATCATATTTCTTAATGTTCTATGAATTTGTTCGGAATATATATTTGAAGAAGAATATAAAACCATAGTAAGCATAGTAATGTTTGAAATAATTCCAATGCTATGTCTTATTAGTGTGCAAATGTAGTGAACGATAATAAAACTGTCATACTGGTGTGTACCCTACCAGGTTGCACAGCTGACCGTTTAACCACTGGGCACTTTAACATTTTCATATTTCAAACAGTTAATGAACGAAATTCATCTCAATGTCAGAGATTAATGCTTTGACCACTTCCGTCTCCAGACTGGGAGCAATGTCATCAAACTTGTTTCGACAACATTTAAATGTTGTGTGCCATGGCATCTCAATCTATAGAAATATGACTGGTAAAAATCTGGACTAAATTAAATTTATTTATGGTTGATATAAATTAAACGTCTGCGCACGCTGAAATTATCTAATAAATAGTCTGTTGAACTAGATACATCAACTAAGAATATATTATTCATTATATTTAAATATAATGTTCCGAGCGGTTGAAAAATCTGAAGGTGAATTACAGAGATAGAAGAGTAATACACCAATTTTACAGGAACCAGACAGCTGTTATAGAAAGAGATCAGAAGAAAGCAAGAATAAGTAAAGGTGTAAGACAAGGCCTTTCACCTCTCCTCTTCAACGTCTATAGAGAAGTGACTATGAAAGAATTCTTTGATAAAAACGAGAAAGGCGTAAAAATAAGTGGACAGGTTTTCAGCACAATAATGTTTGCTGATGACATAGTACTGATAGCAGAGCACGAAAAGGATTTGCAGGAAGCACTTTCAAACCTGAATGATCAACAGAAAAAAAAAGAGAAAAGGAAGATAAATGAGAAAACGAAAGTGATAAAGTGCACAAGAGCAGGACTGGAAGGGGCAAGTGTATGGCTAGAGGGAGAGAAAATCGAAGACGTTAGGACGTTCCCCTATTTAGGAAGTCGAATATCCTCGGACGGAAGAAGTAAAAAGGACGTAAGTTCAAGAATAGCGCAGGCTAAACAAGTATTCAATAGGAAAAGAGAACTGCTAACATCAAGAAATGTGTCGTTGGATGTTCGAAAACGATTTATTAAAACTGTGGTATAGAGAGTGATGTTTTATGGGTCAGAGACGTGAACATTGAGAAAAGCTGAAATATCAAAGCTGGAAGCATTTGAAATGCGGTGTTGGTACAGAATGCTGCGCATATCATTAACCGAAAGAAAAAGGAATGAAGACGTACTAAAATAAGCTAATGAAAGACGACATATCATGAAGATAATAGGAAAAAGAAGAAATTGCACGCTTGGCCACCTTATTCGCCACTCTGATTGGATCACCGTGTTGATAGGCGGAAAGGCAGAAGGAAAACTAGGAAGAGGAAGACCAAGGATAGAACATCTAGATGCAGTTACGAAGAAGAGACTTTATCAAAGTATCTCCAATGGGGAGGAAAAGTTTTAAAATTTCCATGTTTCCCACCAACCTATGGCTGAGGAGAAAAAAAAAAAAAAGATATTTAAATAAGCATCCAACATTATCTTTAAGCTATACAATTATTTTCAGTTCCTTTCTTATAAGATAATCGCAATGAACTGTATATAATAAAACATTCTTTAGACGTTACTGATTTGGATAGATGACAATGTACGTGCATAAATAAATAAATAAATTGTGCCTACTTACTGCTGCATTTCCGAGCATATGTGGAAGCGTCAGGGTTGCGGCCCCCTCAGGTACTTGTCCTAATTTTGCATACGGTGCATAAAACGTTGCTTTGTCACTTGCATAGACTATGTCGAAGAAGGGCAACATTGTCACTCCTAAGCCAAAGGCATTTCCATGAACAGCCGCCACGAGAGGCTTATTGAACATTGCAAGCGTTTTGATGAATTCCCTAGAAAGAAAGAAAGAAAGGAAGGAAGGGATTATTTTATTTTCTACATATAGAACAATGCTATAGTGCAAATGCACAACAGATGGAAACAATAAGACAGACGT
Organism: Thermobia domestica; assembly: GCF_964235325.1. Lineage (NCBI taxonomy): Eukaryota > Metazoa > Arthropoda > Insecta > Zygentoma > Lepismatidae > Thermobia > Thermobia domestica. Next base: position 123,469,727 of record NC_137471.1, read on the forward strand.
ATTAGTAAATATTCTAACAATTTTATGAAGTGACAACGCAATTATCAGGAATTTTTGTATCAAGATTATCCCTTTTTTAACGTTCCCGCAAACGTGGTACATAAAAATTTTAATACCGACAGAAATACGACGTAAGCTCTGATGTGATACCATATAAGTATCATAAAACCCTTATAACCATATAAAAATTTCAATCGTTCAAAAATTATACAGTAGTGAAAACCATAGTACCTGTGAGGTAGGCAACCCAATCGTTTTTCTGTGGTCCAGGTTGCATTACTTTCAGGTCTCTGAATTCTTGTGCATCAATGTTTTTCCTCCCATGCGAACAACGAGCACGTCAGCTGGCCTGAGAATCGACATGAAGAACTCCTTATACATTTCTTTCATTTCTTACTTTCAAAGATTTTGCATAATAATTATTCTTTTTTTTTTCTTTCTAGTTATTAATAATAATTATCATATTCAACTCTGTCGGAGCATAAGCTTCTGGAGACCTCTGCCATATATAAACGCAGCCTGCTGTTGAAAAAAAAAAGTACAAGAGGACTCATCAGATCTTATTACGTGTTTCCAATCATCGAAGGTGAACTTTACATGATCTCCGTGCTAAAGGGTTGTTGGCTGTATTCGGCGGTTTGGAAACTGGTACCCGACCACGGATGGTAACGTATGCAACTTGCGTCAGACTGTGATTATCCAATGGGATGCTCCAGGTGCTGATTTAGTTTCGCAATCACTTCTGTTGCATTCGGTGTACGGTCCTTAATGGAAAATTCTCCTCCATGGATGTTTAGGGATTTTTGTCACTGACAGTCCTCTTCGCTTGTCTATTTATCCCGGGTTCGATTCCTCATGACAGACCCTTGATTTCACTTACGTCCACGTGTCGTATACCCTTGGTGCTGAAGAGATGCTAAACTTCAATAAACAAACAAACCCTCTTACTCTTCGCTGATGTTTCGCCATACGTTCTGCCATTATTTTCTTGGATACTACTCCACGGGACACACCACATACAATGGCCACCTCAAAAACACCTGCGACTGTTAACGCGCACCTGCAACTTTATGTCTCTGAAACTCACTCCGTTTCGCATCACCACTGTCTGCCTACTTCAATACACACCTCCGTTCTGCCCCACCTGATGTACTACACACGATCATCAAACACATCGCATCAACGGTAACACGCTCCACAGTATTACTACTTCATAAAACTTATACGTGTTGCAAACTACGTTCAAATTATTTTCATAACCATCTATCTGAGTATATATAATACAAAATGATATATTCGTATACCGTGTGAACAAGCATCTAAGTTATATGTCTTTACGTCCAATGCTTCAAAAGAAACATTAAATAATAGTTCAATTCTCTCCTTTAGCCTGTACCGTATTTCGTTCTTACAGATTTTAAGTAAAATATATACATATTCATGAACTGGTGTCTTGATATATATAAAAATTGGAAAGATGTATATTAGTTTATTGCTATAATTTATATTCTTAGATTAAGTACTTCAAGTTAGTCAAGATGAGTGGTTAATATGTTCATGTATGTATCTGTGTATGTTTAACTAAAGTTTTCTAAATAGCTTTAACTCGGTAGAATCGATGGAATTTTCCAGAATTTTCCAGACCCTGGGAAGTTTTTGTACACACACACCAAATAAAAATCGGCAAAATTGAAAAAGAGAAAGCGAATCCAACCATATAAAAGAAACTCTCAGCGCCTGTAGACGGATACTAGGACTTACTGGCACTTCCGTAACATCTTTGTTAAGGGTCAGAGTCGACTTTATTTTTGCTATTCTATCTTATGAACAGATCGGGATCTGAATGATGATCGATGTAGAAAATAAATAATTTCTTTGAGCCAGTCATGATGTAGCTTTTACCCTCCCTTACATTAAGTTAGCGTCAGGGATTAGGCTCAATGATGGTCAGAAGAAAAGAATGAATGATTTCTTTCTGGTTATACGAGAAATGAGACAGTGGCAGATTATTCTACAACATTCTTAGCCTTTTTTTAAAAAAAGTCCAAAAATCAAATGCATAGCAATCGATAGATGTCACTGAGTAGAGCAAATGATAAGAGCAGTGTAAAAGCTCATGAGCAGTTGTCGAAAAAATTGAGAAAAACAAATTCCTTTGTAAACATAAAAGTTGACCTTGTTAAGGAGAGACTGATACTGAAGTATATAGTCAGGAAGCTCTTCATTGCAAAAGTAGCAAGATGAAGTACACTCATGTGCAAAATGATTGTCGCATATCTATAACTGTCTTGTAAGAATATAATTTGATAGTGATTTTGCAGGGTACTTTTAATACTGATACTATGTGTATAATCGGGAAATGTATATTTGTGATAAATTTCATAGGAAAAGAATTATAAATACGGAAACCAGAACGAGTAAAACAAAATGTTGCTAGATGGAAAAGAAAGTTTTATTTTCGTTTTATTATTCTTTTTTACTGCTCTTCTGACATGAAATTTGCCACATACACGTCTTTGCCGATTATACACATACTAACATTATAAGAAATACCGGGCGAATTCGTTATCAAATTTTATTCGTACAACAATATATTTATAGACATGCGACAATAATTTTGGACATCAGTGTACATAGTGTGGTTAATGAAATATAGCCCAAAATTATGATAAACTTTTAAACTATTTTGTTTTTTTAACCAAAATATTGTCGAAAGATAATACATATATATTTGTAGATAGATCATATCTACCTTAACAAAATGACTTGCTTACGAGTAACTTCTACTTAGTAGTTTCCGAGAAAAACGATATAAACGAAGTTTTGAAATGAAATTAAACCTTTAAGTTTTACGCCCCATAGATGCCGTGTGGGCTAAAGGAGACTGTGATGATGAGAAATGAAGGAAGTGGGAGGAAATGGAACAACCTTGAGAAAACCCACGCACACGGTGTTTGTCCACCATAAAGCCCATTTGGCACGAGCTGGGATCGCACCAGAAGTGAATGCTCTAGCACTGAGTCACCGCGGTCCCATAACGAAGTTTTATGCTACTACAAATTATGTCATTCGCTGCCAATAATAACTGATAGTTCTGCTGAAACAGTTTGCTTATAGTTATGTCTATATATCGTGTGTGTAAAATAAAATACTCCGCTAAACGTGTCGTCTTCTAAAAATGACACATACTACTAACAGTTACGAACATACAACTTAATATTTTGCCACATTTGATTATATTAATTCGATTTTCACCAATGTTCATGTATCTTTTTTAGCACTAGAAGCCACGGATAAAAGTATACAGAATAATCAGAATTTTGTAACGTAGGTAGTTAGAATTCCATAATGTACATAAATTTGGTTAATTCAAAAGTACATAGTTTAAAATGCAATATACATACAGGGTGATTCAGGAGGAATGTCACAATTTGTGGGGTGATTCTACATGTGAAAATAAACCGAAAAAGTCTTATGAACACGTGTCCGATTTTCGATCCTTACTGACCTGGCGCGGGTTGAAGACTACACACATCTATGAATGATTAAGAAGACAAGTGTGAATATTACTTACCGAAATGCTGTGGTGGACAGATTTCCGTAACGATCGAAAATCGGACACATGTTCATAGAACTTTTTCGGTTTATTTTCACACGTATAATCACTTCACAAATTATGTGACATTCCTCCTGAATCATCCTGTATGTATATTGCATTTTAAACTATGTATTTTTGAACTGATCAAAACTATGGATATTATGGAATTCTAACTATCTACGTTACGAAATTCTGATTACTCCTCATATATACTGTATTAACATATTGAAAATATCTTTAGAAAATAATGTAACAAACTTAAATGGTTAAACCTAGGCACGCGGTGATTTTATTTCTTATTGTGCTTATATGGTATCAGCAAATCATTAAGCAAAGGATAGCTCCTACATTCTAAATAGTTAGTTAGGGGCATTTTAGAATATGCTCACTCTAGACAAACATGAAAATATTTCTCTCCTTTTAGTACACTTTATAAAAGCATTGTTCTTACACTTTATTTTTATTCAGGGTACCCACTCAAACTAAATAATGGAGTTCACAGATTTCTCACGGTTCTTATGGTCCAAAATTTTTGAATTTCACGGTCGGAAAAATGTACACATACCCTTTACTGGCCCCACAACAACAATAAAAATAACGCCCAGCGCGGGATCGAAGTGTAAACGAGACTCCAAGGTGACGCACAGTGGTCGGAAACTTGGAAAAAGCGGACAAAAAATAGTTTATTCCGAAACAATGAAAGTTGACGGACGTCTCTCTATCGTTCTATACGTAATTGTCCTTCGTAAATCGATACTGTGAAAGTGATTCGAAGAACCCCTGCTACAATACGTGCAGTTATATATACAGGGTGGTCCAAAAGTGTCGAAACCCCTCGCATAAATGTCAAATACTGCAAAATATAATCAAAGGAACAATGTAGGGGAGTAATAACGGTGAGGACACAGAACAACGAAAGCAGCCATCTTGAAATCCACCATCCTGAATCATACATACAGTTTATAAATTGAAAACATAACATGTTGAGGCCTTATGTGAACTGGACATCGCTAGCCAGTACGAAGTTATGACAGGTGTTAATATGCATCCACGAAGCGGTTACAGGTTCAATGTGCTCTACCTCTAATTGTATGTGCAGCTAATGAAAAGACGGTGTAAAACAAATGTGTGTTTAGCCTTAGGATACAAAATTAAAGTTCGTGGTTTTGCACTCGCACCATCTTCGAAGAAACACTAATACTTACTAGAATGTAATTTAATTTGGGATTACGTTGTTTCGGTAAGATTAAAAGATTCAGTATAGAATCTTCTTATATATACTACTGCACTGACGTGTAATATACAGCAGCTCCACATGACTGATAGTTTGTCACTGCACTATGTATTAGGCTTTCACTATGTATTAGGCACTACTATGCAAACTTTGATTCATATACGAAGGACAATCCAAATTAAGTACAAGACAATATGCCTTTCCCTTTGCAAGTTTCAGATAGCGGATCTCGATTGCGATCACAACACTACTCACCATGCATTTACAGTTAGATGGGGCTGAGTCCTTCACCTGCACTTGGCTGCAGTTACTTCCAATGCTTAACCTTTGTACTACTCATGGTCAACTCAATAAACCTTATTTTGCAGATAAGCAAGGATAAGCTTAGACTGCAGAGCTACTAACATCAGCGTATATGTAACTTTTCGGTAACACCAACAAAGCTATCATATAAATGATATGACAATGGATAACAAATAAAACTCTTCACTAAGCACACAGTATTTGAGTCCAATGTACTATCCAACCGTTTTCTTCGAACTTAGAAACGATATAAATGGTTAAAATATATCATACTGTTTGGTTAATTTTTTACTGATTTTTCGGCATTCTTATTTGTTCATGTTTACATGTATTTTATGGACGGCGAAAATATTCCTATGTTCTGAAACTCCGGGTTTGGAAGCAGGAGAGAGACTTATAATCAAATATCAATACCGATTTCATAGGTGGCGAAGTTGACAACATTGATTTTTGACCGCTTTTTCCCAGTTTCCGACCACTGTGCGACCTCCAGAACGTTGCTGTTGAATTATTCAAGTTGCTCTCGTTCAACTTTACAATGTCAACTATATATATATATATATATATATATATATATATAGAGAGAGAGAGAGAGAGAGAGAGAGAGAGAGAGATAGATAGATAGAGATATATAAATATACAGATAGATATAGATATATCGGGTGTTGCAAAATAAATGTTACAACTCTTGGGAGGTGACTCCTGACACTGAGACAAGAAAAAAGTTCTCTTGAACTTTCGGCTATCAGACATAGTTTCGGATCTACAAGGTGCCGAAAGCGTGGGAAAATTACTTTCGGACGCCAATATTTCGGAAACTATCCCACGTAAAGAGGGCGGGTAAAAAATTAACTGAAGAAGTCATACCTGCTATATTGAATTATGCATGTTTCACAATCCTACCACGCACGCGCAAGGGATTCCCCAAAGGAACGTAGGGAGTTCCGGATAATCTGCCAAATGAAAATTGGTCTAAATGGGTATGAATTGATAGGGTTTCTATCAGGTAACAATAATTCGTTTGTATTAAGACGATATCTGGAACAAATACAAAATGGCGAACACCTTCATGCCCGTTGTGTGGGGTTGCATAATCGCCAGGTACGGATGCTGGCCAACAGTGACGTTCTGAGTATTAAGTGTATCGAATTTGTACTCAAATGCTCTAGAAAGACATCTGAAGTGTCGATAGAGCACAACACATGAAGCAGGGTGATTCACATGTGTGGAAAAACGTAACGAAAAATGCCCAGAAATGCACTCATACTCAGTAAACGTGAGTTCAAAGCGTCGGAAATATAAGGAATAGCATCAAGAACATGAAAGCCATTTCATGTTCCCAGCAGTAGTAGGACATGTCATTTGCACATTAGCTGCATGTCGATATCAACACACACATTGGCCACATTTCAATATCGATCATGCGATCCCACTAGTGACATTCCTTTAGTTTTCCCAATTTTTTTTGAGTTCCCTTGCACAATTTCAACTTGGTCTCAGTTGTTGCATCCTTATTGGTATGCAACCGTGCATATCATATTGCATCGGTTTGAGGGAATATTATTGATGAATTGGCAATGGCTGGTCAATTCATACCCATTTAGACCAATTTTCATTTGGCAGATTATCCGGGACTCCCTACGTTCCTTTGGGGAATCCCTTGCGCGTGCATGGTAGGATTGTGGAACATGCACAATTCAATACAGCAGGTATGACTTCTTCAGTTATTTACACGCCCTCTTTACGTTGGATAGTTTCCGAAGTATTGGCGTCCGAAAGTCATTTTCCCACGCTTTCGGCACCTTGTAGATCCGAAACTATATACGATAGCCGATAGTTAGAACTTTTTTTCTTGTTTCAGTGTCAGAAGTCACCTCCCAAGATTTGTAACACTTATCTTGCAACACATGATATATATATATATATATAAGAAACGGGAAAAAACACGAAAAAAGGGAACTTCTATTTTCTTTTGATAAGTTTTCACTATTAATTTGAAAATTTTCTAGATTTTCACGGTTTGATAAAGAAATTCACGGATTATTCTACGTTTTTTTCGTGGTATATAAAATTCACGGCTTATTCCCAGTTTTACCGTTTTCACGATTGGGTGGGTACCTTGTTCTTTACGGTTATTATTTATTTATTTGGTCTAGGAATTAATTCGTGCGGGTGGACAAGAGATGGCGCAACGAACGGAGCGTCCCACAGTTCCGTGTATCCACACATGTGTTGCAAACCCCTGTCATCGCGTATCGTTCGCAGTATAGGGCAGTGGATTAAAGCGTCAACAACACCAGTTTGTAGTTAAGTGAACATGGCGCAATTTGTGCCTGATAAAGTGTTTTTGCGGGGTGTCCTGCTGCATTACTTTAACATGCAGAAAAGTGCGACTGAAAGTCATCGTATTTTGGTGGAAGTGTATGGTGACCATGCTCTAGCTGAGCGAACGTGTCAGAAGTGGTTTGCACGGTTTAGAAGTAGTGATTTCGGCTTGGCAGACCAAGAGCGAGCTGGACAGCCAAAAAAATTTCAAGACGAAGAATTGACAGCATTGCTCGAGCAGGATTCGTGTCAAACGCAGGAACAACTTGCAGCAGCATTAGGCGTTGATCAAACAACAGTCTCCAAACGCTTGAAAGCCATGGGAATGATTCAAAAGATGTCACATTGGGTTCCACATGAATTGAAAGACAGAGACGTTGAAAGACGAAAAACCATTTGCGAATTGCTGCTTCAACGACAGAGGAGAAAGGGGTTTCTGCATCGAATTATTACGAGTGATGAGAAGTGGATCCATTACGAGAACCCTAAACGAAAATAGGCCTGGGTGAAACCAGGTGAACCAGGTCCATCACAACCAAAACAAGATATTCACTGTGCAAAGGTTATGCTGTGCATATGGTGGGATATGAAAGGTGTGGTGTACTATGAGCTGCTGCAACCGGGTGAAACTATGAATGGAGAACGTTATCGACGACAATTAATGCGTTTGAAGCAAGCTCTGGCCAGAACACGACCATAATGGGAGAACAGACATGATAAACTTATTGTTCATCATGATAACGCTCGCCCACATGTCGCAAAACCGGTCAAAACCTATTTAGAAAATGTCGGATGGGAAGTTTTACCCCACCCGCCGTATTCACCAGACGTTGCTCCTTCGGACTACTACTTGTTCGATTGCATGAACAACGATTTGATTGGACAGCGGTTTACTTCTTCAGAAGACATCGAAACATGGGTCTCTGACTGGATCGCTTCCAAGGATGAGGACTTCTTTCGCCACGGAATCCGTACATTGCCTGACAGATGGGCGAAAGTGGTGGCTAGCGATGGACAATATTTTTCTTAAGGTATTTATGTATTTTGTGTTTGTACTACAGCTTCAATGTGTGCGTACCAACACGCACGAATTAATTCCTAGACCAAATACTTTGTTTTGTCTTTATTCAATATCCTGCAATCAATTCTTTTACTCCGAACTTCCTTAATCTGAAAATACTACATGCTTTTAATGTACGAGCTTACATATTTTATTTGTTAAGGATATTTTACAACCTTTAGAATAGTTTATTCCAAATTTTTGCATATGAATATATTTTATATATATATATACTTGAACTAGTTGATATGCCAAGCGCCTAATCATCTACAACCAATCCAACATCTGTTAACTGTTTGGGTTGCATAAACAGCAGACGCTCGATAACTAATTCTAGGTAATTGGTTTTATTGTAAAACGGTATGCTACACCGAAACGTAAGTGAAAGTACTGTCTCAGGGTTACGTATCTGTACAAGTAGGGAAGTGAGTGAAATTTTAGATACAAGATTTGACTCCAACGAACAGGAAAAGGTCGTTCTTTAAAGATAAAAACGAGTATCGGTGTTACCTGTACAAAATCTGGAGTAGTTTGGTTTGTATGGCGTGATATTTTCTTAATTAGTATTGAAACTGAAAGTGGTAGTCTTAAATTTATACGACTTTCGGTCTTAGTAGAAAGACTAGAGTGAAAACGATATATACTCATGGGACACTAAATTGACAAAAACAGCTTCTCGTTATGTTAGTTTTTATTCTATAACGACCAATGGTTAAACCGGAAGTAGATGATCTATTGTACTGTCGGTATAAATAGAGATTAACAGAAGATAGTACCTATTCTTCGAACGCTAAATCGCTTTCTAAGAAAACGTTTCTCGATATCTCCTATCGTGTTTGCTCTATGTAAATCCATATTGAAACAGGAAGGTGTTGTAAATTTCTACCACTTCTGGTTTTAGTACATAATTATGGACGAAGATGAAATGTATTCTTGGGACGCTTAATCGATTCCAGAAAACAGCTTTTCTCTATGTATTACTGTTTTTATTGTTCTATAGCGATCTACATTAAAACCGGAAGTGGATGACTTCTGTCACTATGACTGATAACGAGATTAGACTGAAGGTGAAATACATTCTTCGGAAGCTTAATCGACGGCGGGAAACCGTTTCTCTCTATCTATTACAATTGTTGCGCTTTATCAACGTGAAAAACGACTATTTCTACAACTTCCTACAAAAATGAACTCGAATCGTAACTTTGACACACTACATTCTGATCAAATTCGGTGGTGTTTAACCAAGTGGTTCTTGAGATTACTTCTCTCCCGAACGGATCGACGGACATATGCAAAGGGTAAACATATGACATACTCCGTATCAATTCAGGTAGCTGGGTTACTTTTATAGTCTAAAATGTTGTTGAATTTAACGTATGTTAAAATTCAAAAGTACTGTATTGTTTTGTTTTGTCTAGAGAAATTTTGGCCCTAGATACAGGCAACCAAAAATGACGCCTCGGGCGCCATTTCTCACGTGCGATTTTCGGCAAAATATTAAAATGCTCAATGTCTGGAACGGTTCCTATTTTGTTCACTTTCGTTTTATTTGACAGTTAACAATCTACTGATTTAATTTATATCCTCCATTTGGAAATGTGTATCAAAATTCTCGTGATGTAGCCTTTTTTTTTTTTTTTTTTTTTTTTATTAAATAAATCAATCACTCTGGATCAATACGATACAGTACTTGAAATGGAAAACTTCCACTTTTGAGTTTAACAGGTTTTATAAACAAAGTTCATGTTTTAACTTCCGTGGTTGTCTTGATACCAGTTCTTTGTCTCAAAAACGACAATTCCGACAATTTTACAGCAGTTGTATCTATAAGGATACTACATATCCTACCTAGTTATATAATAAATACTGTCACAAGTTTGAATGTGAATAACACAGAGAGTATTAACACCACGGCAATTTATTTTGGTCATGTTTTGCATTGATATGTTCTACACCTGACGCACGAATCATGTTTCGAAATGTCCCCTCTTGGCCTTGATGCAGGCACGAAGTCTGTCCGGCCACTGGTCAATGGCATTATGCACCACGTCCACGGGAAAATTGTTCACTGCTTCGGTCAAGGATTGTTTCAGACTGTCGACAGATGGATGCCGTTTATGGCAGACTTTTGCCTGAAGGACTGTCCAAAGTTTGTAGTCCAACGGGTTAAGGTCCAGGCTGCTAGAAGCCAATCAGCGGTAGAAATGAAGTCGAGGACGTTCCGTGCCAGCCACTCCTGAGTTGTTTTCGCTTTGTGGCCTGGAGCGGAATCCTGCTGGAAGGTTCACCTTTCTCCAGGGAACATGATAGCAGACAGTGGTTTCACTATAGGTGTTAGCACTGTGTTCTGGTTAGCAGATATTTTAACACCTCGTTCGCAAAAATGCAGCTGGGTTGTGCCTGAGTAGCTCATTCTCTACCAAACCATCACTGAAGTAGGATGATGTGCCCTCTGAATCCTTGGAGCTGCCTCAGCAGCTGCAGTAGATGATGTGGCATACACACGGTCATTTTGGGCAGTAGAAATGGTGCTCAATTGTGAACACCTTTTCGTTAGTGAACAGAATCTTTCTGTGCAGATTGTTGGCGTAACGGCGCAACAGTCTCTTTGATTTAAGGACCCTCTGCGACATTAATGTTTGGATCAGAAAGTGACCAGTCCGCCTCTTATACGCCCGTAGATGTAGGTCACTCCTGAGCATACGAGACATGGAATTTCTGCTAATGTTCATCTCAGCAGCCATCACACTTTGTGTTCGAACAGGATTTCTTCGAATTCTTGCTGCGACTGCTTTCTGGACCTGCGGGGTTAGTACCGTTCGTGGTCTGTCACTCCTTGCGCGGTCAGCTGCCGTTACAGTGTATCGTTGTAACACGAATCTCTTGCTGATTTGCAGGGGTTTCAGGAGGTTGAAAATCTCACCTGCTGTCTTCCCGACCTTCTCCAATTACTGTTACACGATTTTCATAATCGCCCCACTCCATCAGAACTCAGTACAATATCAACGTATGTCATGAACAGTCAAACACACACTACATGCATCTTCCGCTTTATACACAGTGGCACAGCTTTATACACAGATGGTAGCACTGTGCCACTCCGAACTTTGTGACAATATTTATGATATAACTAGGTAAAATGGAGAACACGTCACTTTGGTTCTGGAATTTTTCATATTTTTGAAAAAAAAAAATTCACTATCGTACCAATGTGCTCAGTAAGACAGAATAAAAACTATAAATAAAAGCTCAAACTGGTTAAAATGTTTTTGTTCTTTCGGATTTTCTACAGAACCTTCCAAATCATGAAAGGTCTTCTGGTAACTATGTGGAACCATCCACATTATTCCAGAATATAACAGAAACCTTTAGAGCTTACTGAAACCGACCAGATAATTCCATAATGTAACAGAACATTTTAGAACATTCTGGAACCATTCAGATAATTGTATATGTTTGGCTTAGCATATACAAGGGAGAACATGTGAATTCAGTTCAGTTGTCAACAAGCAAACAAAGAGAGTTGTTCACTGAAATTTGTGGTCCAACAGTAATTAAGCTTTTGTGAGAATCCTGGTGATTGAGTGAACTGTACACAGTTTTGTGGCAACGACAGAGTTTGAAATATCTTCTGACAGGGGCCAATGTTCTGACTACTTCATATCCATAAAAGAGTGATGTACATGGTGATTATAATTAGTCCCGCTTTCAAAATGCTGTAAGAACAGAACCACTGGTCAGAATGACTTCAAATTTGAACTGAATATACTTAAAAAAGGGGTATGGCATTAAAAAAAAAAAAAAAAAAAAAAGCAGTTTCAAAGGTATCAATACATAGCGCTGTAAGCAGCATAACGAGAGTAGATTCAGCTACAAATGACATTTTAAATCGAAATGCGACGATTTGGCATAAGTTGCACATTACACCAACTGTACTGTTTACACAAACTAAATACAACTTACTTACTAGTCTCAAGAAGGAAGTGATATACTTCCGAAACTAACATTTTTAGTTAATTTATAATAAAGATTATAGACAGCCTTGTAAGAAAGTTGTATTTAGTTTGTGTTTAAGATGGACACAAGGCCTTTTTGTACTGTTTAATGTGGATGATTGTTCCGGCTTGTGACAGAATAAATGACTTTCCAAGTCATTCAACAGCTGTGGCACTGTTAAGTGGAAAGCCCATCCACCATGCCAAGAGCTTCATAAGCAGAGCGCAATCCTTCATTGAGAGCCTCATGACAAGCTGCTCAGATGCAATATGAGAAGACCACCAAGTATCCTGCTTTTTATAACAAATGAAATGTGTCGTCGCATGAGTGTCTATTGCACAGTATGCAGCTTACAGCGCCATATATTGATAAACTTTGGAACTTTGTTTTTCTTATGCCATACTATTTTCCCCTTCTTCAAGTATATTCAGTTCAAATTTGAAGTCATTCTGACTAGTGGTTCTTTTTTACAGTATTTTGAAAGTGGAAATTCATAATCACCATGTATAAGACTAGCAAAAAAACTTTCTACAGGTTGGAATAAGAGGGGTCACTTGAAGGCTCAGTTTCACAGTCAAGATGTTTCCAATGATGACTTTCTGGTTTCTAAATGCTTTGACAGTTACCAACAATGGCACTAACTGAATAGGAAGAAACATTCCTTGAATCAGTCAGCTATAGAAGTTGGTGTTAATCCAGTTAAGAAACTACGATCAATGAAGTCAAGTCGTAAGCTGTATGCATCAAGAAAGCACAGTAAAATTACTGCAGATATGGATGGGTGCATCGTATCCCCAATTTCTTCACACTTCTTTCTCAAGTTTTCTACCATCTTATTTCTTCTTTTCACAACATTAATTGTACATCCGGCATTTGTATGTATAATGTCTCTTGTGAAAGTTGAGAACTGATAGACAATACTAAATCATTGTCTTCTACTTTAACGATCCACGCTTATGTCGTTTTAGCTCGAGGAGGAGTTAAAGACATGATTTCTATTGATATATTTTTCTAAGTTTTATGAGATTTTAGTTTTAGTTTTTATTAATTATCAGTTTTGTTTTAAAACACCTACTTTTCATAATAATAAATCGACTATTTCTTGCTCTGAACTTTATTCATTTACAATTCAAGACAATCCTTATTGCATTGAGTGTGCAGGTGAAGGTCGTCAGTTCTATTACAGGGTGTCTACTAAAATTTCAAAATGAAATTTCATGACTTTTTCGTGACCTTTTCCTTCCCAAACCATAACATTTCGTAACCTTCTCAAGAGCGAATTTGGGTGGGAATTGGGCCGAATTTTCATACATGCGATAGAAGCGTGCTTTGTTCCAATTTGGTAGCATCTAAAGCCGACCACAGACATTTTTGATGATGAATTTTGACGTTTATAGAACAAAATTTTCCAGTCTGTACTTACAAAGAGTTTTGCACAGTGGTCTCTAATTTTTTTTTATTTGTTGCAGGAGGAGAATGAAATTTTTTGTGAACATACTTGGAACATTTAGCTATAAGTTGGTATATACAAGTGTTTTCTTTTATTTACAGGTGAGCCATAATGGACCGTGAACTAGATGTCAGGTTGCGACAACGGTCGGTGATGGAGTTCCCTCTTCAAGACCGACGATGACTGCCACGTTGCTCTGTGTTTATGGGGAGGACACATTGGATCGCAGCAGTATCCAGCGGTGGCTGCAGAGGTTTAAAGAAGGTGATTTGTCTCTACTGGACAATCCACGATGCGGTAGACCGTCATCCAAAATGACATGTGTGACGACACGACAGCTTGCTGAAATGACTGGTTTGTCATTGGACACGCTGCGACGTGCCATTAAGACCCACAGACTACAGCTTCAGGGTAAGCTCATCAGACTACACCATGACAATGCCAAACTCATATAGACCCTGTGACGCAAGAGAAAATCACGAAAATGGGTTGCAAAATTGTTTCTTATTCTCCCTACAGTCCGGACTTGGCTCCGTCAGATTTTTTTTCTCTTTGGTCGTCTGAAGGCCCACCTGTGCGGTAAAACATTTGATAGTGAGAAAGACCTTATTTCCTGTGTCAAGCGATGGTGTAAAAGTCAATCCCCAGAATTTTACCAAAGTGCATTTACATCATGGAAAGAACGTTGGACCAGATGCGTCACAGCTGATGGAGGCTACATTGAGTAGACTCAGTGTATAGATAAATGTTCCAATTATGTTCACAAAAAATTTCATTCTCCTCCTGCAACAACAACAGCAAAGAAGACCACTGTGAAAAACTTTTTGAACACCTTTTGTATATTTGTACAGATAAAAAAATCGTGCCCAACAGCTAGATTTCGTGACTTTTTCTTGACTTTCGTGACCGTTTTCTGATTTCGTGACTTTTTCATGACTTTCGTGACCGATAGACACCCTGTATTAGCTCAGATGTTAATGTATAATTTATCAATAAATTATTATAAATTCTCAAACAAGGGAATGTAAATGGGATGGGAACTGATGCAACTGTTATAATAAAAGGTTATGCTTTAATGCATAAATGAAATTCAACCATTTCAAACTGATAAAATGGCGACTAGCTTAGGTAGAAGGTAAAAGAGGGAGAGAAGGGATTTAACTAAAAGGACTGGAATGAGTACTTGCCTAAGTTATTCTTGGTCCTTGTTGACATCATAGTCGTGATGAATGATGAGTAGCCTCTTCGAAGTACTGTTCCAATTCCTGGCTGGCAATTGAAGAAACCAAATGGAGCTGATGACTTGGCTCTTATCCCGTCAAATCTGCCAGGGGCGATGAATGGATTCCTGTAGAAGCTCGATGATAATCGTTAGATAATGGCCTAGTTTTCCTTCATGGACTGTTTCTGCTGCGATGAACTTTCAGTGTTTCAAAGTCCGAAACGTTGGTTTGGAAACGGCTTCTGCCTACAAATGAAACTGGACCGTTCTTTTGCTTCTGTCGCACACTTGACTTTTGATCCACGACTACCCACTTGAGAAATGTTTCCAATATTTTTTTTAAGAAAGGACATTGAAGTTGGACATCATTCAACTAAAAGGCTCACGCAATCTAAAGGAATGTGGTGTGATGGAAAAGGAATACTAGTCTTTCGTTTATTGACAAATTTACACAATGACGAATGAAGATTTGTACAAATGTTTGTCTGACAATGTACATTTATAGTCTAATGTTTTATGAAGCTGAATTAAATGAGATTTAAAATTATTTGATTTAACAATGATTTAAATAGTTGAATAAATTGCAATAACTTTTAGTTATTTCACAATATAGCAGGTATTGTACATTCTTGTGGAGTACCTCACAGTAGTAGTCAATTAAGTAAATTTTAACAGTTCTCTTCTGACAATCTTTAATTCAATCAATTACGTTTCCTAGTATTAAAAATTAATTTTCACTTTCTAATTTTTAACTTTTAATGATCACTTCCAATTCGCTATGTTTTAAACATTTTGGGTGCTCCAATTCCTACTGATTTCACAGAAAGACATCACTTAATATCAACGGATATACCGAAGCACTTGAGCACATATTTAGTTCACTGAATTGCTACAGAATGCACAGAAATGGCACGCTTTGGAACCTGTAATACGTTTTGGAACTTGCACATATATTTTGGAAGCTTTAATATATCTGAAAGCTGCGCCTGTTACTTATCCTTAAGCAGAATTAAAATGTCATGTCAAATAAGACAGACTTTGATTTCAAAAGACCAACGGTTTAATGTATTGCAAACTTTTCAGTTGTTTATAAATCCTGTTCAACTCAAAAGTGGAAGTTCTTTTTTGAGAATGTAATACTGCACGGTACTGATAAACAGTAAAAAGATCAAAATTTTTGAAATTGACCTTTTTGAAATCAAAAATAAAAAAATAAAATAATAATAATAATAATGATAATAATAATAATAATAATAATAATAATAATAATAATATAAAATCCGAAGTCTACAGCACGAGAATTTTGACACATTTCTAAACGAAATCAGTAAATTATTACCTTTCAAATAAACGAAAAGCAAAAAATACGTTGAACAGTTCCGGAGCCAGAGCATTTTAATCTTCTGCTGAAATTCGCAGGTGAGAAATGGCGGCCTCTTTGGTGGCATATCTCAAGTCAAGAATTTTTTGAGGATAAAAAGAAATATGGGTTTCTTACTTTGCCCTGAATTTTAACATCTGTTAAGTTCAGTACCATAGGAGACTATAAAAGTAAGACTTTTCTTCTTTTCCGACCTGAATTGATGTGGACTATGCCGTAACTTCTTGAGAGAACCAGAAAATTAAGCCGAGATATTGTTTTATTATTCTATACAAATATTTTTTGCAATTTTTGAAAACTCACTCTTGAGTCTCGCCCTCGCTTGTCTAGTAGACAGCGTGTGCATCTTCGGTACACATGATTTCGAGTTCGATTCCGGTGGAAGAGCATAAAAAATTATTTTTATACAATCATTCACTTTCATTAATCATCGGTCTCTTTTACCCTAAAGAGTATAACCACAGAGCATTAAATTTTTATTTCACCACTCTTGAGTTCTCGCTTTATTTATCAAATGCTCCCTTGGTCCTGGTCATATTCGGCAGTTTATATGCATATACCTAGGTATAAAAAATACTGAGATTTCATCTAATAACTACTGTAATAAAACTTTCAACCATTTCTTGTTAGCTTCACATGCAATTTCATTTTTTTTTTTTTTTTTTTGTTTGTTCGTGTTTAATATTTTTTTGTTTTAAAATCTATTTAGTACACCTTTATATAAGTTTTATCATTTCTTACTCTTATATTATTTATTTTTCATGCTGAAAATAAATTGTTAGGTAATAGAAGACTCAAATACCTATTAACATTATTATGAGATACGTAAAGCAACAAATAATCTTGTACTTCAGTTTTCTTTGAATTTAATATCCGGGGTGACTATCGATTACATTGGGCCCAAACCAGTAACACATGTATACACTGAACGAGCTTGGTGAGAATATTGAAAGTAAATGAATGGATGCAACTAATATGACGTCTATGCATAGTTGGATTGCATTTTACCAAGAGCCAACTCATCTGTACCAACTCCCGCTTATGGGAATACCTAATGGGGGGGGGGGGGGGACCTATCTTGGGGTCAACTTGATGGATTATCTCCATCAACGAAACAGACTTAACTTTTGACCCTCGATATGCTGCTCAAAATTCGTAGCGATCCATCACGTAGTTCTTGAAACTTTCTTGTCTCCCAGACAGATGGGGGCACACAGACAGAGATGAAATATATATATATATGAGTTTTGATAAACCAAACTCATGAAAAACCGAAAAGAAACCTGGCAAGAAAAGAGTTACCTACACATAAATATTAAAAATAATTAATTAAAAAATATCTCGTGATTTCATGAATACTATCAAGTGGTTTGGAAACGAAACACGGACACAGTAGTGACGAAATACTGATATTCTTTTACAAGATAAATACATGAAAGTGTAGAGCACGAAGTGCACCAATCAGTTTTCAAAATGTCCACCTTCAGACTGGATGCAGACCCATAGTCTGGCGGGCCACTCGTCAATGGAATTATGAACAGTGACGATGGGGGAAGTGGAGAGCCGCGCTTCACGGAGTCCAGATTAGTCTCTCTTCTTGCAGGCCACTGGTTGAAGCACTGACCATAGTTTGTAGTCGACCGGGTTCAGATCCGGGACTGCTAAAAGGCAAGTTTGATGTGAAGGTGAAGCCTAAGACATTGGTCCTCTTATGTTGATCGTACTTTGTGCACGGGAGAATAATCCTGTTGGAAGGTCCACTGTTGGTTGGAACACATGATGGTACTCAGTGGTTTCACACTGGGCTTCCACACTGGTTTGGTATACGGTAGCCAATTTCTTCACCTCTTGTTCACAAAAATGGAGCCGTGTTATGCCGCTGAAACACATCCCATCACGTCATGACTGATACTGGGGTGGAGAGATCTTTGTACCCTGGAAACACAGTCAGCAGCTTGCACTGATAATGATGCGTACACAAAGTCATTTTGAGCGCTAAATGGCTGCTCAACTATTAACAACTTTTCATCAGAAAAGGAAATTGTTCTGTGATCATTTCCTGCGAAGACGTTTCGTTTTCACAACTCTCTGCTGGTGTAACGCATCAGCCAGAAAGTAACCTGTATGTTGTTTGTAGCCTCTAAGTCCCAGGTCCTGACTGAGTCCTAACGTGATTTTGCCGAATCCTTGCAGCTATGGTTTCAACCGCCTGTGATGTCCTCACTGTGCACGGTTTGCTATTGCGCTGCCGGGGACCTATACTTCCCTGTTTTATTGTAACGCTAGATGGTGCGGTAGACAAATCGTTCACTGAGGGTGGTGAAGATCAGAGGTGGGGGCATGCCCACTTTGGGAAGCGCTTAATTGCAACACGATTCTCGTAGTCAGCCCATTCCGCCGTTACATTTCCATTGCCCCATGTCTGTCTTACCGTGGAGCTGAGTTGAGTTGATTTTGAGTTTAACGTCCCGTTCAGTAGCGAGGCTATACGAGACGTGGACCTATTGATTAACGTGAAATTCGAACATTAGCTACGGCCGGGAATCGAACCTGGGTCTTTCATGCAAAGGGCGCGTACGCTTACCGCTTAGTCACGAAGGAGCTCGTGTCTCACCGTGGAATGGACAACTCAGGGACCTACTTCACCCAAGATACCCAGATGGCAGCACTCACTCATACCCAACATGGTTACATGGTGGTTTAATCTCTGACAATACTTATGGAATAACACGGTAAATAAAAATTGAGCTAGATATCCTCCGTACTTGTAATGTGTTTTATTCAGAAGACAGGGAAAGGTTAAAAATAAGTGGCTACATCATAAAACAATGATACTGGGAACACAAAATTCTGCTAAGAATTCTAAAGTTATAGATGTGAATATACATCATCAGACACTTAAGTTTCGCAGGCAATGATATACATTTTTGCAGCAGAAGTTAGTGTTAAAATAAAGAAAGGAAGTACCGGAGCTGATAAATACAAATGAATGAAAAGCTTTCGCTATGAGTCTCACTGATTAAGAGGGAGAAAACGCCGATACAAAGATGCACACACGAACTTAGGAATAAAAGGATTCTTTGCTTTTTGTAATGTAAATCCTCTCTGAATGCTTTCTTCAAACCCTATAACAAACGCGTATCAACTATACATATTGATAATTATATGTGCTCTCTCATAGCTATATGATTAGCATACGTGTTTTCGGCGCGGGAGACCTGAGTTTGATTCCCAGTGTGAGCTCATGTGGTTCAGATCTCATGTTACGAAGAGCTCTATGTCTCATATAACCTCGTTGCTGAAGGGACCCTAAACTCAACTCGATCCCAATCCAATAATTATATGATTTGTTGAGTTTAAACTGTATGTCGCCATTATCTATTTAACAAACACGTAATGTGTTACTACAATACAATGGCAACTACAATAAAATGCTGCAATTTCAATGTTTTTCTCGAAACTAGACTACTTCACCTACATGAGATTAAGGATTTGCAACTCACAATTCCAATAAATAATAGTTATGGGTTATGCTTTCATCTTCCACCTAGGCAACCAAGGTGTCTTTTGTGTGTGCAGGGTTGCATACTTGCCAGGTTTTGTACACACCATCTTCGGAGTTACGCTTAACTTGTTCAAATTTGATAATATCAACAACTTTTCTACAACACAATTTGTATCGTCGTACACTATCTCACATTTCCTGGCATACCAAAGGCCTCTTTTATAAAGGATTCCTAACTACAAATTTATAAGCAACATGCGAGTATTTCCATGAAAGCAATCTCTCTTACCCGCAATACTAGTCTTGAGCTTGTAATTTGCAAAACATTTCATGACGAATGCACATAATGAAGTTTCAAGTTGAATCCTTTAGACTTAAATACTCAATGCCAACTGTTTCTTTAGCATGGTTGATTTATATGGGAAGTATTTTTTCTTTGAAATGACTGGAGATGATGGATTAATTGCACTGATTATTCCTTCAAATTCATTCAAATATACTACATACTAAGCGAAAGTTCAGCTCTAAACTATATTATAATGAAATAGAAAACCCATCTCGCACATTTTTCATAATTAAATGATATGACTAACCTTACAGTGTCCATGTATTTATTCCAGCGAGAATAGTTTCGAACCGTTGCTGCTTTCATCCTCAGTAGCTCCAAGCACGAAAAATTATGATTGTACTACACTTACATATTTATAGATTCTTCATTAAATAAAATGTAAATTATATGTTGAGCAACATACTGTAAAAATATTACAGTAATAAAATAACCGAAACACAACTTCTCCTTGATCCACTGTCAAATTAACACTTCACAGAATATAACTTCTGTAGAATTTACTACTTTATAACCCTATGACCACTATGACCAAATGACGTATTAACACGATCCTGGACTTACACATAACGTAAATTAATAAGTTCGAATTTGATGAATCTCAAGTTTGTTTGGTCGACACAACAATGTGTCTTATTTAATGAAGGACCCAAATATATGTTTCTATCATTTTTCGTACTTGAAGCGACTGAGAAAGAAAGCAGTAGCGGCTTTCGAAAATATTTTGGCTGGAATAAATACTAGCACTGTACGGTTAGTCATATCTATTATGCAAAATAGCCAAATGAGTTCTTGTCGTGGTTGATGTTCTACGAAGTGCTCAGAGCTAGAAAACGAAGTAACTTACGCGCCGCAAAAGCGATGGCGGGTTAGTGTGACTACTGATCTACGCCAATACAAGCATATTGTGTACGCAAAGGAATCACAACTCGTCCAGTGAGGATGAGGATCCGAAGTATCACAGCACCTCGTTCGTGGTTGTTCGCTATATGATTTTAAGGTTTCTCAACAGCCGCGAAAAGTCGTCGAATACATCAGGCTTTTAGGGAGGATACTTTAAATGAAAGCACTGCTAGGCACTGGTTCCGAAAGTTCCGGTCAAGAGATCTAAGTTTCAGTGATGAACACCATAATGGGCGACCACAGGTGCATTAGGGTGTCATATTATATATATATATATATAATATAAACCTTTTCTTGATCTTTATGTTTTAATCAAACTCTACTTAGAAAACTTGGAAATTAGTAATTAAGAATACTGATATACAGAGTGTTTCAAAACAACACCGACAACGTTAGGGAGGTACAGACGTGTTCAAATTATTAGACTCACACTCGAAAAATGCAAAGTTGATGTTGCAGTCCTAATTTCAGAAATTCTACAAATTCTAGAATGGTTAAACCACCAATAAAGGATCCTTCATTTGTTTACTGTACAGTTGAAGTGGTTATATCACCGTTGAACAGCAAATGGCATTAATGGGGAGGGGAAGTTCTGAAAGTGGTGTTTCAGTTGTACAGCTATTGTGGTTTCTATCAATAAGTTACACTCCTGAAGTGTTGTGGTTGCAGTCGTAAGCAGTTACGACACACAAAGCGTTCAACAGTTCGAATGGGCCAGTTTAAAGCGATTGTGACGTGTTTTGTGTATTAATCTTTTATTCTGTGAAGTCCTGTAATAGCGGCATAGACCTTTCTCCTCGTAAAAGTTAAGTTATCAAAAAATTTCTGCCGGAAGGAAGATATACACAACAACAAATTGCTAGTAGAGAAGCGATAGGGCAAAAATCTGTGAGCAGAATCTCTGTCGCAATGAGCAAGAAGTAAATGTATAAGCAAAATAGGGTTGGGAAGTGTGGCTATCGCTAAAAGGTATCAAGAAACTAAAAAGATTGGCTTTGGGGAACAGGAACGCAATTTCTAGAGACTTAAGCATAAAAAATGGCTGAGTATGGCGCACAAATTTGGCCTGAAAGTGTTCGAAGGATTCTTTGTGCTGAGGGAATAAAAGCATGCAGGCGAAGAAAGAAAGCAAAAATTACTCCAATCATGAGAACGAAGCGCCTCGAAAAGGCACCAGGCCTAGAACATTGGACTGCTGATGATTGGAGAATAGTGTGTTTCAGTGATGAATCATGTCTTCGTGTCTAATGAATGTTCACAATACAGTATATACGACGTCGTCCTGGGGAGGAATTCAAGTTGGAATGTCTTCAACAAACCGTGAAGCATCCTACTTCAGTCACGGTATAGTAGAGGAAACAATGGAGCACGACCAATACCTACAAGTTCTTCAAGAAGAACTGCTTCCTCAGACTGCAATCTTATTTGATGACGCACATTTCATCTTTATGCATGATGGAGCCCCATACCACCGGATCAAAGTTGTGACAACATTCTTCGAGGACAACAAAATTAGTGTTCTTCCGTAACCGGCCAATAGTTCTGGTATGAACCCGATTGAAAACCTTTGGAGCTTCATGAACATAAAGCTAATTATATATATATTTGGTCTAGGAATTAATTCGTGCGGTTTTACAAAAGATGGCGTAACTAGCTTATTGTCCCATAGTTTCGTTGATCCAAACATGCGTTGAAAACTACTGTCATTGAGCATCTTGTTTAGTATATGTCAGTTGCTTGAAGCGGAAACAACAACATTTTTTCTTCAACTGAAAATGGCGCATTTTGTGCCTGATAAAGTGTTTTTGCGGGGAGTTATTCTTCATTGCTTTAACATGAAGAAAAGTGCTACCGCAAGTCATCATATTTTAGTGGAAGTGTTTGGTGACCATGCTCTAACTGAGCGAACGTGTCAGAAGTGGTTTGCACGGTTTAAAGGTGGTGATTTCAGCTTGGAAGACCAAAAGCAATTTGGACAGCCAAAAGAATTTGAAGATGAAGAATTGAGAGCATTGCTTGATCAGGTATTCGTGTCAAACGCAGGACGAACTTGCAGAAGCATTTGGAGTTGAGCAAACAACAGTTTCCAAACGTCTCAAAGCCATAGGAATGATTCAAAAGATGTCTTATTGGGTTTCACATGAATTGAAAAGAAAGACGTTGAAAGAAGAAAAACCGTTTGCGAATTGCTGCTTCAAAGACAGAAAAGGAAGGGATTTTTGCATCGAATTGTAACTGGTGATGAGAAGTGGATTCATTACGAGAATCCTAAACGAAAAAAGGCCTGGGTGAAGCAAGGTGAACCAGGTCCTTCACAACCGAAACGAAATATTCATTGTGCAAAGGTTATGCTGTATATATGGTGGGATTTGAAACGTGTGGTGTACTATGAACTTCTGAAACTTGGTGAAACTATTAATGGACACCACTATCGACTACAATTAATGCGTTTGAAGCAAGCTCTGACCTGAAAACGACCAGAATGGAATAACAGGCATAATAAACTTATTTATCAAGATGATAACGCTCGACCACATGTCGCAAAACCGGTCAAAACCTATTTGGAAAATGTCGGATGGAAAATGTTACTCCACCCGCCATATTCACCAGACACTGCCCCGTCTGACTACTACTTGATCGATTGCATGAATAACGATTTGATTGGACAGCGGTTCACTTCTTCAGAAAATATCGAAAAATGGATCTTTGATTAGATTGCGTCAAAAGATGAGGAATTCTTTCGACACGGAATCCGTAAATTGCCTGAAAGATGGGAGAAAGTAGTGGCTAGCGATGGACAATATTTTTGTTAACGTATTCATTTACTTTGTTTTTGAAATAAAGCTTCAATTTTTATTAAAAACCGCACGAATTAATTCCTAGACCAAATATATATATATATATATATAATGTAAGTGGCATTATACTTATATTGCATAAATTCATTTTTACAAAGCAAAGGACAGTTAGACAGACTTGAAGAAAGAAGAAAAAAAGAAAGACCAAAATCAAACCATTAGAAGTTTCGTTCATTTCGAAGGAAAAACTCTTCTCCGTATAAATGAATGGACAGGAAAATTAAAAGTATCGTAGATACTCACCAACCTTAACTTTGCTACCCGACGTTGTTGTTCTAATAAAAGGATGTCATATTCTGCCGATTAGAACTCCTATAAGGGTTTTGTATCGACCCTTTAGGACATTTCATATCAGCCATTTCCAACTCAAAAGCACTGACGTCATAGTTCGCTGTCCCATTCTCAGTAACCATAAGAACAGACTTATGGAACTGACCAAGTATGAAATGAAATGTATGAAATTTCTTGTTTTACGTCCCTGGGTTACGCCCTGTAGACTAAAGGAGACGGAAAGTAAATTATTACGAGAACGGGAACGGGAAAACCCCGAGAAAGTTCACGGACACGTTGTTTTCGATCAAAAACTCATTTGGCCTGGGATCGAACCATGGACCTTTAGCACCAGAAGAGCGCGCTCCTCCACCACTGAATCCTTCCCCTTTTCCTATTTAGAAGTGGAATTTTCGAAAACATTGTAATATGTTTATGAACAAAATAAATTATTTTTAAATGCTGTAAACTGACTTTACTGAATTTTCGACCACTACCCTTACTGTGATCATCGTAAAAGTGAAAATCATTATTTAAAACAAAGAATGTTTTCACCCTGACTAAAGCCATAGTAAGAGTAGTGGTCAAAAATTCGGTAAAAGTTAAATTTCATGCAGATTAAAGATAACATATTTTTTGTTTATACAGTTTAATTTGCATAAAATATTAAATCTATCATATGTATTCCCTTATTTTTAACTAAGAATTTATATACCGAAATTTACATCTAGACTTATGCGAATCCTCACATTCTGGATTTTATTAATATAAAATCGGAAATTAGAATCATAGAAATTGGCCCCTTTACATACGGAATTTTCAAAAACGCTGAAACATGTGAGGAATTAATATACAGAGTTTCTCTAACTTCAAGGATTCGTGAGATATTCTATTCTCGAGTATGAGTATTTGAAAAAAGTTCTACATTTCTAGCTAAAATTATGGTTTGGGTGTAGATGTATGCAGGAGCAGGGCCGCTCTACCATATATGCAAAACATGCATTTGCACGGGTTGGCAACATCTGTCATAACTACATTATTTAAAATAAAAATTTCTTGTTGGAAACAGACTACATGATGATGGTAGTTAAATTTACTAAGCTGACCTTCTATTTGAATACTACATTCATAATCATATTTAGGTCGCATTAGTTTAAGGTCACATGGACAGTGCTAAAGCCAATGGTCAAACAAATCCCAGCATGAATTACATGATTCTTGTCAAATACAAGAACTCAATTTTCGAACAGAAGTGAACATCTGTTCCATTTATTTACTTATCACAGTTTTGATATGGAAACTAGTGTTGTCTTTGCCACAAACAAGTTCCTTATCACTGAAGGTTTTTATTATTATTATTATTATTATTATTATTATTACACAGACGTAGAAGGAAAATCAAAAAATAAAGATAAAAGAGCTAATTGCACTGGAATTGCAAACTGATATAGTGAGATTGAAGTTCGATATTGAATTCTACAAAAAGGATTACCATCTTTCTTCTGCAGGTGTGTTTGCTTTATCTTTCACTCACGTAATATATTATTATTTAAAGGGAAAAAACAGACACAACGAGATGGTATTTGAAGTGTGTAGGCCTTTCTGAGTGCAAGTGCACTTTCCCTCTCCTTCATTGTTCATAATGGGGTAGCATACTTAAAATCGTGCCTTTTAAGATTTGTTCTTTCTGGAGAAAGGGGCAAAAGATGCCACTGCACGGGACGGCAAACTGCCTAGGGCAGCCCTGTGCAACAGAAGGTATTGTACGTACTTCATGAGGATTAACAACAACAAATGACAAATAGAAAAATATCATAGGATCAAAAAGATACCAAATATAGAACGGCTATCCTTGTTTAGGCCTTCAAAAACGTATCTTCTCTAACTGTTGGCCAACCACCAATATCATCTTTCAACTTTTGGCGAAGACCAGACTTAGACATTCTCTTAACATTAAGTCAGAGTTATCGATTGCAGATGTTTTCATACAATAATCATCGCTACAAAATATCTAATGAAAAATTCCATAATTCTAAATACTAAATAAAAAATAACACATGATAATCTAAATGACTACATACTTGACAGCCTGTGCCATTTCCTGAGCAGCTTTCTTTCTCTTCTCAGCGTTATTATGTAGCAGCTGGTGGAGATCAATCCCTTGGCAAAACGAACTGCCCGTGGAAGACAAAAGCACAACGCGACACGTCTCATCCTTCCGGCATTGATGCAGAGCCTCGCGTAGTTCACGCAACACCTGAAATATTTTGTGATATTAATCAAACAATTCCAGTACTCTTACTTACAGAAATTAAAACAACATATAAATAAATTTCTGTAATTAGAGTGAAATCCTTAGATTTAGATATCGTCCACTTTGGATACTCAAATTACAATCTGGTTACTTCAATGCAAATAAGAGAAATGTGTGATGGAAAAAACAAAGAACAATATTTGAATGAGTTTTACGGCCATGTACACAAAAATATATCATCATCATCATCATCATCAAAGGTATTTTTCTTTTTATTAGCAGGTCACTTGCCACAGCTGAGAAGCTTCCATGCTCCACGGTCCTTCGTTAGCCTCTTCGTCTTCATGTATGATCTTTTTGCTTTTATATTGTCCATTAATTATAGTCATCCCTTCGCCCCACCCTCTTTCCTGCCACCACGTCCCTCATGATACAGTTCCTTCTTAGCCAATGTCCCAACCAGTTTCTCTTCCTCTTCTAAATAGTATCTAAAATTGTTCTTTACTTCCCCCACCATTTCTAACACTCTCTCATTCGTTTTCCGTTCAACTCAGCTAATTCGTTCCATTTTTCTCCACACCCACATTTTGAAAGCTTCCAGTCGTTTCTCATCGCTTTTGCGTAATGTCCATGTTTCTGACCCATACAGTACAATAATCCACACGAAGCATTTTATGAGTCATTTCTTCAACTCGTTAATCAAGGTCCCACAAAACAGTATTTCCCTCCTCCTAAAGGTTTATTTCGCCATTCCCATCCTTGCTTTTATTTCACGTTCACATTCACATCATTACTAATAATACTACTCAGGTATCGAAAACTAGTCACCTGTTCTATTTTCTGCCGTCCTACTTCTATATTTGACACCGACCCCTTCGTTCCAATCACCATGGCTTTTGTCTTTCTAACATTTATTTTCGTCCCATATTCTTTACAGCCCTTCAAGTTTTCTAACATCTTATTGATTTTCTCTTAATAATTATTAATTCATTAATTAACAGAGAAAGCTTAAACACTGCCTCTTATACATACGTATGACAAGAAGTTCAAGGCAATGTTTTTGAAGCGTAAGTTTTGCCTCACTTCTGCAAACAAAGTTATTTGTGTTTTTAAAGGAACAAGCTTTTGGAATTCTATTCCTACATTTATTAGCTTTATGACATGAAAGGAGCTTCAAACAGAACTCGGAATTACCATGCTATTATTTCGCTTCGAAGTGTGAGGAACAAAGAATGTTACCGTACTCTTTTCATGTAAACAGTGACAAAAGAATCAGTATAAATTTAAATGTTGGTTTGTAATTATACGCACTTTCTCAAGATGAGCTTTCAATTTAAAGTGGGATCCGAACTACTATGACACAAAAACTCTTTTGCGTACCTGCGTAAAGCAGTCGCTAACAATCTCGGGTTCTATTCCTAGTGAGGACACTTGGTCGAAAAAGTGTAAAGCTTTTCTAGGACAGTCATCCTGATTGAGGTTTTCCTGAGTTTTCCTCGTTCACATCAGGCAAATCCAGAATGGTACCTAACATAATAGTCTAAGACCGCTTTCTTCCTTCCCCATTCCGTTCTTCGTCCCAATCTGATCGCCGAGGGGCGTCATCCCTTAAACCTGCCAGGTTGACTGTCCATAAATGCCGAAAGCCCAGAAATCTAATTCATAATCCTAATTTAAAATGCTTTTCTCAAAAGTGACCTTGGACTTGCGCACCAAAGGCGAAAACGTAACCTGGTTAAGTCACTGAAGATGATCTTTACATCACGATTACATCTTATATGCTAACGAAGAGGAACCTCTCACTGACAGTCTAACCCGAAACCACGCACAATAAAGCGAGAAAGCTAACATTGGGAAAGACTCGAGTTCCAAATGGTTTGAATACTAGATATGGTAATTCAAATTCTAAGCATCAGTTAAATGGAAGTCTGCGGAAGCTTCTCTTCGAAAAGCGCCTGTGGCTGGAGGCAATACTTCACCCTATTCTGCATTTCCTGGTCCAAATGGAAGTGGGTTTTTCTTCTTTTGTTCAGCTTTCCAAATACTGAAAATTGCGTGGGGTCGGTTCAGGACCGTACGCTGATAGATCCTGGCTATGTAAAGCCTAGCGTTATCATGAAGAACGGTAACGCACTAGAAGATCACACCCTTGATCTTTATCTACTGCCACAACGATCCAAATGTACGATGTGTTAAAGTATCGATCGGCACACATGGTCGCATCTTAAGAATTTCTTAAGAAGTCCTCGGTGGTTGAGAACAACGTCGTTTACTTCCCCTTCATTGGACAGATCCATCTAGATGAGTGTTACTAGACAGAACCTTATTCAGATTACATCTAGCCTTGGTGGTGAGATAAATTAGCATATACGTTAACTGAATTAGACTCCTTACATTAGTACACGATTCAAAATTATTATTATTATATGTTTCGACATATTCTAGTGTCTTCTTCAGTAGTTCATAACCAAGCTGCATACCAAATTCATTCAAGGATCTTCTACTGTGTGACTATGTTGGAGTACTGGTAGTTGATGAGATGTGAATCAACGCAATACTTCATACCTAATTAACTATTCTAGAATATTGTTCCTTACCTTGATCTTCAAAATGCTGACAGTTCTCAGCAAAAATTCGACGCTCAATATTACTTATTCAACCATCTATAATTATTGAGAGGAACAAAAGTTAGCATCTTTGAGTTTATTGATATTCCATGATAGTTCAACAAAAGATCCTCTAATGAGTGTAATGTGCAACATAATTATGAATTACTGAAGAAGATATTATTACATGTCGAAATAATGTAATAATAATTTTGAACCGGATACTACGGTAAGAATTTTAATTCATTTATTCTATGTCAATTCTATAAAGTCCATAAACAAATAGGAGGAAGTTATTTATTATTTTAGGAATATCACTGTAAATATTATCTTGAGACCTCTTCTATTTGAGAATAATATGCTTTTAAGTCTAAGCGTCATGACGAACGGTCAGGAATAACGGTGAATACTAAGGTTCTCAATTTCACACTAGATTTATTCTAATTTTAACTCAATGTTGCTGTTCTGTAAAATTAAAATTTCTGTACTTATCAAGCAATTTATTCTTCGAGGGCATATTTATTGATTCATACATATTTACCAAAATCTAAAGAAAACAATCAAATCACACACACAAATAAAAAGGTGTACCATCAGTTCTTTCTCCAAACGTTTCATCCGATAGACAGAGAAAAATATACGAAGAAAGAAAGAAAAAAAAAACGAAAATTAAATAATATTAATGAAATGAAATTGAAATCTTTTAGTTTTACGTCCCACGATATTAATGAAATGACTGGACCGGTAAGTGTATAAGATCGTGTAACGTCCCACGATTACGCACCGAGGTTAAGGGAGATAATTATAATGAAGGTGGACGACGAAAGTTGGAAGAAACGGGATAACTTAGAGAAAACCCACGCTCACAGTATTCCCCGACACAAAGACACCCCTAGAGGAAGGTGGGATTGAATTTGGAACTTCAAGTACCAGGGTGTTCTACCACTGAGTCACCGTGACACGGGAGGAATGTTAAAAGAAAAATACTAATTAACGAAGAAAATAAATAAATTATGGAGAATATACGTATATTATATTTAATAAAGTTCGGGCCTGGGATGGATTTTATAATTTCACTCTTACGGTAGAACTTAGGGGAGGGGAGAGATACTTAAAAATGATCGAAAATGACCGATATCAGTGTAGAATCCATTGCTTTCGGGGTCGCTGAGATGAGTAGTGCCGTTTAAACCCCAATTAAGCCCTGCAACTTTGGGGAGAGGGAGAAATATAAATGAGTTGTGCATTTAAAGTGTTTATTTCAAATCAGCGAACGGGGTAATCAACGCTAGTATATATATATATTATAATGGGTCATGCACAATGCAAAGTACGTAATATAAAGAAATTCGCAAAGACAGAAATATATACTCTGTATACGGAAAACGAACAGAGTACTAAGGTAGACTGAAGATGGTTAAGACTAGAAGGGTTCGTAGATATATGGCCCCACCTCTTCCTGAGAGGCATGTGCTTTCGCGGAAGGTGTCAAATATACTGTTATAAAGAGTTGTGCGCATCAAGAGAGGTAGGTTCTGAGTGCACCCACTGTTCACCCTTCTATGTCGACGGAAGTCCTCCTCTGCATCAGCTATTATCGATACTCCTGCAACGCTCAAATTCCGTATCTACCTCTGCAGAAAATACAGTTCTTCTCTGGTTACATCGGATTTAAGTTTAACAGCGAGGCTATCTCAGACAGGGACAGCTTAGCGTGGATACACATGAGGTTCCACCAGTCGAACCCGTATCTCCTAGCCACGAGGGAGAGGCTTCTTCGTAAGACCTGCACACTCCGCAGAAGTATCATCAAAATCTTTAACCCAGACCCTTCCATGCCTCTCAAAAAAATGGGAGTACGATTACATTATCATTTTATCCACGAATCAATTCTCTAGTTTTGACCCTACCTGACTACACGTAAGTTGATAAATGGGGTTTAGTGTCTCGTTCAGCAGCGAGGCTATATGAGACGTGAACCTACAGCTTATGTAAAATCCAAACTAGGTGAGATCCCGCTCCTACCTTACCTACCTACAGTAGTTCTATTTCCCAAACACCAATTTTTACTTACACACTTTGCATTCCGCATTATTTCTAATTATTTTCATTACTTTTTAAAACGTTGTTAATATATATTCCCTTTTCTATTGTTCTATCCTACTCTCTCACCGATTCATTCGTCCCATTTGTTTTTATCTGCCAGTACTCTCTCTCTACCTTCAACCTGCTAAAATATCGCTCATCTAAAACATCTTATTTTGCTTTCTATTCTTCCTACTTATTCGCACCTTTATCTGGTAAAGCAGTTAGCGAAAACTTTTACATTCATGACTTTTTCTTTTCAAAGCTCCCCCACATCTCTGCCTTTGCTCCTTACAGCAGTCACGATTGTGTGTGTTAATTTTTCTCTGTCTCATTCGTTTTAGTCTATCTTCGAAAGTAGAAGTGAAGCCATGACTTACCTGAACATTGAAGCTGTTCTTCATTTTTGTAGACGCAGGTGTTAGTATAATCTGCACCAAGTTTTCGTAGCGACGCAGATTAATTTCTCGGTAAATAAATGTGCCTGCACATTGTCGAATGCTTGACCGTTGTTTGGCAATCTCCTCGCCATCAGTGCCTTTTCTCTTCTGCTTCAGGTTGGCATTCTCTAAGGTCTTCACTAAATTGGAATAGCCTACAATAAAACACAACAAAATGAACAGAATTCTCTTAACACCTTCATTAAGTCTACAATGAAACAGAATAAAATTAACAGCAAAATACGCTAACGATAATTTGTATGTTTACATCAGTTTTTGTTGAAGTGTATGCAGTGAAAATCAATCTAAAATGCTTACCGAACTGCTATAAAACCTAGGCTGAGATATAAAGTTGAAAAATGCACTGCAACATTTCAGGGTCATAACAGACCCTTGCTATGGTCTTGCATCTATAGAAGCTTTTTTTTTTTTTTTTTTGTGTGTGTATTTTTTAAAATTCTATTGCGCCTCAACATTATGTACATTAGAAATACTACACGCATCAAAATATTTTAATAAACATGATTCACAGGACCAATCACATTAATTCGGTTGGTGCGGATGGATGTCACTTTCAAAGAAAGAAAAAAAAACAGTTGGTTAGAGCAGTTTCGGGTAACAGTAACACATTTTTGTCATTTCTCAGCCAACGATTGGGTTTCATGAAGAAGTAAGTCCGGGCTTTGCGATGCGAGGAAGTCGTCAACCGCACGTTGCAATCCCATCATCCTGAAAGCTCTTCTCTACCAAGGAGTGATAAAGATGCTGGAACAGGGTGCTACTAAAATTTTAAAATGAAATTTCATGACTTTTTCGTGACCTTTCCATTAAAAACCATAAAATTTCGTAACATTCTCAAGGACGAATTTGGGTGCGAATTAGGCTGAATTTTTATGCATGCGATAGAAGCGTACTTTGCTTGCGATTTGGTAACAACTAAAGCCGATCACAGATATTTTTGATAATGAATTTTGACGTTTTATAGAACAAAATTTTCCAGTCTGTACTTATATTAGTACAGATAAAAAAGAATCATGACCCAAAAGCTAATTTCGTGACCTTTTTCTTGACTTTCATGGCCGTTTTCTGATTTCGTGACATTTGGTGACTTTCATGACTGATAGGCACCCTGTGGAAGAGGTGGTTGTTTGTGGGAGAGACGTGAGTGAGAGTTTCATACTAAAACACACACAGAGTTCGCAGAGCATTCATTGTTTTACAACATGACGACACCGTGTCTACTGACAATTACTGGATGCCTCCGAACACACTGCCTGGAGTTGAGCGCAAGAACGATGCGCGGTGACCGTTCAGCATTGACGGGGAGAGACAAGATGTACCTCTCCCACTACAGAGCACCATACCAGCAACATCTCTGCGGATGAAAGAATGATTTTGGAAACCGTCCTGGATGCTGATCACGTTCCAAGAACTGTCCTGACCGTTTATCATTGTCATTTCAAATCTATTTGTCACCAAAAGTAACAATCTAATGCAAGAAATCTTCCTTATTAATTCTATAGACTTAAGAGAACTAAATCCTTTAGACAGCGATCCTTGCTGACCATGTCGTCTCATGTAGAACTCAGGAATCTATTTCATTATCGAACGACAGTGATATTATGTACGCCCAACTCAACTGCAACTGCAGGAATTATTTTCCGAGGGTTCGGTTCAACATGTTCCTAACAAGCTCATCCGAATATGTTGGTCAGTGAACACGGAGCTCAGTTTTTAATGTTATGTCACCGTTGGGAAATTTAATGATATATATGATTTGTTTATTCAGCACTGCTGGTCCAAACACGCTGTTGCTATTTTTCGCGGCTAGATGTAGAGAACGTCCAGTTTCAACTCGTAACGGAAAATCAGTCGCGACTAAGTTCTCCATGGTGCACTTTCACAATACCCTGTTCAACAACACAATGCCTCCTGACTAACTGAGCATCTCAACCTGTTTTCTCTCAACATGTACAGAATATGTGGCATTGTATGTGTGTTTTTGGTCCATTCGTTCGTTACGATACAGAGGGTAGTTTCTATCAGACAAAATTGGACATCTCAATCACAAAACCCCAACACAAAAGATACAAAAAGTTGAATTTCACGCAATAACAGGTCATACCATGAGAAAATTACAGTCCCTTCCAATTTTAAAACTCCTTCAGTACCTAATGCCAACAAATACCAAAGTATATCGTATCAAATTATACGTAAAAGGTGTAACAGGCGCTAACTATTACCATAATTATTAGTGGCTTCAGACACAGTTTGTCTATTCTAGCGTAATATTTTCCCATAAATTGCATTCATCTAATCTATTTATAAATATCTTGCATTCGAAATCGTATTGCACAACCTCAGTTCAAAAATACACAGGATTAGTCTTCAAGTTTTTGAAGATATGCGGAGCAAAGAAAGAAAAAGAAAAAAAAAAAAGAAAATGAAAAGAAAACCTGCATTGATTTTTCTCGAGAGTAGGTAATTGTCTTCCTCGTTGGTCTAGTGTTAGCGCATCTGCCTTTGGAGCAGGTGGTCTTGTGTTGAATTCCCGGTGGGAGAGTATTTAAAAAATTGAAGCATTACGTTGGGTTGGATTCTACCCTGAGCTATAGGTCCAGGTCTCATATAGCCTCGGTACTAAAAACTGGCGCTAAACTTCAATAAAGAAGCAAGAAACAAGTAGGTAATGCCACTTAAGTCGACTCCAACGAAAATTTCATCTAAAACATTCTCTTAGGGGGCCGCCATGTTATTCATTTCAGATTTCCTAGTTTGTCCCTTATTCCTTCAAAAACCGAAAACGAATCACTTGGAAGGTTTGAAATATAGTTGTTCTTTGTAGAAATATACAAGTGATAAATGCACGGATAATTCTGTACTTGATTATTGATCAATAAATCTTCCCCTCTAATATAAGCGAAGTAGCTGAAAATTATTACCACTCGAAAATACAGATACAACTTAAAAATATACAAGGACATCAAAATAGATAATATCATGAATGGGTTATTATTATTAATATTCCCATGTTTCCTACTAGTATGATCAGGTTATGCGAGCCTTATATGATAGTAATGATGATACGTTCGTCCGTTACTCCACGTGATAACTCTTTAACGAAAGCGGATTTCCGTAATCTGTTTTCTACAACAGATAGCTAGACCAATTATTTTGGCCGAATTAATGGAGACACTTCGTTCACATATTCACAGGTAGCGGTGATATTAACGTGCTGTATCGTTTAAAAGCCTAAGATTCCTTAGCTTCTATGCAACCTGAACAGCAGCAAACCATTGTTGGTTGCCTACGATAAAAAGACAGGTAAGTTTTCTTACTGCAAAATTTAATTAGTCTTTTAGTTTAGCTCGATCACCTTCACTGACTTTACCAGAGTATTTTTTATAATTGCGGTGAGTAGTCAGTACGGCATCTATCTATCTAGCAGAAGACTAGGATTCGAGCCCCGATGGAGATGAGAGGTTTCTCTCCTTCTACCCTACTTGTAAAATGAGCAGTTAGGCGGGGGGGTGGAGGATAAAGGCGACCGGAGCGTGATGTTTACTGCATCTCTTGTGTGCACTTAAGGCTAGAAAGCGTCGAAACATTTGCACTCAGTTCTTAGAGCTTTTATGACCTTTCAAAAATGTAGGATTGCCAGATATTAACTTTTCCCCTAAATTTTAAGTTTTTTGGGGGCAAGTTTGACCTTTTTATTTTCCCCATAAAATAATTTCTTCAGTTTTTAAATAAACAAAAGAAAGCTACCCACAGATACTTTTAAAATCTTACTATAAGTTAAATAAAAAAACAGAGGAACTGTTTTCTCACACACTTTTAACAAAGTAACCCAATGACATAAATTAATATTCCGAGAAAAAAAGGAACACCGATTGCGTTTTTATTTCATCGCCACAGCAACCTTATGTTTAAGAATAGTTTGGTGTCAACATCTTAAGTCATCACTTCTCAAGATCATCGCAATCATATCGTAGTTTCGATTAATCATCAGACACTGATGCCAGGAACACACGATAGTATGAACCAATACAAGCACAACTCCAAGTCGTCGTAATTTTCGGTTATGTCCTACACGGAATTCTTAAACGCATACACAAGGATTTGCGACTGTTAGAGAGGTACGAAATCTTCGCTAAAATACAATTAAAATGCAACAAAGATTTGTGTCATATAACTGGTTGGTTGCAGTTTAGTTTAGTGTCCCTTTCAGCATCGAAGCTACGTGAGACGAAATAAAAAATGAAATGAAATCTTTGAGTTTTACGTCCCACGGTTATGCTGGTTAGGCTAAAGGAGACAGTGATTATGAGAAAAGAATGAAATGGTGGAATGAAAAAAGTGGGAGGAAACGGGAGAACCCCGAGAAAACCCACGCACATGGTGTTTGTCCACCACAAAGTTCACTTGGTGGGAGCAGGGTTTGAACCCGAGGTCTCATGCACCAGAGGTGAACGCTCTACTACTGAGCCACCGCGGCCCCCTACGTGACACGAAGAAAGGATCCAAACCATATGAGCTCCCACCAGGAATTGTAATATGACATACATTATTGTGTTTTCCATATTGCAATTATTGCAATTACTTAATCTTGTTCTAGTTTCCAATTAAAAGTATTCTACGTTACTACATGAAATCACGAAGGTCTATGTAAGTTCTAAATATCATATTATATATATATATATTGTAAGGTTCCACGTGTTTTTACCACGAAGACGCCGTCCATCACCAACGGTCGGCAAGTGACAAGAGATCAACGAAGGTAGTCGACACATTAGGATAAAAGAAGACAGCACACCACAAAAGATATCAATCTCGTCCGAGTGATCTAACCACCAATTCTCTAAGACGCCTAGTCATTGACAATTCCAACTCCCCTCTCTAAGACGCACGGTCACTGAGAGGCACCTAGCCTATATGCCCTAAGACGCATGGTTATTGGACTCCACTAACAAACTTCGTCTCCTTTAGCCTAGCCGGGGACGTAAAAATGAAAGATTTCATTTCACCAACAAACTTCCAAATAATTAGAGGATTTTGTACTTATTTGTAATATTTTATATTCAAGAAGAAAACTTTTATAATAAAAGGTGATGGGGGAAGTCCAAACTCCCGTGTATCATCTTTTAGCTCTACGCTAAAAGACAGAAACTTTTACAATATATATTCCTTCTCCTCCCCCTCCCCTGAAAATCGTAAGTTTCTCTCTCTCTCCCTCTCACACACAAAATCTGGCAACCCTAAAAGTAAACTATTTAACATTTTACACATTTCTATTAAATTTATTAACATTAGGTTCTCAAGAAAGAATGGTGGCGTTTCATGGTGCTGCTGTGAACGACTGCTGACATTTAAGTGTTTGAATAATATACCATTTCATCTAGCAACTTAAATAGTTTTATTATTCAGTGAAAAAACAAATCCAGTATTGCCAGAATCCAATATGCTGACAAAAAAAAAAAAAGTTACAGTGCGTTTAGTATGTTTCTCTGTGTGTACACTTTGCAGCACGACTACGTCCAGGCGATAATCACTTGAACACCAGTCCCTGTCAAGCATGCCTGGCGTAATAATGTCAAATGGCTCTTCAATCTTACTTTTAGGTGGTTCACATTACCGACTTCAATACGGTACACAATGCCTTTCATAGAACCTCACAGAGAAAAATTCAATGGTTGAAGTCGAGGCTTCTTGGGGCCCAAAGAATGGGCCTTTAACGTTCGACCCATTTACCTGCAAACGAGTCCGAAGCATATTGGCACTGTTAAGCCAGACATTCTTGACATAATCTTGTGCGAACTCATAATCGCCTAGACGTGAGCGCACTGTAAATACTACACACACACACACAGATATAGTGACGTACTTTAACATGTTTTTGTCACATTATAGTGGTTTCTGGCAGCACTGCACTTATTTTTGCAACTGAATGGAGTTGCCAAAGAAACAGCGTATCATTCAATACCCAAGTGGCATCACTTTAGCACAACAGCTCCACGAAACATCGCCATTCTTTCTCGAAGAAGTTAAAAAAAAAAATTATTGAACGCTCGATAATTATGATATGAACTATACTGCCTTATTTCCACCCTATTA
Organism: Thermobia domestica; assembly: GCF_964235325.1. Classification (NCBI taxonomy): domain Eukaryota; kingdom Metazoa; phylum Arthropoda; class Insecta; order Zygentoma; family Lepismatidae; genus Thermobia; species Thermobia domestica. The sequence goes on from NC_137471.1 coordinate 123,507,677, forward strand.
GAACAACTTAGTTCTTAGTTCTTGCAAATAGCATTTTGCAAATACTTTAGAATACTTTCGATAATTTATAGACTTCGAATTACTCACTATAATTCAAAGCGACTGGAACCACATAGAAAATGCTGAAGAAATCGCTCAATAAAAGCATAATTTAAGACTGAACATAGCTCACATACTTTCTAATCTCTAAAGAAATTACCAAGATCTTACTTACTTGCCGCATTAGGACTCAGCGGTGCTGAAATCTTCGTGTCTTTCTTCGACGCTGCATTTCTAATGGGCGTTGGACTCTTTGAACTTCGACTAATTGAAGGTGAGGATGGGATGCTTCCTCCGCTGCCTTTTTTCTTTGATTTTATGTCTGTGTTGATGGATAACGTTAGAGGAACTTCCGGGCCTTTACTGTCGCCTTGTGTACTCGACGATGCAACCGGTTCAGATTTCGAACTTTCACCTTTTGATGACGAGTCTGGTCCAACTTTTTTCTTTACTTTTGGTCCCTTTTTAGCCATTGTACCTAAAAGCAGTCCTTTTCTAAAATTTTTGGACATTTCGGTCTTTAACTTCATTTTCATAGCTGCACTGATCTTTTTCTGCTGTGGTGCCTGCTGCTGAGTTATCACAATCGTTTTCTTTCTCACCAGTAACTGTTGCTTCTTTGCTTTCTGACTGATGCCAAGCTCTTTGCATTTCATTGCAAGTAGCTGTTCCGGACTATGATTCTGAAAATTACGAACTATATTTTCCGCCGGAATAATCGCCATTGTGTCGTCTTTTTTCTTTTTATCTTTTAACAGTGATATTTTTCTAGGCTTCTTCATTGACACTGGTGGTTGCATACCTTGATCCAAACCCTGAAGTTTCTCGGTAAGTTTTTCACTCAAATTACAAACGGTAGTGCGAGTTATATCAATATTAATATTTAGCGGTTGACTACTATCTTTGGAATGGATTTCTTGAGCAATTGTTGAGCGTTCGAATTCGAAACTGGCTCGTCTTGTCGGACTTCCACTGCGACTTGAGAAAGAACTACTCGAGGAATGTCTGTGAATTATTCTGGACGCTTCCGCTGGCAATCGAGATGGGAAAACGAAGGACTGAGAAGGTGAAGGGGAATCCAAAGGTGTAAGGATGGGCGTTACTTTATCTTCGTCTTTGACGTCCTCAGTCGCATTGTCCACCTGATGATTTGGTTCCATTACGGGATATCTCTGTGTTGATGCAATAACTTTACGATTAGCTCGCGTTGACAAATGACGTGGACTTGACGACGTACTTAAGCGTAGAACAGCATTCTTCACAAGTCGAGACTTCAGGTTCAACTCTTGCTTGTTCTGACGTCTTACTTGTTTGTAAAATACTCTTCCCGATGTACTGCTACCTTTTAGCTCAACCGATGTGCGTCTCCTTATTCTATGAGGAGGAGCTCCTTGATCCGCTTCCAGTAGAAGATTAATCGCACCTTCATCCATAAACAACTTATCCAATTCCCTCATCTTGGATCGTTTTCGTTTTGTAGATTCTTCGGACGCCGACGCATCGAACGTTTCGAAACTAGATACACTAGCTGTTGTTTTTAAAGAATTGGTCAAGGGGAGCTCATTCTTTGTAAAGCCGTTGCTTAATGAAGTGTTACACGATCGATTATCCTCCTTCCCTGCAGGTAACGCTACATCTACAACTGTATCTTTGCTGGACAGATTAGATTTAGTCGGTGAGCTAGGCGTAGGCGTTCTAGTAGGACTTCTTGAATTTATTGCCTCTTGTAGTAGACCAAATTCTTTACTGGACTGATTAGATTTTGCCGGGGAACTCAGGACAGGTGTTCTAGAAGGACTTCTTGAATTTACTACTTCTACTGGGCCCACTTCTTTACTAGACTGACCGGATTTAGTCGGCAAGTGCAATACAGATGATCGAGCTGAGTTCTTACTAGTTTCTTGCCTCCCTGTACTAACGCCGGGTACACTTCTTAATACACTGGAAATCTTAGGTGACTGACTTTCCGGTCTTGCGATTGCACTACTCTCCGAAGGTACTTTATTTGGTTCACTATTATTGCTTAGCTCCTTTGCTACGGAACTATTTGTAACTTTGCCATCGTTTTGCTCAATAGACGAACTTACTTGTGCATTACTTTGAAGAGTGAGGCTATTATTACTTGACGACGGTTCTTCTAACACTGCTTGTCTCGCTCCCTTTTTGATTGGTGTCTTCCGCTGCCTTTTAGGCTTTGGTTCCTTGTCATCTTTACCCATGTCTTTTTGACGTTTGGAAACTCTCAAAGTAGTTTGTTCTCGAGGTTTCCTCTTCCCCGTCAGTCTTTGAACAGTCTTACCCTTAACTCCTTTCTTTACAACTTTCTTCACAGATTCGCTTGCAATTTCCGTATTATTTGCTTCCGGTTCGGTAACATATGCCTCTTGCTTTATAGTTACTTCACTTTCACCGTTTACCAACGGTGTTGTGGCTTTCTTCAAACTCCGTTTTCTACTTCCTTTTCCCTTCCCCTCCTTTGTTTCCTCTTTGTCTTCTTTCACGTCATTTGTTACACTTTCGTCCTTCTTCGGTATAGATGGTGTCACAGTGAACTTGGTCATGCGCTTCTTAACCACCTTTTCCTTTGCTTTTGGTGTTTTTAAGAGTCTAATTCCTCTTTTCCTTGTGGCTACTACTTTCACTACTTTCTTTCGTACACCTCCTTTCTTCACCACTGATTTCTGATTTTCCGAAGAACTTGTTTCCGACTTTTTCTCACTTTTCTTCCTTGAACCAACGCCCTTTTTCGGAGTCATCTTTGGTATTTTTTTCGGGGGACCTACATCACCGTTGCTTAAAGGAACTTCGTCTTCCTGTTTAACCTCGTCGATATGATTAGCATTCGCTTCCACACCGTTCTCCAACTGCTTCACCTTTTTCCGTTTCGTCTCAAGTTTTCTTTTCCCACTCTTAGGTACTTTTTGGTGTTTTGCATCTTCTTTCGAGATATCTAAGGCACCATTACTGACTTCTGAACTTTGATTTGCTTTCGCTTCACCCGAATTTTCATTTCCTTTGCCATTCTGAACGACTTCCTTTTCCTTTTCTTGTGCTTTATTCTTTCTAGGGCGCCTCGTCCCACCTTCCTTCTTTTGGCGTCGTGGTAGCTCCATCAGCTGCTTCAACGCCAATTCTCTTTCGAGGGCTGGATCTAGTTTTAATGGACTTTCCACTTGACGATCGGAGTCAAAATCTGACCTGTCCTCTCTCCACGACTGCTCAATGGACAGAGGATCCACTGTATCCATGTCAGGAGCTGTAGAAGGGTCTGGAACCATCGAGCCTATTTCTTGGCCATCCAGTAAACCTTGATGAAAACGACCCATTACTGAAGGGTGCATTTTTGTTTCTACTGGGGCCAGTCTGTCCTGTGGAGTAATTCTATTTGCTAATCTATGCGTAAACTTCAACGCAAGAAGATAATCATTACCGTCTGGCGATGCTGTAAGAGGATTTCTCTTTAAAGAACGCTCAAGAAGTTCTTGTGCTATTTCTTCCTGGGTAACAATCTGACTGGTTAGATTTCTGTACGGTACTTTGACTCCTAAGCGTGGCTTTTGTAGTTTCCGCCCACTAGACACTATATCATCAGTAGGATTATCCACATTACGGCCCATAAGATGTGGCGGTATCACAATCTGACGGTTAATAGAAGAATTGTCCTGGTCTCCCCTAATCCCAGGTTGCGGTAAATTTAATGTAAGCATTGGTTGAGATTGTCCTGAAATTGTGGGTTTTGTTGGGGATGCTTTGAGGTGTGGTAGAACTTGCGGCGTGGCTGCCGACAGCTTTTCTGGCAGTTCTACAAGGTGTGGAGATCTCTCTGAAGAAGGGGCAAGTTGTGGTGCAGTGGCCGCAGATGCCGCAGCTCCGGGATTATAGCTTCCTGAGCTACTCTTCGCCTGTAAATGCGATCCTATCGCTGAACTCAACCGGTGTGTTGTTGCTGGTTTAGCATATGTGATGTGTTGTGAGGAACTAACTGTAGGCGACTGAGAAGAAAGTGCCTGGCACACACTGCGTGTCGATGGCAACGAACCGATTTGGTAATACGCATTCACCGTTGTCGATCTGGTTGACGGCGAAGAGATTAATGCGCCGGAAGATGGAACTCGTAAAGGCACAGATGACTGTGATAAGGCTGGGTTTGTGGATTTTGCTGGTCTTGGAATTGATGTGGAACCATGTACGTTGTCTAATGTTTTTGATTGATAAACTTGCTTCGTTCCGCTACTCACTTTACTTTGTGTAGCTGAGGTATGTGATTTTGCAGGAGAATATACTCTTGGGGCCCCCTGAGTCTTCTTAACAGGGATATGATCTAAGTCTCTCAGATGGTTTACCTGGTCACTTGGTCTCGGAGAAGCTGGATCGTAAGCGTAGGTAGGGTATCGATTGGTCGACAAAAGTGTTTCATTCTCTGTTCGCATATCACTCTGTAGTGCCATGGCTGCCACTACTTGGATTCTGCAAGCAGTTCCATCAAAGGTGAATTTTCGTACAGATTATAATCGCTAAATATATTACAACGTATACATGTGTGTAGCATATTCCGTCTATAGAAACTGAACAGTACACTGCTTGGCAAGGCACTCATTCATGGCAAGGCACACTTCCAATTGCTTAAATTCTCTTTCACTGTGTCACAATCATAGTATACAAACCTGAAATGAAAAGAAGAAAAAAATATATACACTGGAATCCACTTCCATAAATTTTACACATGTATTAAATAATATCCCTAACATTTTACAACAGAACAATATAATACGTATTGTAAGTGATAAGAAGCACGGGGATTTTTCTTTTTCCTCTAACCTCGAACCAATGCGGCTTAGCCACTGTAAAAGAGGAAAAACCTGGTGGTCGAAGCGTGGTGTTCCTATATGCAGGGATGTTTATAGATGAGTTTTAGGATTCAAGTTATTTTTAAAAATATTTTTATTATAGGAAGGAGGGCATAATTTTTCATTGAAAATGGCACAATCGAACTGTACCTATACCATAATAATGATTTTAAGTATACTAATTGTGAAGAATTTAACATGTATAACATTTTAAAATAACTAACTGTCGTAGCAAAGAATGTATTCAGTTTTGATTGAAAGATCAAAATTGTGGCGGGAAGCGAAAGCTGATATAGACGGATTCTATTTCAAAACAAGGGGGCACAGCTACCACTTGAAGTAGCCTCTTGTGTATGACACAAAACAGTGTAGGAACTCTTATTATTTTTTGAGGAGGAAGGTAGGACAACCTGGACATCATTTGGATGTTAAGCGCAAGCACTTGTGTGGAAGGTACGGAGTTGTACCTTTACTATAGTTGCTAATGCTAGAAATAATCATTTGCAACTCTATCCATCACGACTCTGGAACTCACTAAAGAAATAATAAACACTTCTGACCAGAGTATATACACTTGTTTATTAAAAACTAAACTCAGTGTAACAGTTTCGACAACTTAACGTTGTCTTCATCAGACACTAACTGAAAGAGATATCAGAGATCAGTGTCGAAACTGTTACACTGAATTTAGTTTTTAATAAACAAGTGTATATACTCTGGTCAGAAGTGTTTATTATTTTTTTAAATAATCATTATACTGAAGTAGGCGTCTAATCGATCGACAACTAAGTGATTTCCAAGAGTTCCCTCGTGGCTATATGGATACCGAACACGTTCTTCTGCGTGAGAGACCTGGCTTCGATTCTCGGCGGGATCTCATGTAGTTCGGAACTGACGTTAAGCTATATATACAAGTCTTATATAGCCTTGCTGCTAAAACGAAAGCTAAACTCAAATCTAACTAGCTGATTTTCAAATACTGATCTGCAAATTATTTTGCCGATCTCCTTGGTTAAAATGGATATCTATTATTTACAAGCAATACAGTGTATAATTTTCAAATATAAACAATAATAAATGGTTGTTGCAAGATATGAAAGGAGTTACGATATTGATGTACGTTGTTACCAACTAGCTGGAAAAGTTAAGTTTGAGTGCAGCGAAAATCGTCATTCTTTAAATAACAATAATAAAGTTGTAAGTATACAATCAATTTTAACAAACAGAACTAAAATATAATACTGAGATCAGCAAACAACCAATTCGATTTTATAGTAGCATGCGGTTAAAATTCTCCACGGTCTGGAAAATGTTATCTAAATCTAGTTTCTGAAACACTACCCTAGCGTGATGATTGTTGGTGAAAATAAAGCGTTCTCGTTTGGATTTCTCTCAAATTCAACATTGTCTAAAATCGACAGGAACATTAATAGAAAACTATTCTCATCTAAGTTTTAGGCCTACGTCCTGCGGTCCTAAGCTAAAGGAGACAGTGATGCGGGGAAGTGAAGGAAATGATGGAATGAATAAACTGTGAGGAAACGGGAGAATCCCGACGAAATCCACGCACTCGGTGTTTACCCACCATAAAGTTCACTTGGCACGAGCTGGGATCGAGCCAAGGACCCCATGCACCAGAGGTGAACGCTCTATTATGAACCACCGCAATAAATAGATTCAAGCACCCAGTACAATATGCATACATTTATACCCTCTAATACATTACAAAAAATTCATTTTGAGTAGTACAATTGAAATGAAATATTTAAAAATATCTTAGCATGTCCTTTAGACTAAACGAAACTGATTAATGAATGTGAAGGCTTATGAAAAAAATCATGGAATGATAATGTAGGAGGAAACGGAAGAACATCGAGAAAAACTACGGACATGATCTTTCACACCATAAACTCCTATGACCTACGATCGAAGCAGTAGTCACGAATAGCTTTCACCATTTACACCAAACTCTTTAACAGGAAAACCGCGTTGTTCATAATAAAGCTGCATTGTTACTAAACTCTCCGGTGTATAGAACGTCAAGGTCACAGTCTACTCATCAGACTGAATACACACCTCCATCGCATGTATACCTTAGAAAAGGGGTGGTTTTGACTGCCCCACCCTGTATACGAGAGCGCTCCCCAGTCATGCTTAAATATTTCATCTTTACAGTAATTTTCTACAGATCAGAATTATTTCTTACTTCCTAATAACGATTAGTCTGTTATTTTTTTTAAAAAAAGCAAGTTTTAAAACTAATAATTTTGTACTTTTATTGTTAGTAGATTTTCTATTCTATTTATTTATTTTTAAGGAAAGCATTTTTTTTTTTTTTTTTTTTTTTTAGTGAGTTACTAAAGTTGAGAAAATCTGAAATGATGTTCGAACTTCAGAATGTTAACCCCTGTGTACTCGACAGTTCCGCTTAACTCAAAAGTAAAGGTGGTTGTATATGGAAAGACGGATATCGATCTTTGAAATCAAACAATAGATCTAACTTTAAAAATACACAAAACTAACAATGGAATTTTACATTATCACCAGATTTACATTGCAGTGCATGAAGTGCAGTATGGCGTCGGGAAAGGAATTAAAACTTAAGGCTGTAACATGGTTTAACTATTGTGTAAAAAGTATTCACTCTTTTCTATACAGTTTCGCAGTTGAAAGGAAGAGTAACCTAACTGTCTAAGCCAACATTGTTTTCTTATTATTATAACGGGAACCCACCTATTTTCATCTAAATTTAAGAGATAGGTTGATGATTTCGCAATTATTGAAACAACGGTAAAACTTGAAACTGTTTCATAACAGATACACATTATCTGTCTATGTCCCTATTCTCCACCAATTAATTAGTCGGTCCACTATCAAGTCAAATGTTCTACTAGTTGGTAACAATCGTATTTTGTAAAACCTCCTCCTCCTCCCCTTCATACTAAGAATACTAAAAAACAAGTAGCTTTATGTGTGTACCACTGAAGAGGTTTTGTTAAGACTAATGAAAGCAACTGAATAGTGCGCAACCAACGTGACGCTTAAGTACGCTTAGGTTGCATACTACTAGGGGGGAAATTTATATTTAATAACACTCTATGGGAGAGAAAAATTATGGGGTGTCGTCATATCTTCGGATCCTCTCCATCAACGGACTTTATTACTAACTATCGACCACATCCACATCCTGGTCACAATTGACGATGATCCTTCCGGTAGTTCTTGATATCTTTTGTCTCCCTAACAGACAGACAGGATACATCCATGCTGGAGTTTTGGGTGGCTAATATAACTCCCTAGAAACCACCCTCGCGCGTCCCACGCTTAATTTCTTGTGCAGTAGAGATATCAAAAAAGTACACTTATTTTGAAATGGAGATTTCTCATTTTTCTTCCTCCTAATAATGTCTTTATTGGAGTGAAGTTCTTCTTTACTCGACTTAGGATACTTCTCTCAGATGCCTGAACCGTTCTCAAGCAAATTTCACATTGTGATTCGAGAGCGTGCGCTGAGTGTTGTAAGGGGCCGTATATCCCGATCGGACATACCACTGAGGAATAATCACCGAAGAATGGAATACCCATAGACTTAACCTTGCAAAAGCATTTGACGCGTGAATTCTAGTTGTAAACAATAGAAAATAGGATTTTCTTCAGCATTAGAAAAGGGTGGAGCTCTTTTAAAAAGTTTTGCTCTGCGAACACAATTTTTCAAAGCCATAATAGTTTTCGCTGATACGCCAAATTCAACTAATTGCATGTCGTGTCCGTTCACGAAAACAAATTGATGCACTAAAAAATTCTATGAATAATCAATAAACGTTGAACGCCTCGCTCCAAATTTGCAATTAATGCATATCTAGTTCAACTACAAACTTCTCTGTCACTCAATAATCCTTTGACTATATATATATATATATATATATATATATATATATATATATATATATATATATAAATCAGAGAATACAGTGCTTGTAACTCGAATTGCAGTGAAATGGTTGATTTGGTTTTCAAGATCACATTGCCTTGCTCACCTGGAACCAATATTATGCAACCAAAATCGGCAGCGTGTTATTTGGGTTGCCTAACTTCAACATCATCAGGGCTTAAAAGTCGCATGCACATCATAATTATTTCCTGTTCCACTACTTCCTTTTGTTTTTACACACGTCATATGGTAAGTTAAAGCAATCTTTGCCATAATATTCAAACATGTTTGCGAAAGCATATAAACTACTTTCTCGAATATGTTGCATGTGTAATATCATAAGTTCTTTCGTCTCAATATTCAACAGGGTTTTCAAAAATAATGTTAAAAATAGTTGTTATTCTTAATGGAAAACAACAACAGAAAAGCTGTTTGTTTAAACCACGATTTTTTGTTTTGTTTAAATAGTCTGCTTTCTTTATTTAAATTACATGTAAATAGAAAAAAGCTTGTTTAACCTTAACGTCTTATACAACAGCGGGACTATGAAGGGGGATCCGAACCACTTCACTGTAGGCACGAGAGAAACTGTCCTCCACCTGGACTCGAACCAAGGACCCCTTGATTAAAAAGATGAAGAGTTTATCGACTCATTCACGTAGAACATCAGATAGAAATACGTTGTACTGATCTTGCATAGCTTCGAATATTTTAAGAGTCCCTTCAAAAGGACAAAAAGCTACACAAGTGTACAGAGTGCAAAAGATCCAATTTAATCCAACTTAGTTCGCAGAGTCAGAAATACAGTGATTTAATTAAATTTGTATATCAATAAAAGATACTAACAATTTGAGTTCGCTCTGGCTCATAACCATCAATACATATACATTCATTCATTCATACATATCCGTGATTTTTTTTTTTTTTTTAATAACAATAAACCACTATATTCATGATCCCTGGCTTTGTAGTGTATAGAATAAGATCTTCTAGATGACCTGAGATATGTGGAAATGTCACTATGAAGTTCACGCGATTTGTGGTATTTCTACTTTTAAATGTATTTATTGTATAAACCAATTTTTCTTAAGAAAGAAAAAAACTACTGTTAAAATTCGAACAGCTCATTATTCGAATACTAGTTATCTCGAATAATTTATTAAAATGTTGAATAATTATTCGAAAAATTTTAACTGTACTAGTTTAAATAAGCCAAACCTGATATTCAAATCTGAACATACTGATTCTTTCTCAATTTTCTAACGTGCGTACTTATTTGTACACGTGGTTCTCGGTTCGGTCCCTCGTTATATATACTCGAATAAAAGATTAGAAAATGATTGGGATTCCATCTGAAGCACTGAGTTCTGTTTCATATGGCTTTCGTAGTGAAAAGATACGTTCAATTAATGAATCATCATCACCATAGGTATTCTGCCTTTATTGGCAGGTCACTTGCCGCAGCTGAGAAGCTTCCATGCTCCACGGTCCTCCGCTAACCTCTTCGTCTTCGCGTATGATCTTTCTGTTTTTATATCATCCATTAATTGTAGTCTCCTTCGCCCCCTCCCTCTCTTTCCCACCACCATACCCTCTAGGACGTCCCTCATGATACAATCTCTTCTTAGGCAATGTCCCAGCCAGTTTCTCTTTCTCTTCCTAATAATATCTAAAAGTGTTCTTTTCTCACCCGCCATTTCTAACACTCTCTCATTCGTTTTCCGCTCGACCCAACTAATTCTTTCCATTCTTCTCCACACCCACATTTCGAAGGCTTCCAGTCGATTTTCATCTACCAGTCGGAACATACGGTATTAATGAGTCAATGAAGTGAAATACCGTAAAAATAATTTCTCCTTGACGTATTTCTATTAGAAGTATCTGAGGGTACCTGGTAAAAAGATTTGTATGCTCCAACGAAGTTGAGGCCTATGCCAAAGGAACTTACTTATCAGAAGAGCCTCCCAAGTAGAAATAGTCTCCGCGAGGGTCAGTGAATGAGCTCCCAATGATGACGTGTAGTATTTCTACAGATACCTTACCTATCTGAGGCTAAATATGATTACCGGATCAGAAATAGGCAGAAGCAGCTATAATAGGGCTTAAGAACGGTTACATTGCGATGCATAAAGTGGGGAAACCACCACCCTGGCGAATCATTTCATACAATCTCGAATATTATTTAAACAACAGGTTTCGTTTCACATAAACTCATGTTGGAAAGGGCGTTAAAATAAGACATTTAATCAAATCAAAACAAACCAAATTTATCACAATACGGAAGGCTTAGAGCAGCAATAGGAAATGTGACTCATACAAGGTGTTGTCCCCGGAAGGATATCAGAAAAAGTATATCGTAGTACCATTAAATAACATAAATCAAGTAGAATTGAGCAAAAGCAATCCGGAAATAATCTTCTGAAATCATGGCCAAATCTTAATGAAAGGTTTAGTCAAAGAATGAATTACAAACAGCTACGGTACGGTCGAAGAGATGAATTCTATATTACATTACTATACAGACGAACCGAATCAAAGTATGAAATAAGCCCAGAATAGAACAGGGAACACTGGTTTCAATGAAGAAAAGGTAACACAAAATGCAAAATAATGAGTAGAAAGTAAACTAGGAACTCAGTAAACAGAGGAAGGCAAGGAAAGCAAAAGAAATATAAGTTAACAAACAAGTCACGAAAAATATAAACAAAGAGAACATGGAAAACGAATAAATCCAGTGTTACGCGGAAAAAGAAGTGTTTATAGGACAGGAACAAATCACGCAGCGAAAGAAGGAATACAGAGTATTTTTTTTTTTTTTAAGGAAAGAACATAGACGAGGAACTGAATGAAAAAGAAGAAAATCAGGCAAAGCAAGACGAATTAGGCTTTAAAAAAAGAAAGAAAAAAAGACTTAGAAACTATGCTATGCGTAAATATCGGAAGTCTCATAGAAAGACTCTCCGTCCGTCCGTCTGTCCACAGGTATAAGAGCAAAAACGTGAAGAGATATCAAGATGTGATTTTTCACAATCGATTCAGCGTCCCAAGGATAAGTTCCATCTACTCTGTTAACTCTCTATTGAAACCGGAAGTGGTTGAAATAAAGAATTTTTGGTTTCAGCCTTTATCGCCATAGAATGAGAGCAGTACAAAATAGCGAGTAATGGCTTTTTTATATAGATTCATCGTCCGAGGAACAGGTTATATCTTTCATCTCATTACTCTACTTATGTTTGAGTTCAGGATTCACATAGTTTGATTATTCACGTAGTCACAGTATTACACTGTGAAACGATACTCACTTGTTCTCCTATTATTTATTTATTTTAGGATTTTTCCAACCATTACACGGGATGAACACGAATACAACAATAATGAACTCCTAAATAAGATGTATGACAAGAAAAGTGCCAACAGATTTTGAAGTTATCGTCAAAATTCCAATTTAAAAGCGAAGAGTGCGCAAATGCGAAGTCAACAACGGCAATATATTTGCAATCACATCCATAAAAAATCAGTTTTTACCGATTTAATCAAAAGAGGTACGTTCACTTTGACATCCTACACCAGAAAACTGTAGTTTGTCAAATGAAAACTATAAATATGCTCAATTATTTCTCGACACTATATTTCAGTTATATTACCACAACCATCTACCACCTTATGCTCAGCCTGTTGAATCAAAAATATTGAAGCATCATATCACAAAAAATTGGTATACTTAAATTAAAGTATGACCTAAACAGCATAGGTTAACAACACTAACCTTTTATGTGCGAAAAATCACATTTTAATGGGTAGTCTTTAATATAACAGCTTTGTTTGTGGAGACTGGAAGACGAGTCAGAAAAGGATGTAGTATGTCGCCACAATTATTCAACATTTACAGTGAATGTTTAATGAAGGAAGCATTAATGGGAATTGGGGATTTCAGGGGGACAGATCATTAACAAGATCAGGTATGCAGATTATACAGTTATTACAGCTAGAGCCGAAGAAGGAGGAGACAATTGACAAAAATAGTTGACACTGGGGAACTATATGGAACGGAAATCAACCCCGTAAATTCGAAGTCATGAGAATATCCCATGAAAACGTGCTCTTACGTGTCAGAGTAGAACAAAGACAACATGAAGAGGTCGATAATTTTAAGTATACGGGAAGTATTTTGAGGATAGACGCTTACTGCACCAAAGAGATCAGGTCAAGCATTGCCATAGCCAAAGAAGCCTTCAACAAGAAAAGATCACTCTTAACTAGCAGGCTCAATATTGGACTTAGGAAGAAGTTAGTCAAGTGCAATATATATAGAAAATTGGACTGTATGGTTCAGAGACTTGGATATTACGGAAGTTAGAGAAGAAATATTTAGAGAACTTCGAAATGTGGTGTTGAACGAAAATTGAGAAGATAAAACGGACGGAGAGAGCAACAACAGAAGATGTTTTAAAACGGGTAGAAGAGAAGAGGACGCTTCTAACCACCATCCTTCGTAGGAAGGCCAAATGGGTTGGACACATCTTGCAAAGATATTATCTTTTTCACATCGCTTTAATAGGAAAGCGAGGAATAGAAAGAACAACACAACTGATCGATGATTTGAAAATAGAAGAAAATATTGGGAGTTAAAAGAGGAAGCTGAGGATCGAGAAGCGTGAAAGAAACATTTGCAGATCCAAATCTAAAGTTGGAGAAAAAAAAAAAAACCCTCATTAGTCCCAGGTTTTTGCCCAAACGCAGAACACTTTTAACAAATAATAGCTTTGTTAACAAAGAACCGACGATTTCTGTATTTTGTATCCACAACGTTACCGTTCAACTTAACAATACTTGCAAAGTTGGGTTATACAAGGTTTGATAGTAAAATTCTAGGATTGATACTGAAGTACGCTATTGTTTGTGACAGAAAAAAAAAAATTCTTGCTTATCACGTGATATTAATACTATAATGATGTTCTTTTGCAGGACATGTGAAAATTTGATAAAGTAAGCATCTCTGCCCTTCTTAACACTGATAGTCGATGACCCCCTCCCTGGTTCAAAGTCATGGATACACGTACGGAACAAAGGGTGAACACTAAGTTTCATTGTAAGTTAGTGAAATCAGCGACAGACTTGCGAGATAATAAGAATTGTTTACCGGAAGGATGCCATAGTTAGTGGTCGTGTTTGAATGATACACCCCCGATGTGCAAATGAGAGGGACGCAAGGGAATACTGTCCCCTTAGTAAAAGTTCAAGAAACAAAAGAGAAAGAAAATATTAGATTCACAAGAAAGTACGGACACAGAAAGAACTATTCGTTTCATTGTTTCATTTTCTTCTTAAAACATAAGGACGCTAGTTCTCAACAAAGGGTGAAGATCACAAAACAACATGCATCCAGGTCAATGTGGTTTTCGAATACCCTGAAAATGAAATAATTGTACGAAATTTTAATGACTTGTTAGTTTGCTGATTTCTTTTTGAAGTCTGAATTGTTGAATCACAGTTTCTTTGAAATATGTTGTAAAACGTTTTAGTCGGTCACCCATGAAAGTTTTCTTGCGTCCCTGTTCTCGTGGCGTCATTATCTATTTAATAATCGTCTCCTTAATTTTGAAATTCCATTTCCAACCCTGGTACATCGTATTTCATGATAGACGTCCATCATCCAGGAGTTTACAGGGCAATGTCAACTGTCTTCGCCCAATCACATAATTATCATGACGTTTATTCAAAACACATGATCATGGGGTTCAACATTCTCGCGGTGGGATGAAACGGGAGAACCCCGAGAAAACCCACGGGTACAATGCTATGCACCACAAACTTACATGCCCTGGGATCGAATCACGGACCTCTCGATGTAAAGACTACCATTGAACCACCCTGATTTCCACCTGAAGCGTCTGGAACACTTACTACATCGAAGAATTGGGGTCTGAATGTTAGAAAAGAATGAACTTACACAAGTGCCCCAAGCCCTTGCTAGGACAGTGATATGATAAATGAACAAAACAACCGCTTTCACACAACACCAATTCCCTTATCAATGCTAATTCAGTAACATTCTACTGGACCTAGATCCGACTTCTTGTGCTGATGCGTTAATTACTACGCTATTCAGTCCGCTCCATCAACATCTATCGACATTCTATCACTCTAATCCGTCCTCAGAAAAGAGCACAGGGTACCGTAGTGATTAAAATATCACAACGAGAATCCGTACACCCGGGTTCGAATCTCGGTCCAGTCGTGATTTTTTTCTATGCTCTTTATGTATCATTGAAAAGTGGTAAGAGCCTACTTGGGCGTTACCATAGCCTCAAGGAGCATGTGTTGTCCTGTTGGCAGATTGTGAGTATTCCGTTGAGGTGTCCGCTGTGCTCCCTCCACTTCGGTTGACGGGCACTTCTGAACATGTACTACAAGGTGGATATATTATAATGTCCCTTCCTACAGGAACCTCCCCGCTTGTAACGACTACCACGACGTTTGTGACTGACCCTTCCCTCGGTGACCTTAATAACTCCGGGATGTACGTAACTTCTCTGTAAACACGAATTTCCATGTGGTTTTGAACTGTCAATGCATTTTTTATTTTACTCCGAGTATAGTTTTACGCTTAAGGTTATGCCCTGCAGGGTAAAGGAGACGAATGATCAATGAAAATGTCGGAACTGGTGAAATGAAAATGTCGGAGAAAATGATCAAACAATAAAAATCAAGAATGCAATGTTATCCACAAGTTTCCGACCTCGGATCGAACCAGGAATCCTTCGCACCACAGTAAGTGCGATGGCACTGAGCCAAAGTGCTCCTGGAAATGAAGAAAACAAGTCCAAAACGAAGAAAAGAATACTGTAGCTTGTGAAGAGAAGAAAGCATTTGGAATTTTTTTTCAGCTGTCAACTGGGTATCGTCTCTTGTTTTATACGAGGTGTGGCAATTAAATAACGAGACTGGTCTCATAAATGTGAAGTATTGCGAAGAAAGTTACAATTGACTGTTATCCCCTTCAATATACTCCCCTCCCCTATTTATACACCGCTGCATACGCGCCTTCCATTGTTCAAAGCAATGGTATAGGTCATCAGATGTCACTGTTCAACAACTCTGACGTTTTTCGTTTCACCTTTTTCACAGACTGAAAATGTGTTCTCCCCTCAATGCACTTTTCACTTTTGGGAACAGATAAAAGTCACAGGGAGCCAGGTCTGGGGAATACGAAGGACGGTTGAGTACAGGGGAATGCGCTTGCTGCTAAAAACTGCTTCACAGAAAGAGCATTATGGGCAGGGTCATTGTCTTGGTGGAGGATCCATGCATCGTTCTTCCACAAATACGGTCTTTTCTTCCTTATTCTTTCCCTCAGCTTCATTAGGACTTCTTTGTAGTAGATCTGATTCACCGTTTGACCCTGAGGCACTCATTCAGTCATGATGATACCCCTGATATTGAAAAAAAAACTATGAACATTGCCTTCACTTTCGACTTGCTCATTCGTGCTTTTTTCATTCTTTGCGATGTGGGAGTCTTCAGTGCATGGACTGACGCTTAGTCCCGGGATCATACTGGAAAATCCATGTTTCATCACATACTCGTGTTAACAAGTCTGGTTCTGCTTTGAGTCGTTCCATGACATCAAACCATATGGTCTTTTCGATTGTCTTTTTGTTCCTGAGAGAGGTTTTTCGGGACAATTTTTGCACAAACTTTTGTCATGCAAAATTTGTCTTACTGTCTCTTTGTTAATGTTCGTCATGTCTGCGATCATCTGAATGCTCAGACGTCTGTCTTTCTTGAACTCAAAGGGCGGCCGGGTCGTTCATCATCTTCAACCTCTTAGAAAACTCGCGCACGTAACATAGCATTATCACCACACACCTCTTTTAACATTGCACATTTTTTTTTCTTTCTTTCAGAAATTTGATGTTAATGCGCTGCTCAACTTTACTGTTCACCATGATTCCAGCACTACTACAAAACACTG